>NC_133416.1:64655000-65280000 GCF_049350105.2 Macaca mulatta
CCTTGCATAAAATATACTTATTGCCAAACTCTTAGCCATCTTGCATCTCCTTTTTTTTCTTTTTTTGAGATGAAGTCTCACTCTGTTGCACAGGCTGGAGTGCAGAGGCACGATCTCGGCTCACTGCAACCTCTGTCTCCTGGGTTCAAGTGATTCTCCTGGCTCAGCCTCCTGAGTAGCTGGGATTACAGGCTTGCACCACCACACCCAGCTAATTTTTGTATTTTCAGTAAAGAAGGGATTTCAACATGTTGTCCAGGCTGGTCTCAAACTCCTGACCTCAAGAGATCTGCTCGCCTCAGCCTCCCAATGTGCTGGGGTTAAGGCGTGAGCCACCCTGCCCGGCCTTACTTCTCAATTTGATCTTTTCCCTAGAGATGTTCGGCCGGGCACGGTGGCTCACGCCTGTAATCCCAGCACTTTGGGAGGCCGAGGTGGGCGGATCACAAGGTCAGGGAATCGAGACCATCCTGGCTAACACGGTGAAACCCCGTCTCTACTAAAAATACAAAAAATTAGCAGAGCTTGGTGGCGGGCATCTGTAGTCCCAGCTACTTGGGAGGCTGAGGCAGGAGAATGGCATGAACCCGGGGGACGGAGGTTGCAGTGAGCCGAGAGCGCGCCACTGCAGTCCACACTGGGCGACAGAGCAAGACTCCGCCTCAAAAAAAAAAAGAGATGCTCTTCTACCCCTTTGATGAGACGTAGAGCTGTATATGAGCTCAAACTGGTATTAATATTTTACTTTCTTTTTTTTTTTTTTTTTGAGACGGAGTTTCCTCTTGTTGCCCAGGCTGGGGTGCAATGGCGCGGTCTTGGCTCACTGCAACCTCTGCTTCCCAGGTTCAGGCGATTTTTTTGCTTCAGTCTCCCGAGTAGCTGGGATTACAGGCCCTGCCACCATGCCCGGCTAATTCTGTATTTTTAGTAGAGATGGGGTTTCCGCATGCTGGCCAGGCTGGTCTCGAACTCTTGACCTCAGGTGATTCACCCGCCTTGACTCCCCAAAGTGCTGGGATTACAGGCATGAGCCACCGCGCCCAGCCTATCTACATTTTTGTTGTTGTTGATAGGATGGATGTGTACACTAACTTCCGCTTTGTCACTAAAATAATTACGCACATGGTAACTCCGAACTCCAAAACTCTGACAGTTAAGAGCTTGAATTCAGAGCCACTAAGAATAGCCGCTGTTATGACATGGCCATTTCAGGAGAAGAGAAGAAGCCGCGGTTTCAGCCATCGCCCTCCAGCAGTGTAAGAGGGTAAAAGTGCGACTTGCCCTAAAACCTAAACGTCTCTTCTGGACGTCCAGAAAAATAGTGCTGCTCTAGGCCGGACGCGGTGGCTCACGCCTGTAATCCCAGCACTTTGGAAGGCCGAGGCGGGCAGATCATATGAGGTCAGGACTTCGAGACCAGCCTGGCCAAAATGGTGAAAGCCCGCCTCTACTAAAAATACAAAAATTAGCCGGGCGTGTGTCACGTGCCTGTAGTCCCAGCTACACAGGAGGCTGAGGCCGGAGAACCCAGCAGGCAGAGGTTGCAGTGAGCCAAGATCGTGCCACTGCACTTCAGCCTAGGTGACAGAAGGAGACACACACACACACACACACACACACACACACACACACACACACACGTAGGCAGAGGTTGCAGTGAGCCAAGATCGTGCCACTGCACTTCAGCCTAGGTGACAGAAGGAGACGCGCGCGCGCACACACACACACACACACACACACACACTAGGTGACAGAAGGAGACGCGCGCGCGCGCGCACACACACACACACACACACACACACACACACACACACACACACACACACACACACACACACAGTGCGCTCTAGCCGCGCATCTGCGGCCTCTTCATCTCGATGATAGTCTTTTCCTATGTCCCAGTGTTGCATGATGGGAGAAATAGTCTACCTTCCGGTAGCGGTGCCCGGGCAGTGGCCTAACACGGGACTCCATTTCCCGGCGTGCCTCGCGGAGGCCGCTCAACTGAGCAGCGGAAGGCCAGTTCCGGTTGCATCAGCGTGGGATTCACGGCGAAATGAGACTGTTCGTGAGCGAGGGCGCTCCGGGTTGCTTGCCGGTGCTGGCCGCGGCCGGGAGAGCCCGGGGCAGAGCAGAGCTGCTCATCAGCACTGTAGGCCCAGAAGGTATTCGTGCTGGTGCTGGTGGGCGGTGGATGGGGGTGGGGGGCGGGACCGAAACAGCTCAGATTCTCTGCAGCTGTCTTTGCCAAACCCCCAGTCCTCGCCACACACCCCAATCGACCACTTCCGTTATCCTTGATCACTCCACGTCTTCTTCCCTCCCAGTCACATCTTTCACTTCACTTCCTTTAATTACCCTCAATATAATGCTCTTCCCTTATCTCTCTCCTCCCCTCTTCCGTCTTCCAGGACCCCGCCTCACCACAGTAAACTGTTCTTCCCTTCCCAACCTTCTCCTACACCTATCAGGCACGCCCCTCTGCTCTTTAGTTACTAGTATGACAGCCCCCAGGCATCCTTTTGTGTTTTTAGGAAATCCCTCTCTCCCCTCCTAACACACACACACACACTTCTTTCTGTTTACCTCTTCTCATTCTCAGCCGATTGTTTGGGTGACTCTTAGGAGGTTCTCTTGTCAGTCTTCTCAGCTCTTTTAATTTTGTTCTCTCACTGTGACCTTCAGATAATTATTAAGATATCCCAGTTACTTTTAGTCGTTAAGTTCTTGGCTGCAGCACTATCCCAATACCACCACCTCCTCTGCAGTCCCCATCTGTTGCTTCCAGCTGGCAGTTTCAGCTGAACACCTGCTGGCCTCTCCAGCCCATTCCGGACCCACCCCCTTTCAGTGGTCCTATCCTGGAACTTCTGGGTTGAGACTGCCCATCTTTCTTTTCTAACTCACTGAACAATGCAAGATTATCCTAAGTTGACAAAGCATTTCTTTTCTTTTCCTTTTTTTTTTTTTTAACCCATTTTCCGTTTTTGCATCAGACTGTGTGGTCCCGTTCCTGACCCGGCCTAAAGTCCCTGTCTTGCAGCTGGATAGTGGCAACTACCTCTTCTCCACTAGTGCAATCTGCCGGTCAGTATTGGGCCTTGGTGTAGGGAGGTGGCTGAATCAAATCAGACCGCACTGTCCTTTGTGTGGCTTTATTTGCAGCCATTGTTTCCCTGTGTGATGAGAAATGGGCTAGATAAACAGGCCCCTCTAAATCCATCATCTGTTGCTGTCTTTCTGGGCAGATATTTCTTTTTGTTATCTGGCTGGGAGCAAGATGACCTCACTAACCAGTGGCTGGAATGGGAAGCGACAGAGCTGCAGGTAGGACTAAGGTATGGGGGATGTCTGGCAGGCCCTTGCTCTTCGTGGCCATCCTGACTCATGTCCCCTGCATTTTAGCCAGCTTTGTCTGCTGCCCTGTACTATTTAGTGGTCCAAGGCAAGAAGGGGGAAGATGTTCTTGGTTCAGTGCGGAGAGCCCTGACTCACATTGATCATAGCTTGAGTCGTCAGAACTGTCCTTTCCTGGCTGGGGTGAGTTGGGTCTTGAGATGAGGATTGGGGAAGGCTTATGGTGTAAGGATTAAGAGGGAAGACTATTTTCAGATTGTTCAAACCCAACACTGCCACTTACTAGTAGTGTAATCTTGGCAAATCACTTAATCTCTCTAATCCTCAATTTTTTTTTTCAGTTGTGAAATAGGGGTAATATTAGTACCTACCTCAGTAAGTTATTGTGAGGATTAAGTGAGATAATATAAAGTGCTTAATACAGTGCTTGACACACAGTAAGTGCTCAGTAAATGTTAGATATTACCATTGGGAAGAAACTGAGTGTCTCATTTGTGTACATTTTCCTTTTCTATCCCCAACAAAGGAGACAGAATCTCTAGCCGACATTGTTTTGTGGGGAGCCCTATACCCATTACTGCAAGATCCTGCCTACCTCCCTGGTGAGAACTGTGCATATCACTCCAACCCTAGGAGCTTGGTGTAGGTGGGTTATAGAATGGGCAGTAGAATACTGAGAACTCCCTTCAAGGTGCAGCTAGACTGGGTAACTATAGCAGGAGATGGCTGAGGGAACTGGGGAAAGCAACTGGAGAAACCTCACAAAGAAGGGGGAAGAGGCCTGCTCCTGCCTACCAGGTCCTTATGTTTGCTGATTTTCTTTTCTCCCATACCCACAGAGGAGCTGAGTGCCCTGCACAGCTGGTTCCAGACACTGAGTACTCAGGAGCCATGTCAGCGAGCTGCAGAGACTGTACTGAAACAGCAAGGTGTCCTGGCTCTCCGGCCTTACCTCCAAAAGCAGCCCCAGCCCAGCCCTGCTGAGGGAAGGGCTGTCACCAATGAGCCTGAGGTTTGGAACAGGGCCTCAGGTGGGAGGTGGCTAGGAGATGGACTTTGAGCATGGCCACCAACTTTTTCAGGTAGTGGCAAGCAGAAAGTTTCTTTACCCTGTGGCCCCCCCCCACCTGGTAAGGGATTCTCTCCACTCTTCATAGGAGGAGGAGCTGGCTACCCTATCTGAGGAGGAGATTGCTATGGCTGTTACTGCCTGGGAGAAGGGCCTAGAAAGTTTGCCCCCACTGCGGCCCCAGCAGAATCCAGTGTGAGTAGACATGGCACATGTGAGTGGGGCTTGATTTTGTAGTGGAAATTGTTGATAGAGCCAGAACCTGCCTGGTAGGTCCCGTGTGCTGATCTCTCTTAAGTTTTTCATTCTCTCCTTTTAATTCTTAATCTCTTTTTTTTTTTTACATTTTCTCTTAGCTTATCATTTTGGACACTCTATCTGTCCCATCTGCATCCATGTTTTTCTTTTCTTTCCTCTTTTTTTTTTTTTTTTTGAGATGGAATTTTGCTCTTGTTGCCCAGCCTGGAATGCATTGGCATGATCTCGGCGGCTCACTACAATCTCTGCCTCCTGGGTTCAAGCGAGTCTCCTGCCTCAGCCTCCCAAGTAGCTGGGATTATAGGTGTGCACCACCATGCCTGGCTAATTTTTTGTAGAGACAAGGTTTCACCATGTTGCCCAGATAGGCTGGTCTTGAACTCCTGACCTCAGATGATCCACCAGCCTCAGCCTCCCAAAGTGCTGGGATTACAGACGTGAGCCACCGTGCTGGCCCTGCACCCATGTTTTTAGCTACTTTTTAACCCACTGATGGAGCTAAATCTATTTTTCTAGTCCAGATCTGTATTCTGAACTCCAGACACATTTGCCATACCATCCTAGATTCCTTTACCTCCACAGGCATCTCAAATTCAACATGTCCAAAACCAAACCTGTTATCTTCCCTGCCAACTGCCCTTTTATTCATTCACCTGCCTTTGTTGAACAGCCTCCACCTTCCACCTAAAAATTCAAGCCAGGAATCTTGGTGTTATCTAGACTTCTTCCTTTCTCCCTAGCTGTATTATTCATTCCCTTACCAAGTCATTGATTCTAACTCTTAAGTAGTCCTTGAATCCACCCCTTCTCCTCTGTATTATCACTGTCACTACACAGATACTAGCAAACCTTGTCATCTCTTACCCTCTTTCCCTGCCACTCTGTACTCCACACTGCTCCAGAGTGACTGCTTAAAACTGCACAGACTATTATCACTCCTCTTTATTTTTTTTATTTTTTATTTTTTTTAATTTTTTTTTTTTTGGGACGGAGTCTCGCTCTGTCACCCAGCCCATGCTGGAGTGCAGTGGCGCGATCTCGGCTCACTGCAAGCTCCGCCTCCCGGGTTCACGCCATTCTCCTGCCTCAGCCTCCCGAGTAGCTGGGACTACAGGCGCCCACAACCGCGCCCGGCTAATTTTTTGTAATTTTTAGTAGAGATGGGGTTTCACCGTGGTCTCGATCTCCTGACCTTGTGATCCGCCCGCCTCGGCCTCCCAAAGTGCTGGGATTACAGGCGTGAGCCACCGCGCCCGGCCATCCTCTTTAGAATTCTATTGAGGGTTCCTTTGTGTAATTCACAAGGCCCCTGACTGCAGGCTCAGTAACATATTTTGTCCCTCTCCTGCTACACTAAGATAATATTTATACATATGCAGATTTTTCCATCAAAATGAAATTATTTATAGTTCTGAGTATGTTGCCATTCAATAAAGATTTGAGTGTTGACTCCTTGCCAGTCCCTGCATGCTAGGAGCTGGGTATACTGAGGGGAACAAGACAGACAGGATCTCTGCTGCCATGGGACTTTCTGTCTGGTAGGATAGAGAGGTATTTTAAAAACTATCGCACAAATGTAGAATTATACATTTTGAAAAGTCCAGGCCGGGCGCAGTGGCTTATGCCTGTTATTCTAGCACTTTGGGAGGCTGAGGTGGCTGGATCATTTGAAGTCAGGAGTTCAAGACCAGCCCGGCCAACATGGTGAAACCCTGCCTCTACTAAAAATACAAAAATTAGCCAGTTGTAGTCCCAGCTAGCACCTGTAGTCCCAGCTACTCGGGAAGGTGAGGCAGGAGAATTGCTTGAACCTGGGAGGCGGAGGTTGCAGTGAGCCAAGATCATGCCACTCCAGCCTGGGCTACAGAGCAAGGCTCTGTCTCAAAAAAAAAAAAAAAAAAAAAGTTCAATGAAGGAAAAGAAAAGGTTGATATGAGAGGAAGTATCAGAGGTGACTAATTTAGAGGCCTCTCTAAAATATTGAGTAAAGACTTAAAATGGCCGGGTGTGGTGGCTCATGCCTGTAATCCTAGCACTTTGGGAGGTCAAGGCGGCAGATCACCTGAAATCAGCAGTTCGAGACCAGCCCTGGCTAACATGGCGAAACCCCGTCTCTACTAAATACGCAAAAATTAGCTGGGCATGGTGGCTTGTGCCTGTAATCCCTGCTACTCAGGAGGCTGAGGCTGGAGAATTGCTTGAACCTGGGCGGCGGAGGTTGCAGTGAGCCAAGATGGCGCCACTGCACTCCAGCCTGGGTAACAGAGTGCAACTTCATTTCACACACACCCACAAAAAACACTTAAAACAAATTTGAGACTTGCAAGATAAGCAGGGGCTAGTTAGGCAAGAGTAAGAGTGGAGAGAGGGTGTTTTCAGAGAGAGGAAACCTAATATGCAAACACCTGAGGAGCAAGAGGGTTTGCCTCTTAAGGAATTCCTAAAAGGACAGTGGTGGCAGGCTGGTCAGTCGGGGCACATGGGTCAAAATGAGTTTTGAGAGGGAGGTGGGGCTGGCATCATGCCATTGTCTCTCACCTCTGTGCCTTCATGAATACTTTTCCTTCTCCCTGGAATGCCAGCATCTTACCTGCCTGATGCACAACTCTTCTTGCAGAGAGGAGTTCTGGCTTTTCATTCTCTATAGAGTATGAGACAGTCCTAAGTGCTTCAATTTCTGGGAGGTCCCATTGTCATATTATGTTGTAATTGTCACATTACATGTCTGTTTCTTCACTAATTTGTAAGCTCATTGAAAGTAGAGATGTCTCTTTTATGGGGCTCACTTGCTAGCACAGGGCCAAGTGTTCTGTAGATATTGATAAAATTTGAATGAATTTATGAAAGTCCATCCTTGTTTTGCTTGTTTTTTTTTGAGATGGAGTCTTGCTGTGTCGCCCAGGCTGGAGTGCAGTGGTGCAGTCTTGGCTCACTGCAAGCTCCACCTCCTGGGTTCACACCTTTCTCCTGCCTCAGCCTCCCGAGTAGCTGGTACTACAGGCGCCCGCCACCAGCCCACCTAATTTTTTAAAAATTTTTAGTAGAGACAGGGTTTCACCGTGTTAGCCAGGATGGTCTCGATCTGACCTTGTGATCCGCCCGCCTCGGCCTCCCAAAGTGCTGGGATTACAGGCGTGAGCCACTGCGCCGGGCCTTCTGTTTTGCTTTTTTTAAGTATATATTGAGCATATATTATGGATTCAGTTTAATGCTAAGCACTTACTGTTTTGTTTTTGTTTTTGTTTTTGAGATGGAGTCTCGCACTGTTGCCCAGGCTGGGGTGCCATGGCATGATCTTGGCTCACTGCAACCTCCGCCTCCCAGGTTCAAGTGATTCTTCTGTCTCAGCCTCCTGAGTAGCTGGGATTACAGGTGCCTGCCACCATGCCTGGCTAATTTTTTGTATTTTTAGTAGAGATAGGGTTTCACTATGTTGGCTAGGCTGGTCTTGAACTGACCTCATGATCCACCCATCTCGGCCTCCCAAAGTGCTGGGATTACAGGCGTGAGCCACCACGCCTGGCAATACTAAGCACTTTCTTTTTTTTTTTTTTTTGAGACGGAGTCTCGCTCTGTCGCCCAGGCTGGAGTGCAGTGGCGCGATCTCGGCTCACTGCAAGCTCTACCTCCCGGGTTCACGCCATTCTCCCGCCTCAGCCTCCGAGTAGCTGGGACTACAGGCGCCCACCACCACGCCCGGCTGGTTTTTTGTATTTTTAGTAGAGACGGGGTTTCACCATGTTAGCCAGGATGGTCTCGATCTCCTGACCTCGTGATCCACCCGCCTCGGCCTCCCAAAGGATTACAGGCTTGAGCCACCGCGCCCGGCCTTTTTTTTTTTTTTTTTGAGACGGAGTCTCGCTCTGTCACCCAGGCTGGAGTGCAGTGGCCGGATCTCAGCTCACTGCAAGCTCCGCCTCCCGGGTTTACGCCATTCTCCTGCCTCAGGCTCCTGAGTAGCTGGGACTACAGGCGCCCGCCACCTCACCTGGCTAGTGTTTTGTGTTTTTTAGTAGAGATGGGGTTTCACCGGGTTAGCTAGGATGGTCTCGATCTCCTGACCTCGTGATCCGCCCGTCTTGGCCTCCCAAAGTGCTGGGATTACAGGCTTGAGCCACCGCGCCCGGCCTCTTTTTTTTTTTTTGAAACCAAGTCTCACTAGGATGGAGTGAGTGACGCAATCTTGGCTCGACACAATCTTGGCTCACCGCAACCTCTGCCTTCCGGGTTCAAGCCATTCTCCTGTCTCAGCCCCCCGAGTAGCTGGGATTACCGGCATGTGCCACCACACCCGGCTAATTTTTGTACTTTTTTAGTAGAGAGGGGGTTTTACCATGTTGGCCAGGCTGGTCTTGAACTCCTGACCTCGTGATCTGCCCGCCTCAGCCTCCCAAAGTGCTGGGATTACAGGCATGAGCCACTTCGTCTGGCCAATACTAAGCACTTCCAAGGCTCATATAGAATAGGAAGCACTGCCATCGCTCATGCCTGAAATCCCAGCACTTTGGGAGGCTGAGGCAGGAGGATCACTTGAGCCCAGGAGTTCGAGACCAGTCCTGGCAACATAGACTGCATCTCTTCCAAAAAAATTTAAAAATTATCCAGGCACGGTGATGCATGCCTGAAGTTCCAGCTACTTGGGAGGCTGAGATGGAAGGATCATTTTGAGCCCAGGAGTTCAAGATTACAGTGTGCTGTGTTGTGCCACTGCCCTCTAGGTGACAGAGGGAGACTCTGTCTCTTAAAAAAAAAAAAAAAAAAAAAAAAAGATAACCTTTCTCAGGCATAAGCGGAGGAGGAGATAATTGGCATTGAAGATCCTATGGGCAGACTAAGCTGTGTTGGGCTAGAGTGCTTGCCTTCCTTTGATCTTCTTTGGCACTTTGCACCTCTTCATTACACTGATCCCAGTCAGCAGTTACATAATAGAATGTAATACTCTTGGAAGCAGAACCTAGGGCATGTTCGCCTCCATATTTGCCACAGCAGTAAGCACACTCATTCTGAGAGAGAAGTGACAGTGTAACACGAAAGGAGCAGTACTCAATATGGTACAAAGTGGTTAGGGGCTTGGGATACAAAAAAGACTGTGTGGGAAGATGGCCGTCAGTGAAGGAAGGTTTTCTTGGAGGAGGTGATTTCTAAGCTGGATTTCAGAGAAAGTTACGATACTCAGTTATGGGGAGAAAGGGTGATGGATGCACAAGAAATTAGTGAAATGTGTTTTATGGCAATAAGCTGTAAAATGTTCTAGGAAGTATTTGGTCCATCTATTGGGATATGTAGCAGCAGCTGGGAAGAAGGGTTGAGGTTAATGTGAGGGAATCGGGGAGCCAGTGACTGTAGGCTAAGAGTGGTTGGAAAGATGACAGGAGCCTTAGTGTAGTGTCAGTGCTAAAGAGGGGATGTCGATACAGGATATGTACAGCTCAGATGTCAAGGATGATGAAACTTGAAAAGGAATACTGAATTGAGTGCCTTCAGACAGCAGGTTGAATGGCATGACCAGCAATTATCCTGGAAAAGTGGGGAGGAGAGGGTGACAGTGAAGGCAAAACTGGTGCCTGCTGGTTTGAGTTAGGCCATGAGGAAGTGACAGACATGAGTTAGAGAGTCGGTACAAAAGGACTTGTTAAGGGTTGTGTCTAGAGGGGTGAGCTCTTCGGATTTCAGATAGTGACTAGAGATGATAGTAACATAGCACCTGGAAAGAAGAGGAGAAGCCAGCGCTGGGAAAGTATTCTTGGGAGTGGTGAGAGGATGATGATTAGAAAGAGTCTAGGGAGAGTTTGAGCCTGAGAATGAGGTAATAGAAAAGCAGTCATGATAGTAAAAGGGCAGAAATTGGTGTTGGAACAAGGCTCCTTCATAGTATAGGAGACTTCCTCACTGTGGCAGCGCCCTATATTTGCAGCTATAAGGGATCTTAGGGTCCCCGGGGGACCTAAGATCTGTGGTCCTATGGGTTCGTGTGCAGAAAGACTTCGAGTGTACATGAACACACGACAGAACAAATCTGTGTCTGGGTGTTCTGTGCACTTTGGGTCCCTCTTGACCCTCACATCCCCCCATGCACTGTTCTCTTCCTCTTTACTAGGTTGCCTGTGACTGGGGAAAGGAATGTGCTCATCACTAGTGCCCTCCCTTACGTCAACAACGTCCCCCACCTTGGGAACATCATTGGTTGCGTGCTCAGTGCCGATGTCTTTGCCAGGTGGAGCCAGCTGCTGGGGGAGAGACCTCCTAAGGGAAGGGCGGGTCCCAGGGGAATAGGATGCCTCAAGGGTGGGGCTGGTGAGATCCCAAGGACAAGGGAGCACTGAGGCGGGGCCCCCTAGCAGTCACCATATTCCCTTGCAGGTACTCTCGCCTCCGCCAGTGGAACACCCTCTATCTATGTGGGACAGATGAGTATGGTACAGCGACAGAGACCAAAGCTATGGAGGAGGGACTAACCCCCCAGGAGATCTGCGACAAGTACCACATCATCCATGCTGACATCTACCGCTGGTTTAACATTTCATTTGATACTTTTGGTCGCACCACCACTCCACAGCAGACCAAGTAAGTTTCCTCTAATGAGGCAGAAATGGGGCTTGAAGGCCGGGACTGGGAACAGTGAGAGTATCTTGGAGACAGAAGGAACCCGGGTGACTGTCTGGGCACTCCTAAACTTAGGATCTCAATATCACCCTGGGCAGTTGTCCAGGCCTTTTTGGGGAAAGACGGTGTGTTTAGAAGCCTGACCAGGGACTGAAGGAGCAGCTGAGGGAGGCAAGAGACCAGACGCAGGCTCATGGGAACTGTCTTCCCTCTGGTGCCTCCCTTCCTGTCTGGCTGTCCTGGAGTCTAAGATACTTCCCACTCCTGTATGCATTTATAACACATAAACTCATTCTTCCTTTGCCTAATACTCATCTTTATAAAAAGTTTGCATAGCCGGGTGCGGTGGCTCACACCTGTAATCCCAGCACTTCGGGAGGCCGAGGCGGGCGGATCACCTGAGGTCAGGAGTTCGAGACCAGCCTGACCAACATGGAGAAACCCCATCTCTACTAAAAATACAAAAATTATCTGCGTGTGGTGGCTTATGCCTATCAACCCAGCTACTTGGAAAGCTGAGGCAGAAGAATCTCTTGAACCCAGGCGGCAGAGGTTGCGGTGAGCCAAGATCATGCCATTGCACTCCAGCCTGGGCAACAAGAGCAAAACTCTGTCTCAAAAAAAGGAAAAAAGGCTGGGGCTGGGCGTGGTGGCTCACGCCTGTAATCCCAGACTTTGGGAGGTAGAGGCGGGTGGATCATGAGGTCAGGAGATCAAGACCATCCTGGCTAACATGGTGAAACCCCGTCTCTACTAAAAATACAAAAAAAAAAAAACAAAAAACTGGGCGTGGTGGCCGGCACCTGTAGTCCCAGCTACTCCAGAGGCTGAGGAAGGAGAATGGTGTGAACCCGGGAGGTGGAGCTTACAGTGAGCCGAGATAGTGCCACTGCACTCAAGCCTTGGTGACAGAGCGAGACTCTGTCTCAAAAAAAAAAAGAGCTGGGTGCGGTGGCTCACGCCTGTAATCTCAGCACTTTGGGAGGAGGAGGCAGGTAGATCACGAGGTCAGGAGTTCAAGACCAGCCTGGGCAAGATGGTGAAACCCTGTCTCTACTAATAATACAAAAGTTAGCCAGGCCTGGTGGTGGGTACCTGTAATCCCAGATACTAGGGAGGCTGAGGCAGAGAATTGCTTGAACCCAGGAGGCGGAGGTTGCAGTGAGCTGAGATCGCGCCACTGCACTCCAGCCTGGGCAACAGAGCAAGACTCCGTCTCAAAACAAACAAAAAACCCCCAAAACTTTGCATAGTAGACAGGCCGCCAACTGATAGTGCTATGCAGTTTAGTTTAGCACTTGGACTGATTTAATTTTTAGGATATGTTAAAGAACAGACAGTCCTATCCTATTGGAGATTTTTGTTAATGAAAAATACAAAAGAGATAAATCTGTATTCAACAAAAGTAAATTCTAAAATGTTGAGGGGAGAGACTGTGTGGGCAGTTGGGGAATATGTGTGAGGGGTCTGGGCTCGTCCAGTAAAACTCTCAAAAGATGAATAGATGGCCTTTTCCTTGAGGAGCCTTCTGCCCGATTTCTTTGTCACTGAGTTTGGGTCCCTAGTTGGAGTGGCAGGAAGAAGGGGTGCACCACATCTTCTGACTATCTCTTCCTGATTCCTGGCCTGCCTCACCAGAATTACCCAGGACATTTTCCAGCGGTTGCTGACACGAGGTTTTGTGCTGCAAGATACTGTGGAGCAACTGCGGTGTGAGCACTGTGCTCGCTTCCTGGCCGACCGCTTCGTGGAGGGTGTGTGTCCCTTCTGTGGCTATGAGGAGGCTCGGGGTGACCAGTGTGACAAGTGTGGCAAGCTCATCAATGCTGTCGAGCTTAAGGTGAGAGGAGGGTCTCCATGGGAGCCCGAAAGTAGACAGTCCTTATTCTTAAGGGACTCCCTTCTTGTCCCATTTAGGATTTTTATTTTAGCATTCTAGACCTTTAACCAGTGGCCCTTTCTGCCCCATCTCAGCAACTTATCATTTAGTTCATTTGAAAAATACCCCTTAGGCCGGGCGCGGTGGCTCACGCCTGTAATCCCAGCACTTTGGGAGGCCGAGGCGGGTGGATCACGAGGTCAGGAGATCGAGACCATCCTGGCTAACACGGTGAAATCCCGTGTCTACTAAAAATACAAAAAAATTAGCCGGGCGTGGTGGCGGGCGCCTGTAGTTCCAGCTACTCAGGAGGCTGAGGCAGGAGAATGGCCTGAACCCGGGCGGCGGAGCTTGCAGTGAGCAGAGATTGCACCACTACACTCCAGCCTGGGTGACAGCGAGACTCCACCTCAGAAAAAAAAAAAAAAAAGAAAGAAAAATACCCCCTGAGCACTTACTATGTGCTGAGCACTGTGCTAAGAAATGGACAAGTTGAGTTTCTTTTTTTTATTTTTTTTTTTGAGACGGAGTCTCGCTCTGTCGCCTGGGCTGGAGTGCAGTGGTGCAATCTCAGCTCACTGCAAGCTCCGCCTCCCGGGTTCACGCCATTCTCCTGCCTCAGCCTCCTGAGTAGCTGGGACTACAGGCGCTGCCACCTCGCCCGGCTAGTTTTTTTTTTTTTTGTATTTTTTAGTAGAGACGGGGTTTCACCGTATTAGCCAGGATGGTCTCGATCTCCTGACCTCGTGATCCGCCCGTCTCGGCCTCCCAAAGTGCTGGGATTACAGGCTTGAGTCACCGCGCCCGGCCGACAAGTTGAGTTTCTATTTCCCAACCTTTGGTCTTGCATCACACCACCTGATCTACATTTGTTTAGACCCTTCTCTCTTCCATAAATACCTTCTCTTCTAGCCATTTGTTAATTTATTTCTTCATTCATTTATTCAACATACATTTTTTGAGTCCTTAGAATAGGCCAGTTACAATTCTGGGTGCTGGGGATATAGCAATGTACAAGACAGACTTTTATTTAGTATGGTTAGGAGACCAACACTAAATAAGGAAATGATATAGAATAAACTGCCAGGAAAATGTGATAGAGAGTGACTTCTGGGGGAATATTTAATTTAGGTAGATAGGGAAGGCCTTTCACAGGCAGTAACATTTGAACTGAGAGTTTAACCAAAGAATTAGGAGCAAGCCAGGCAATAAGAGATTAAGGATGTTCTAAGCAGAAGGACTAGGAAATGCAAAGGCCATGAGGCAGCTAAGAGCTGAAAAGGCAGAATTGGCAAGGCCAGTGTAGCAGTAACACAGTGAGTGAGGAGGAGGGTAGACTGAGATGAGGTGGGAGTCAGGCAGGGGCCAGATCACCAGGGCCTATGAAGCCATTGTGGGAATTTAGATTTTATTCTGGTTGAATGACAAGCTGCTCTGTGGAAAATGGATGGCAGGGAAGTAAGAAAGAATGTTGAAGAGGCTGGGCATGGTGGCTCATACCTATAATGCCAGCAATTTGGGAGGCCAGGCCGGGTGGATCACTTGAAGCCACGAGTTCGAGACCAGCCTGGCTGTAACATGGCAACCCTGTCTCTACTAAAAATACAAAAATGGCCAGGTGCGGTGGCTCACGCCTGTAATCCCAGCACTTTGGGAGGCTGAGTTGGGCAGATCACTTGAGGTCAGGAGTTCAAGACCAGCCTGGCCAACATGGTGAAACCCCGTCTCTACTAAAAAAATACAAAAATTATCTGGGTGTGGTGGCGGACCCCTGTAATCCCCGCTTCTTGGGAGGCTGAGGCTTGAGAATCACTTGAACCTGGGAGGCAGAAGTTGCAGTGAGCCGAGATTGCGCCACTGCACTCCAGCCTGGGTTACAAAGTAAGACTCTATCTAAAAAAAAAAAAAAAAAAAAAACCACACACAAAAATTATCCAGGCCATGGTGGCACACACTTGTAATGCCAGCTACTTGGGAGGCTGAGGTAGGAGAATCTCTTGAACCTGGGAGGCGGAGGTTGCAGTGAGCCAAGATTGCCACTGTATTCCAGCCTGGGTGACAGAGCAAGACTGTCTTCCCTCCTCCCAAAAAAAAAAAAAAAAAGTATGGAGAAGGATTTGGAGGCTACAAGGCTACAACCCAGAAATGGGATGATGGTGGCTTGCACTAGGTTAGTAGCACCAGAAATGGAAAATTAAAAAATAGACTTGAGGTATATTTTTGGAGGTAAACTCTACGGAGTTGGATAGACTGGAATTTGGGATGGTCAGGAAAAAGATTCCTTGTAGGTTTTTGGCCTGGGTAGATGGTAGTACCATCTGTGAACTTGAGTGAGGAGAACAGGCTTTCAGGTGGGATGCAGCCATACTGTTTGGGTTTGTTAAGCTTGAGATGCCTGTTAGATATCCAGGCAGAGAAGTTAGGTAGACAGTTGGATATTAGGCATATGGAGTTCAGGAGAGAGGTCCTGAGATAATTATAATTTCTCACCTTCAAAAACTCAGATCAAAACTCACTTGGGGCCAGGTGTGGTGGCTCACACTTGTAATCCCAGGACTTTGGGAGGCTGAGGTGGGCGGATCACCTGAGGTCAGGAGTTCAGACCAGCCTGACCAACATGGCAAAACCCCACCTCTACTAAAAATACAAAAATTAGCTGGGTGTGGTGGTGTGTGCCTGTAATGCCAGCTACTAGGGAGGCTGAGGCAGGATAATCTCTTGAACCTGGGAGGTGGAGGTTTCAGTGAGCTGAAACTGTCACTGCACTCCAGCCTGGGTGACAGGGCGAGACTGTCTCAAAAAAAAAGCAACAACAAAAAAGCCAGGCACGGTGGCTCACGCCTATAATCCCAGCACTTTGGGAGGCTGAGGCGGGCAGATCAACCTCCATTAGCCATCACCCTTCCATGTTTATATAGTCAGTTTATGCCACACAAATAAATTTACTCTGTAAAGATCTACACTTGTTTATTTTTTGTTTTTTTTTTTTTTGTGAGATAGAGTTTTACCCTTGTTGCCCCGGCTGGAGTGCAATGGCGCGATCGTGGCTCAGTGCAACCTCCACCACCCAGGTTCAAGCGATTCTCCTGCCTCAGCCTCCTGAGTAACTGGGATTACAGGCATGCACTACCAACCCTGGCTAAATTTTGTATTTTTAGTAGAGATGCGGTTTCACCGTGCTGGCCAGGCTGGATTTGAACTCCTGACTTCAGGTGTTCCACCTGCCTCAGCCTCCCAAAGTGTTGGAATTACAGGCCTGAGCCATGGTGCTTGGCCACACTTGTTTCTTTTTCTTTTTCTTTTTTTTGAGACGGAGTCTGCTCTGTCACCAGGCTGGAATGCGGTGGCACGATCTTGGCTCACTGCAACCTCCGTCTCTCAGGTTCAAGCAATTCTCCTGCCTCAGCGTCCCGAGTAGCTGGGACTACAGGTGCATGCCACCACGCCCAGCTAATTTTTGTATTTTTAGTAGAGATGGGGTTTCACCATGTTGGCCAGGCTGGTCTCAATCTCTTGACCTCATGATCCCCCCGCCTCGGCCTCCTAAAATGCTGGAATTACAGGATTGAGCCATCGCGCCTGGCCCACACTTGTTTCTTTTCTTTTTTTTTTTTTTTTTATTCTTTTGAGACGGAGTCTCGCTCTGTCGCCTAGGCTGGAGTGCTGTGGCTGGATCTCGGCTCACTGCAAGCTCCACCTCCCGGGTTCCCGCCATTCTCCTGCCTCAGCCTCCTGAGTAGCTGGGACTACAGGCGCCTGCCACCTCACCCGGCTAGTTTTTTGTATTTTTTAGTAGAGACGGGATTTCACCGTGTTAGCCAGGATGGTCTTGATCTCCTGACCTCGTGATCCGCCTATCTCGGCCTCCCAAAGTGCTGGGATTACAGGCGTGAGCCACCGCGCCCGGCCCACGCTTGTTTCTTATACAAGTCATCTCTCCCTCACTTGTAGCTTCCTCAAAGAGAGGGGCTGTGTTTTTACTTTGTCATTCCTTCCTCCCCTCACGCAGTCAAGTACAGTGCAGTGCTCTGTACCTAGCCTGTGCTCAGAGAACGCTTTTTCTACTCTGGTATGATGGGACAGAAATCTGAAACTCTGAGGAACAAATGGAGTTATACTGAGAAGATTTGAGTCTCGATGTTTAGAGCAGGCCACATAGTTTGGGGTGTGAGCATGAAGCTAAACTAGATGGAAGATTGAGGAGCTCATCCCTCTCTGCTCCTCCCCTTGCCTGGACCACTCCCCTGGCCTGCAGGCCTGATCTGTCCTCTGGAATTTTCCTTCGCAGAAGCCTCAGTGTAAAGTCTGCCGATCATGCCCCGTGGTGCAGTCGACCCATCACCTGTTTCTAGACCTGCCTAAGGTAAGTGAGCTTTTCTCTCTAACCTAGTTTTCAGGAGGCCTTTTCTGTCCCCTCTGCCTTAGCCACAGATACTGAGAGCAGATTACTCTTAAATGTTTTAAATTTCCATTAATAATTGTACATATTATTGTCAAGAGATGAAATAGATTAAAAGGCACAAAGTGAAAGCCCCAGGCCCACTTGCGAGAGGTGTTTACTACTCATTTTCCTTTGTGTCTATTCAGAAATGTCATATGCATGTAAAAGTATTTTTATGTCTCTTTTTTCTTTTTTTTTTTTTTTTAAGGGATAGGTTCTCACTCTGTCACCTAAGCTGGAATACAGTGGCATGATCATAGCTCACTGCAGCCTTGATCTCCTGGGACCAATCAATCCTCTCCCCTCAGCCTCCCAAGTACCATGCCTGACTGATTTTTTTTTTTTTTTTTTTTTTTTGAGACAGAGTTTCGCTTTTGTTGCCCAGGCTGGAGTGCAGTGGCACAAACTTGGCTCACTGCAACCTTCGCCTCCTGGGTTCAAGCGATTCTCCTGCGTTAGCCTCCAGAGTAGCTGGGATTACAGGCACCCCCACCACCATGCCTGGCTAATTTTTGTATTTTTAGTAGAGACAGGTTTTTGCCATGTTGACCAGGCTGGTCTCGAACTCCTGACCTCAGGTGATCTGCCTGCCTCAGCCTCCCAGAGTGCTGGGATTACAGGCATGAGCCACCACACTGGGCCACTTGACTAATTTTTAAAATGTTTTTGTAGAGATTGGTTCTCACTATGTTACCCAGGCTGGTGTCAAACTCTTGGGCTCAAGCAGTTCTCCTGCCTCTGCCTGCAAATGTGTTGGGATTAAAAGCATGAACAACTGTGTCCAGCACTGACCTCCTTTTTTTTTTTTTTTGAAGTGGAGCGTCTCTCTTGTTGCCCACGCTGGAGTGTAATGGCACAGTCTCGGCTCACTGCAACCTCTGCCTCCCAGGTTCAAGCAATTCCTCTGCCTCAGCCTCCCAAGTAGCTGGGATTACAGGCATCTGCCACCATACCTGGCTAATTTTTGTATTTTTAGTAGAGACGGGGTTTCACCATGTTGGCCAGGCTGGTCTGGAACTCCTGACCTCAGGTGATCCACCCACCTTAGCCTCCCAAAGTGCTGGGATTACAGGCGTGAGCCACCATGCCCAGCCTGACCTCCTTTTTAAAATACAGTGTTCCTCCTTCTGTACCCTGGGCTTAGAGAAAATAAAAAATAAAAAAAAAATAGGCTGGGCACAGTGGCTCATCATGCTTGTAATCCTAACACTGTAGGAGGCTGAGGTGGGAGGATCTGTTGATGCCAGGAGTTGGAAACCAGCCTGGAAAACATAGTGAGACACTGTCTCTACAAAATAATCGAAAAATGAAAAATTAGCCAGGTATGGTGGTGCGATCCTGTAGTCTCAGCTATGTAAGAGGCTGAGGTGGGAGGATCATTTGAGCCCAGGAGTTTGACATTACAGGGAGCTGTGATTGTGCCACTACACTCCAGCCTGGGCAACAGAGTGAGACCCTATCTCTAAAGTATAAAAATATTAGGTCAGGCGCAGTGGCTCACGAGGCCGGATGCGGTGGCTTACGCCTATAATCCCAGCACTTTGGGAGGCCGAGTCCGGTGGATCACGAGGTCAGAAGATCGAGACCATCCTGGCTAATATGGTGAAACTCCGTCTCTACTAAAAATACAAAAAATTAGCCGGGCGTGGTGGCGAGCGCCTGTAGTCCCAGCTACTTGGGAGGTTGAGGCAGGAGAATGGCGTGAACCCGGGAGGTGGAACTGGCAGTGAGCCGAGATCGTGCCACTGCACTCTAACCTGGGTGACAGAGCAAGACTCCGTCTCAAAAAAAAAAAATTAAATGCCACATGCAGTGACTCACGCCTATAATTCCATTACTTTGGGAGGCTGAGGCAGGAGGATTGCTTGAGCCCAGGGGTTTGAGACCAGCCTGAGCAACTTGGCAAGACCCTGACTCTACAAATGTGAAACAGTTATCCTGGCCTGGGCACAGTGGCTCACATGTTAATCCCAACACTTTGCAAAGTCTAGGTAGGTGGATGACTTGAGCCTAGGACTTTGAGACTAGCCTGGGCAACATGGTGAGACCCCATCTCTACAAAAAATACAAAAGTTAACTGGGCATGGTTGTGTGTGGCTGTAGTCCCGGCCATTCAGGAGGCTGAGGTGGGAAGATCACCTGAGCCTGGGAAGGTTTGAGGCTGCAGTGAGTCGTGATTGAAACACTGCACTGCAGCTTGGGCGACAGAGTGAGACCCTGTCTCAAAAAAAAAAAAAAGGAAGAAAAAAATTTAGCCAAATATGGTGGTACACATCTCTGGCCCCAGCTACTTAGGAGGCTAAGGTAGGAGGGTTGCTTTGAGCCGAGGAGCTGGAAGCTATAGTGAGCCATGATTGCACCACTCACTCCAGTCTGGGCAACAAAGTGAGACCCTATCTCAAAAATAAATAAATACATAAAATATAATAGTTCTCATCTTGGGTTTGTTGGGTGTTTCCTCTTGATTAGATTCAGGCTATGCATTCTTGGTTGGAATGCTACATAAATGACTGTGTCCTTTTCAGAGGCACATGATGGCCATCCCCTTCACTGGGAATCTTAACTTTGTTTGGTCAGGTGTTATTCAGTTTGTCCATTGTGTAATTACTATTTTCCCCATTGCAACTTATGAGCAGTCTGGGAATACACTTTATTTTTTTCTTTTCTTGAGATGGAGTCCTGCTCTGTCGCCCAGACTGGAGTGCAGCGGCATGATTTCAGCTCACTGCAACCTCCACCTCCCAAGTTCAAGTGATTCTCCTGTCTCAGCCTTCGAGTAGCTGGGATTATAGGCACATACCACCATACCTGGCTAATTTTTGTATTTTTAATAGAGATGGGGTTTCATCATGTTGGCTAGGCTGGTCTCAAACTCCTGACCTCAAGTGATTCACTCGCCTTGGCCTCCCAAAGTGTTGGGATTACAGGCGTGAACCACCACACCCAGCCTTGTGGGAATCTACTTTAAGACAATGCAATACTTTGCTCTTCATGAACAAAATATTCCCTCTAAATTTAGCATTCATTGATAATTTTTACCTTTATTATGGTGATTTTCCAACTCTACCACTACCCTCTATATTTATCCTTCTCCCTCCATTTATTTTTTATTATTTTTTTTTTTTATTATTTTTTTTTTTGAGACGGAGTCTTTGCTCTGTCACCCAGGCTGGGGTGCAGTGGCGCGAACTCGGCTCACTACAAGCTCCGCCTCCTGGGTTTACGCCATTCTCCAACCTCAGCCTCCCGAGTAGCTGGGACTACAGGCGCCCGCCACCTCACCCGGCTAGTTTTTTTTGTACTTTTTTAGTAGAGACGGGGTTTCACCGTGTTAGCCAGGATGGTCTCGATCTCCTGACCTTGTGATCCGCCCGTCTCGGCCTCCCAAAGTGCTGGGATTACAGGCGTGAGCCACCGCGCCTGGCCCCCTCCATTTATTTTTAAATTTAGTTAGCTGTTTATTATCAGTATGGACTCATGGATTCCTATTTTTTTCAACTTCTTATAATCCTTTCCTGTCCTAAATTTATTTTCATGTTCAAATTGTCACTTATTTCGTCAGTAGGAACGTATTCAAGGTGACTTCTCTGCTTTTGAGATCTCCCATCATTTTTTAAACCCTTCCTTAATTTGTGGCATAAAAAGATACTCTAGGTTCATCCGGTTCAGCCTTGAAATCAACTGTGTCACCAACCTTGAGTTTAATTTAGTAGGGAACAGTATTAGATACCGAAATCTAAATCTAGATGGTAGATGTGCTCATTGCTACTGGGTATCTTTGCTACTAGGACCTTTCAGCAAAGAGAGTTGGTATTTGTTTTTTTTGTTGTTGTTGTTTGTTTGTTTGTTTTGAGACAGGGTCTCGCTGTCATCTAGGCTGGAGTGCAGTGGCACGATCTTGGCTCACTGCAACCTCTACCTCCAGGGTTCAAGCAATTCTCCTGCCTCAGCCTCCCAAGTAGCTGGGATCACAGGCACCTGCCACCACACCCAGCTAATTTTTTTTTGTATTTTTAGTAGAGACGGGGTTTCACCATGTTGACCAGGCTGATCTCCAACTCCTGACCTCAGGTGATCCACCTGCCTCAGCCTCCCAAAGTACTGGGATTACAGGCGTGAGCCATCGCGCCCGGCCAGTTGGTATTTATTTTAGGTTCACATGGACACCTGCAATTTCAGTCCATCCCCACAGAGTTCTTCATCACTTTCTCTTATTTATTTCATGTCTTTATCTACCTTCTTCCACTGTAAGTGTCCTGGTTCTCAATAAGCATCAGCACATTTACTTATTAGCTCAATCCTACAATACACCTAAAACCATTTCAGAATTGCTTTGCTGGTACATCTACAAAAAAAATAACCTATTAAAAAGAGTTTAGGTGGTTGGGCGCGGTGGCTCAAGCCTGTAATCCCAGCACTTTGGGAGGCCGAGACGGGCAGATCACGAGGTCAGGAGATCGAGACCATCCTGGCTAACATGGTGAAACCCCGTCTCTACTAAAAAATACAAAAAAACTAGCCGGGCGAGGTGGCGGGTGCCTGTAGTCCGAGCTACTCGGGAGGCTGAGGCAGGAGAATGGCGTAAACCCGGGAGGCGGAGCTTGCAGTGAGCTGAGATCCGGCCACTGCACTCCAGCCTGGGCGACAGAGCGAGACTCCGTCTAAAAAAAAACAAAGAGTTTAGGATTTGTTGACAATCCTGATTCCTCCCCTAGACTAAGGGTATATAGTCAAGTGTGTTCAAACAAAATTTTTTTCTAGAGACAGGGTCTCTGTCATCCAGGCTGGAGTGCAGTGGCATAATCATAGCTCACTGCACCCTCAAACTCCCAGGCTCCAGTTATCCTTTTGCTTCAGCCTTCTGAGTAGTTGGGACTATAGGCGTGTACTACCATGCCTGGCTAATTAAAAAAAAATTTGGCCGGGCGTAGTGACTCAAGCCTGTAATCCCAGCACTTTGGGAGGCCAAGGCAGGTGGATCAAGAGGTCAGAGGTCAAGAGATGGAGACCATCCTGGCCAACATGGTGAAACCTCACCTCCACTAAAAATACAAAAGTTAACTGGGTCTGGTGGTACCCACCTGTAGTCCCAGCTACCTAGGAGGCTGAGGCAGGAGAATCGCTTGAACTTGGGGGTGGGGAGGTTGCAGTAAGCCAAGATCGTGCCACTGCACTCCAGCCTGGGCAGCTGAGCGAGACTCCATCTCAAAAAAAAAAAAATTTTTTTTTTTGGTTGGGCATGCTGGTTTACACCTGTAATCCCAATGCTTTGGGAAGCCGAGACTGGAGGATTGCTTGAGCCTGGGAGTTTGAGACCAGCCTGGGCAACAGAATGATACCCTACCTAAAAAAAAGAAAAAAAAAAATTTTTTTTTTTGTGTTTTGCACTTCCTCGGCTGGCCATGGTGGTTCATGCCTATAATTCCAGCACTTTTGGGAGGCTGAGGCAGGAGGATCGCTGGAAGCCAGGAGTTCAAGAATAGCCTGGGCAACAAAGCAAGACCCTGTCTCTATTAAAAAAAAGAAAAAATTGGTTGGGCACTGTGGCTTATGCCTGTAATTCCAACTTCCAACACTTTGGGAGGCTGAGGCGGGAGAATTGCTTGAGCCCAGGAGTTTGAGACCAGGGTGAGCAACTTGGTGAAACCCATTTCTACTGAAAATACAAAAATTAACCAGGTGTGGTGGCACGTGCCTGTTGTGCCAGCTACTCAAGAGGCTGAGGCGGAAGGACCACTTAAGCTCGGAAGGTTGAGGCTGCAGTGAGCCATGATGTGCCACTGTACTCCAGCCTGGGTGACAGTGAGACCCTGATATGGAGCAGATTACCACGTTCTCTGCACAAGAATGACATGCAAACTTGTGAAGTGTTCCATATGTTTAAAAATTTAAAAAAAATTTTTTTTTTAGGGATAGGATTTTGCTGTGTTGCCCAGGATGGTCATGAACTCCCATCCTCAAGTGATCCTCCTGCATCAGCCTTCAGAGTAGCTGGGATTAGGCTGGGCGTGGTGGCTCATGCCTGTAATCCCAGCACTTTGGGAGGCCGAGGCGGGTGGATCACGAGGTCAGGAGATCGAGACCATCCTGGCTAACACGGTGAAACTCCGAGGTCTCTACTAAAAATACAAAAAATTAGCCGGGCGTGGTGGCAGGTGCCTGTAGTCCCAGCTACTCAGGAGGCGTGAACCTGGGAGGTGGAGCTTGCAATGAGCCGAGATCGTGCCACTGCGCTCCAGTCTGGGAGACACAGCGAGACTCCGTCTCAAAACAAAAACAAAAACAAAAAACAGAGTAGCTGGGATTACAGGCGCAAGCCACTGGCTGTGTGTTAAAAATCTAGTTAAGGCTGGGCATGGTGGCTCACAACTGTAGTCCCAGCCCTTTTGGAGGCTGAGGTGGGCAGATTGCTTGAGTTCAGGAGTTTAAGACCAGCCTGGGCAATGTGGCAAAACCCTGTTTCTACAACAGTTACAAAAATTAGTCTGACATGGTGGTGTGCACCTGTGGTCCCAGCTACTGGGGAGGATGAGGTAGGAGGATTGCTTGAGCCCAGGAGGTTTAGGCTGCAGTGAGCTGTGATTGTGATTGCACCACTGCACTCTAGTCTGGGCGACAGAACTAGATTCTGTCTCAAAAAAAAAAAAGTTATATATTGCCAAATTGTGCTCCAAAAAGGTTGTATGTGTTTATCCTTATGCTAACCATATACGAGACTTTCCTAAATCAACCCTCTTGTCTTTCTCCGTTATCTCAGCTGGAGAAGCGACTGGAAGAGTGGTTGGGGAGGACATTGCCTGGCAGTGACTGGACTCCCAATGCCCGGTTTATCACCCGCTCTTGGCTTCGAGATGGCCTTAAGCCACGCTGCATAACCCGAGACCTCAAATGGGGAACCCCTGTACCCTTAGAAGGTTTTGAAGACAAGGTAAAAACCCTTTTTTATTCATATCATTCAGCCTTGGTGTTGAGACCCTGGGCTAGCAGAATAGACTGCTGATTATGTCTTGTTTCAGTTTGAGACTTTGGATTGGTCCCTAACATGTTTACCTCCTCCTGACCTCCAGGTATTCTATGTCTGGTTTGATGCCACTATTGGCTATTTGTCCATCACAGCCAACTACACAGACCAGTGGGAGAGATGGTGGAAGAACCCAGAGCAAGTGAGCAGTTCTTGGTTAGGCTGTGCATGGGGAGGGTAGGCGGTAGGGTGTGGGTCTTAGGGTTGGGTGTCTGGTCTCCTGGCCTTTGAAGAAGGTCTCAGGAAATCTCTCCTAACTACATTCCCTTAGGTGGACCTATATCAGTTCATGGCCAAAGACAATGTTCCTTTCCATGGCATAGTCTTTCCTTGCTCAGCCCTAGGAGCTGAGGATAACTATACCTTGGTCAGCCACCTCATTGCTACAGGTAAGTACCCTGGAAGACTACTGATGGGGTGTTCATAGGAAATGAGGGTTGAGGCAGTACTTGGAAAAAGATCTTAGAGAGCTGCTGTCTTGAGTTAGGAGTTGAGATGAAATAGGAAATAATTAAAATGAGAACTCAACCTAGAGAAATGAAACAAGAACCTGAAGAAAGCAAAAGTCCAAAGCTAAAACTCTGTAGTAGATACAAGCAAAGACAAAAAAGGGCCAGAATGGATAGGAAAGGACTCCCAAAATCTGAGCATACCAGCCCCTTAAGGAGAAATGTTGCTAGACAACCATAGTTGAGGTTAGAAAGAGGAAAGAAGGAAGAGTTAGTGGGCTAGAGAGGGGAAGGATGTGATTTGAGCAGATAGTTCTCATTCTCCTCTGTCCAGAGTACCTGAACTATGAGGATGGGAAATTCTCTAAGAGCCGGGGTGTGGGAGTGTTTGGGGACATGGCCCAGGACACGGGGATCCCTGCCGACATCTGGCGCTTCTATCTGCTGTACATTCGGCCTGAGGGCCAGGACAGTGCTTTCTCCTGGACGGACCTGCTGCTGAAGAATAATTCTGAGCTGCTTAACAACCTGGGCAACTTCATCAACAGGTGGGAATTGGTAAGGGGTCAGAGTTAGCAGTGAGCTGGGGTGGGGCTCATTTTCCCTCAGGAGATGGGAATGTGGAGAGAACTAGAAAATGGGCAGGAGGCTGTGAGGACAGTGTGGAAAGTTGATTTCTATTAATTGGGATCTGTTCCTAGCACATATGAGGCTATGTATGCTTGATGGAACAGTTAACTATAGAGATGTGATTTAGCAAAGTTGGTTATAAAGTGGGTTTTTGTAAATTGTGTTCTTATTACTGTTCTTTGTAGAATTGAAGATGTATTCTCTCCTAGCAAAATAGTTCACCTGCAGATCATTGAAAACTTTGGCCGAAGAAAGGGGTTATTTTGGTGTGGGGGTAGGAGGCTTCTGTGGGCTGGGCATGGTGCCTTACGTCTGTAATCCCAGCACTTTGGGAGGCCAAGGCAGGAGGATCACTTGAGGCCAGGACTTGCCTGACTGACATAATGAGTCTCCCATTTCTACAAAAATAATCAGCCAGGCGTGGTGGCGCACACCTGTAGTCCCAGCCACTCAGGATGCTGAGATGGGATGGTCTCTTGAGCTCGAGAGATTGAGGCTGCAGTGGAGCAGTGCTTGTACCCCTGCACTCCAGCCTTGGCAAAAGAGGGAGATCCTGTCTCAAAAAAAAAAAAAAAAGACTTCTGCTATACTCAGAGTTTTTGTTACCTTAGGCTCACATTCTATCATTGGTGCCTATCTCAGCTCTTCTGCAATCTAAAGCAGTATCCTCCGTAGCTTAGGATTCTTTCGTCACGCTCTCTGAACCCTGGACCCTTATAGGTCAGTCCTGCTACTCACTTTCAGGTTTGGTCATTAACCACATTTAATAAATAGTCCTTACCTACAGGAGTTCGAGACCAGCCTGGCCAACCTGGTGAAACCCTGTCTCCACTAAAAATACAAAAATTAGCCGAGCATGGTGGCGCACATCTGTAATCCCACCTACTCGGGAGGCTGAGGCAGGAGAATCACCTGAACCCGGGAGGCAGATTGCAGTGTGCCAAGATCATGCCACTGTGCTCCAGCCTGGGCAACAGAGCGAGACTCCTCAAAAAAAAAAAAAAAAGAAAAAAAAAAGTCCTTACCTAGAGTATTTGTTTGATAGCAATTAACACATATTTCAGCTTGGTGATTTTGAGTAATGACTTCTTAAAAATAAGAAATAAAGTTGTTTAACTTAATCAGGTTTTTTTATGTGCAGAGTCAGATTCTTAGGGGAGAGACAGAGTAAATAATTCATTTGTTAAGCCTTGTCTACTGGCTTAAGGGAGCCAGGAGTTACCTGTTCTAGGCAGGAATCCTGAGAGAATGTACAGTTGTGGAAATGGGGTCAAATTCTAAGGAGGAGAGTGGATAATAACTTCCCCTCTTTTTTCCACTTCTCCTTTCCTACTCCCAACCAAGAGCTGGGATGTTTGTGTCTAAGTTCTTTGGGGGCTATGTGCCTGAGATGGTGCTCACCCCTGATGATCAGCGCCTGCTGGCCCATGTCACCCTGGAGCTCCAGCACTATCACCAGCTGCTTGAGAAGGTTCGGTAAGTAACTGACATCTCTGTCTCATCTGCTGGTGTGTTGAGAGCCTTGTATGGGTCCCTGTAGGACATTACACCTTGGCCTGCTTCCTCCCTTCCCAGGATCCGGGATGCCTTGCGCAGTATCCTCACCATATCTCGACATGGCAACCAATACATTCAGGTGAATGAGCCCTGGAAGCGGATTAAAGGCAGTGAGGCTGACAGGTAGGTAAGCGGGGAGGGTTGGCTAAAGGAATAAAGTGGCTTGTAAGCTGTGTCCTCCTGGAGGTCTTGACTAATATCTCTTCTTCCTCAGGCAACGGGCAGGCACAGTGACTGGCTTGGCAGTGAATATAGCTGCCTTGCTCTCTGTCATGCTTCAGCCTTACATGCCCACGGTTAGTGCCACAATCCAGGCCCAGCTGCAGCTCCCACCTCCAGCCTGCAGTATCCTGCTAACAAACTTCCTGTGTACCTTACCAGCAGGACACCAGATTGGCACAGTAGGTGGAAGAGCCAGCCTGTCTTAAAATTGACACTTTTGCTATGCAGCTTTTGGAGTGGGTGAGAGAAGACCTAACATCTCTCCAGTGTTACTTTGGTCATGGGACTCAAGTTTCTGATATAAAGTCCTTGGTAGTCATTCACAAGTTCAGAATTATCTGTACATCCTCATTGTTCTTCATGCCAGAAACCAGAACCTGGCACACAAAACTAACTGGTAAACAGATATTTGAAGAAACACTGGTCACCTAGTCTCCACAATGCTAGCAGATAGTGGGCAGTGAAAAAGAGGAAATAGCCATTTCCTCTTTGACACAAAATGAAAAAGTAAGTACATCGCTAAACTTCTGGATCAGCCTAGCATCCTTAGAGTGCTTAAAGAATCTGTCCCTATAAATTATTTGGGGTTTCATAGGGAAAGCTACCGCTGATTTCCTAAAATCAGCAGATATTAGCTTAGTGTTATGCTCGTTCTTTCTAAAATATATCAGAGATTGGGGTTGGAGAGGTCATCTGTATAGTCCGGTAGAGACTGTATCTAATCAGCAGATGTTTCTGGAACTTTTTTTTTTTTACAGGTCAGTCCCTTGTTCCAAAAATTGGAAAATGACCAGATTGAAAGTTTAAGGCAGCGCTTTGGAGGGGGCCAGGTGAGAAAAGCTAAAGGCTGTGCCCTCGCTCCACAACAGCCACAGCATCACTTCCTTAATTTCCCTAAGTAGTCCTCACCCATCACTCTTTCCATCTTTTGGCCCTGCTGCTTCCTCACTTAGTTTTTCTTTCCTGTCTTAGCTAGAAGAGACCTTCGACTTAAAGGTAATCACTTTCCCTCTGAGATGCTGTATAAAACTGGAGGTTAGGGGATATTTATGGTTGCTGGTGCTAACTTTGTTGTTGTCCTCCAGGCAAAAACATCCCCAAAGCCAGCAGTTATAGAGACTGTTACAACAGCCGGGCCACAGCAGATACAAGCGCTGATGGATGAAGTGACAAAACAAGTATGCAGCTTAAGCCCTGTGGGAGACTGGACAAGCTGAATCCTAAATAGATCTTTTTCTTGCCTCACTGTTACCCTTCCCACCCCCCTTTATCTTAGGGCAACATTGTCCGAGAACTGAAAGCACAAAAGGCAGACAAGAACCAGGTTGCTGCGGAGGTGGCGAAACTCTTGGATCTAAAGAAACAGTTGGCTGTAGCTGAGGGGAAACCCCCTGAAGCCCCTAAAGGCAAGAAGAAAAAGTAAAAGACCTTGGCTCATAGAAAGTCACTTTAATAGATATGGACAGTAATAAATAAATGTACAATCTCTATATACAAGCTGAGACCCTTTCCTTTTGTCTACTCCAAGCCTTCCCCCTGAATATGTGGGATTGAGGGTCACATCATTGGCACTAGTGAGAGGGTGGTCAGTAGCCACTTGTGGGAAAGGTGGGTAGTGTGGCCCAAGTGGAGTACTGATGCTCCCCAATTGTTCATGCTTGGTGCAGATTCACCATTCGGTCGATCAGAGCTCGACGAGTCGCCTCTACTTCCCTGGTCAGGCGCTCGATTTCCTGCTTGAGCCGTTCATTCTCTTCAGCTAGCTGTGCCACTTTCCTTTCATTCTCCTGTTCTTTCTCCTTCATGCGCTGCTTTCCAGCCCGGGCTGGGGAATGGCCACTCTGTTTCCGTTTCCTGGTTCTCCCTTGGTCTTCCTCCTCTTCCTCCTGAGCCAGGGAGCTCTGACTGGAATCTGGAGAGCGAGGGCTCTGGGAGGTGGTTGTGACCTCTGCTGGTTCTGGCTCCTCCTCAGTCAGCCAAGCCAGCGAAGCAGGGTCAAGAGTGGTAAAGGTTTTTGATTCTTCCTTCAAGGAAATGAGGAAAGGGAACGTAGATATTAATTGAGAAGGAAAAGGTAACATCCCCCTTTAGCTTTAGGCCTAGCATTCTTACCTCTTCATTTCCAGGAGGTGAGACATAGGTACCCCCATTTTCGTCTGAAGACAGGACCTCTTGCAGGTCCTCATACCAGGCTTCCAGCTCCCAGCTGGACAGTGTCCCGAAGGAGAAAGGCAATGACTCAGCTGCCATCTCTGCAGTTGGATCAGTCTGGAAAAGCACATTTGCAGGGTAATGGGGAGTGGCTGGAACAAGCTCCATGTAGCAAACAGTCTATGCCACAGGTTGGCAAGCTGGTCTGATGCCTGTTTTTGTAGGTAAAGTTGTATTGGAATACAGCCACATCTGTTTATTTACATACTGTTTATGGCTGCTTTGGTGCTACAGTGGCAGAGATGAAGAGTCACGCTAGAGACCATAGGGCTCTTAACATCTAAAATATTTATTATCCTGCCCTTTAAAATTTATCAACTCCTAGTTTATATTAATATTCCCTCCTTGCTTTTGCCCAGGACTTGAAGAAGCAAAGTGCCTGGATATCCATGCTTAGGGGATCTGGAGGACTAGTCAAATTCCTGTCCCCATCAAGGTTAGGCTGAGCTGAAGGACTATTTCCCTGAGCTCCCCACACAGGAGAAGGGAGCACAAATGACCTGGTAATTGCTCCTGGAAACTATCAATAGAGTTTGCAAGTGGGACTGAAGACTAGTGAAAGTTTAACCCTGACTGAAGACTGGTAAGGCAAACCAGTTGTCTTTGTTGGGGCTTTCTTTGAGGACCATCTTTCCATTAGGACATTCTTTAAGAAAAGTGGTTTGCTCACCTTGTAGGAGCAAGCCAGGAGAATAGACAGCCTGATAGCAAAAGCTTGCTCAGATTCAAACCCTCCTTTCCCACCTTCTCTAGGTCTTTTCATAATCTCTTAGGGTCTCAGCAAAAGGAGGCTAAGCAGCATCTCTTAGGACTTGGTTTTGGAAAAGGGTAGGTTAAGTTTACCTGCTTTCAGGTGTGGTGATGTATGAAGATACACTTCCTTCTTGAACACTGTAGGCAACAAAGAGAAATGTTAGCCATTTTTGGAAGGGGGAGAGGCAACTTATTTTTTTCTTTTCTTTTGAGACGGAGTCTCTGTTGCCAGGCTGGAGTGCAGTGGCGCAATCTCGGCTCACTGCGACCTCTGCCTCCAGGGTCAAGCGATTCTTCTGCCTCAACCTCCCAAGTAGCTGGGACTACAGGTGCATACCACCGTGCCCAGCTAATTTTTGTGTTTTTAGTAGAGATGGGGTTTCACTGTGTTGGCCAGGATGGTCTCCATCTCTTGACCTTGTGATCTACTCGCCTCCCAAAGTGCTGGGATTATAGGCGTGAACCACCATGCTGGGCCCTTATTTTTCTTTTATCTCCAGCCTCCTACTGGTCCGTCCTTACTTCTGGTCTTGTGGGGTATGCATACTTGGTCCCTGTAGCCATTTCCAAGGGCAGAAGAGGGCCTGACTTTATTTTTAGTTGCTGACATTTGTAGTCCTGGTTACATAATAGCAAAGTTCTGGCCAACTCAGCTTTCTCTAAATTCAAGGCAGGCCTTAAACCTGCCAGGGTAAAGACTAAACTATAGGGAAGGGAACAAATCGTAGCATTTTCCTAACTCCATTCCCACACTGACATCCTGTAGCATTTTCCTAACTCCATTCCCACACTGACATCCTCCAAATGTGTATTTCCAGTCTGGACCTCTTCCAGAACTTCCGACTCTGCTGTCTACTGCCTACTTGCCATTTCTTTTTCAATGTCTAATAGGCACCTAAGACTATGTGGAAACTTGTTGATTTTCCCCTTCCAAGGTCATCCCCATCTCAGATGACAACTCTAGTTGCTTAAGCTAAAAACCTTGGTATCATCCTTCATTCCTCTCACACCCTGCAATCCAAAGTACTAGCAAATTTTAACTTTTTTTTTTTTTTTTTTTGAGACGGGTCTCCCTCTTTTTGCCCAGGCTAGAGGGCAGTGGCGCAATCTCCGCTCTGCAACCTTTGCCTCCCGGGTTCAAGCGATTCTCCTGCCTCAGCCTCCTGAGTAGCTGGGATTACAGGCATGCACTACCATGCCTGGCTGATTTTTGTATTTTTAGTAAAGATGGGGTTTCACCATGTTGGCCAGGCTGGTCTTGAACTCCTGACTTCGTGTGATCCACTCCTCTGGTCTCCTAAAGTGCTGGGATTACAGGCATGAGCCACCATGCCCGGCCCTTAACTCATTCTTTAAAAATGAGTTTTTAAAACTTTGCTTAGAAGAATCTAAACACCTCTAATTCCATTCTTTCCAATCTAGATCAATTCACCACCATCTCTCAATTACTGCAGAAACTTCCTGATTGCAGAAGGTCTTCCCATTTCTTCTCTTGCCACCCCTCCGTAAGTCTATTCACCATACAGCAGCCTGAGTGAACCTTTTAAAACAGGTCATTCCTCTGCTCAAAACTCTCCAGTGACTTCCTATGTCATGTCAGGGAAGTCATTGGAGGGTTTTGAGAGGAGGAATTACCTAAGGTAATTCCTGACCACCTGATGTAACACAGTAACCTCCATCCTGAACATTCTCCATTCCTTTCTCTGCTTTAGCTTTCTCCATGGCACTTATATTTTGTTTACTGTAGGCCTCCCACTGAGATGATTTTTTCCTCTTGCTCACGGATGTTCCCTGAGCCCCAAACTGTTTGGCACACAGTAGGTCCTCATTAAGTATTTGTTAAGAATGAATGAATTCTCCCCAATCTCTCTTATAGGGAAGGGGCAGACGCAGAGTGGCAGCTGCCGATCCCTAGGGACTGGAGATGCAATATTGCCCGAAATATTTCTCTGCAGGGCTGTCCTCCCTGGGGAACCCTCCCTTGCCTTCCAGTGTGTGGGACTTGGCTTTCATCAGCAGTGGAGCCTCAGGTCAGAAGGCTGCAGAGCCAAACGGGGCTGGCCTGATGCAATGGTTACACAGAGATTAGCTGGGAGACAGGACCGGGTTAAAGAGGCAGGGACTAATCCCGAGGGAAGGACGATACCCTGGGGAGACCCCAAATGGCCTCCTACACTTAAGAGATCCAGGCTGCTCTCTTGTGCGGGAGGCCCAGAGACCTCTACGGTAAAGGGAAAACACACCGCTCCCTGTCCATCGGCACCCCTCCCAAAGGCTTGTGTCAAGGTTCCCCTTTCAGCCCTGCAGGGTCCAGTAGCCCCAGCTACCGAGGTGGCCATGCTGACACCAGAGACGCTGAGACTGAGACAGGATTGGGGGTAGGGTAGGGAGAAGGCCGATGGTGGCGAACGGGCGGAAACGGCTTGAGCGATGGTAACTCAGTCTTAGAGCGGGGGTGTGTCCTGCTGCCTCCCCGCGGACAGGCCTAACGAGGTGGCCTGAAGTTGGCTACGGGAGAGAATGAATTTCCCTAGGGCAGCCGAGGTCCCTTTGCCCAGCAGCACAGAGCAGGGCCCATGCTCCGGCTCCGGGCAGGGGTGGAGAGACGCTGTCGTCCGAAGCAATGGGGGTTTGTAAGCACCACCCCAGAATAAGGGACTCTCCCCATTCCTCTCTCGGACGGTCCCTGACTTCACTGTGGAGGCGTGAGGCCAATCCTAAAGAGCGGATGCCCCAACTCTGAGGAGACAGGAGGGTAAAGGGCAGATGGGAGTCAGTACTCGCCTCTCTCCTCAGGTTCCAGCTCTGATTTTGGCTCTGTCGCTGCCACCCGCTCATCTTCAACATGATACGCTCAGTGCCTTAGACTTAAGCCTCTGACCTCGGGAGCGCCTAGCTGTAATCTTTTACCATGGCCTTGCCCTCCTCTCAGGGGCGGGACCCCAAAACCTACCAATCAGAAAGTGGCACGCCGGCATTGGCCCCGCCTCGTCCCTCGTATCCGCCACTCAGGAGCTCCGCAGAACCGCCCCCGTCGCTCCCTCTCGCTAGGGGGTCGACGTAGTGTCGGACCCGGAAGTGGCTTTGGGTCACGAGGCTTCACGGAGGCGGTGGGTGAGTCATGCGCGCGCGCGGAGGGGAGTGTAGCGGGGGGAGGGGAGGAAAGGGGGGCGGGGATGATGCAATGTTTGGCAACCGGTGTCTGCACGCGCACGCGCAGGGGACTACGAGGGTGGTGGGAGGTGCAGAGGGTGGGGGAAAGGAGAGAGGGCGGGGCGCCAGCTCCCGGCGCCCAACGGCCCCAACGGCTATCAGCGTTGGCCGTCCGTAGTCGGTCGTGTGGAGCCTCTTTGCCGCTTGTCTCCCCCAGAAGCTGCTGTTCCGCCCACCGAGCTTTAGTCGGCGTTTTACCTCCACTATAAGGGACTCCCATTTTCCTTGGCCCCTCCCAGCTAATGGTCATATAGGCCTTTTGAACTTTTCCTTTGAAAGTTGGTATCCATCCACTGGGATTGTCGACATCTCGAGAGTCTTAGAGAGGTCTCCGGGCTCGGTGACTCATGCCTATAATCCCAGCACTTTGGGAGGCTGAGGAGAGCGGATCACCTCAGGTCAGGAGTTCCAGATCAGCCTGACCAACATGGTGAAACCCCGTCTCTACTAAAAATACAAAAATTAGCCGGGTGTGGTGATGCGCGCCTGTAATCCCAGCTACTCTGGAGGCTGAGGCAGGAGAATCGCTTGAACCCTGGTGGCGTATGTTGCAGTGACCGAGATCGCGCCACTGCACTCCAGCCTGGGTGACAGAGCGAGACTACGTTTCACCGAAAACGAAAAACAAATAAAAAAACCCGGGGTGGTCTAGCCCCGTAAATCTCCCAAAAGGGGCCGAGGTACTGGAATCCCTTGGTAGTCATTTTCCGCTTCTCTCACAACAGCGCCCTTGACTTTTACCTTGGAGTTGCTAAGCCCTCAGCCTGCCAGAAGTCATGTATTTTACCCAGTGGACCCAATTCTGTTTGGCCACCTATTTTCCCCCACTGTACTCTTACGGCTTTCTCCAATACCAAGACCCTCTCTTGCTGTACCAGACAGCAAGTCCTGTGACTCCCTGCTGTGAGGAGCGCGGCACAGGCCTGCCTCCTAGGTGTTCGGGTCGAGATTTACAGCGGAGTCTCATCCTGGGACGTGTAAGTGCACTTCAGCGCAGGACCGCCGTGGACTAGGGAGACCGGGGCCGCGATTTTAGCCTCAACTCCCCCTCACTTACCAAGGGATCTTACCGTCCTTGTTTGTAAATCAACGAGTTGTAAGGGTAAAATGAGAACCATGAACTTGGAGGCAACTTGAACAAAAGTAAAACGCACCACGCAGAATGCAAAGTATTTTTCTTGTGCCTTGAAAACAGAGGCCATGTGGTGGCCTGTTACATATCCTGTCATACCCTCATGGGGGCAGCCAGAGTTTAAGTAGAAACTGTCACAAGGCCGGTTGTGACTGGAGTGGTGTTTCTGTGACAGGTCTTTGGTTAGGCTGCTCCGTTGCTCCACACCTCCATTTCCCCTCTGAAAATGGGGGTGGTGTGGGGGGTGGACCAGATGGTCTCTCCTGGCCTAAAGACAGACCAGGTTGTCAGTGACAGGCAGAGGTCATGTGACTTGACAGGCCGAGGTCGTGTTGTGACATGTTGACCTGGAGAGGCGGGTCAAGTCCCAGCACACTACCCGGGAAGCCTTTGGGGCGGGGCAGGGCAAGTCGCGACTTTCATCTTTCGGGCCTGGCCCCTCCCGGACCTGGCATTCCTGGCTCCCGCAACAGACTGTGGCTTTGGAAGGGGCCCCTCCCCGAGGAGGGCTGGGATTGGCCACCAGTGGCCTGGGGAGAGGCGCAGATCCTTCCGCGGAGGGAGGGGGGCCGCGTGGGGTGTTTGTTCTCTTGGGGATTAATGGGGGGTTGTGGGGGAGGGGTAGGCGCGCTCCCGCATGCGCACTGCGGCCCCTCCAGTTGGCTCGTCGCTGTCCGCTGGGCGGGGGCCCGGCCCCGCCCCTCTCCCGGCCGGGCAGCGGCGGAGGCGGCGGTGGCTGCGGCGGTGGCTGCGGCAGCGACGGCGGCGGCGGCGACAGCGGCAGCAGCCTGCGCAGTGCCTTCTGGGAACGGAATCCCCAGGGCTGCCCCTGGCCCCCATGGCGCATGCGCGGGAGGCCGCTCGGTGATCCGCGGCGGCGGCAGCGGCGCTTCCTGCTAGGACCGGCCGGGGCCGTACCGGAGGCTCGGGCTCCACCGACCCTCCTCCCACCCCCTCCCACTCACTCTCTGGGCCGCGACTGCGCAGGGCGGGGCCGGCCGAACCATGGGCCGCGGTGAGTGCGGGGCCCGGCCCCCCCACCCTGCCCCTCCCCCTCCCCTCCCCTCCTGTCCCTACCCTCTGCCCCCTCCGCGTCCTCTCGGCCCCTTTCCCCGGCCCCATCCCCACTCCCCCGCCCTCACCTGCCCCCGCCGCTTCTCCCTCTCACTGCCTGACTTCTGCCTTCTTCACCGCCCTCCCCTCAGTGCTTCGCCCACCCTCCGCCCGCCCTCTCCCCAAGTTCCTTCCTACTTCGTGCGCCTTCCCCTCCTCCTCAAGCTGAGGGAAGCAGTCTGGGTGACAGGGCGCCTTGTTATGAGAGGGAAAGTTTGGAAGCCGCCAGTGTGGGGTGGGAGCGATGGTGAGTCTGGGGAGGATACCTGCAGATTGGAGGGGCTTCCCCTCCTATTGGAGGATAGGCTCTCTTGGAGATATCGGAGAACAGGCTCTTTTGGAGTCAGTGGGATAGGAGGTACTGAATCTCTTTGCCTTAGGCTTGAGGGAAAATCAGGAGCTTCTCAGGATCCTGGGAAAAGACTGAGCTGTGATCCTCACCTTTTAAGACCCGAATGAACTAGATCAGCGATTGTCTGATGGAGCAGGCATGGGGGGAGTTCTGCTGGTACCACCCCAGCGGGCAGTTGGGCAATTGCCTGGTGACCTGTGGGGCAATCTGTACTTTTTATATCATCTTCCTGGGTAGGGAACGACAGGAGCCAGACACTCTGGGAAACTTCCTAGTGGCCTAGCATTATGGGAATGTGCCCATACTCCTGGTTGAAGTCTTCAATTCCGAATGGACGGAGGCCTTGCCCTTCATATGCCTAAGAATTGTGCTAGACTTTCTTGGTCCCAGGGAGCTGAGGTTCTGACCCTCTGGTCCCTAGGGACTGGGCTTGGAAAGGATGGTTGTAGACTAAGCCAGCAGATCCCCGAGGTCTTTATAGGCGCTTGCCTCACATTGTTAAGGATTTTTCTCTTGAGAGGATGTAAGGATCTTTCTCTTGAGAGGGTGCTGGGCTGTGGTGCTCTTCAGAGTTGGGCAGACTCCTGATAGTCCCATCTCTCTACTTTGCGTTGCAGGTGTGGGCTAAGCTGGTGGCCCCGGCTTTAGACTGGACCCCACAATGTTTGCAGAGATGTTCAGGTAGCTGTGGTGATACGGCAGAGGACTCCTCATTCTCCCTCCCAGCTCTCTGAGGGGTTCCCCTTGCTCCTCTGGGGCTTTCCCTGAGTTTTCTTGGGTCTCCCCACAACCTTTGCCTTCCTGGAGTTCTCCCTCAGGTACCTCGCCCAGTTTAATCCTCCTAGTGCCTACATGGATGTCTGTGTTATCAGGCACGCGGGAGCTGATTACACACAATGAATGGGGGCAATGAGAGCAGTGGAGCAGACAGAGCTGGGGGCCCTGTGGCCACATCTGTCCCCATCGGCTGGCAGCGCTGTGTGCGAGAGGGTGCTGTGCTCTACATCAGGTACGGATCTTCCCAGGTCCCCAAGCTCTGCCACTCCAGTTGCCCGGGTTTTCTTTCTTCCGCTTCTCCTCTCAGCTCAGCTCTCTGGTACCCGATTGCTCTCCTCTCTTCCCCTTCCTTCCTCAGCCTTTATGCTTTCTGTAGCTCTTGGCCTTTGAATCCATTCTCCCTCTTTCTGTGTCTTCCCACATTCCTTATCCTCTGTTCTTCTAGGAGGATCTGTAACTTAAGCACTGTGCTTTAGGAGTATTGCCTGATTCACTGCCAGCTAACGCCATGTCCTCTGACCCTGTCCTCTTCCAGTCCAAGTGGCACAGAGCTGTCTTCCTTGGAGCAAACCCGGAGCTACCTCCTCAGCGATGGGACCTGCAAGTGCGGTCTGGAGTGTCCACTTAATGTCCCCAAGGTCAGAGTGGTGAGGGGTGCCTGAGAGTACAGAGATAAGCTAAAAGTCTTAATGCAAATCACTGACTGAGGTAGCCCTTTCCACAGATTCCAGCCCCTCAGGGTCCCTGTCCTTGCTTTCCACCTTACAGGTTTTCAACTTTGACCCTTTGGCCCCGGTGACCCTGGGTGGGGCTGGGGTGGGGCCAGCATCAGAGGAGGACATGACCAAGCTGTGCAACCACCGGCGGAAAGCTGTTGCTATGGCAACTCTGTACCGCAGCATGGAGACCACCTGCTCACACTCTTCTCCTGGTGAGTCTTCTGCCACTTTACAGAAGACGGAGGAAAACCTAAGGGCTTGGAAGGCTGGTGGTGGGAGTTCCATGAGAGAGAGCAAAGAGAAAGGGGAGTGGGTGGGGAGCTACGTGGTGAGAGGAGGGCACAGGGAGGTTGGGAACTTGTGGGAGATGGGACTAATGAAGACAAAAGAAAGTTTTTGGAAGGGGAGCCACAGGCTGACCCTTCATTTTTCATTTATTGCAGGAGAGGGAGCGAGCCCCCAAATGTTCCACACTGTGTCCCCAGGGCCCCCCTCTGCCCGCCCTCCCTGTCGAGTTCCTCCTACAACTCCACTTAATGGGGGTCCTGGCTCCCTTCCCCCAGAACCACCCCCAGCTTCCCAGGCTTTCCCCACTCTAGCAGGCCCTGGGGGGCTTTTCCCACCAAGGCTTCCTGACCCAGTCCCTTCTGGGGGCAGTAGCAGCCCCCGTTTCCTCCCAAGGGGCAATGCCCCCTCTCCAGCCCCACCTCCTCCACCTGCTATCAGCCTCAATGCTCCCTCATACAACTGGGGAGCTGCCCTCAGATCCAGCCTGGTACCCTCTGACCTGGGCTCTCCTCCGGCCCCTCATGCTTCCTCCTCACCACCTTCAGACCCTCCTCTCTTCCACTGTAGTGATGCCTTAACACCCCCTCCCCTGCCCCCGAGCAATAATCTTCCCGCCCACCCTGGTCCTGCCACTCAGCCACCAGTGTCTTCAGCCACTATGCACCTGCCCCTGGTCTTGGGGCCCCTGGGAGGGGCCCCCACGGTGGAGGGGCCTGGGGCACCCCCCTTCCTTGCTAGCAGCCTACTCTCTGCAGCAGCCAAGGCACAGCATCCCCCACTACCCCCTCCCAGCACTTTACAGGGCCGAAGGCCCCGTGCCCCGGTGCCCTCAGCTTCCCACTCCTCATCACTTCGTCCCTCTCAGCGTCGTCCCCGCAGACCCCCTACTGTATTTCGATTGCTAGAAGGGAGAGGCCCTCAAACCCCTAGACGGAGCCGTCCTCGGGCCCCTGCTCCTGTCCCCCAACCCTTTTCTCTCCCAGAGCCATCCCAACCAATTCTCCCTTCTGTGCTGTCCCTGCTGGGACTCCCCACCCCTGGCCCTTCCCACTCTGATGGAAGCTTTAACCTTTTGGGGTCAGATGCACACCTTCCTCCTCCCCCAACCCTCTCCTCAGGGAGCCCTCCCCAGCCCAGGCACCCTATCCAGTCCTCCCTGCCTGGGACCACCAGTGGCAGCCTCAGCAGTGTGCCAGGTATGTGAGTGTTGTGGAGCCCTTCCTCATCCTGGATGGAAAGAGGCAGCCAAGGCATTTAGGGGAATGTTCAGAGAGCTCTTTGAGGGTTTTCTGGGTTGGGGGCAGGGAGGTTGGCTTCTTTGGATGCTGGGAGAAAGGGCCTCCCTTGAGCTGAATTTCTCTCCTCTTTTACAGGTGCCCCTGCCCCACCAGCTGCCTCCAAAGCCCCGGTAGTCCCCAGCCCTGTGCTTCAAAGCCCATCCGAAGGGCTGGGGATGGGGGCGGGCCCGGCCTGCCCTCTGCCTCCCCTGGCTGGTGGAGAGGCTTTCCCTTTCCCCAGCCCAGAGCAGGGCCTGGCACTGAGTGGAGCTGGCTTCCCTGGGATGCTTGGGGCCTTGCCTCTCCCTCTGAGTCTGGGGCAGCCTCCACCTTCTCCATTGCTCAACCACAGTTTATTTGGTGTGCTGGCTGGGGGAGGAGGACAGCCTCCTCCTGAGCCCCTGCTACCCCCACCAGGAGGACCTGGTCCTCCCCTAGCCCCAGGAGAGCCTGAAGGGCCTTCGCTTTTGGTGGCTTCCTTGCTTCCTCCACCACCCTCAGACCTTCTTCCACCTCCTTCAGCACCTCCCAGCAACCTCCTTGCCTCTTTCCTGCCCCTGTTGGCTCTGGGCCCCACAGCTGGGGATGGGGAGGGATCTGCAGAGGGAGCCGGGGGTCCAAGTGGGGAGCCATTTTCAGGCTTGGGAGACCTGTCGCCCCTACTTTTCCCCCCACTTTCAGCCCCCCCTACCCTCATAGCTTTAAATTCTGCGCTGCTGGCTGCCAGCCTGGATCCCCCCTCGGGGACACCCCCCCAGGTGAGGATGGGGGTGAGTAGCTGGGACAGAACACAATGTAGAATGAGAGATGGGAGCTGGGAATCAAAAGCTTTCAGTTTCATTCCTGAGCTCTTCCTTGGGGCCTTTGGGGAGGCCTTAGTTCTTGGCTGGGGGTAGGATGACTACAAGAATTGTGTCTGTATTTAATAAGCATGGCTTATCTCATTTGAGGCTTCAGTCAGATAGTGGATGTGAAAGCACTATAAATCTGTTGAGTATTTTACACACGTGTTAGAATCATTCTTTTTTCTTAGCCCTGTGTCCTGAGTGCCCCCCAACCTGGACCACCTACCTCCAGTGTCACCACGGCAACTACTGACCCGGGAGCCTCCTCTCTGGGCAAGGCCCCCTCCAACTCAGGGAGACCCCCCCAACTCCTTAGCCCTCTGCTGGGTGCCAGCCTGCTGGGTGAGTCTGAGGGAGTGTGAATTCACACTCTTGGTGTGAAAAAGCAGCCGTAAAACTTGGGAGTAGTGGCTGAATAAATTGGGGAAGAAAGTCTTTGGCCACTGGATAAAGCCTAAAGAGAATAGTAGGGTCTGCTCAGCCTAATTGGTTTGCCTAGGGAGAGACCCCTGACTATAATTTCTCAACAGGTGACCTGTCTTCGCTGACCAGCAGCCCTGGAGCCCTCCCTGGCCTGTTGCAGCCTCCTGGCTCTCTTCTCTCTGGCCAGTTGGGGCTGCAGCTCCTCCCTGGGGGGGGAGCTCCTCCACCCCTCTCAGAGGCTTCTAGTCCCCTAGCCTGCCTGCTACAGAGTCTCCAGGTGAGGGTGTGGGCATGTGTTTGTCAGGGAGATAATTTTTTCTCAAACTGGAAATTTAGGGCTTTCTGAGTTATAGCAGAAGAGGGACCGTATTTGGGATTGACTGAGAACTTATTTTTTGCCAGCAGATCCCTCCAGAGCAGCCAGAAGCCCCCTGTCTACCCCCTGAGAGCCCCGCCTCAGCCCTCGAACCAGAGCCTGCCCGGCCTCCCCTCAGTGCCTTAGCCCCACCCCACGGTTCTCCCGACCCCCCAGTCCCTGAGCTGCTCACTGGGAGGGGGTCAGGGAAACGGGGCCGGAGGGGAGGAGGGGGACTTAGGGGCATTAATGGTGAGGCCAGGCCAGCCCGGGGCCGAAAGCCTGGCAGCCGGCGGGAGCCTGGCCGACTGGCCCTCAAATGGGGGACACGTGGTGGCTTCAATGGACAAATGGAAAGGTCCCCAAGAAGAACCCACCACTGGCAGCATAATGGGGAGCTGGCTGAAGGGGGTGCTGAGCCCAAGGATCCACCCCCTCCTGGGCCCCATTCTGAGGACCTTAAGGTGAGTGCAGAGTGCTGGCAGTCTGGGCTCAGGGGCTCTGAGGAAGGGCTGGGGCTGTGGTACCTTTTTCGAAATTTCCCACACACACAGTCCATCTTTTCTCAGGTGCCCCCGGGAGTAGTCAGAAAGTCTCGTCGTGGCCGTAGGAGAAAATACAAGTGAGTGATGGGCCTACTATAGTGCTGGCCTTTGCCTACTTCTTTTTGGTTTGGACAGTTCTAATGTCCAAATAGTGGCTTGGTTTTCAAAAGGGCAGATACTTATTTGAATATGAGTAAGGATATTATGCCTTTACTATCCAAATGTAAAAAGTTTCCCACCCAAACTTCTGAAATTCACCTGGTGCTTGGGAGCTGTTGCTGATCATCTGTGCCCCTTATTGCAGCCCTACGCGGAACAGCAATAGTTCCCGCCAGGACATTACCTTGGAACCCAGCCCTACAGCCCGAGTAAGTGTGTGTTTGGGTGGGTGGGTGTATGGGTAGGGTGTAAGCGATGAGGCAACAGAAGTAAAGGAGGGTTAGAGGGAGTGGGGAGAAAAGACGACTTCCTGATACCTAGCAATTGACCACTTCTTTCAACTTCTCCTCTGGTATTAGGCGGCTGTCCCTCTGCCTCCCCGGGCCCGCCCTGGCCGTCCTGCCAAAAACAAGAGGAGGAAACTGGCCCCATAGCAGCCATACCTGGAGCTGGATCTAACCCTGATTGGGGAGAGCTGAGTGCTGAGCCTTGGGAGCCCCTGCCAGCCACCTGCACCTGTGGACAGTGGGTGGGGGCACTACTCCCCACTCAGAGCACAAATGCAACTCCTTCCCTACAATCCCATCCTGAGCCATTGCAGGGGGCAGGGAAGTTCACCCCCTCCCCCCCAAGCCATGTCACTGAAAAGGCCTGGGGGGGGATGGTATGTGGCCCTTTCCCCACCAGGCGCTAAGGGGAACACCCCCTTCCCCAGGTCTTTTATTTGTTTAAGTTATTTTTGCACAAATGACTCTTTTATATTTAATTCGATTTCATTGCCTCCCTTCTTAAAGCCAACAGGCTCAGTTTACAAACCTGTGAGCTACTGTTGGCTGCTGCCCTCCTTCCCAGTGAAAGGTACAAAGCAATAAGCATCATGCATCCTCCCCTTACCCCTCCAACACCCCTCTGCCTCTGGCTCAGGTTGCTCAAAGCACAGATCCCCTCTTACCCCTGTCCCCAGGTTTGAAACACATAGCCTCATTTCAAGGTGTAGCCAGGTTCCCCCCACTTTCCTCTGGGATATAAAAAAGGGGGTAAGGGGGCAAAGAGAGCCCTCTGGGCCTCTCCTCCCATACACACTACACTGCCCCTTCTCCCCCCATCAAAACGCTCAGAGACGTTGTGATGATGCGACTGAGGATTATGCAACGTGGTCCAACCGGAGCGGCCAGCATGACCAGCTGTCCAGGGGCTGCCTCCTGCCTTTTCTTTTGTAAAGACAAGACCCTTGGGAGTTTTAATTCTGTTTTGTACTTGCCCTATGGGGCCTCCACTGCTTTTCTATGGGAGACACTCTTAATTTAACAGATGAGAATATTTTGAACCTCTGGCTCTGGCTCTGTACTCATTTTTTATTTAGTTCTTTGGTAAGAACAGGTTACAATTTAAATCCATCTGTTGTAGTATAGAGTGGCTTAGACTGCCTGTTATGATGAATGCCTATGTCCTAGTGCTGCTTCCTCCCCAGGAAACACAGCAGAGGCCACACAGAGTACAACAGCATTTAATGGTCAGAAAGAGTTGTACAGTATTAGAGTCAGCCACAGAAGCTGTGTTGGAGGACAAGACCCAATCCTTCCCCACACCAGGCAAAGCAATATTGGACATGAGCTGGCATGTGACTGGGCCCACGTCCTTATCCCCCAGGCCTGAGGGGAGACCACCTTCTAATAACCCCTAGCTACCACTCTATTCATCAGGGGAGGGGTGTAAACCCCACATGCAAGAAGAACCCTTGCCCCCAGTGTCAAATGGGATGGGGATGCTAGAGTTACAGTAAAGGGGAAACCCTATGTAAGCTGTTAACAGTTCACAGGGGTAGGGATTACCCCTGTTCTCCAGCTCCCAAATGTGCTCACTTTCCCAGCTTCTTCATCCGTTCATCAATGCTGGCAAAGTTCCCCTCAACTGTGGCCAGGTTTTCACGCATGGTTGTCTGCACCTACAAAGTGGTAGAGAGGTTTTACTCTTTGTCAGGTCCAGATGCTTAACTGGATGAGGACCTGAAGGAATTCTCTGAGAGAAGACAAGAAATGGAAGCAGTTTGTGGGCCACAGAGGGGGGATGTTTATAGCACCAATTTTCAAGCTACCCTTAAGAGTACCACAGACCAAGCTCTAGGTGTGCCAAGCAGGCAGGACTCTTGAGAATTCCCATCCTGACTTCAACCAGAACAGTTTTTTAAAATGTTTTATGCAATGAGAGCTAAATAAGATTTTGTTGAAATGAGCGTTTCACTAGTTCAAAATGTTAGAAAACTGCTCTGGAGGAAGAGGATGTTATTCTAAGTCCTTATATATTTTTTCATTTATCTCAGTGATCCTGTGATTGATGCTGGTCTCTCGACTTTAATGCTCCTTCCAGCACTGAGAATAGTGCCTCCAACAGAAATTGTGGACTTGCGGCCAGGTGCGGTGGCTCACACCTGTAATCCCAGCACTTTGGGAGGCCGAGGCAGGTGGATCACTTGAGGTCAGGAGTTTGAGACCACCCTGGACAACATGGTGAAACCCCATCTCTACTAAAAAGAAACAAAAATTAGGTGTGGTGGCGTGTGCCTGTAATCCCAGCTACTCAATAGGCTGAGTCAGGAGAATCGCTTGAGCCTGGGAGGTGGAGGCTGCAGTGAGCTGAAATCGCGCCACTGCACTCCAGCCTGGGCAACAGAGCGAAACTCTTATCTTAAAAATAAAAAATAAAATAATAAAAAGAAATTGTGGACTTGCTGTGTGCCAGGCATTACTAAAAGAATGAAGGAACTAGGTGAGGCTCATTGTCCAAGGTCAGAAAGGAAGCAACAGAACCAGATTAGGGCCTGACTTCTAACTTCAAAGCCCCGATTCCTTCCAGTGTACTGTGCTTATCAGGGAGAGTAAAGCTGAGACGACAGAGGGAAAGAGTGGGGTTTTATAAGAAAACATGTTCACTAGCCCCTAACAATTTGCCTATATTATTTCACCTCATCTACATAACTCTGAGGGAGGTATAATTTCCCAAATGGAAAGATGGAGGTTCATAGGTTAAATAAGTTGTCGAAGGGCCTTCACATTGAAAACAGGATGGAGACTCCAGACCAACCCCCTGCCACACCACCATGCTACAAAATAGGCTACAGCAGAACCCTGTAACACTAGAGAACGTAGTTTGTACATGCTAGAAAAAGGAGGCAGATCAACAAAGGGGCACACACCTGGGTCAAGAGGGTGGTATTGTCCTTCAGGGAATTAGCAATCATCTGCTGGGTGGTATCCAAATGTGTCAGGAGCTGACCAAACTGCATGGCTACAAAAGTAAGAAAAGTATGGTTGAGACTAGAATCCAAGACGAAGGAGGGGACCAAAAGTTGCCCATTTTTCAACTTCTCTTAGCACTCCTCGCAGCTGGCCTCCCACCTTGCTCGTGCAGCTGCTTGATGGTGACAAGTCTCTGCACCAGCTCAGGGAGGGTGGAGGCAATGGGGCTCCAGCGCTGTATAGTTTCATATAGCTGGTGCACCTGAAGGGACACAATAGGGCCCACAGGGGATGACTGAGGCAGCCAGGTCAGTAAGCACAGGCTGCTACTTCACCATAGTGGGGAAAAGGATCAAGTGGGCAGAGGGAAGCACTGCCCTGACATTGCCAGCTGATAAGAGCTTATGAAGATGGGGACCTGAGGAGTCAGTGTGTTCTCATGCTTTGACACTGCCACTCGGAGAACCTGAGGGAGTGGAAAGGAGATGGGAAAGGTGTCTTCCTGACCTTGCTTTGTGTATCTGCATCTTCCACAGAGGCTTTATGCTTGGCAATCTCGTTCACCTTTCCCAGGACACTCTGAAAACACAGATTTTAAGGTTGATAGGGCATCCAGGGCTTCCAAAGTCCCAAGCTATCCATAATTTAATTTTCCCTCCATTTAATACCTGTAGCCGAGCCTCTACTTGATCCAAAACTGCAAGGTCCAGGGCGCTCACCTTTGCTTGCAACAGCTCTACAGTCTCCTGGGGATGAGAGTTGGGACAAGCATCATGAAGAGGAAAGGATCAGACTAGGAAGAGGCCTCCCATATTCCACTAAATTAATACATAGCTACAAACTCAAAAATAATCCTCAAAGCAAACTCAAAACCAATTATCCCCTCTGTAATCCAAACACTCCAGTTTCTTCCAAACTCACCATGAGACAGGCTCCCTGTAGACCTGCAGAAAGGGGATTCTGGTGGGAAAGGGAGGGAAGAAGTCAGTGGTCCTTGTATCTCCATGATTATCATCTTCTCCCATCTTTCCTGGTTCTAGCTGGGAACCCACTAGCTGATCCCTGTAACTGAAGCCCTTTGATGACTCCTCCCAGGCTTATGTGGAATGTCGTAGACCTTAAGGCCTAGAGTTGCAGGATCTAAGGCTCAGATTATGTACAGGAGAACACCTGACCTGAGCATCCTGATCACAACGTACAGCTGCCTCCAGCTCTGTCAGGCGCTTTTCAAGTTCTGCGACCTAGTGGGAGGAAGGAGGTGAGATTTGCCATCTGCTTCCCTGCTGCTGCAGTGGGAGGAATACGATCCTGTTCTACTCTGCATGCCACTTGCCACCCCAAGGAACTCCTTTCCCTGGAACACATACCTAGCCACAATCTTAAAATCTTAACCGAAGGTAGATGGGCAAGGGAAACATAGAGAATGAAGCCAGGTAAAGCCGCTCACGCCTGTAATCCCCCCACTTTGGGAGGCCGAGGTGGGCGGATCATGAGGTCAGGAGATGGAGACCATTCTGGCTAACACGGTGAAACCCCATCTCCACTAAAAATACAAAAAATTAACCCAGCGTGGTGGTGGGCGCCTGTAGTCCCAGCTACTCGGGAGGCTGAGGCAGGAGAATGGTGTGAACCCCGGAGGCAGAGCTTGCAGTGAGCTGAGATAGCACCACTGCACACCAATCTGGGCAACAGAGCAAGACTGTGTCTTGGGAAAAAAAAAAAAAAAAGAAAGAAAAGAAAGAAACATACAGAATGAGGAATCAGAAGAGGAATCAAGAGGAATCAGAGGAATCAGAAGCCTTCCCAGCACTCTCTCCTTGGAGAGAGACAGGAAAATCTCTAGGGCCACGTCTCCCCTTGGCTTCCCAACCAACGCTGTATCCACACTTACTTTGGCAGCTTGAGAGAACTTGTCCTGCTCAGGCCGAGAGTGTAGTTCATAAGTGACAAGGCTGCTATCTGGGGGGATCCCAGTGGTTTTTCCCCCTGAGCCACCTTTGCTGTTCTTCGTTGCTTCCAGCTGCAGCAGTAGGCGCCTAGTTAGGAGACCGAGTAATAATATCATGACTGGAAGGAGGAGGGTCAGTCACTCTCCCTCACTTTTGGCTCATAATCAGCATTAAGAAACATCTAGGCCACTTCTTGGCCACTTAGCACCCCTGTCAGTAGCTGGCTGAATCCATCCACAACCCCAATCAGCAATGATTTTTCAACAAAGTAGGGTACCCACTTAGCCAGGGCGCCATCAGGGTCGGTAAGGTTGATTGCAGCATCTGGTCCCAGCAGCTTCTCCAGGTGGGAAGCAACCAGCTGCTGCTTCAGGGCTGCCAGCTGTTTAGCCAGCACCACAGGGGTCAGCTTCTCCTCTGTGGCTGACTCCTTCACTGTCGTCTAGTGTGAAAAAAGGTAGAATCGGGGGATGGCAAGAATGAATCAAAAAGCAAAAAAACAGGTCAAGCCCTTTACAGGTAGTTGTAGCTGGAGGTCACTGGGATGGTTTTTAGCATGACAGACTGCCCACCTGTATGTTGCACTGCATACAGATGGATGCATATTTCTAAACTCTGGAAACCTTAGCCCCTTTATCAATGAGCTTAAGGAATCTTTCTATCTTTCTTTTGTTTTTCGAGATGGAGTATTACTCTGTCGCCCAGGTTGGAGTGCAGTGGCATGATCTCAGCTCACTGAAACCTCCGCCTCCTGAGTTCAAGCAATTCTCCTGCCTTAGCCTCCCGAGTAGCTGGGACTACAGGCATGTGCCGCCATGCCTGGCTAATTTTTTGTATTTTTTAGTACAGATGGGGTTTCATCATGTTGGCCTGGCTGGTCTTGAACTCTTGACTTCAGGTGATCTGCCCGCCTTGGCCTCCCAAAGTGGCAGGATTACAGGCGTGACCACCATGCCCGGCCAGACAGGGAATCTTTCTCTTCTTGCTTGAGGTCTTCCTCTACTGTGTAAGTCACAACAGAGAGGGGAGAAGAGAGTTTGTAGTTACCTTGATTTTTTCAACTTCAGTTGTCAGCTCTTGGACCTCATGCAGTAGGCGCTGGTACTTTTGCTGGGGTGTCTCCTTCACTCCCAGACCCTCTCCAAGCTAGAGAGCAAGCACAGAGGGTAATGTTATACATCTCATTATAGGGAGCCTCAAGAATTCATCCACACCCTGGGCCTAAGTCATAAAGGTATCATATCCAATTGAGAATCCACAACACCCTAGTACCAGAGAACTGAGGATAGCCAGAGGGCTGGAGGCTCTCCAGAACAAACAGCAGTGGGGCAGAGGTTCCCTGGCTGCATCCTGCTGCTTCCTCAGGAACAGAGGAGAAACAGAATCCCACCTGTATCCCTTGATCTCCCTACTACATGTCTGCTAGATAGGGTCACTACACCATTCCCATCAACACACACACACAACAAACCATCTCATATTCTCCAGATTCATATCCTGTCCTCTTGGTTTTTCCAATACGATCTGAGAAATCTGCCAAGAAAAGAAGATGGAACTGAAGACCTGATCTAGGCCCAAGGCAGTTGTGGTCTTAGGTGACTGTCCAGGCTTCCATAAAAGATCTCCATGAGGGACCCCTTCCCCCGAGCACAAGTCACTAAGACCTTAGGACAGGAAACCACTTCTCATGCTTACCCTCCAGTCTTCCCCCCACCCAACTTCCAGTCCAGTCTCACCAAGTCCCTTTGTCCCCACTCTCTTGTCCTTGAACTTGTCATAGGCAGCATTAGGATTGACAATGATGTGTTCCACACTTGTGCTTGTCAGCTCCTCCTGCAAGAACAGGGAGTTTAGGACACAGACAGACTCATTCCCACTCTAGAACTTACTCTATCCCACAAAATCCCCAAACCATTAGGTGACTGGGCCCTACTTGTCCAAGGGGAAAGAAGGGTGGCTCTATTCCAAGGTGCATACCCAGGCTCAACCTAGGAAACTGAAGCTTCCTGGTAAATTTGGAGCCTCAGTTGTATAAATATTAACACCCTCATTCAACTGGGAACAGAGGGAGAATAACCTCCCCACCCTCTCTGTACATAAGCCTTCCCATCCCCCCACCCTACCCCTCCCAGTTGTCTGGCACACACCATGCACTCAAGGCAAGAAACCAACCTGACCTCTTTTAACCTCCCCCTCCCAAAAGTAAATCTCCTTGCCCGCTGAGCAAGTTCATTTTAATGCTAACCTCCTATCCTTGCTAGAAGGAAAGAGGAGGGAAGGCAGATAATCAAGCCACTAACCCTGAGTGTGAATGTTAGGACTTTAAACCTGCTGAAGGTAAGACACAGCTCTTAGTACAAAAAGAAGGCCAACAGAGGGCCTGACCAGAAGCCTGATTTCCAGGCTGCCATGAGGCCAGCAAATTCAGGGATAGGGAGAAGGGGCAAGGGCTTACTGGATTATCTTTATGGGACATCTCAGAAGCAACTAACATAGGCAATATCTGCTTGCCAAGAGTATCCGTGGGCAAGAGCCACATGTAAGCTTTGAAATGGAGACAGCCCAGCATCTCTTCAGAGATGCTGCAGCACCTGATTTTTCTCCCTGACTCCTCTGCCGTGCTTTCAGCACTGAAGTTCTTCCAAAAACAGGGGACACAGTAGGTGGTAAAAGAGACTTCACCCTAGAAACTGAAGCAGAGAGGTTCCCTCCTTACTAGGTATCTACATGCTGTTCAGATTCCAGTGACAACAGCAAGACTGCACCAAGCACTCCTGACTGCATGTCCCTTTTTCAATTGTCAGAAGCCTGACAGCTCCCAACAGAGTACTGATGGAAGTAGAAGGGAGACCCAGGAGTCCTTTTCTGTTGGGGATGACATTTCCACCATCTACAGGAGGAAGGCAAAATGAACCTTCCTTCTTTCACCTAGAACAATGGTTCTCACCCCAGGCTGCATGTTAGAATCACTTAGAAATTTTTTTTTTTTTTTTAAGAGACAGCCAGGCAATGGCGGCTCAAGCCTGTCTGTAGTCCCAGCACTTTGGGAGGCCGAGGCGGGTGGATCATTTGGAATTCGGGTCCAAGTGATCCACCCGCCTTGGCTTCCCAAAGTTCGGCCAAGGCGGGTGGATCTCAGGAGTTCAAGACCAGCCTGGGCAACAGAGGGAAATCCCATCTCTATAAAAAATATAAAATAGCTGGGCATTGTGGCACATGCCTGTGGACCCAGCTACTCAGGAGGCTGAGGTGGAAGGGTCACTTAAGCCTGGCAGGTGGAGGTTGCAGTAAGCAGAGATTATGCCACTGCACTCCAGGCCTGGGCAACAGAGTGAGACCCTGTCTCAAAAAAAAAAAAAAAAAGAAAAAGAGAGAGAAAAGAAAAAAAAAAAGAAAAAGGCCTGGGCCCACTTCTAGAGATTCTAATCTGGGGTAGGGCCAGATGTCCAGGTGATTCTAACCTACAGCCAGGACTGAGAACCTCTGCCTCTGTGTAGGTATGTGGGGAGAGGGTGTGAGGGGGACATGGTGGGACATCATTGAGAAAGAAAAGCAGATAGAAGGAAGCTCCTTCCTTCATTTCTGCTCTATTAGTCAGAGCAGGAATCTGTGTGGGTGGCAGCTTTAAAAATAAGGGAAGAAGGGGGAAAGGACAAATTATCAACTTTGATCTTTACCTCTTCCTCAGGGAATTACTGGGCAAAGGGGCACAAGCTATAGATCAAGGGAAAAAAAAGGACTCAATGTCCCATATGCCAGTGCCCAGGGGAAGAGACATTTGAGTCCCAAATGATTATCTCTTTAACCTGTTCTGAAATGTTACGGCCAGAACACCCACCCATCTAATAGCTGTGTGGTCTCTGGCCTCTTATCAACTGAGAAGAGCTCAGGCTAAGGATAGACAACCATCTTCTCTGAAGTTCATACTCAGGAACATGCCACTTCTCCCTGTGAAAGCCCCAATCCAGGCCAATCCCACCCATCCTCTTTTGTTTAATCCTCTTAAAAAAGAGGAATGGGAGGCATAACCTACAGACCCAGGAAAAAAATTAATCATAGCTACCATTTGTTAAGCCCTTATTATGGGCGGGCACTATGCAGATGGGAGCCTACTTTCTTATTTATGTTCCTAAGTAGCGAAAGCAGGGAGTAAAAGAGGGTCAACACACAGACGGTGAGTCTCAGAGGTTCTGGACAGTCACAGGGACAGACAGCATTTTCATTCCTGCTGTGGGAGAGTGTCCTGGGCCAGTTGGGCTACCTGGCGCTGGCATCCTCTGGAGCCTCTCCAAGGCTGTGGCCTGGGGGCACACTCTAGTCCTCCAGTAGCACCTACTCCAGCAGTATCTTGAAGATCTGGGGCATGAATTGGGGGCAGTACAATTACAGTGACTTGTGAGATAGGAAAAGGCTGTGTGTGGGACTGAATAGAGGAACGAAAGATTTAGTAGAATCTAAAGGACAGAGAAACAACTGCTCATCATAGCACACCCCGTTAAAAAGCAGATGAAAGGTCAGGCTTCTTACCAGCTCCTTGTGGTTTCCCCAGAGGTGAGAAAATCAAAAGAGTTAAAAGGAAAGGGAGTGGGGGAATGGGGATGAGGGAGGGAAAAAAAAGACAAAATTGTTATTAGCAAATTGTCACATGCACTACATGACAGTCTTCAAACACACTGCACCACAGGGCCCCAGGGGAGCCTAGTGAAATTTAGGGGCCAAGAAATTTCAGCTGGGGTCACCATATACCCCAAGAGAAAGAACAGCATGAGACCCTTTTCCCTCTGGTGGTGAGGATGTCATGAAGCGTTGCCATTAACAGCAGCAGTTTAGGATCATCTGAAAACTAGGAGTTAGATGTTACAAGCCAGTGGCATGGAATAGGAAACTGGGGAGAGAAGGCTAAGGTGGCGGGGAAGCTATTAGAAATGGCAGAAGATGAAGCAGAAGTTAAAGAGATTCTTAGGACTTGTAGCTGATAGAGGGTCAATGATTCTCAGGAGAGGAGTTCCCCTTCTTAGTTCATGGCCCTTGTCTTCCTATCTCTTGGTTTCTCTAGCTGTGAAAAATCAGACATTTGGATGGCAGAATCAGTCGCAATGAGAGCGATCAGGTAGGAAGTCTGATAAGACTTTAGGTGAGACAGAACAAAATATGTCAGGTACAGATGGTGAGTTTAAGGAATGATGAAGTACCTAAGTATAGATCCATTCTCATTTCCTCCTGCAAGGGAAGAGGCAGGGCTGCTCCTGGTCCCTCACGCAGCCTGGCACGTTTGCCTCCACCTTGAGTGGTTGATAACTCACTCCGCAGCTCCGAGGGATCCAGAGCAATTCTGCCATGATGGGTCCAGGGGACACTAAGATTCACAGCTACCAGCGCATGTGCAGAACATGTTTCTTCAACCCTCTGTTCACAAGATTCACAGGGGTTGGAGGGTAGACAAGGGGGAAGGGTGAGAGTATTTCCAAGAGGCCTTATTTGAGTTTGGGCAACATAGATAAGGCTCCCACTTCGAGGCAAGGCTGGTTTAGAACTGCCAGGAGGGGATATCCAGTGGTATGCCCTGCCTTTCCAGGAGCTCTGCTGATGGGCAGATGGAAGTGTGGAAGGTTGAGGATGGTGTGTGCATGTGAAAAAACATGGTGGGATTAAAAACAAGTGCTTCCTTTCACCAGTATTTCATCCAGATACCTCTGACCCATAACCTCTCCGTTCCCTAGATGATGCTAGGGTCCCAGCCAAGATTCCTCTTTCCACCAGGCACAGTGTTTCACGTCTGTAATCCCAGCACTTTGGGAGGGCGAGGCGGGTGGATCACTTGAGGTCAGGAGTTTGAGACCAGCCTGGCCACCGTGGTGAAACCCCATCTCTACTAAAAATACAAAATTAGCCAGGTGTGGTGGTGGGCGCCTATAATCCCAGCTACTCGAGAGGCTAAGACAGGAGAATCATGTGAACCCGGGAGGTGGAGGTTGCAGTTGAACCCAGGAGGCGGAGGTTGTAGTGAGCCGAGATCAAGCCACTGCACTCTAGCCTGGGCAACAGAGTGAGACTCTGTCTCAAAAAAAAAAAAAGATTACTCTTTCAGTTCAGGTTAGAGGTGGCTCCAGGTCCTGTCCTGTGGTCGAGGCTGGGATGTCTCTGCATAGAGTGGGCATAAGCACCCATTGCTGCACACATGCAAACACAAAGGAGAAGTACACACACTATACCTTTCTCTGATTTGTCCCACCAAGCTAAAACCAGCTTGGGAGAAACTCAAGGAGAAAGAGAAGACAATGGGCCATAAGCTCAAGTTCAAACCAAGTGGACTGGGCAGAATAGAGAGGACAGAAAATCAAAGAAAAGGAAAAGTGGTATATTAGTTTGCAGATAGTATATACCACCTCCAGGTCTGTCCTATGGGTGGGTTGAAGGATGATGAGATTTTAGGCATGATTCCTGCATAACCTGCAGTAGTACTAGTCACCTTGATTGGAAGATTTCAAGTGCCCTGACCCCGGGTGCCAGCTTACCTAGTATGTGACTCCCAGTCTCTTTCACTAACAGACTCCCAGACCCCCCAGGGCTGTTTGGCTAAGTGGCTATGCCTCAGAGGGCAAGATCTGAGGTTCTAAATCAGACAGGGAAAGTGGCCACTGCTATTCTCTGAGCCTATTCAGGCTATACACCAACACTGCAGCCAGGGTACTTCAAAATCATGATGACAAGGAAGATGGACAGAGCTGTAGAATAAAACTGTCCGGGATGGATCAATATATTGCTGACCATCCATCCATCCATTGCGAAAGGAGGGGTGCAGAAACAGAAAGACTCACAAAAGCACAAATAATCCAAGTTATTATCTTACAATTGCATATAAACCTCCTTCTGATCCCATTTACATTTCTCTGAAGACCTAGCATAGGGGAACATTAAAATGAGTTTTTCCCAGAGATAATCCACATACAGCCAAGAACTGAGGACTGTGGCTGTCATCCCTTTTGTTCTCTATCCTTGTCTAGAATAGCTGAAAGTCGTTCCATAAAAAATATCTTCATTTGATCTTAGTCTGAGGAGGAGAAAGGCAACTCTCTTCTAACTCCAGCCCCTAAATGCCTCATGTTCAAAAGCATTTATAGCCTCCATGCTTCTATCCCATCCTCCATTGGACAGTTTTACTCTGCAGACCTCACAAGGGGAAGAGACAATGATTCATGGATCATAGCTGTTTCTAACCCTTGATTAATGATCTTTAAACATAAGGCCATCAGGACCCTCAGTGACCCAGCCAGGGACTCACTGGAATTTAAAACGATTAGCTACAACAATAGCACAGTGGCAGAGCATTGCATGCGAGATGGCAGATGAAAAAAACATGCAGAGAAGAAGCATTGAATGGTCTTACTTGTGCAAACTAGTGTCCAGGCAAGGTGGTGAGGAGGGAGGATGGGGGAAGCATTAGGAAAAACTCAGGTAAGTTCAAGTGTGCCAACAGTCAATGAACACAATCAAGCATACTCCAGGATCTTCTAAACTGTAAGGAAGAGACCTACTGTTTCTCATCTCAGGAGTGTCCAGTAATATCTACCTTTTGGAGAAATGAAGCCTCTGCCAGGGCCACCTCAAACTATGGCTAGGTCATTTTTTCCCCTTTTACTGGGGGTAGTTACGCCATAAAGAGAGAAGCTAAATTGTTTCTAATGAGATTTTTCTTAATTTACTTCCCTTATTGCAGCAGTTCAAAAGCCATTAGCAGAAAGCCTTACCGACCCAAGGCAGGCGGTGGGCCCGGGGGTTAGGGTGGGGGTGTGTGTGGGTGGAATTCTATTTGGGAATTAGTTTTCCAAACATTTTAAGAAAAATCTCCAAGCAAGCCTATTGCCCCAATTAACCTGGCAGTGTCTGAAGTGCAAAGAGATCTTCTCAGATTGAGGAGGAAAGGGCTACAGCCTGCGCCCTTTCCTGGTCCATTCCTGTTCTAGAAGATTTTACTTCCTGATAAAATTGTTTTAAAGGGATAGTAGAAAAATCAGGATTGGCCAGGCACAGTTGGCTCACGCTTGTAATTCCAGCACTCTGGGAGGCCGAGGTGGGTGGATCACCTGAGGTCAGGGGTTCAAGACCAGTCAGCCAACATGGTGAAACCCTGTCTCTACTAAAAACACAAAAAAATAGCCGGGTATGGTGATGGACACCTGTAATTCCAGCTACTCGGGAGGCTGAGGCAGGAGAATCTCTTGAACTCGGGAGGTGGAGGTTGCAGTGAGCCAAGATCACACCATTGCACTCCAGCCTGGGCAAAAAGAGTGAAATTCCATCTCAAAAAAAAAAAAAAAAAAAAAAATTCAGGATCATCTGTAGCAAACTTTAAATCTTTTATGCTTTCCTCCCCCATCCTCCCCACTATGGGAATCGGAAAATGTTTATGTTTAAGTTAAATTAGCAATTTAAATCTTTAAGGGATGTCTAAGGACATTTTTCCTTCAGTAGCCCAATTTCTTCCACAGTGGAGGAATCTGAGGAAGAAAGTTATGGAGCAGTGGGGTCGACACAACTTCACTATTCCTTTAGACAGAAATCTGGAGACCTGGCTGGCATGGTAGCTTACGCCTGTAATCCCAGCACTTTGGGAGGCCAAAATGGCTGGATCACTTGAGGCCAGGAGTTTGAAACCAGCATGGCCAACATGGTGAAATCCCATCTCTACTAAAAATACAAAAAGTTAGCCAGATGTGGTGGCGCATGCCTGTAATTCCAGCTACTCGGGAGGCTGAGGCAGGAGAATTGCTTAAACTGGGGAGGCAAAGGTTGCAGTGAGCCAAGATTGTGCCACTGCCCTCTGGCCTGGGGGAAAGAGTGAGACTCTGTCTCAAAAAATAGAAAGAAATCTGGAGACCCCCTGAAAGGTTCCACAAGAGGCTGTCCATATTGGTTGTCTCTAGGGAAGAGAACTGAGTGGTGGTAGGCAGGGGTGGGAGGCAGATTTTTCACTACTTAGCCTTGAATCCTCTGTTCCCTGTGACCTACTTTAAAAACTGAGAAAATTAAAGTCGAAAATAATCTGAAGATTAAGGCAGAGAATGCTGTTGTCAGGGGTTAAGAAAGTGACTGAGGCTGGACACGGTGGCTTACGCCTGTAATCCCAGCACTTTGGGAGGCCAATGCAGGCGGATCACGAGGTCAGCAGATCGAGACCATCCTGGCTAACACGGTGAAACCCCATCTCTACTAAAAATACAAAAAAATTAGCCAGGCATGGTGGTGGGCATCTGTAGTCCCAGCTACTCGGGAGGCTGAAGCAGGAGAATGGCGTGAACCCGGGAGGTGGAGCTTGCAGTGAGCCAAGATCACACCACCGCATTCCACCCTGGCGACAGAGCGAGACTCCGTCTCAAAAAAATACACAAAAAAAAGAAGGTGACTGAAAATCTCATGGTTCAGCCACAAGACAGGTCATGTGCACTGTCACTCATACTAGGTCTTGGGCAGGTAGGCAGGAAACAGGCTGCTGGTGAGATCTCAGGCCTCATGGACATGACATTTCTAGATTATCTAAGCATACAATTCACTGCTCCTCAAATTGCATATTTACGTCAGTATTAAAAGCAGCGGCAGAGCCATTACTCAGCTGACTTCCCGAAAGCTGCAAGCCCCATAGGGACATGCTGGGGCCAGAGACATTAGCTGACATCAGGAAACATCTTGGCTCTTAGGGCTCCTGAAGCGGCTGAAGGTCTGCCCACCCCATTCCTCCCTAGTGACAGAGAGTCACTTAGCTGAGCCTTAGGTGACAGAAACAATTCGACTCTTCTTCTATTTGCCATTCAGCTCATATGCACTTCTATACTGGCACCCTGGGCAATATGCCACAGGAAATGAACACTCACGGTATCCTCTCCTCATCAGCCACCCCACTAGATGCTACTAAAATAGGCTGTTCAGGCTCTGGGGGAGAAACAGCCACTCAGAGCTGCACAATCAGGTTCTTCCACACCTGGAATGGGTATCATCTCCTTTTTATTAAGAGATATCCCAGTATCTTCAAACAGGAATGACAATATATTTTTTTTTGTTTAGAAAGGGGATTACTGTGAAACTACCTGTTTGTATCACAGTCAGCGACAAAAGGAAAGAGTTCTATTCATTATCTCACCATGAAGGGCAGAAGCCTAAGCCTAAGTTGAATAGTCTGAACTGTGGTAGTGCAGTAAAGTTCTCAGCATACAGCTGTCCCTTGGCAACTGTGGGAGACTGGTTGCAGGACCTCCCTTGATACTAAAATCTGCATATGTTCACATCTTCTGTATAAATTGGCATAGTATCTGCATATAGCCCACACATATCCTCTTGTATACTTTAAATCATCTCTGGATTACTTAAAATACCTAGTACAATGTAAATGCTATGTAAATAGTTGTTATATTGTGTTTTTAAATTTTGTATTCTTTTTTTTTTTATACTTTAAGTTCTAGGGTACATGTGCACAACATGCAGGTTTGTTACATATATATATATACATGTGCCATGTTGGTGTGCTGCACCCATTAACTCATCATTTACATTAGGTATATCTCCTAATGCTTTCCCTTCCCCTTCCCCCCTCCCCACAATAGGACCCAGTGTGTGATGCTTCCTTTCCTGTGTCCAAGTGATCTCATTGTATTCTTTTTATTGTTGTAATGGTTTTTTTTTGAGACAGAGTCTTGCTGTTGCCCAGGCTGGGGTGCAGTGGCGCAATCTCGGCTCACTGCAACCTCCACCTCCCGGGTTCAAGCAATTCTCCTGCCTCAGCCTCCCTAGTAGCTGGGACTGTAAGTGTTCGCCACCACACCTTGCTAATTTTTGTATTTTTTAGTAGAGACGTGGTCTCGAACTCCTGACCTCAAATGATCCACCTGCCTCAGCCTCCCAAAGTGCTGGGATTATAGGTATGAGCCACTGCATCGGGCCTATTTTTTATTTTTAAAAAATATTTCCCATTCGTGGTTGGTTGAATCCATGGGTTTAGAGCCCATAAACACAGAGAACCAACTGTATACACTCCTATTCTGTGAGGACAGAGGCAGCTTCCTATAAGATGCCTCTTGGAGTGACAGGTGCACACCCAGGTTCTTGAGCAACATCATCATCTGCATTATCTCCAAGATACTCAAGCTTGGGGGATAGATTGGCATGCCAGCAAATACGGAAGCCACAAGGACCACACCACTGGGAGAAGGGACAGAGAAGGTGTTTCCCACAATGTAAGAACCACTTCCACATGGGGGAGTCAAGTAAGAAATAAGTGAGTACGCCAAGCCATACATTGTAAGCCAGCAGTCAGCATTCCCCAGAACTAACGAGCCCCACAGACAATAGCCACAGGACTTACAGACAAGCAAACTGAGCCTGCATATTGCAATGACTCTTGGACACACCTTTACTGAGAACTCACATCACCAATGTGATCCCAGCGCAGCTCTCTTCAGAAATAATAGAACCTAAAACACATCCTATAAACACACCCCTTGGCACTTAAACAGAGTTTTTACTATGTTGATTTCCATTCACTCAATTTTATTGTTGTTTTTTTTTCCTTCTATACGTTTCCTATATGTATCCTAATTCCCCATTAGTCTGGGGCTCATTGGGGGCAGTGACATTTCTTCCTCTGCATTGCACAAAAAAAAAAAAAAACACAGAATGAACACATTCAATAAACCATGCTAAGTGTTTCCCCTCATAGTTAAAATGTGTCTGCACCTAATTACTCCATCCTCAGAGTTCTCAGATCTAAAAATGCAACCACAATCTCACCTCTGCTGATATGAAATTCTTCCTCAAATTTGTTTTACTCTAAAATCTTGGAATCACTTTCTTAATTCCTTGCCCAGTGGATACTGGGTATTCATATTTTAAAAGTATTTCTCTATATTTCAAAGTCTAGTTCTCGGTAGCAGTTTATTACAAGTGCCCAGGCTTCATGATTCATTTCCATGGGTTAGAACCCAGGGGCCTAAGTCACTAGCCCCAAATCTGTTTTGAGATATTTCAATTTTATTTAAAAGGTCCAAGGATCAGGGCTTTGCAAACAGATGTTGTTAGCTGTAATTCCACTGACATGACTCTCCCTCCTGCCGTTGCTCATTGGTGGCTGCAAGCCCAGCAAGGTCTTTTCAAGTCCTGCAACCTATATACCACCCAGGCTGGGGTTGGCATACCCGCTTATTGCTGTAGTTCCCCAGAGAAAGGGAAGGACCTGTCTAGGGGAGAAAGGTCAGAGTTCGGAGGAATCTGTGGCAGCACACATTCTTACCGCATCAAACTCCGCTTGATCATCCTCAGGCAGGTCGCTGGTTTCATAAACATCTGGCTCATTCCTGGCCTGCAGGTAGAAGCAGTGACCACCCAACCTCACTATCCAGCATCGCAACACCCCTTACCCCACTCCATTTAAATAAGCTAACGGAGAAGGCAGGGTGTGATGCCAGGGTTCTGTCCTTTCTCCTCCACCTGCCCCGTGAGTCAACAGTATGTCAATTCCCATGTCTCAAGGGGTAGGGATGACAGCGGAGACAACTGGGACCTGACAGTAAACGGTGAGTGTAAGTGATAGCAACGATGTTACCCTAAATCTAGAAGCGGGCAGGTCCTTGGCAATCACTACTGCCGAAGAAGGTGAGGGCTATCCTCCAATTAGGCCCTGTACACCACTACCCTGGCACAAGGATTGAGAGTGACTCAGGACCTTAGTACTCAAGGTCCTGTGTCCCAACCCACACCTTGAGAAGCAGGCAGGGCAGCACAAAAGGTACACGCCAGGATTGTCATGGGAGTGGGAGGTGGGGGAGGGCACAGGTTCCCCCAAGGATAGAGCTCCCCATCTGGCACAAGAGGGTTCTGCCATGGTAACCTTTTCCTTGTCAGGATGAAGGTAATCGCTAAGTGGTCTAGTGTGTGTGTCTGGGCTAGGGATGTGGGGGTCTTATGGAGAGATTTGGCGGGGGCATGGGCGGCGCTGACACGGATGGTGGAAACACCCGGGCACAAGCGGTCAGTACCCGGAGTCGATTTCTGGGCCGAGCTACCGGCGACTGCCGTAAAGGGGGCCTGGTGAGCCGTCCGGCGGCCCGGCCCAGTCGGGTCAGAAGAGTTCGGGGGGTGCTGCGGCCGGTCGGAGAACGAGCGGCGGGAGCCCTTGGGCGGAAGATGGGCTGCAGGCGGGAGGGGTCGCGGGCTGGTTTCTGTTGGGGGTCCTTGGGAGGTCGGGGGCGCGGTCCTGGGAAGCCGGGGCCGGCCTTGTACTCACAATGCCGGGAAGGTCGGCGTATTTAGGGTCCGCCATGGCGGCGGCGAGACGGGGCTGGGGGACCGTTGCCTCGGAGGAGCCGGGGCCGGTGTTCGGATAGGGGAGAGGCTGGGTTCGGGTCCCGGGCTAAGGCGGCGGCAAAGGGAGCGGCAGATGAGCAGGAAGTCTCGCGACAGCAGTAGCACAGCAGAAGGGTAAAGCAAAAGTCGCGAGAACAGCCCCGCTGCCACACCCCTGGAGAGGCCGGGACTGGGGAGAACGAGGCCAGGGAATGAGGTAATGGCCAAGGGACGCCGCCAAGGATTGTGGGATGTGTAGTTTTGGTGTACCGGAGCTTGGGCGGGGAGCGACAATAACGAACCTTGGGAAGCTATTTCAGCTAGTCAATGAAAGAACATTTATAATTCCTGTTTTGGGCTCCCAGGAATAAAATGACTAGATTAAATCATACAGCTAGTCATAAGTGACACAGCCAGGGTTTCAAAAACAACAAGTTTGCTTGATACTGTGTATTATAAAAACAAAATAAAAACAAGAAGTAAAATTTAGTAAACGCTTAGTGTAAGTTAGGAATGAAAAAGTTAGGCAATCTTCTCAAGTAAGGGCTTTCAGATAATTTGAATTTTAGATAATAAGTAGGTGTGTGTGTGTGGTGTGTGGTGTGTGTGGGTGTGTGTGGGTATACTAACCCCCAAATAATTATGTATCTGAAATTCAACTTTAACTGGGCATCCTGTTTTTGTTTTTTGTTTTTCAAATCTGGCAATCTTATCTGAAGTTCATAAATAGATAAGTGGTGTCTCCATGTCTGTCTGAACACTCTGTGTTCTTAACCGCTTTGTTAATAGTTCTCAGACTTTTATTTATTTTTCAATTTTTTCAATTTTGTGGGTACACAGTAGGTGTATGTATTTATGGGACATGATGATATTTTGATACAGGCATGCAATGTGAAATGAGCACATCACGGAGAAGAGGGTATCCATCCTCTCAAGCATTTATCCTTTAAGTTACAAATAATCCAATTACACTCAAGTTATTTAAAAATGTACAATTGAGTTATTCTTGACTATAGTCACCCTATTGTGCCATCAAATAGTAGGTCTTATTACACTTTCTAATTTTTTGTACCTATTCACCATTCTTACCTCCCGTTCTCAGACTTTTAAATTTCATCGTTCGGCCGGGCGCGGTGGCTCAAGCCTGTAATCCCAGCACTTTGGGAGGCCGAGACGGGCGGATCACGAGGTCAGGAGATCGAGACCATCCTGGCGAACACGGTGAAACCCCGTCTCTACTAAAAAAATACAAAAAACTAGCCGGGCGAGGTGGCGGGCGCCTGTAGTCCCAGCTACACAGGAGGCTGAGGCAGGAGAATGGCGTAAACCCGGGAGGCGGAGCTTGCAGTGAGCTGAGATCCGGCCACTGCGCTCCAGCCCCGGCGACAGAGCGAGACTCCGTCTCAAAAAAAAAAAAATAAATAAATAAAATAAATAAATAAATTTCATCGTTCAATAAAATTAAAACAACTACAAACCTTGAAGATTTACTTTCTTATCAAGTAAGTATATTACAAACAGAAAACCTACTGTTTACTGTCACAATCATTACTTAGTAGAAAAGCAGGAAGGACACACTCAGAATAAAAGATAGTCTTTTGAAACTTATCAAATCCAGCTTTATATTAAACAACAACAACAACAACAACTCACCATTGTTCTTTTGGAGGTGAGGGCATACTCAGTGAACTTTTGTCTCTGACCAGTGACCCTCCATGGACTGGCATTTCGAAACCCCTTTACTAAAGATGCCACCTTGGAGGCCCTGGGGACCCAAGGATGGGATGTTTCCCAGGATGTTTCCTGAGCTTGCAGGATGCTGCAACACTTAGAAATTGTGCCAAACCAAGTGACTAGAGAGTTCCTGAATTCGGAACTCATTGTCTTTCTTTCTCCTGGCTCCTCCCCAAGCCTCTATCCCTTTCTCCATAGTCCTACCACTTTTCTGTCCCATTCATTATGTTGGACTCTTTTCTTTCAGTTCCCTTAAGATTCAAGGTGGGTTAGAGGTGTAGCCCCAATGTGGGAAGCCCCCTGAGTTCTGAGTAGTTAGGTCTTGTCTGGCCAGGCTATCAGCCTCTTGCTTTTGTCCCATAGTGTCTAAGTGACCTTAACCACTCATGAGACAATTGCTGAGCTGAATTTTCCTTTCCTTCTCCTTGTCCCATCCACCCTGCCCTTCCCCTTTGCCTAGAACCTCAACTCCTGCAGTCCAACTCTCTGTTGGCTAGCAGAGGCCTGTGACGTGGAGAAAAATCAATTTGGCCAGCTTCTTGGTGGTTCTTTCCAGGGGCTGCAGCAGGAGTCTGACCCAAAGGGAGAAAGGACAAGGAATCTCTGGGGTTTGGCATTTCTTTCGTTCTTCTTCCCCCACACCTTTTTTTTCTTTTTTTGGCCAGGGAAGGGGGCTGAAGTATTGGGACTGTATCCTCCAATGGTTACTGAGACGGGAAACACACACTCCCATAGGTACCTGAATTTGCCTGAAACCCAAATGCAGGTGTTTGCCTTAGACTTCAAAGTCTCTCTGGCCTTCCCCATCCCCATCATTGCCCCTCCTTCACTGCTTTCTGACTCCCTTTCTCTTGCAAAAATGTTTCCTACCCATCATCATCCCATCCTCAACCTAGGACACAAAAATAAGTATTGTGTCTGCTTTTGAATTCCCATAACCCAGAATGGGAGTTTATCTTCCCTGAAACTGGGGACCTGCTGTGTACGTTGGGGAGACAGTAGAGTGCACCTTTGGATGTGGAAGGGGAAGGGAGTAGCGAAAACCTCCCATGACACTCCTCCCTGACACCCACCTCCATAGGAGTACAGGCAGCGATCCCCCAGAAAGCTGAGTGGGTTGGGAGTCCAGCTTCCGTGCGTGTGGGGCATGGGATGGGCGTAGGGGGAGAATGAGAAGTGTGATCCCAGTTTGGAGAGAGGCTAGTGACGGGTTGGGGGATGCCCTGGAATAGAGGGAGTGGGAGATCTGTTTGACCCTTTTCGCTACACAGGCGACAGGCCCACCTCGGTCCCCTTATCCCTTCCAGGGGGTGGAGTCTGAGGGAGGGACAAACAGATCGAGGGTATAGGGGTGGGATGCAGTGAGTTGGGTGGGGAAGGGTAGAGGGCAAGGTTATCTCCGAACGTTAGGGATGGGGGAGGAAGCAGAGGAGCAGTGAGGTTCCAGCCTTCGGGGGTCGACGTCGAGCCAGCCTCCCCAGCTGAGGGAGCCCCGCCCCGGCTCCTCCATCGCGGCCCCGCCCAGGCCCGCAGCGCGGCGCTGCAGCGCGAGGGGCGGAGAGGCAGAGCGCCCGAGAGGACCAGACGCCCAGGTCTCCCGCATCCCGCTGCCGCAGGAGAGAGAGAGCGCGCCCCGGCCCTGCTCCCCAGGCTTCGCCCGGGCGCCCTCAACTCTGCCCCCAGAGACTGAGCACCTGTCCTCCGCCTCAGCCTTAGCTGAGAGCCCTCTTCTCTGGAGCACACACCACCCCTGCAGCCCAAGAAGTGTTCCAGCTCCACGCCGGCGACCACCATGGCGGAGACCAACAACGAATGTAGCATCAAGGTGCTCTGCCGATTCCGGCCGCTAAACCAGGCTGAGATTCTGCGGGGAGACAAGTTCATCCCCATTTTCCAAGGGGACGACAGCGTCGTTATTGGGGTGAGTGTCGCCCAGGAGGGAATTCGGGGAGGGGGCGGGTGGCTAAATCTCCCCGCCTCCCGCAGAACCTTAGTCTCTGCGGGTCCCTCTGCGCCCGCTCCCCGCCGCTCATCCTTCATCCTCTTCCCCGCAGCCCCTCCTCTCCCCTGCATCAGGATGGCTGGGTGTGGCCTGACCAGGCCAGCGGCTGAGTCTCTGCAGAGTGGCAGGGGGCTGCTTTCCTACCTTCGGGAGACTCATCTCCCCTTTGCTGCTGTCTGCAGCGTCTCCACCCGTTAGAACCAGTTCCATGTTTTTCTGATGTTTTCCCCTTCTCCACCCTCCCCCCCAACCAAGAGAAAGCGCATCTTCCCTTTGTTATTGGCTCAGATCTCTACCCCCACCTCCCAAGAAGGTAAGTGGGAAGACTTTTGGGTGGACTAGAGGGGAGGTAAGCAGCCCAGGGTCTCTGCAGAGTGTGGATGGAAGTGGGCTCTAAGACCAAACCTTCCATCATTCCCTAAAGTAGTTATAGCCTGGATTTTTGTGTGTGTGTTGGGGGGAACAGGTCTGATGCAGGGTTTACCGGGAAAGAAATCATTGATGCCACACCCAATCTTGGGGGGAGCCTCTAGAATCCTAAGGTCAGGTCTGCCTTTCGTTCCCAGTTACAGTAGGAAGAGGGTTTCAGATTCCCCAACTGACCCCCTGAAAGAAAAATGCCCAAACCCTGAGATCCTAGTAAGTACTTGCTTATTCATCCTTTCTCTTGAGGATCCAAGAGAAAGTAGCCGTCCAGCTCTACCTCATCATGACAGCCCTACCCAAGGAGGATATCTTAAGGGAACTAATATTTACAGTGGGCCTGTTACTCTATGTATATTATTTAACCCCCGACACAGCATTCGAAAGTAGTATCAATATTTCCATTTTACAGATGCAGAAATTGAGGCCCAAAGAACTTGAATAACTTTCTCAAGGTCATGCTATTAATCCATGGATCTGAACCTAAATCTGTGACTGCAAACCTCCCATCTCTTCCTATCACATTGCCTACCCAGGTTTCTGTTCTGCACCTTTATCTGTAATGGCCCAAAGGGAAATTCTAGGCCTTGCCCACTCCCCCCTGAGGTTGGTAGGGACCTCAGGCTGTGTGGGGAGAAAAGACCTGGGGTTGAGTCCTGTAGGACTTGAGGGGTGCTGGGCCAGGAAACGAAAACTAGCTTGAGAAGGGAGGGGCATGTACGAGGGCAGTCAAGGTCAGAGGTGCTTCTTAGGTATCTTTATCCACAGTGCTTGGCACAGAGCACCTGGAAACATGCTTGTTAAAGGAATGAAAGAAAGAAGGGGAGGAAGCCTGGGACTTCTGAGTCAGTGAGAATGGGACTTTGAATAAACATGCCTCGGGGGAGACCTGCTTACTAGTCTCCAAGGGCCCCAGTCTGTCACCACCTTGCACCCTTACCCACACTGTTAACTCAAATGGATGCTTTTGTCTCTCTCTCTCTCTCTCTTTCTCTCTCTCTCTCTCTCTTTCCCTGTCTCTCTCTGTGTGTGTGTGTGTGTGTGTGTGTGTATTTGTCACATGGAGAGGGCCTCTGTTTCTTTTTGCTTCAGGGACCTCTCTGGCCCTGCAGACTGTTCAGTCTGACTGGGCTAAAAACAAAACAAAACAAAACAACCACCAAACAACTCCTGGATCAACTCGGGAGGACCCCTCTCAGAGTGTCCTAGAGAGCCAGCATTAGTTGTGAGAGTTGGAGCTTAAGATCCCCTTGAGACATAAAGGCTGACAAACAGGGTGGGGGTGATGATGGGGGGCAAAACTTTTAGGCCCTATTTCCATGCTCTGGAAGGTTTTTCCAGTAAGTCTGAACCAACTCCTTTAGGCTCTCTGGGCCATCCTGGTGTAGTGGGATGGGGCAGGGGGTGATGTTGGGAAGAGGGGTGTGGTGTCGATCTATTGTTAGCCCAGCTAAACAGGAGAGACACACAGTGGGAGGTGGGCAAGGAGGAGAGATGAAAAGAAGCCCAAGGCCCCCTGCCAATTCAGATTCCATCTCAGCTCCACTGCTGGATCTTCCTTGTCTGTTTTGCCTGGTATCTGTAGGGCTGTATCTTTGTCTCGTTCGCTTGTATCTTCCCTCACCCTAGCCCTCCCTGTCAGTCTCTCATTTGAAGATAAATGCTTATGGGGGGCCATTTTGTCTCAGGCAACATCTTTAGAGTTTGCTTTTTCAGACTTAATATTCATTCATCATTTAGGGAATGAGGGCTACAGGGGGCATGATTTTTAGGAGACCCTTGAGGGTCCCAATAAGGGAAGGAAACTCCTACTCCTTTTTCTCTTTTCTCCTCTAGCTCTCTTTGGAGCCCACCGGGTTGGGAGCTGGCTTAGGAATTAATGGAGGAGGCTGCTTCAGGATGTCTGGGAAGGTTGGGGAAGAGTGAAGGTGGGAGAGATAATCTTTCCCAGTGCAGCCCCTACTCCTTCCTGTGACTGCTCTCCCCTTCGCCTCTGCAGCACTGCGGCTAGCGCTGAGCTTCAGAGTCCCTTCTGTTCATGGGCTTTGTTCTGCTTGTTAGAGGGTAGGAGAATAAGCTGGAGAGACAGCTCTGTGTGCCTTTTTTCTCCCCTACTCCTCTGACTTCTTCCAGGAACCTGGGGGATGGGGCTTAGCCAAAGTAAATGGCCTGAGTCATAGTAGAAGGGTGTCTGGGTCACTATGTGTGGTGCCCATCTTGTTTTGCTTTTGCACACTCAGAATCCAGTGTGACTGTTTCGCCAGACCCATTTAAGTGTCTCTCTGTCTTCCTCTGCCTTGGTCTTTCTCAGCAGTGTCCCAATGCCTGCTGTCTGGGTGGATGCATGTGTACCAGATGTGGGAGGGATGACAGTGAAGAAACACATATGTACACACACACTCTTTCTCTTTCCCCTTCATTCAAGTGTACACAGCTACCTCCCTCAGGTCTCCCGATGGTTAAGTGGGTTCTTAATGCAAGAAGCTAGGACCATTGTGTACCTCACTTGGCAAAGCTAGGTTGGGACCTGCAGGGTTATTGGAGCAGAATCAGTATTGTTTGGGGTGGCCTGGGATTTGATATCTGAAGTGGGGAGCAGGGCTTTCCCTTGCTTTGGAGGAGTCTCATAAAGAAAAATGGAGATGAGAAGTAACGTTCACAGTGGCCAGTGTCTTTCCAGCATTACCATGGCAACAATCCCCACGGGTGTCACTATGGAAATCAGGCCTGGCACTTGAAGTTCAGCTTATACCAAGTGCTTTACTGAGGGTTGAACAGGTTGGTCATCTTTCGACCCTGATCTTTTTTTTTTTTTTTTTTTTTTTTGAGACGGAGTCTTGCTCTGTAGCCCGGGCTGGAGTGCAGTGGCCGGATCTCAGCTCACTGCAAGCTCCGCCTCCCGGGTTTACGCCATTCTCCTGCCTCAGCCTCCGGAGTAGCTGGGACTACAGGCGCCCGCCACCTCGCCCGGCTAGTTTTTTGTATTTTTAGTAGAGACGGGGTTTCACGGTGTTAGCCAGGATGGTCTCAATCTCCTGACCTCGTGATCCGCCCGTCTCGGCCTCCCAAAGTGCTGGGATTACAGGCTTGAGCCACCGCGCCCGGCCTTCGACCCTGATCTTAAACCCCCAGCCCCAGTTAGCTTTAGTCAGCACACATGATAGAAAAGTACAGAAAGGTACTGGGATACACAAATGGAAGAGGAGACATCAGGGAGGCTCCGAGTGTGATTAAAGGAGAACAAAGAACCCTGGACTGTGGGACTCTGAAGAGAGGCCCTTCAGAGAAGGCTATAAGGAACACTTTGACTGCTGGGGGTGGGAGAGAGATTGGATCTCGGGGACATTCCTAAGAGGAGGAGAGACTCTGTGACTATTTCTCATTAACAACTCACAGAGTCTTCGATTACCTACAGGTAGAGAGGGTGGATGGGAGGATTACATACTTCTGAAAATGGGATTGAGGTTGGAAAAAGGGAGTGATGAAAGGCTTTAGTTCTGTCTGGAAATACTTGGAAAAATGCCCAAATGTGAGGAGGGGAGATATGGAGGAGGGGAAAGAAAAGCCTTGATAAGGCTCTGACACAGTGTTGGCATTTCAGTTCTTTGGATCGATTTGTCTGGAATCAGATTGCTTGAATTTGAAACTGTGCTCTACCATTTCTCAGCCATGTGACTGTGGGGAAGCTACCTGACCTCTTTGAGCCTGTTTCATCATCTATAAAGTGGGAATAATAACAGTATCTATGTCCTAGGATTACTGTGAACATTAAATGAGATAATGCATATAAACTGCTTTGTAACACGGCAGACAAACAGTAAACCCTCAATAAGAGTTAGATATTATCACTATTTTATATGCTATCTCCCCACAAGCTAGCTTTGACAAAATTGGGAAGTGGATAATACTTTTCCTTTTTACTAATTGTTTCATCCAAACCTCCAGATCCCAAGTATCTTCTTGCTCCCTTCTTTGTCAATATCTATGTTTATTCAACAAATATTTATGAAGTGCATCTGTCATAGTCCTCTATATGGTGCTATAAAGGAATATCCCAGGCTAGGTAATTTATAAAGAAAAGAGGTATATTTGGCTAACAGTTCTGCAGGCTGTGCAAGAAGCATGGCACCAGCATCTGCTCTGGTGAGGGCCTCGGGAAGCTTCCAATCATGGTGGGAGGCAAAGAGGGAGCAGGAGTCACATGGTAAGAGAGGGAACAAGAGGGAAAGCAAGAGGTGCCAAGCTCTTTTTAATAGCCAGCTCTCACATGAACTCATAGAGCGAGAACTCACTCATTACCATGGGGAAGGCACCAAGCCACTCATCAGGGATTTACCTCCTTGAGCCAAGCACTTCCCACCATGCCCCGCCTCCAGCATTGGGGATATCAAATGTCAACATGAGATTTGGGGAGGACAAACATCCAAACTACATCAGCATCCTATAGGCCAGGGACTGTGTTTGGTGTTGGGGATTTAAAGGGAATCCCTGCCTTCAGGAAAATCTGGATCAAGGTTGTGATCCACAGTCCATGGAGTGGCCCGGGCAGAGGCAGGGGAGAGGAACATCAGATATGGCTTTTGCTAACTATCTATATACTCCCCCAGATTCTGATAAGAAACCTCCCACAACATACTACAGTCTGGTTCAGAGTAATTGTGTGTTATAAGATCTGTAAATAATGGTGGTGCTTCCCATGTCTACAGGCAGGAAAAGTGGAAGACCACTGGTCTAGTTATTTTCATGAAAAGATCAGTTTACTCTGGGCACACTGCCCATGGGTTAGCCCTGCTGTACAAGGAGCAGTAATTAAAAAAAAAAAATCAGACAAAATTAATTCATCCTGAGTATAATCAATAGAAAATCAAAAGAAATGTACAAAACTTAGCTGGGCGTGGTGGCAGGTACCTATAAACCCAACTACTCAGGAGGCTGATACAGGAGAATTGCTTGAACCTGGGAGGCAGAGGTTGCAGTGAGCCGAGATTTCGCCACTGCACTCCAGCCTGGGCAATGGAGCAAGACTCCATCTCAAAAATAAATAAATAAATAAATAAATAAATATTAAAAAAAGAAATGGGCTGGACACGGTGGCTCACGCCTGTAATCCCAGCACTTTGGGAGACTGAGGCGAGCAGATAACGAGGTCAGGAGTTCGAGACCAGCATGGCCAACATGGTGAAACCCTGTCTATACTGAAAATACAAAAATTAGCCGGGTGTGGTGGTGGGTGCCTGTAATCCCAGCTACTTGGAAGGCTGAGGCAGGAGAATCACTTGAACCTGGGAGGCCAAGATTGCAGTGAGCCAAGATCGTGCCGCTGTACTCCAGCCTGGGTGAAAGAGTGAAACTCCGTCTCAAAAAAAAAAAAAGAAAAAAAAAAGAAAAAAGACATTTACATTTTTTTTTTTTTTTTTTTTGAGACGGAGTCTCGCTCTGTCACCCAGGCTGGAGTGCGGTGGCCGGATCTCAGCTCACTGCAAGCTCCGCCTCCCGGGTTCACGCCATTCTCCTGCCTCAGCCTCCCGAGTAGCTGGGACTATAGGCGCCCGCCACCTCGCCTGGCTAGTTTTTTGTATTTTTTTAGTAGAGACGGGGTTTCACCGTGTTAGCCAGGATGGTCTCGATCTCCTGACCTCGTGATCCGCCCATCTCGGCCTCCCAAAGTGCTGGGATTACAGGCGTGAGCCACCGCGCCTGGCCGACATTTACGTTTTAAAAGGAATAAAAAAGTCTTAAAGAAATAAGAGCTAGGCTTGGAATTTTAGAGCCCAGCCAAGAATAGAGAAGTAGGTAGCAGGCCTTCCCAGAACTCCTGAAATCATATCTCTTGTCACGTGGCTTTCCCTGTTCAGGAGATTACTAAATGCACCAATTTTTAGCTCTTGGGTATCTTTTAGACTCACAAATCTGAGAACCTCTCCCTTCTTCCCTCTCTGCTCTTTTCTTTCTTCCCAGCCTAGACTGATGTAAAGGGGTTCCTGATGAAAAGGGGCTATAATTGGCTTCAGCATTTGGAGAGCGCTCTCCATTTTAATGCATCTGTGGAGCCTTCTAGAATCCTGTAACTGGGAATATTTTGAGGGAGTGTGTGTGGGGGCTGGGGTGGGGTGGTTGGTGTGTTGGTGCCCATGTTCGTGGGGGGAGGGGAGGGGCAAGGTTGGCTTGAGAGTTACATTTAATCCCCTTTGGCTGGATGCCTGGCTTTGTGAAGCATGGATAGAGATTGTTGGTGGAAAAAGAGATGAGAAAGCCAGTCTCATCTTTTCACATTTTTCTGCCTGTTTTATATTCTGGCTGCACTGGCAGCTGATTAAATTATGCCCACCCAGGTTAAGGGTGGGTCTGCCTTTCCCACTCCACTGACTCATATGTTAATCTCCTTTGGCAACACTCTCACAGACACACCCAGGATCAATACTTTGCATCATTCAGTCCAATCAAGTTGACACTCAGTATTAAACATCACAAGTCCACCCCTTGTCAACTTGAACCCATACACATCTCCTGAGATCATACAAATCTTCAAATAAGGACAATAATAAGGTCATAATACGCCTAATATAATACAACTGTCCTTCGTACAACCGGAAATGCACCAATCCCCAACTCAAATGCTATTACATAAAGTTAACAATACTTAAATGCTAATATGAAGTCAATAAGTGTATGTCATATAATAAAGGAAAAATGAAGTTAAAAAACAAAAGAGATGAGAGGTATTGGCCTGAGATAGACATATTTTGCTTGTTTCTATTTCTTGGCCACTGGGTGGGAGAAACATTGAGGTAGATTATAATTCAAGAATTAATCACAATTCAAAATTAAGGGAGATTTTTCTTTAATAATATTAAAAATAATGTAATTACGGCCGGGCGTGGTGGCTCACGCCTGTAATCCCAGCACTTTGGGAGGCCGAGACGGGCGGATCACGAGGTCAGGAGATCGAGACCATCCTGGCTAACATGGTGGAACCCGTCTCTACTAAAAATACAAAAAAATTAGCCGGGCGTAGTGGTGGGCGCCTGTAGTCCCAGCTACTCGGGAGGCTGAGGCAGGAGAATGGCCTGAACCCGGGAGGTGGAGCTTGCAGTGAGCCGAGATCGCGCCACCGCACTCCAGCCTGGGCGACTGAGCAAGACTCCGTCTCAAAAAAAAAAAGAAAAAAAAAATGTAATTACAACACTAATACATTTTAATTGTTAACAAAGTTAAAGACAAAGGACGCAGAAGAAGAAGCTAAAAATCACCCAATATCTTACCACCCCAAAAAAGCACTGTTATTAATAATAATTTGATGTATTTTGCCAGTGTTTTTCCCTGCATATATACATGTGTTAATTTTAATAAGATTGTATCATAAACTATATATAGTTTTGTAACCTTTTCTCTCTAACAAAATATTATTACTATTTTGCCATTGTTAAATATTTTCACATAACTTTATTATTTTACAATTTTTTTTTTTGAGATGGCGTCTCATGCTATCACTCAGGCTGGAGTGTGCAGTGGTGTGATCTCGGCTCACTGCAACCTCCACCTTCTGGGTTCAAGCAAACCTCTCACCTCAGCCTCCTGAGTATCTAGGATTATAGGCATGTGCCACCATACCTGGCTATATTTTACAATTTTTAATTTAACTTTCGAATGTCTTACCTGCACATGTGACAAAATGCAAAGGATATGAAAAGGTTTATATTGTTTCCTTCTCTTTCTCACCCTTCTTTTCCAGCCACACAGTTCCCCTTTCAGAAGGCAACTTCTTGTGAATCTATCCAAAAACCTACTATACATTTATAAGCAAATACATATATACATGCATACCTTTTTTTACACAAACGGTAGCATATTATACATCCATTCTGCACCTTTAAAAACAAAAACAGCCTGGGCGTGGTGTCTCGTGCCTGTAATCCAAGCACTTTGAGGCCGAGGCAGGCGGATCACTTGAGGTCAGGAGTTCGAGACCAGCCTAGCCAACATGGTAAAACCTCATCTCTACTAAAAATACAAAAGTTAGGCCAGGTGTGGTGGCTCACCCCTGTAATCTCAGCACTTTTGGAGGCCAAGGCAGGCGGATCACCTGAGGTCAGGAGTTCGAGACCAGCCTGGCCAACATGGCGAAACCCCATCTCTACTAAAAATACAGAAATTAGCTGGGTGTGGTGGCAGGTGCCTGTAATCCCAGCTACTCTGGAGGCTGAGGCAGGAGAATTGCTTGAGCCCAGGAGGCAGAGATTGCAGTGAGCTGAGATGGTGCCACTGCACTCCAGCTTGGGCGACAGAGCAAGACTCTGTCTCAAAAAACAAAAACAAAAAACAGACAACCCCAAGACAAAACACTGAGTCTTGGAGATCCTTCCTTATCAGCACATAAAGATTTATCTCATTCTTTTTTGGTTTTTGGTTTTTTTTTTTTTTTTTTTTCTCCAAGACAGGGCCTCACTCTGTTGCTCAGGCTGGAGTGCAGCGGTACAGTCATGGCTCACTGCAGCCTCCACCTTCGAGGCTCAGGCCATCATCCTGCTTCAGCCTTCTTAGTAGCTGGGACCACAAGGCCCATGCCACCATGCCTGGCTTTTTAAAAAAAAAATTTTGTACAGGCAGAGTCTCCCTATGTTGCCCAGGCTGGTCTCCAACTCCCGGTCTCAAGGATCCTCCAGCCTCGACCTCCCAAAGGGCTGGGATTACACCTCACATGAGCTAGCTCATTCAACTGTATAATTTGTTGTAGGGATAGGCCATTATTTAACCAGGCCTCTGTTGGTGGACGTTAAGGGTTGTTCTAATCATCTGCTATCACAAACAGTTGAATGACCTTGTATAAATATTTTTTGCATATGTGCAGTATGTCTACAGGATAATTTTTTCGAAGTGGAGGTGATAAGGCAAATGCATTTAAAAATGTGAGGCTATTTCCAAATTGCCTTTCATAGAGTTGGCTCCAATTTCTATGTACCCTCAGCAGTATGTGTGAGTATCTATTTACTCACATTGTCACTAGTGTAATGCATTGTCTATTTTATTTTGGCCACTTTCATAGGTAAAAATGGTGTTTCACAGTTTTAGTATGCATTTTGCTTATTAACAGTGAGGTCGAGCATTAATTAATATTAATTAATATGTTTTAATTAATGTTTAAGAGCCACTATAACATCATTTTATGATGTTATAATTTATAATAGTGATATAATTTACATACAGTGTACAGATCTTAGGCAAACAGCTTCATGAATTTTATAACATATGTAGACACCTATGTAACCACTACACAGATAAAGATCTAGAATATTTCTGTCACTCCTGAAAGCTCCTTCATATCCTCTTCCTGTCAATACCACGTGTATGTTGTTATCACAATAGCAGGTAGCTACTATTTTGACTTCTAGTGCTACAGATAAGTTCTGTCCATTCTTGAACTTCATATAAAGGGAGTAATACAGTATGTGCTCTTTTGTGTTTAGATTCTTTCAACATGTTTTTGAGATATATTGACATTCTATTTATTAATATTCTATTATGATATATTTATTTTATTTTATTTTTGAGACAGTCTCAGTTGCTCAGGCTGGAGTGCAGTGGCATAATCTCGGCTCACTGCAACCTCTGCCTCCTGGGTTCAAGCGATTCTTGTGCCTCAGCCTCCCAAGTAGGTGAGATTACAGGCATGCACCACTATGCGCGGCTAATTTTTGTATTTTTAGTAGAGACAGGGTTTCACCATGTTGGCCAGGCTAGTCTCGAACTCCTGGCCTCAAGTAATCTGCCTGTCTTGGCCTCCCAAAGTGCTGGGATTACAAGCATGAGCCACCATGCCCAGCTAGTTATGGCATTATTTTAAGTAACAGTGAGGAATAAAATATATGTATATGCTATAATTTAATCCACTCCTTAGGTTAACCAGTCTCCTAAATGTTACTCCTTTAAGTAATTTCTCATTATTATAAGCAATGTGATGATAAACACCCTTGTAGCGAAATCTTGATTTCCATTATATCAATTCTTAGAAGTAGAGTTTCTGGATCATTGGATATGTAAAATTTAAGTCTTTTGAATATGCATTTTTGAATTGTTTTATGGATGTACTCACCAACCAGAAAATAATGAAAGTTCTCATTTTTTTGAACCCACATCTACACTAGGTATTACAATGCAAATTTTGTTTTCCAGTTTGAGTGGTGAAAAGAGATTTTACCATTACAGTTTCTTTTCTTGGAAAATGTTGAACATCTTCATAGTTACTGAACATTTATATTTCTTCTTCTGTTGCTTGTTTCTAGTTCTTGTTCACCTTTTTCTGTTTAGTTTTTGTCTTTTTGTTACTAATTTATGAGAGTTTTTAAGGCGGGGCATAGTGGCTCACGCTTGCAATCCTAGCGCTTTGGGAGGCTGAGGTGGGTGGATTGCCTGAGCCCGGGAGTTTGAGACCAGCCTGGGCAACATGGTGAGACCCTGCCTCTACAAAAAATAAACAAAATTAGGCAGGTATAGTGGCATGTGCCTGTGGTCCCAGCTACTTGGGAGGATTGCTTGGGCCCGGGAGGTTAAGGCTGCAGTGAGCTGTGATTTCGCCACTGTACTCCAGCCTGCATGACAGATGAGAACCTGACTCAAGAAAAAGAAAATAAAATAAAAAAATAGAGATTTTTTGTTTGTTTATTTGTTTGTTTGTTTGATGCAGGGTGTCTCTCTGTCGCCCAGGCTGGAGTGCAGTGGCCCGGTCTTGGCTCACTGCAACCTCTGCCTTTTGAGCTCAGGTAATTCTCCCACCTCAGCCTCCCGAGTAGCTGGAATTACAGGCGTGCACCACCACACCCAGATAATTTTTGTATTTTTTGTAGAGATGGGGTTTCACCATGTTGCCCAGGCTGGTCTTAAACTCCTGACCTCAAGTGATCTGCCTGCCTCAGCCTCCCAAAATGCTGGGATTATAGGCATGAGTCACCGTGCCCAGCCCAGCAAGTATTTTGTAAAAGGAAATTTTAGCACTGGAATCCTGGTACAGACTGTGAACAGTATGGACATTTAAATATTTAATAGAATGGTCCTCCAGAAAGGTTCTATCTGTTGGTACTTTACAGAGAGCACTTTTCTAACTTCTTTTCCTTAGTGGATTCTGTTTCTTGGGTTTCAGAGGCTTTCACCACAGAGAGACTAGATGAATATTTTAGGTAGGATTTTTTTCTATAAGCCAGATTTAATTTAATTTTTTAAATATAAAAAACATTTATTAGTTTTCTTTTATATAAAGAAATATAAAGAATAAAAGAATACACAATTATCTCTTCTTTGCCATTAAAACTTTTTAAAAATATAATGCTTGTGCATAGTTTAAAAATGTAAACCATGCAGGATGCAAAATGAAAAATAAAAGCCTTTGTCTCAGTTTCTCTCCTCAAAGTAACCACTGTTAACACTTTTGTATAATTCCTTCTAGAAAAAAAATTCTGTATATACTCATGCAATGTTATTGCTATACCTAGAGCCACATCTCCAGCTCTAGCCATGGTTTATAACTTTCCTTAATTAGTTAAAACATATCTCCCAAACTCTGCAAACTCTGGCGTCTGTAGATCTTGAGGTTTACATTTCGGTTGGATAAAGATGGACTCTGTAATAAAACAATTTGACAAGTCAGTCACCTATGATAGAGAACAAGCATTGTCTCATTTACTCTTCCCAGAGATTTACCGCTAATGTGATTAGCCATCAAATATATTCATTGTTTAGCTCCCTAAGTTGTATTTTGTATCTTTATCATTCTTATTAGCACACGTGATATACAACATATTCCTGAATTCAACAAGGATTTGTAGATCTGAATGATTTGCTTTACAGTTCTTTCTTTTTTTCTTTTTTTTTGAGATGAAGTCTTGCTGTTGTCCCCCAGGTTGGAGTGCAATGATGCGATGTTGGCTCACTGCAACCTCCACCTCCCGGGTTCAAGAGATTCTCCTGCCTCAGCCTCCTGAGTAGCTGGGATTACAGGTGCCCACCACCACACCTGGCTAATTTTTGTATTTTTAGTAGAGATGGGATTTCAGCATGTTGGCCAGGCTGGTCTCGAACTCCTGACCTCAGGTGATCCGCCTGCCTCGGCCTTCCAAAGTGCTGGGATTACAGGCGTGAGCCACTACACCCGGCCCAAATTAAAACTTGTTCTGTTCTTAAAGGGAGACCTACATATCTGATTGCATATATTCCTTTCACAAAGAGAGAGAGCTTGTGTTAATGTTTCCACAGAGGCTCTCAGTGTAGACTGAATTTCATTTACATGGTAGGGAACATGCTGTACATATATGTCACTAACTTTGCATCTTTCATTTAGTACATCTGAAGATCTCTCCATATTAGGGTATGTGGATCTGTTGAGGAAGATATTTCTAGCTTGAGATACTTTTTAGTGTTAATGAATTGTTCTTCACTTTTCATCTCCTGTGGCCCTATTGTCTTTTTTCATCTGATTTCCCAGGGAGGAGTTTGGGGTAGTGGAGTGCTCAATCATCATACCACAACTAAGATCCCCTAACGCAATCTCACTGTGCAATACTCCTCTACCACAGACACAACTCCTGGCATCAGTACCTTTAGTTTCTCTTATTCTCCCACATTTCTTTTCTTTGTTTTTGTTTTTGTTTTTTGAGATGGAATCTCACTCTGTCGCTAGGCTGGAGTGCAGTGGCGCAATCTCAGCTCACTGCAAGCTCTGCCTCCTGGTTTCATGCCATTCTCCTGTCTCTGCCTCCCGAGTAGCTGGGACTACAGGCACCTGCCACCACACCCGGCTAATTTTTTATTTTTAGTAGAGACGGGGTTTCACCATATTGGCCAGGCTGGTCTTGAACTCCTGACCTCGTGATCTGCCCTCCTAAGCCTCTTAAAATGCTGGAATTACAGGTGTGAGCCACCACAACCGGCCATTCTCCCACATTTCTGTTCATTAGGGGCATTGAAGAAAAGGGTGCCTTTCTCAGCTGCTAGAAGGAGGTTGTGGTATTTCTTTTCCCTCACATCCTGCCTGCTGATGTCTGATATCTTTTATTTTCATTCCAGGGGAAGCCATATGTTTTTGACCGTGTATTCCCCCCAAACACGACTCAGGAGCAAGTTTATCATGCATGTGCCATGCAGATTGTCAAAGGTAATAGATTTCTTTTTAGAATGTCTCTTCTCAGCACCCCATTTCCTACCCGACTTATCTCCACCAGTACTCTTTCTCTACTGTCTCTTCCAGATGTCCTTGCTGGCTACAATGGCACCATTTTTGCTTATGGACAGACATCCTCAGGGAAAACACATACCATGGAGGTGAGGGTTTTAGCTCTGGTGGTTGAGGGGCTAGGAGTGTTAATGAGTGTTAAGATCAGGGAATCTCAGTGGGGGAAGATCTAGGAATCAAGGATTGCCTGGTCCAGAGGCAGATAGATGGGTACAGAGGATGAACTGAAGGGCAATATTAGGGGAAGTGTAATGGAATCCCTTCAGCCCACTGCAGTGGATCATCCTTTCCACTACTCCAGTCTTCTTTGGATCTGGAAAAGCAATGGAAGTCCAAAGGGCTACTCAATTATCTCCTTGCTCCTCTAAAAGGCAGACATGGTGGTGACCATCTCCTAACTTAGGATGTTCTTCTTATTGACTCTTGCCTTGGTGTTCACCTGCATATATCTGAGTTGTCTCAATATCCCTGAGCCCCAGCTTCACTCTCAAATGCCTTCACTCGCCAGGGAAAGCTGCACGACCCCCAGCTGATGGGAATCATTCCTCGAATTGCCCGAGACATCTTCAACCACATCTACTCCATGGATGAGAACCTTGAGTTCCACATCAAGGTGACCAGGGCACGACAGCTGGGCATTCAGATAGGGACTGGGAGGGGAAGATCTAAAATAAACCCACTGAAGAGCCTGGGCCCCCCAACTTGACTCCCTTTCTGGTTACCACAGTTCTTTGTCAAGATGTTCTCTTCTGTTCTTTTCCTCCCACCACCACTGTTTGAGCAGGTCACATTAGTGTGGGATTCCTGAACCAGATTTAAGATAGGCCCTCTTTACTTCACATTCCTTCTTTCTTCTTAACCAGGTTTCTTACTTTGAAATTTACCTGGACAAAATTCGTGACCTTCTGGATGGTGAGTGTTTTGCCCCAGTGGATGAAGGTGTGTGAGGAGGGTGGAGAAAAGAGAGCTCATACTGCACATGGAATTAGGTACCAATTGACAAGAGATGCAGAGGGCACACAGCACCCAAGTCCTTTGGCTCCATTCGCCAGAATTACCAAAAACTGAGAAGGTCAGGAGATGGACTTAGGAGCCCAGGACTACATATAAACAGTTTGAGAGGATCTGGGGCTGGGGTGCAGGAGCCCTAAGGAGAAGGAGGAGGAACTGAGCCTTCAGCTCATGCAGGGAGTTTAGGCTTCACAGGGAGAGTCTTCCTTTAGCACAGAGAAGAAAACCACCATCTGAGCCGACTGCAAGGTGCAGGTGGGGGCGGTAGAAGTACTAGTCTTGCTCTCACCCTGCATTCTTTCGATTTAGTGACCAAGACAAATCTGTCTGTGCACGAGGACAAGAACCGTGTGCCATTTGTCAAGGTGAGAGTGGGTGTGGGGCACCTATGTGGGTCCAGTGTATTGAGAGTGTGGGTTGGGGAGGATCATAGGTCAGTGACTCTGAAGTTGGAGAGTGGATATCCTGGAGGAATGAGATGTGTCTAGGGGCCAGGGAGAGTCTAGGGGATCAGAAACTGTCTTGGCTGGGCATGGTAGCTCACGCCTGTAATCCCAGCACTTTGGGAGGCTGAGGTGGGTGGATCACTTGAGGCCAGGAGTTCGAGACCAGCCTGGCCAATATAGTGAAACCCCGTTTCTACTAAAAATACAAAAAATTAACTGGGCGTGGTGGCTCACGCCTGTAATCCCAGCTACTTGGGACACCGAGGCAGGAGAATCTCTTGAACCTGGGAGGCAGAGGTTGCGGTGAGCCGAGATTGCACCACTGCACTCCAGCCTGGGCGACAGAGTGAGAACCTGTCTTTAAAAAAAAGAAGAAGAAAAGAAAAGATACTGACTTGAAAGGTCATTGGTCAGTGTGCATGCAGTTTAATTTGCAAATCAAAGTTTAGTGGAAGACATGCCTGGGGGCTGTGGCTCATGCCTGTAATCCCAACACTTTAGGAGGCTGAGGTGGGAGGATCACTTGAGGAGTTCAAGATCAGCCTGGCCAACATAGCAAGACCCTGTCTCTTATTTAATTTAATTTTTTTTTTTGAGACAGAGTCTTGCTCTGTTGCCCAGGCTGGAGTACAGTGGCTCGATCTAGGGTCACTACAACCTCCCCATCCCGGGTTCAAGTGATTCTCCTGCCTCAGGCTCCCGAGTAGCTGAGACTACAAGCATGTGCCACCACGTCTGGCTAATTTTAGTATTTTTAGTAGAGACGGGGTTTCACCATGTTGGCCAGGCTGGTCTCAAACTCCTGACCTCAGGTGATTTGCCCACCTCAGCCTCCCAGTGTGCTGGGATTACAGGCGTGAGCCACTGCAACACTGTTTTCTTTTTTCTTTTTCTTTTTTTTTTTTGAGACAGAATTTCTCTCTCGTTGCCCAGGCTGGGGTACAATGGCGCCTGATCTTGGCTCACTGCAACCTCAGCCTCCTGGGTTCAAGCAATTCTCCTGCCTCAGCCTTCTGAGTAGCTGGAATTACAGGCATGTGCCACCAAGTCTGGCTAATTTTGTATTTTTAGTAGAGACGGGATTTTGCCATGTTGGCCAGGCTGGTCACGAAATCCTGACCTCAGGTTTACACCCGCCTTGGCCTCCCAAAGTGCTGGGATTACGGGCGTGAGCCACCGTGCCCACCGCTGTTTCAAAAAAGTAGTAAATACACAAGATAAAAATAAATACAAAGTTGGGCGCGGTGGCTTACACCTGTAATCCCAGTACTTTCGGAGGCCAAGGCAGGCGGATCACGAGGTCAGGACTTTGAGACCAGCCTGACCAACATGGTAAAACACCATCTCTACTAAAAATACAAAAAGTAGCTGGGTGTGGTGGCAGGCGCCTGTAATCCCAGCTTCTCGGGAGACTGAGGCAGGAGAATCGCTTGAACCCGGGAGGTGGAGGTTGCAGTGAGCCGAGATCTCGACATTGCTCTCCAGTCTGGGCAACAGAGCTCCATCTCAAAAGGAAAAAAAATAATAATAAAAATAAATAAATAAATACAAACTTAAAAAACAAAGCGTATGGGTCACTGTCCATTTGTCCCCCACAGGGTTGTACTGAACGCTTTGTGTCCAGCCCGGAGGAGATTCTGGATGTGATTGATGAAGGGAAATCAAATCGTCATGTGGCTGTTACCAGTGAGTGAGGAGACAAGGGGATCTCTCGAGTCTGAGGATCCACCTGTGTTCTGTGTCTTTTGGGGTGGAGGGACTCAAAAGTGAGCAAGGAAACACTGTGCCCCACAGAGGAGGAGGACCCTTTGTCTGTAGGACCCTGCTGCCTGGGAGATGTGGCAGCAGGGCTAGTTCTGGTGGGTGCCTTCTCTCTGGGTGGGCGGGACTGGGGTCAGTGGAAGCCTGGGGCTGAGGACCTCAGTTCTGCAGAGTGGTGCAGTTCCTGTTTCTCCCTTGCTCCTGCAGACATGAATGAGCATAGCTCTCGGAGCCACAGCATCTTCCTCATCAACATCAAGCAGGAGAACATGGAAACGGAGCAGAAGCTCAGTGGGAAGCTATATCTGGTGGACCTGGCAGGGAGTGAGAAGGTAGGGGGTCCTGTGGATATGGGGCGGGTGGAAGCCTTGGTTCTTTTCTTTTTTTTTTTTTTGAGACAGAGTCTCACTCTGTCACCCAGGCTGGATTGCAGTGGCACCATCTTGGCTCACTGCAACCTCTGCCTTCTGGGTTGAAGTGATTCTCCTGCCTCAGCCTCCCAAGTAGCTGGGATTACAGGTGCCCGCCACCATGCCTGGCTAATTTTTTTGTATTTTTAGTAGAAATGAGATTTCACTATGTTGGCCAGGCTGGTCCTTGGCTCTTTTTTTTTTTTTTTTGAGACAGATTCTTGCTCTGTCACCCAGGCTGGAGGAGTGCAGTGGCACGCTCTCCGCTCACTGCAACCCCCGCCTCCCAGGTTCAAGTGATTCTTCTGCCTCAGTCTCCCAAGTAGCTGGGATTACAGGCTCCTGCCACCAAGCCCGGCTAATTTTTGTATTTTTAGTAGAGACGGGGTTTCACCATGTTGGCCAGGCTGGTCTCGAACTCCTGACCTCATGATCTGCCTGCCTTGGCTTCCCAAAGTACTGGGACTACAGGCATGAGCCACTGTGTCCGGCCAGCTGTTTTTTAACTAAAAAATGATTTGTATTGGGATATAATTCACATACCATAAAGTTCACCATTTTATTTGTTGTTTTTTTTTTTTTTTTTTTGAGACAGAGTCTCGCTCTGTCGCCCGGGCTGGAGTGCAGTGGCCGGATCTCAGCTCACTGCAAGCTCCGCCTCCCGGGTTCACGCCATTCTCCTGCCTCAGCCTCCCGAGTAGCTGGGACTACAGGCCCCCACCACCGCGCCCGGCTAATTTTTTGTATTTTTTAGTAGAGACGGGGTTTCACCGTGTTAACCAGGATGGTCTCGATCTCCTGACCTCGTGATCCGCCCGTCTTGGCCTCCCAAAGTGCTGGGATTACAGGCTTGAGCCACCGCGCCCGGCCAAGTTCACCATTTTAAAGTGCAATTCAGTTGTTTGTAGTATGTTCCCAAGGTTGTACAACCATTACGCTATCCAATTCTAGAACACTGTCATCATCCATTCACAGTCACTCTCCATTTTCTCTCTTTTTTTTTTTTTGAGACGGAGTCTCGCTCTACCGCCCAGGCTGGAGTGCAGTGGCCGGATCTCGGCTCAGTGCAAGCTCTGCCTCCCGGGTTTACACCATTCTCCATTGTCTCTTAACCCCATCCCCTGTCAATTTCTAATCTACTTTCTGTCTCTATGGATTTGCCTATCCTGAACATTTCGTATAAATGGAATCATATGGCTGGGCGCAGTGGCTCACACCTGTAATCCCAGCACTTTGGGAGGCTGAGGCTGGTGGATCACCAGCCTGGCCAACATGGAGAAACCCCATCTCTACAAAAAATGCAAAATTAGCCAGGCATGGTGGCACATGCCTGTAATCCCAGCTACTCAGGAGGCTGAGGCAGGATAACCTATTGAACCTGGGAGGCGGAGGTTGTGGTAAGCTGAGATCGCACCATTGCACTCCAGCCTGGGAACAAGAGTGAGACTCTGTCTCAGAAAAAAAAAAACAAAAAAGCAAAACGGAATCATATAATATGTGGCAGGCGTTAGGGGCAATGTGGTGTTTGACAAGAGAGTTTAGGGGAACAGAAGAAGGGCCTTCCCCAATCCCAGCCAAGGATCTCTTTTATTCCATCTTCTTCCCCATTCCTTCCTTTCTCCGTGGACTGAGCCCTGGAATGAGGTAGTGACAGCCCTCTCCATGTGCAGCTGCTCATACACACTCATCTCTTACTGCCCTGGTAGGTCAGCAAGACTGGAGCAGAGGGAGCCGTGCTGGATGAGGCAAAGAATATCAACAAGTCACTATCAGCTCTGGGCAATGTGATCTCCGCACTGGCTGAGGGCACTGTGAGTGATCCTTAGGTCCCCTCACCCCTCAAGCCCCACCCCGTTTCCTCCCCCACCTGCTAATGCCACCATATAATCATGCCCCAATTCATGGGTTGCTTGATCCCCGGGTGACACCACTATCCTTTCTGATTCCCTGTTGAATTTTATTTGTTTATTTCTGATTCATGGTCTCCTTCCTCCCCCAGAAAAGCTATGTTCCATATCGTGACAGCAAAATGACAAGGATTCTCCAGGACTCTCTCGGGGGAAACTGCCGGACAACTATGTTCATCTGTTGCTCACCGTCCAGTTACAATGATGCAGAGACCAAGTCCACCCTGATGTTTGGGCAGCGGTCAGTGGCAGGGTCCCCAGAGGGATCCCTGGTACCCAGCTTCCCATCCCAGCCCCTGCGGCTCTCTCCTCAGGGTCACCCAAGTCTAACGTACGTCTCATATCTTTGTTCCTCTTCTCCTCACCCAGGGCAAAGACCATTAAGAACACTGCCTCAGTAAATCTGGAGTTGACTGCTGAGCAGTGGAAGAAGAAATATGAGAAGGAGAAGGAGAAGACAAAGGCCCAGAAGGAGACGATTGCGAAGCTAGAGGCTGAGCTGAGCCGGTGGCGCAATGGTTAGAGATGGATAGATGGGAGTGAGGGGCAGTGGGAGGAGGAGGAGGAGGAGGCGGCTTGGGAGCCAACTCTGTTTGGGTGATGTTTCTGGCCAGTTCAGTCTCCAGGAAGAAGGACTGTGTTTCTGGACAGGTGCAGTAGAGCAGTCATGAGGGAAGGGAGGGGCCTGACTACCTACCTCCCAGACTCCCAAAAGGTAGAAGGTCCACCTGGCAAGAGAGTTCAAGGGCCCAGAGGTCTTGGCATGCAGAATGAGAAGGAAGAACTCTCATTCTTCTCTGGATGCAGCTTCTTCTCCCATCCCTCACCTTGTCCTGCCCCTTTGCAGGAGAGAATGTGCCTGAGACGGAGCGCCTGGCTGGGGAGGAGGCAGCCCTGGGAGTTGAGCTCTGTGAGGAGACCCCTGTGAATGACAACTCATCCATCGTGGTGCGCATTGCGCCCGAAGAGCGGCAGAAATATGAGGAGGAGATCCGCCGCCTCTATAAGCAGCTTGACGACAAGGTGAGGGTGGCCAGGCAGGGCACTGAGACACGCCGGGTGGGATGAGAGGTAGAGGATCAAAGAAAATCACTTATATTGCTTCTTCCTGGTTTTAAAAGGGATAAATGCTCATGCTTGAAATGTGGAAAAATCAATATAAATGTATAGAAGAAAATTAAAATCATCCACTATTCAGAGATAACACTTAACACTTTTTGTTTTTCTCTGTACATATACCATGCAATTGAGATATACTGTATATGTAATTTAAAAAAAATTTTTTTTCTGAGACAGAGTCTTGCTGTGTCACCCAGGCTAGAGTGCAGTGGCACGATTGTGGTTCACTGCAACCTCTGCCTCTCGGGTTCAAGTGATTCTCCTGCCTCAGCCTCCAGAATAACTGGGATTACAGGCACGCGCCACCATGCCCGGCTAATTTTTGTATTTTTGGTAGAAATGGTATTTCACCATGTTGGCTAGGCTGGTCTCAAGCTCCTGACCTCTGGTGATCTACCCGCCTCAGCCCCCCGAAGTGCTGGGATTACAGGTGTGAGCCACCGTGACCAGCCTGTATATGTAATTATGTCAGCATTATATTATGCACGGTTTCCTACTTCGTTAATAATTCTTGGTCGGGTACAGTGGCTCATGCCTGTAACACCAGCACTTTGGGAGGCCAAAGCAGGTGGATCACCTATGGTCAGGAGTTCGAGACCAGCCTGACCAACATGGAGAAACCCTGTCTCTACTAAAAATACAAAAAAAAAAATTTAGCTAGGTGTGGTGGTGCATCCCTGTAGTCGCAGCTACTTGGGAGGCTGAGGCCAAAGAATCACTTGAACCTGGGAGGTGGAGGTTGCAGTGAGCCGAAATTGTGCATTAGCACACCAGCCTGGGCAACAAGAGCAAAACTCTGTCTCAAAAAAACCAAAAAAATGATAATAATAATTATTCATAAAAACATTTTTATTTTCATTTATTATTGTTATTTTGCTTTGAGAGAAAGAGTCTTGCTTTGTTACCCAGGCTGAAGTGCAGTGGTGCAGTAATAGCTCACTGCAGCCTCAAACTCCTGGACTCAAGGGATCCTCCCCCACCTCAGCCTCCGAAGCAGCTGGGACTACAGGTGCACACCACCACAACCAGCTAATTTTTTTTTTTTTTTGGTAGAAATGGAGTTTCACTTTGTTGCCCAGGCTGGTCTCAAACTCCTGGCCTCAAGCGATCCTCCCGCCTTGGCCTTTCATTGCACTGGGATTACAGGCATGCACCATCAGGCTAGCTAATATTTTAAATTTTTTGTAGAGACAGAGTTTCACTATATTGCCCAGGCTGGTCTTGAACTCCTGGCCTCAGGTGATCCTCTTGTAGGATATGGGGTTTCTAACTCAAAGCTTATACTATCTGGATTTTTATTAGGATCCTGCCTCTACCCCCAAACTTCTTATGTCTAAACTGGAAGGAGTAGCTTCCCTTCACCTGTCTTTCCCTGTTGCCTCCAACAGGATGATGAAATCAACCAGCAAAGCCAACTCATAGAGAAACTCAAGCAGCAAATGCTGGACCAGGAAGAGGTAACAGGAGGAAGGGCAGGACCTGAGAGCAAAGGGGTTCTGTTCATCCCTGGAAGGCATGGAATAGACCTTTTTAAAATCAGATGGAAGAAGGGGCTTTGTGCTTAGGGATTAATCACTCCCGCAAGCAATAGAAGTCTGGGAACCTCACTGGGGCTTTTCTTTTCTTTTTCTTTTTTTTTCTTTCTTTCTTTCTTTTTTTTTTTTTTTTAGAGATGGAGTCTCAATTTGTTACCCAGGCTGGAATGCAGTGGTGCAGTCTCAGCTCACTGCAGCCTCGATCTTCCAAGGTCAAGCAGTCCTCCTGCCTCAGCCCCCTAAGTAGCTGGGACTACAAGTGCACCACCACACATGGCTAATTTTTGTATTTTTTGTAGAGATGGAGTTTCGCCACGTTACTCAGGCTGGTCTCAAACTCCTGAGCTCAGGCAATCCGCCTACCTAGGCCTCCCAAAGTGTTGGGATTACAGGCGTGAGCCACTGTGCCCGGCTGGGGCTTTTCTTAAAGCACAAATTTTAGAGTCTGGGGGCTTCTTCATTATTCATTCTGTTGCCCTATTTCTATGAAGCCTAAAGCCTACTTCCTCTTAACTCTTTATTTTGGGTGGGAGTGCTCAGCTTCCCAGACCCAAGGCCATAGAAGTGGTCACTGGCAGTGAGCTTTCCCACATGCCACTCCTCTCCCTTGAAGCTGCTGGTGTCCACCCGAGGAGACAACGAGAAGGTCCAGCGGGAGCTGAGCCACCTGCAATCAGAGAACGATGCCGCTAAGGATGAGGTGAAGGAAGTGCTGCAGGCCCTGGAGGAGCTGGCTGTGAACTATGACCAGAAGTCCCAGGAGGTGGAGGAGAAGAGCCAGCAGAACCAGCTTCTGGTGGATGAGCTGTCTCAGAAGGTGGTAAGTGGTGTACCAATGGCCCAACAGCTCCCTGACCACAGAACATCTCCCATATTGAGGGAACCTCTGCATCCTTCCAGGGCGGTATGGTGGCTGCACCTCTGCCCTGCTGTTCAGTGCATTGTGAGTCCCTCCCCAACCCTGTCACTGCACTTTCCCCTCGAAGTCCCTCTCCCTTCCAGACTCTCTTGCAGGGCCTATGTTCTCTTCATAGCAGCCCTCAGGGTCTTGCTTGAAGGGAGAGGCCTCTGCCTGGGCTGGGCAGGGGAGCCGGAGGATGGCAACAGGAATGACCTGAGGGGCTGTCCCCAGGCCACCATGCTGTCCCTGGAGTCTGAGTTGCAGCGGCTACAGGAGGTCAGTGGACACCAGCGAAAACGAATTGCTGAGGTGCTGAACGGGCTGATGAAGGATCTGAGCGAGTTCAGCGTCATTGTGGGCAACGGGGAGATTAAGCTGGTGAGTGGTGAGAGACAGCAGTCTTGTTCAGGCTGGGCACTAGTGGAAGATGCAAGATGAGCCATCCAGGCCTTCGCAGATACTGAGAAAGGCAGCCAGAGACCCAGGGAACATGCCTTTGAACCAGACCCAGGAAGACAGGTAGAGGCTTGCATAGACCCAATTGAAAAGATACATTCTAGGTTGGGTGCAGTGGCTCACGGCTGTAATCCCAGCACTTCAGGAGGCCAAGGTGGGCGGATTGCTTGAGGTCAGGAGTTCGAGACCTGACCTCACCAACATGGCGAAACCCTGTCTCTACTAAAAATACAAAAATTAGCCAGGCATGGTGACGTGTACCTGTAATTCCAGCTGCTCAGGAGACTGAGGTAGGAGAATCGCTTGAACCTGGGAGGTGGAGGTTACAGTGAAATGAGATCACACCACTGCACTCTAGCCTGGGTTATAGAGTAAGACTCTGCCAAAAAAAAAAAAAAATTCTAAAGGGTACTGAATAAAGAAGCAATGGAGGCCAGGCATGGTGGTTCACGTCTGTAATCCCAACATTTTAGGAGACTGAGATAGGCGGATCACTTGAACCCAGGAGTTCATGACCAGCCTGGGTGACACAGTGAAACCTTATCTTTACAAAAAATGCAAACAATTAGCGGGGCGTGGTGTCACATGCCTGTAGTCCCAGCTACTTGAGAGGCTGAGGTGGGAGAATCACCTGAGTATGGGAGGTTGAGGCTGCAGTGAGCCATGATTGAGCTACTGCACTCCAGCCTGGGTGACAGAGCCAGACCCTGTCTTAAAAAAAAAAAAAAAAAAAAAAATGAGGCTGTACACGGTGACTCACGCCTGTAATCCCAGCACTTTGGGAGCCGAGGCGGGCAGATCACCTGAGGTCAGGAGTTCGAGACCAGCCTGACCAATATGGAGAAACCCTGTGTCTACTAAAAATACAAAATTAGCCAGGTGTGGTGACTCATGCGTGTAATCCCAGCTACTTGGGAGGCTGAGGCAGGGGAATCGCTTGAACCCGGGAGGCAGAGGTTGCAGTGAGCCGAGATCACACCACTGCACTCCAGCCTGGGCAACAAGAGCGAAACTCCATCTCAAAAAAATAATAATAATAATAATTGGGAGGCCAAGGTGGGCTGATCACAAGGTCAGGAGATCGAGACCATACTGGCTAACACAGTGAAACCCCGTCTCTACTAAAAAAATACAAAAAATTAGCCGGGCATGGTGGCGGGTGTCTGTAGTCCCAGCTACGCAGGAGACTGAGGCAGGAGAATGGCGGGAACCCGGGAGGCGGAGCTTGCAGTGAGCAGAGATGCACCGCTGCACTCCAGCCTGGGCAACAGAGCGAGACTGCGTCTCAAAAAAAAAAAAAATAGTAATAATAAAAAGAAGTAGCAACAGAGCAGTGTTTACAGCAGCAGTTAGAGGTGGGGCATAGATACAGAGTTAAGAATGAAATATGCAAATCTGTGGGTGTGAGAATAATCTGGGTGATTGAGCAGATCAAAATAAAATCATGTTGCTTTATAAGATTTATTTATAAGTGGGGGACTGTCAGAATTGGATTTTTTTTTTTTTTTTTTTTTTTTTTTGAGACAGAGTCTTGCTCTGTTGGCCAGGCTGGAGTGCAGTGGTGTTATCTTGGCTCACTGCAACCTCCGCCACCTCAGTTCAAGTAATTCCCCTGCCTCAGCCTCCCTAGTAGCTGGGACTACAGGCACACACCACCACTCCTGGCTAATTTTTTGTATTTTTAGTAGAGACAGGGTTTCACCATATTGGCCAGGCTGTTCTCGAACTCCTGACCTTGTAGTCCACACACTTCGGCCTCCCAAAGTGCTGGGATTACAGGCATGAGCTACTGAGCCCAGCCCAGAATTGAATTTTTTTTTTGAGATGGAGTCTCACTCTGTCGCCCAGGCTAGAGTGCAGTGGTGATCTCAGTTCACTGCAACCTCCGCCTCCTGGGTTCAAGCGATTCTCCTGCCTCAGCCTCTTGAGTAGCTGGGATTACAGACATGTGCCATGATGCCTGGCTAATTTTGTATTTTTAGTAGAGACAGGATTTCACCACCATGTTGGCCAGGCTGGTCTTGAACTCCTGACCTCAAGGTGATCCACCCACCTCGGCCTCCCAAAGTGCTGGGATTACAGGCGTGAGCTACTGCACCCAGACAGACTTGGATTTTTAAATGCGGGCAGAGGAATTTAACGTGAAATGCCAGTGATAGAGAGCTGCTAAAGGTCGTTTGGAAAATACCAATCCCATTTGAGTCCCTGCATACGTGGGTGTGTGTGGGTAGGTAAAAGGTGGGAGGGAACGGATAAAGCTTCCCAGCAGCCAAGAAGCATCTCTTCCTCCTTTACTCACCCTTAGCCAGTGGAGATCAGTGGGGCCATCGAGGAGGAGTTCACTGTGGCCCGACTCTACATCAGCAAAATCAAGTCAGAAGTCAAGTCTGTGGTCAAGCGGTGCCGGCAGCTGGAGAACCTCCAGGTGGAATGTCACCGCAAGATGGAAGTGACTGGGCGGGAGCTCTCATCCTGCCAGCTCCTCATCTCTCAGGTGAGTGCCTAAGTTTGAGAACCTTCAGATGCCATGGGAGAAAGAAGGCTACTCTGGGGTTATGGCTAAAACTCCTAACACCCAGGTGGGTGTCAAAAGTTCTGGGGTCAAAGTTCTAGGGTCAAGTGAAAGCAAGGACAGAAAAGCTGGGGTGGCAGGGGTGCAGATCAGGGCCAAAAAAGTAAAGGCTCAGGGCGGGTACTGCCTCCTGAGCCAAGGGAGCTAAAGGAAGAGCCCCATAGGAATGGCCCCCAACCCTGCACCCTCATAGGAAGTGTAGCAGGAGGGAGGGCTGCGAGCAGAGCTGGGGTTGGAGATCTGTGCGGCCTGGAGTTGTGTTCTTTGCTCCATCTTCTTCCTCTCACCAACTTTCTCCCACCAGCACGAGGCCAAGATCCGCTCACTTACGGAATACATGCAGAGCGTGGAGCTAAAGAAGCGGCACCTGGAAGAGTCTTATGACTCCTTGAGTGACGAGCTGGCCAAGCTCCAGGCCCAGGGTGAGGCCTTCTTACTCCTCCATCCCACCATCCAGGGCAGAGAAGTCAGAAACATCAAAAGAAATCACCCCAGTGATCACTCACTCAAAGCATTAGCTTGAAATCATGGATGCCAACTCATATATTAGCCAAGATTTTGCATGTAGCTCATTTTACATGAACCATACACCCTTGTTCTCTGTTCCTGCTATATCAAATTGGACAGTCCTAACACAGAAGAACACCCCTGTGGGCCCATCCCCAGTCCTTCCCGGAGTTCTGGTCACAACATGAAGTTCTTTCTGAAAGAAGTAGGTTTGATGTCAGGTGTCTTCCCCTCTTTCCCTTAGAAACTGTGCATGAAGTGGCCCTGAAGGACAAGGAACCTGATACCCAGGATGCAGATGAAGTGAAGGTGAGTGGGGAAGGTGTCAGGGATAGTTGGGGCCTGGTGTGGTGAAAGCTGTGCTGGCTCTCACAGAGCTTGTTTCTGGGAGTCTGGCCTTTGAGCTTGGGGTGGGATTGTTTGCAGAAGGCTCTGGAGCTGCAGATGGAGAGTCACCGGGAGGCCCATCACCGGCAGCTGGCCCGGCTCCGGGATGAGATCAACGAGAAGCAGAAGACCATTGATGAGCTCAAAGAGTAAGGGTTCCCAAGGGCGACTCCAGCCCCTCCCAGTCCTGTCACCTTGCTGTGCCAACTCACATGTCCCCTCTGGATCTGATTCTTTAACATCCGTGTGTCATTCCCTCAACAATGCCACAACTTTGTAGCCCCACCTCAGGAGATACATGGAATAAGGACTAGTCCCTATCCTTGAGGCTCCCAGGGTTAGAGAGGTCAGGGTTCCTGGCTCTGTCATGGAGATGGTGGCCTGAGTCTGCCCCTGGTATCTGAAACTGGACACATCAATTCTAACTGGACTCGTTCAAGAAGGAAGATGTTTGAAGAGCTGGTCTTCCCTTCCCCCTCATTAACATCTTTTTCCCCCCCTCTCCATTACCTCCTGATGCTCTGTAGCCTAAATCAGAAGCTCCAGTTAGAGCTAGAGAAGCTTCAGGCTGACTACGAGAAGCTGAAGAGTGAAGAACATGAGAAGAGCACCAAGCTGCAGGAGCTGACGTGAGTGGCATGGATTTGCCTGTAAGCCCACAGCCTTGTAGGCTCAGAACTGCGAACTCAGACATGCTTGCAGAGGCAGGATACACACGCAGACATGATGGGGTGACTCGTGGGAAAAATATGATGGGGTAGGGAAGGAACAAAAAGGACACTCTCAGCAATGACTGCCGTTGAGTATTCACAGTATGGAAGGAGGTTTATGATGTTCTATTCAGTGTAAAATGCAGGTTACAAAACCATATGCATGGTATGATCCCATAAAAATGGATACATGGATATATAGGCATAGAAAAAAGAGTCTGGAAAGATGGACACTAGAAGGTTAATGTTGGTTTGATCTGTGAATAGTAGAATCATAGGCTTTTTATAAAAACTCGGCTTATCTCTCTCTTTAAAATTCTTTTCTAATTTTTGCACAGCAAACATGAGTAACTTGTGTAATAAACAATAATAGGCTGGCTGTGATGGCTCACACCTGTAATCTCAGCACTTTGGGAGGCCGAAGCAGGTGGACTGCTTGAGCTCAGTAGTTCAAGACTAGCCTGGGCAATGTGGCAAAACCCTGTCTCTACTAAAAATACAAAAATTAGCTGGGCATGGTGGCATACGTCTGTGGTCCCAGATGCTTGGGAGGCTGAGGTGGGAAGGATCCCCTGAGCCCAGGAGGTTGAGGCTACAGTGAGCCATGATTGTACCACTGTACTCTATCTAGCCTAGGTAACAGAATGAGACCCTGTTTCAAAAAGGAACAATAATAGTAATACTTAAATGGAGATAAAAGTGATAGAGGAAGAGGCAGGAGGAAGGAGAGTCCTGAGGGATCTTTCCATTTCCCTTATTTCTCTTGCTACAGATTTCTGTACGAGCGACATGAGCAGTCCAAGCAGGACCTCAAGGGTCTGGAGGAGACAGTTGTGAGTGGTTCCCTTCTGTGCCAAATTCACAGGACTGGGGAGTGGGAAGGCTTCATTTCTTCCTAACCCTATTCCTCCTGCCCTTTTTCAGCCATTCTGTAGCATAATCAAGACACATTTTTTGCTAAAGGATGAGTGACTCACTATAGAAACTGGAGGTTCCTATAATTCTGGAGGAATAGGACAGACCTGGTATCTGGCTATTCCCAATTTTTCATCATTCTTTCCAGGCCCGGGAACTCCAGACCCTCCACAACCTTCGCAAGCTGTTCGTTCAAGACGTCACGACTCGAGTCAAGAAAGTGAGTGCTGTCCTTGGGGTCTTATCAGCCCCCACATCCTCCTCCCATCCTTAGGTTTCTCCCTCCCCTGTTGCCCCCCATGGGACTGGCTTGACCTGGTCTTGGTGGGATCTGTTTGGCCTTGGGACAGCTGCGTCTTTCCTTCTATCTGTTCTCAGAGTGCAGAAATGGAGCCCGAAGACAGTGGGGGGATTCACTCCCAAAAGCAGAAGATTTCCTTTCTTGAGAACAACCTGGAACAGCTTACAAAGGTTCACAAACAGGTAAGAGGCTGCTGAAGGAGTGAAGAGAACTTTTGAGGCCAGGTACCTAGGATACCAAATCCTCAGAGGCCCCTTGGATTCAGGAAAATCTAGTCGCATTTTTTCCTTACTGTTCGCTTTTACTTTCCCTACTAATCCCTTCTTTATACAATATTTGGTCCACTTTTACCTTGTTCTTTGTTTCATGCCTGTATTCCCTTCTCAAAGTTTCTAACCCACCTCTGCTCAAAGTGGAATTCCCTAGGCCTACCTTGGAGGGAGAGGTTGAAACTGACAAAGTCATGGACTGTACATATACAGGAGAGAAACTGGTTAGACATTACCCAGAGATGGAAGGCAGGGAGACGAGAAGAAGCAAGGGAGTTGGGCTTCTCTCCTGGAGAGAACTCCATCGTCTAGGTCTGGGGCAGGCATGCAGGGACATTAAATTATGTCCCTGGCCAGGCACAGTCGTGCACGCCTGTAGTCCCAGCACTTCAGGAAGCCGAGGCAGGCGGATCACTTGAGCACAGCAGTTCAAGACCAGCCTGGGCAACATGGCGAAACCCCATTTCTACAAAAAATACAAAAATTAGCCGGATGTGGTGGTGCACACCCATAGTCCCAGCTACTTGGGAGGCTGAGGTAGGGTGATTGCTTGAGCCCAGGAAGTAGAGGCTGCAGTGAGCTGGGATCATGCCACTGCACTCCAGCCTAGGTGACAGAGTGAGACCCTGTTTCAATTAAAAAAAAAATGTCCCTGAGATGGTCCAGCCAGCCCCTGGTTGGGGCCGCAGTCAAAACTCCTGTGTATTAAGTTGCTGCCTCTCTGTCCCACTCCTTGCTGCTGCGGTTCTTTAGGTGGATGACTGGGTTTCAAAGGTATGGGGTGGGGAGGCAGAAGGGCAGTCCAAAGGAGTCAGGACAGGAAATGTTTGGTGTGTGCTGGGCAGGGGCACTCTCACTAGCACTAACTATCTGAGCCTTGAAGACAGGCTCAGCAAGCTGTCAACGGGTCCTTTTAACTAATTCATAAAATAAACCCTAACCTATACTTCATTCGTTTCCTTTCAAATCTACCTTAAGATTCCATTTAAACTTACATTCTCACTAGCCTAGCACTTAAACTTCTTTTCCTCCCAGTATAATGCCCAGCCTATATAGTAAATATTCAGTACTTTTTTTTTTTTTGGGTAATGCATCCCAAACCTGTGCCCAGTGATAATATACAGAGTTTATTTATTTTATTTAGGCCTGCAGAGGGCTTTGGTGCGATTTTTTTTTCCTTTGTTTATTATGAAACTGAGTAACAAAATTATAGAAAAGTTGAAAGGCAGATAGGAAACATTTGAAATCAATTCTGTCATTCGATTTTCATTCCTGCATTCACTTTCCCTCTCCGTCCAGATCCGTATTATATTGCTTAAAACACACACACACACACAAAGTGTATGTGTGCCACTCTGGGCCTCTCTGTCTATGGGAAAGCCCTGCTCCATGGAGCAAGTCCCCAAAAAATTTTCCACAAAAAAACACAACCACACACTGTTTCCTTTATCTTCATTGAAGCCTCTGCCTCTGTTCAAAATCCCAAAAAACAAAAATGACTCACCTATAGGATAAATAGAGGACTCACTACAGTTTCCTACCTCAGCAGACACAAGAGTAAAAAGGAAAAGGAGATAAAAACTTCTCAGTTAACAGAATCTTAACAGCCAGGACTATAGCCCTATTATCAATTTTTTTTTTTTTTTTTGAGACGGAGTCTCGCTGTGTCCCCCAGGCTGGAGTGCAGTGGCGCGATCTCGGCTCACTGCAAGCTCCGCCTCCTGGGTTCACGCCATTCTCCTGCCTCAGCCTCCTGAGTAGCTGGGACTACAGGCGCCCACTACCGCGCCCGGCTAATTTTTTGTATTTTTAGTAGAGACGGGGTTTCACCGTGGTCTCGATCTCCTGACCTTGTGATCCGCCCGCCTCGGCCTCCCAAAGTGCTAGGATTACAGGCGTGAGCCACCACGCCCGGCGCCCTATTATCAATTAAACTAACGTATTGTCACAGCAAAACATTGCTTATACTCCATAAATTGTCCAAATGGAAACTGCATGGAAAAGTTTCTAGCTTGTCCCCTTGAGCCCGCGGTGTTCCCTGCTACGCTGATTTACCTGCTGTCTTCCAAGGCCCTGCTCCTTTTGCAACCTGTAGTGCCCCCAGTCATTGTGTGGAACCTATAAAAAGATCAGGAAGTCTTTTCTGGCTGCAGGGTGGTTGCTACCACGCTGTAGCTTAATTTCATTGGGGGAGGGATAACCCAGGAAGTCCCTGAATGTGAAGGTAATGAGTGCAAATGTTTGCGAGACCTCAAACATTTTCTTTCCTTCCTATGGGGCGGGCTCTGCCTGTCTGTGTGTGTATATCGGGGGCTCCTGAATTCCAGCTTCTGCTCCTGCACTGCACCTGCCATGCACCCATTCTCCTCAATGCCACAGCCACCAAACTGCTACTGTGCCCCTGCTGCCCCACCTTTGCATGCCCACAAAGCCCTCTCTGGGGAAGGGGGTCCTCATCCCCATGGTTGCCCTGGGGCTATTGGTCTGGCACATGCTGGGAGATGTCGGGGAGGACAGATGGAGACGGGACAAGGCACTGCCACAAGAGTTCTGGGCTGCAGTGGAGATGGCAGGGTTTACTGCCTAAAAAATTATATAACTTTTTAATGCCTGGCCACCCACCATTCACTCTGGGGGAAGGAATGAGCTGGACAGAACAGTCCATTACATAAAGGCAATGAGGCCTTTTGAGGAAATGACATGGTCTCTGTCTTCTCTGACCCCTGATTTTTCTTTATTCTCTCTCCTCACCCCTGTCCCGTACACTCCTCTGGGTGACTGTCTTGGGTCACTTGCCTTCCTTTCCACTTCTTCCCTTTGGCTTGTCCTATAGCTGGTACGTGACAATGCAGATCTGCGTTGTGAGCTTCCTAAATTGGAAAAACGACTTAGGGCTACGGCTGAGAGAGTTAAGGCCCTGGAGGGTGCACTGAAGGAGGCCAAGGAGGGCGCCATGAAGGACAAGCGCCGGTACCAGCAGGAGGTGGACCGCATCAAGGAGGCCGTTCGCTACAAGAGCTCGGGCAAACGGGGCCATTCTGCCCAGATTGGTGAGTAGGTGTTAGCAGGCAAGGTGGGAGTATCTCCTGAAGCAAATTTAGCAAATTACTAATTGCCAAGCAACTAGATTATTGCTTCTTACATACCCCTAGCCTCATCCCACATCCCCCCAAAAAGTAAAAAAGTGATAATGTTACAAGCAACTCAGTTCAACCCCAGCTAAATGACCTCAGGGACCGGGGCAAATGCAGGGTCATAGCCTCCTCATGGTTGTTTTCTTTCTTTATTGCAGCCAAACCTGTCCGGCCTGGCCACTACCCGGCATCCTCACCCACCAACCCCTATGGCACCCGGAGCCCTGAGTGCATCAGTTACACCAACAGCCTCTTCCAGAACTACCAGAATCTCTACCTGCAGGCCACACCCAGCTCCACCTCAGATATGTAGTGAGTGACCACAAGTGTGGGTTGGAGTCCCACCCAAGGCTCACTGGACCCTGGAAGGCATAGGGTGGGGTCAGTTATTGGTTGTGGCTTAATTATTTTCCTAAACCCTTTCTCAGCTTCATGCCTATGATTAGAAGGTGGGTGTCTGCCCTCCCAGCCTGTGGCCATGTTTGTTGTCCTCTGCTCTCTGGGGATGGGGAAGGCTGAGCAGCTCTATCGCTGAGGGTGAGTGTGGATTAGTGGTCCTCAGACTAATGGAGGGTGGGTGCCAGAGGCTGCCTCTTTCCTCTGCTCCATCCAGCTTTGCCAACTCCTGTACCAGCAGTGGAGCCACGTCTTCTGGCGGCCCCTTGGCTTCCTACCAGAAGGCCAACATGGACAATGGTGAGTGAAAAAGATGGGTAATCCCACCTTTGGGGTCCTCAGGGCTAGTTGAGAGGCATAAAAGTAAGTGACCTTAGTCTACAAAAAACACTGACTGAACCTTTCTGGTGTGCCAAGGCTTCAAATAAAAAAAAAAAAAATACATATAGCCAGGTGTGGTGGCATGCACCTGTAGTCCCAGTTACTTGGGAGGTTGAGATAGGAGGATTGCTTGAGCTCAGGAACTTAAGGCTGAAGTGCACTGTGATTACACCTGTGAACAGCCACTGCACTCAGCCTGGGCTCTAAAATAATAATAATAATACATATGAACAAAAAGTGACCCTTTACCTACAGCCTGAGCACTGCCCAGCCCTTTAGGTCTCAGGCTGCCTCGGAGTGAATTCCTCCTATTACCATGCCAATCCCAGCCCTTACCTTCCAGTTCCCTTTTCCTCTCCTTAGTGAGGGGCTGGGGAGACTTTTTCTCAAACAAAATAATGATATAGCTTGGGATAATTAAGGAGAAAGTGTCACAGCTTATCTTTTTCTCTAAGGGATTAAGATGGGAGAGGGTTTGGGCAAACTGTTTCTAACACCCAGTCTCCTTTTTTCTTCTTCTAATCCTGTGTTCTCAATGATGATCTCTTCAGGAAATGCCACAGATATCAATGACAATAGGTACAACAGTCCCCACTACCCCTGGGTTCTCTGGGTGGGACTAGAAGAAATGATTAAATTTCCCTTGTGCCCCACTTGGAGGTTCCTGGATCCCTGGGGGAAGGAGGAGGGAGTGAGACTCATTCTTTTCATCACTGTGTTGTCCAGGAGATCCAGTCACTCCCCTGCCTCAGTGCAGAATATCTCCCCTCCTCCAATCCCATCTTGCTTCTTCCTATTCCAGTGATAAGGTCTGGGTGAAAACATCATGGGCATCTGATGACTGCGTTTCTCGCCTACCTTTGGGAGCCTTGTGATATTGGACAAGTCATTTACGTCCCTCTGGCCTTGAATTTCCCTGCATTCCTGTAAAACGCAAATAGTCCCTGCCCTTTGTGATCTCACAGGGATGCTCTCAGAGCAGAGTAACGATGATGACAGGAATACTTTCATTTCTGTGGAGCTGATCATGGTGGGTGTCTTCCTCCAGGAGTGACCTGCCGTGTGGCTATGAGGCTGAGGACCAGGCCAAGCTTTTCCCTCTCCACCAAGAGACAGCAGCCAGCTAATCTTCCACACCCACGGCTGCGTACCTGCACTTTCAGGTAGCGTCAGGCTGCTTCCTCGGACCAGCCTCAGGTTGCTTCCCTTCTTGCTGACAGCCTCTTTGGTTCTCCGGCTGCTGCTGCTGCTTTTTTTTTTTTTTACCACCTCAAAACTTTTACTATGTAGTTACCCCTCAACTCCTGCTTTCCCCTGCTGGGGGCTACGCCTGTGCTGCCCCATGTAACCTGGACACTGACCTGCCGTGCCCCCTTTTGCTTTCCCTTAGGCTACAGCGGTAACCACAGTACTGTCTTTATGCCACTAGGGGTCACTGTCATACGTCCAAAGAAGTGAGCTTGGCCGCTGTAGATGAGAGCCACACAGGGGTGGTAGACCGCAGATCTATCAAGAGACCCTGGGGGGCCATCTCAACCCCACCTGTTCCTCCGCCCTGAAATAATTTTGGATGGATAGGTGTTTTTGGAACTAAGGCATCTCCAGCTAAGGAGGTGTCCCATCCTCCTCCCATTTGTATATGCCACCAGTAAGCTTTAGGAAGCTGCCCACGAAGTCAGTCAGCGCTCCCCTCCCATCTTGCTCAGTGGAGGTGGAAAAGCCCCTCTTTTTCCTCATCTGTCCCCAGGTGTCTCCTTTAGCAGCACAGGAACCTTCTTTGTTCTTGTGTGTCACCAGGTTTCTCACCAAGGTTGCTTTGGGGCCCAGAAGTGGCACAGAGAACATGGCCAGTCTCTTACTGGGCTGAATCTAAGCTGAGCCCTCTCCAGGGGTTTCCCAGAATAGTAAATCGGGCACACACAGACAGAAAAGCCTGAGAAGCAGAGAAGTAGGAATGTGGAAGAGATGTTGGGGAGGCCTAGGGATGGAGGTGCAAGCCTGGGTTGTGGGGGACAGTGGTAGGGGGGTCTACTTGTTGGTGTTGAAGGAACAGGACAGTAAACCAAAGTGTGTGCAGATGCCACCTGTTCCTGTTCTCTGGTTGAGCTACAAGCTGGGCCCTCACACCCTCTTTCTCTTTCTTTCCCAGTTTCTAAGAGGGACTGAGGCCTCTTCTCTCAGCATGCTGCAAACCTGTGGTCTCTGATACTAACTCCCTCCCCAACCCCTGTTGTTGGACTGTACTATGTTTGATGTCTTCTCTTACTTACTCTGTATCTCTTTGTACTCTGTATCTATATATCAAAAGCTGCTGCTATGTCTCTCTTCTGTTTTATTCTCTAAGTATCTACTGATGTATTTAGCAATTTCAAAGCATAGTCTACCTTCCTTATTTGGGGCAATAGGGAGGAGGGTGAATGTTTCTTCTTTCTCATCTACTCGTCTCACACTGAGTGGTGTTAGTCACTGAGTAGAGGTCACAGAGATGACAAAAGGAAAAATGGGAGCTAGAGGGCTGTGACCCTTCACACACACACACGCACACACAAACATGCACACACATGCACACACGCACACAAAGCCTTAAGCAGAAGAATGTCTTAGCATCATAAGACAGAGAAATAGACTCTTCCTCCCTCCTCTTTCACATATAGCACAGGGGAAGGTAAAATGGAAGGGCTGCTAATTGAGACATATAATTTTCTTCATACACCCCTCACCTTAATCAAAGGATTCAGGTGTTTACCTCTGCCCTACAAAGTCTGCCTTTTGCCTCCCTCTTCCTGTTTTCCCCTGGACTGAGAAATGGGTTGTTCACGGGACCATTTCCCTTTTTCTTCAAAGCTCCTTTTGATATTGCCTGCCCTAGAGCTTGTGACCAGAACTCAGAGTTGATTTAAAATATTTTGAAAAATGGAGGAGGCAGACTGCTCCCCGCAGCCAGTCAGTGGCTGCTCATCTCTCCATGGAGATGGTTACAGGCAGGTGTAGTCAAAATGATTGATTCCTTAGGTTTGTGGGTGAATAGGCTGGGAAATTTCTGAGTCTTTTTTTTTTTTTTTTTTTTTTTTTTTTTTTTGGTCACAGTGCCCTCAAGTGGAAGCGATGAGCTGGATTTCTTTCTCATTCCATACTGGGCGGCATGCTCCTCCCATCTCCACCTTTGGTTTGGGGGCTTCCAGCTCATTGGCAAAATCTCTCTCTCTCGTTGCCATCCTTTCAGGCTGGAGCCTGACTTTTCCCCAATATACATTTTTTTTTTTCTCCACAAAGAGTTCCTTCTCTAATGTCCCCATCTGGTATTAAGTGCACTTTAAAGAAAGGGGCAGGGTGGATTTTCAAGAGGCGGGGAGCTCTAAGGCTTGACCCTGAGGGCTCTTCTCCCAGCCATTCTCAGCCCGTATGCAGCACCCCCCACACCGAAGAGGACTATTGTTTTAGTTTCACATGGTCCTTTCCTTCCACATGGTGCTAAGGTGGTTTTCTAGGTAACTGCAGGGATGGAGGTCACTAGCCAGTCCAAACCAGGAGAGAAAGTCTGGTGTCCTGATATCCAGTCTTTTCTAGGAGGAAGACCAAGATTCTCCAGCACCTGGGCAGCCTATCACCCAGCTTCTAAGTCAGGAAAGGAAGCTGAGTGGGAATGCCAGCCGGTAAGCGCAGGCTGTACTGGCCCATGACTCCTTCAAGGGAAAGAGGCCCTGCTCCCTTTACCTGCTGAGCTCCTTTTAGCAGTTAGGGAGAACTGCAGGGGGAAAAATACCAGTGGAGTGTGGAATGAATCCAAAGCAGTGATTATTTTTAAACGCTTTTCAAAACAAATCTTACGTAGAACCCCAATATAAAAAATAAAGTAATGCAGACCTGGGCAGTTTGCACTTTCTTTTTTTGGTGGAAGAATCCTCAGGGTCCTTAGGACTGACTGTTCAAAGCCTCCTCAGCGAATGAGCCCTTGAACAGTCCTACGAGACCCTGAGGATTCTGTGGAGCAGTTTGAAAACCATTGTTCTGAGGAAGGTGGTCCAATCTGGCTCCTCGCACTAAAGCTGCAACTCACAGAAAAGAGGGCAACGGTGGGGTAGACAAGCCACGCTGTCTCCAGACCCACTAGGGTAGAAGGAAGGTTCCTGTGGGCCTGTGGACTTAGGCTAATATTTGCTGCCAGCAGGGCACTTAAGAATCCAGGGGGTTTTATGTAATGTTGCCACCACATGGTTCTTTTAAAAACACATAAGAAAATGTGAGGGTGTAACGCAGATGAGGAGAGAGATGACACAGAGGGAGCAGCCTTCTCTTTAGCAAGATGTAAGGGAAATATAATTCGCTTACATAAAAAAGAAACAACACACACGCAAACCCTTCACCAGAAGCTTCACACTACATCCTCCTCCTCCTCCTGCTCCCCACCTTCACCGCATCCCTTTCAGAGCCAGGGTCACTGCAAGGGGCGCCTGGCCTGCCCACTCACATCTGCCAAAATTTTGCATGCCAGCGTGGAAGACAAACCAAACTGCACAACCCCCTGTGTGTATTTACTTGGTGTACATAGATATCTTTAAAATAAAATAAATTCATTGATGACTCTACATTGTTGTAAATATTCTTTATCCCTTCCCAATCTCACTCCCTTCCTTGGATGTAATGGAACTTGATAGAATATATCCTTCCAGATGTTTTTCTATAGACTTAGGCTTGGTTTTTTTCCCACTTGACAATATATCCTGGAGATCTTTTTATGTCAAATTGACCTCATTAAGATATAATTTTTCACATTTATCCTACAGTTCATCAACCAGTCTACTACTGGTGGATATCTACACTGTTTGTAATTTTTACCAAAAGCAATATCTTATTCTTTCATTTTTTACCCAGAGCAGCCTCAGTCCTGGCATCAATTCCTTCCCACTCTAGTGTGTCATCATCTCTCCACAGCCAACAGATCAATACTCCTGTCCCAAGATCATCCACTACAGTCACCCTTCCAATCCCCATTTTAAAGCATACTCTACCTCTCTTCTCTGCTCATACCGCAAAGCTTCTCAGATGGAGAAAACTGCACACCCAAAAAACTGGGGCAAATAAAACTGAAGAGTCTACAAACCTACCAGAACATTCGGTGCTGCTCACTTTCCTATCTCCCAGAGCAAGCGTCTACACCCTTTCCACCCTCCTCTCTCAGGCAGCAACTTTGTCATCTAAGGCACTTGAGCCTAAAATTCTTTATCTTCCCCCCTGCCCACATGCACCTACACAATTACCTATCTGTGTCTGCACATATCCTTTCTTTCCCCCTTCTGACAAGTGATAAATCTCCTTTCTTTAGGCTAAAGTGAATCCCTTCTAGATATTTCATTCTTGAGATACTGATATAGAATCTCAATATATAAATATATAAAATATCTAAAACTGATAAATTGATGGAGACTTCAGGAGTTTGCAGCTTTTTTTTTTTTTTTTTTTTTTTTAAGAGTCTTGCTCTGTTGCCCAGGCTGGAGTGCAGTGGCGCGATCTCGGCTCACTGCAACCTCTGCCTCTCAGATTCAAGTGGTTCTTCTGCCTCAGCCTCCCAAGTATGGGGGACTACAGGCGCACACCACCATGCCCAGCTAATTTTTGCATTTTTAATAGAGATGGGTTTTCACCATGTTGGCCAGGCTGGTCTCAAACTCCTGGCCTCAAGTGACCCGCCCGCCTTGGTGCATCTTCTTTATTAATGCCTGTCTCAGTGATCTCATCTCCTTGTAAGGTCCCTCCCATAAGAGTCCCTCCCTTTACTATGTGTTTCTCTATCTTACTTGTTTTCTTAAAGCCAAATATCCGGAAACCATCCCAAGCGTCACATCCCCACTTCCTCACCCCCCATTCATTCCTTAGCCCACCTTGATCTGCTGCTTGTTCTGCTCAAAACTGCTTTTCCAAATGGCATTAGTTACCAAATACGGTGGACATTTCTCTTGGACAACAGTCCTTGTTTCGCTTCACCTGTCCATGACATATGACACTTCTTCAATCCTTCCTTCTTGAAACTCATCTCCCCTTGGCTTCTGTGACCCTGCTCTCTTGGCTCCCTGTACTTCCCTGGCCACCCTTCCGAGTCTTCCTCCCCAAGTCTCTTAAATGCTGCTCTATCCCAGGGCTCAGCCCTTGGTTCCTTCCTTGCTCTTTCTAAGACATGTCATCCATGCCTGCATATTCCACAACAATTCTTAAATCTGTATCCCCAGTCCAGACCATTCTGCTCAGCTGCGGGAGCATGTGTCCAACTGACCTAAGATGCCTCAAACATATTCCAGACCGAACTCACTTTCCTCTGAATCTGCTCCTTTTCATGTCACCATCGTCTCTTTGATGTCATCATCATCATTAGCCAGAAGCCTTAGACTCACTCTCAATGCCTCTCTTTTCCTTTAACCCCCACATTCAAATGAATTTTCCAAGTTGACATCAAACTGCATCTTTAGATGCCATCCCCTTCTTTCAAACAGCAGCCACTGCTTTGGTTCGTTATCTGTCCCTGAACTTTTGCAATACTCAAGTCATCCTCCAGGAACATGCCTGAGTGGTCCTTTTTTTTTTTTGGAGACAGATTCTTGCTCTGTCGCCCAGGCTGGAGTACAGTGGCAGGATCTCAGCTCACTGCAACCTCCGCCCCCCACCCCCGCCCCCGGGTTCAAGCGATTCTCCTGCCTCAGCCTCCTGAGTAGCTGGGATTATATGTGTGTGCCACCATGCCTGGCTAAATTTTGTATTTTTAGTAGAGATGGAGTTTCACCATGTTGATCAGGCTGGTCTCGAACTCCTTGTAGGGTCCAGCCCTACGAGGCTTAGTGGGTGTTCTCCCTGTGTGCGGAGACAAGAGATTGTAAGAAATAAAGACACAAGACAAAGAGATAAAGAGAAAACAGCTGGGCCTGGGGGACCACTACCACCACCACCAAGATGCGAAGATGGGTAATGGCCCTGAATGGCTGGGCATGCTGATATTTATTGAATACAAGACAAGGGGCAGGGTAAGAAGGGTGAGTTGTCCAAGTGATTGATAAGGTCAAGCAAATCACGTGATCATGGGACGGGGGCCCTTCCCTTTTAGGTAGCCAAAGCAGAGAGGGAAGGCAGCATACACCAGCATTTTCTTCTATGCACTTACAAGAAAGATCAAAGACTTTAAGATTTCACTATTTGTTCTACTGCTATCTACTAAGAACTTCAAAGAGGAACCAGGAGTACGGGAGGAACATGAAAGTGGACAAGGTGCATGACTACTGAAGCACAGCACCACAGGGAGGGGTTTAGGCCTCCGGATGACTGCAGGCAGGCCTGGATAATATCCAGCCTCCCACAAGAAGCTGGTGGAGCAGAGTGTTCCCTTACTCCTCCAAAGAAAGGGAGACTCCCTTTTGCGGTCCACTAACAGGTGCCTTCCCAGGCACTGGTGTTACTGCTTGACCAAGGAGCCCTTAAGCGGCCCTTATTCGGGCATGACAGAGGGCTCACCTCTTGCCTTCTAGGTCACTTCTCACAATGTCCCTTCAGCACCTAGCCCTATACCTGCTGGTTATTCCTAGGTTATATTAGTAATGCAACAAAGAGTAATATTAAAAGCTAATGATTAATAATGTTTATACTGGCCGGGCGCGGTGGCTCAAGCCTGTAATCCCAGCACTTTGGGAGGCCGAGATGGGCGGATCACGAGGTCAGGAGATCGAGACCATCCTGGCTAACACGGTGAAACCCCGTCTCTACTAAAAAATACAAAAAACTAGCCGGGCGAGGTGGCAGGCACCTGTAGTCCCAGCTACTCGGGAGGCTGAGGCAGGAGAATGGCGTGAACCCGGGAGGCGGAGCTTGCAGTGAGCTGAGATCTGGCCACTGCACTCCAGCCTGGGCGACAGAGCGACACTCTGTCTCAAAAAAAAAAAAAAAAAAAAAATAATAATAATGTTTATACTAATGATTGATAATTGTCTATAATCATCTCTATATCTAATTTGTATTATAACTATTCTTTATTCTATTTTATTATACTGCAACAGTTTGTGCCTTCAGTCTCTTGCCTCGGCACCTGGGTAATCCTTCGCCCACAACTCCTGACCTCAGGTGATTTGCCCACCTCGGCCTCCCAAAATGCTGGGATTACAGTTGTGAGCTACCGCATCGGGCTTTTTTTTTTTTTTTTTTTTTTTTTTTGAGACAGAGTCTTGCTCTGTTGCCCAGGCTGGAGTGCAATGGCATGATCTCAGCTCACTGCAACCTCTGCCTCCTGGGTTCAAGCGATTCTCCTGCCTCAGCCTCCCAAGTAGCTGGGACTACAGGCACCTGCCATCATGCCCAGCTAATTTTTGTATTTTTGTAGAGACGGCGTTTCACCATGTTGGCCAAGCTGTTCTTGAACTTCTGACCTCAGGTGATCCTCCCGCCTCGGCCTCCCAAAGTGTTGGGATTACAGGCGTGAGCCACCGCACCTGGCCTCATTCTTTCTTCTCTCCATATCTTTGTATGCTGTTCTCTCTGTCTAGAAAACCTTTTAACCTCTATTCCTGAACTCTACCCACCCTTCCAAACTCAGTAAAGTCTCTATCCTCTTTGAAGCCTTCCCTGACCAGCCACACTTCCTTTCTTTGTATCATTGGCTTTGCTTCATACACAGCTCTAGGATAGCTCATACCTCGCATACCGCAAACTTGATCTCCACTGGCCAACCAGTGCCATTAGACTCCCAGCTACTTCAGAGCAGTCACTGTCCTATCCTCTGCTTTAATAAAAGGAAAATCAGCCCCTAGACCAGGACCTAGTACAAGTAAGTACTCAATAAATACTTGTTAAACGAATGAATGAATTTCAAGACGCCTGAGACCACCGATAAGAATTTTGGGTTTTCAAAACCCTCCCCTTCCCAACCCCCATTCGGTAAGAATGCTTTCGCATTAGCATCAGGTCCGAGGTTACTCATTAGAAACTGGGCAAAGCCAGAAGGCGGCCACTTTGCAGCAAAGAAGCCCTAGACCTTGGGAGTCAATCAGGCCAACCCAGGCCGCACCACGATCTCCTAGTTGACAGGTCGAGGGGCTTCGCGCGCCGCTTCCGTCGTCAGCTTACAGGGATCCCGCACGCCAGGTGAGCCCACACACTGCGCGGACATTGGGCAGGCAGGCGCCGGGGGCGGGGCCAGCGTCGCCCCGCCCCGTCCCGCCCCTCCCTGTTCGCGCGTCTGTTGTCCGGCCTCCGGTCACGTGACAGCGGCGCAGGTGAGCGCCGCTTCCGGGGTCGGGCTCCTGGATTGCTGCCGGCTCCGGCTTCCACTTGGTCGGTTGCGCGGGAGACTATGGCGTCCTCCTCGGTCCCACCAGCCACGGTACAAGCGGCGACAGCAGGCCCCGGCCCAGGTTTCGGCTTTGCCTCCAAAACCAAGAAGAAGCATTTTGTGCAGCAGAAGGTGAAGGTGTTCCGGGCGGCCGACCCGCTGATGGGTGTGTTCCTGTGGGGCGTAGCCCACTCGGTGAGAACCAGCCCTAGACCCCTGCAGTCCCGTCCAAACCCCTCGGCTCCGAGGCGTGCGTAATCCAGGCTCTAGCCTCCGTAGCCCCACGCAGTGCCACTCCCCTCCCCCGGGCTGTCTTGGTCCCTGCCCACCAATCCCCAGGTGTTCCCCCAGCAGGTTTTCTGACTGGGCTTTCTTCTCCCCATCAGTCCTTTACTGCTCCACTCTAGTTCCACCTTCCCCCCGTGAAATCCAGCTCCCTGTACTTTGACTCCTTCCTGCCATGTCTAGCTTCAGCCCCAGGCTACAGGGACTGACCAGGACCAGGCGCAAGCGGGGAGGACATTAGGGGGAGTGGCTTTTTCTCCGGTGGTTGTTGGTGAGAGTGTAGGTGGAGGGTGAGAGGCCGAGGGGAATAGATGGATGAAGTTCTTTCACTTTGCTTTCCACCTTGCTTCCCAGCCCCGGTCCTTGGCTTTTGAATCTTGGTTTTGTCTCGGTGAAGCTCCAGGTTTCCTGGACTTTCTAATCCTGCTTGTCCCTTCCTTTCCCTTCCAGAGGTACAGCATTTCAGAGAAGCTACCCCACCTTGAGCTAGAAGTTGCACTCTCTTAGGACTTATGTATATATGCCTTTGGTCTTAACTGCATCCTTATCGCTGGCTGGAGCGATCGTGTTTGGTGTAGGTGGTGGCGATTGTTGACCAAAGAGAAGGCTGAGGAGCTCTGTTCCTGCGGTCACTATTGTGGTGAACTTTTGAAGCAGGAAACTGCTCTGGGAGTTAGGAGGAGGCCTCCATCCCCTTTCCTGAGGATACCTCAGCTGAAAGAAGCACAGCCATTACCCATCTTCCATCAGGTCTGGAGTGGGAGAAATGCAGTGATCTCGAATGTGACACCGAATATTTTCGAAATCAACGTTCTTGAATGATTATGGTCTTGGCTAGGCTGTGGAGATGGAAGTTGTGAGGAAGAATATCCGTTCTGTCACATTTTTAATTTGTGGTAAAGATTTTCTTAACCACAAATTAAGAATGTTGTTTGTGGCCAGTCGGATCCCTTTTGGATTTGTGGCTCTCCGGGAGGTAAGCTCTTAGTGAGTATTCAGTGGAAGGCACTTGGTATGGGGAAGGCTGATGGAGGTAGGACTGCCTCTCATATGTACCTTCCAGGTGATTCATCCATTCCCTGTGGGATGCTTAACAGGGAGGGTTTTCCCTTGTTAAGGATTGGGGGAGTTACATGTAAGACCTACCTCAGCTTCCCTAGGTATATATACTCTAGCCCCAGCACCCCACCCTCTGCCAACACACATCTACTTCAAGTGTTTGGAATGGAGAAATTCCTTGAACATATGTCTTAGTGATGATTCAGCTTGCCTAGCAGGTGGAGAGGAGGGGGCAGGAGGAGCTGTAGCTGAATTTTAGGCTCAGAATCTCAAGTGGCTTTTTTTTTTTTTTTTTTTTTTTTTGTCTGGAGGAATATGTTCTGTCCTCCTTTTCTACTGAGAACGGGAGGAGTTGGTTGCACTGCAGTGTGTGTGATTTAGGTTAGACTGCAGTTCATAGCCTCTGTGGAATGATCTAGTAAGGATAGGTAAGGCATTCATTTATTCAGTTAATAGACAGGTCAGGATCACTGTGTGCCAAACATTGTGCTAGTTAGACACCTGAGAGATGCAGACGACTAGAATGAGCCCTTGCTCCTGAAGAGCTTGCAATCTGGATGGGTGAACTTACATAAACTAGTGATTGGAGTCATGCAGTAAAAAAGGCAGGTGAAAGATACTGTGGCAACACCAAGGAGAAAGTACAACTCAGGATTTCTAAGTACCAGAGCTCCCTTTCTACCCTGAATTAGCAGACTGCAGATCCTGGGGGCTGAGGAGAGCATGTGATGCTTGTGTCCTTTGGGCTGTGGGTTACTTTGGCTTTAGGAAACAGATGCCTTAATGAGTTCATAGCCTCTGATTGCCTGCATTCACTCTGAAATCAGCTGCTCTTCCTTTACCTTACATCTAGACAGGTGGGGGCCTACTGCAAACAACTGGGTCAGAGTGGTCTAGGAAGACTGGTCCTGTTTGCAAAGAGATGCCTTTTGCAGGATCTGGACACTTATCCTTTTTGCTGCGGTTGGCCCCACAGAATCCCATTAATGCTCTTGTGCATATTAAAAATGCCTTTTTTTTCTTTTTCTAATGGAACATGTAGCTGCCTTGAGTTTGCAGAGTTTTTTTTTTTTTTTTTTTTCTAGAATTTCTCACAGCTTTAAAAATAGTCCTGAGTTCCTTACAGGGTTAGCCTAATATAAAATGACTGTTGTGAGCATGAAGTTCCACAGGGTGGGCGTGTTGGGGGCTGTGTGTGAGAGATGCTTACTGTAGTCCTTCTTGGGCAGCAGAAGGGTTAGACACATTCTCTCACTTCTGTCAAGCATATGCATAGCCAGTGTTTTTAAAGGAATGGGGTTTGAGTGGCCCTTGCGTGACTGTTGCCCAGACACAGTGTGTGGGTAGCTCTCCACACCCTTCCCTATGGCTTCCCTATTCGTGCTTTGGTTTATCAGATCAATGAGCTCAGCCAGGTGCCTCTCCCAGTGATGCTACTGCCAGATGACTTTAAGGCCAGCTCCAAGATCAAGGTCAACAATCACCTTTTCCACAGGTAAGTGATGATCCTTGCCATTCTCATGTCAACCTTCTCAGAATGGAGTAATAAGTAATTTTAAAAGTTTCAGTGAGCTAAAAATTTAACATCCTTCCCAAATGCAGAAATTAGTTTTGTGCAAGGAAACCATGAGAATAATTTCTGGTGTTCCCTATATCCTTATATGAATCAGTGTTATCTGCCCTGTAGCCTGGCAATTCCATAGAGTAAATATGTGCAGATACCTGCTCTTTCTCTCTTTTTCTGCTTGTGACTTTGGAGATGCCATGAGAACCATTAGCTTCTGACAGGGACTCCTTGAAAGAAAAACTTGAGTTCTCTAAGCCCTCCTAGTAAAAGAAGATGCCATTCAAAACAGTGGTGTCTGTTGCTGACTTTGGAATGCCTCTGACTTGCTTGAGATTTGGGAAATGGCTGCTGTTTGGATGGGTAGTAGATCCTGGTTCTACTATACCACTTACCAACCATGTTACTTAGGCAGATCACTGAGTCACTCTGAGACAGTCTTCCCTTCTATAAAATGGAAATAATATATTTTTTATCGGAACCTCGCAAGGGCCAGGCGTGGTGGCTCATGCCTGTAATCCTCGCACTTTGGGAGGCCAAGGCAGGTGGATCACTTGAGGTCAGGAGCTCGAGACCAGACTGGCCAATATGGCAAAACCGTGTCTCTACTAAAAATACAAAAAATTAGTCAGGCATGGTGGCACATGCCTGTGGTCCCAGCTACTTGGGAGGCTGAGGCAGGAGAATTGCTTGAACCCAGGGGACAGAGGTTGCGGTGAGCCGAGATTGCACCACTGCACTCCAACCTGGCAACAGAGTGAGACTCTGTCTCAAAAAAAAATAATAATAAAAAATAAATAAAGGACCTAACAGAGTTTTATGAGAATCAAAGGACGTAATATGTCTGAAGGTACACTATAAACTACCAAGTGTATGTAAATGTAATATTGTTTGTTTTCTTACTTTGAAAACCTGAATTTCAGGGAAAATCTACCCAGTCATTTCAAGTTCAAGGAGTATTGTCCCCAGGTCTTCAGGAACCTCCGTGATCGATTTGGCATTGATGACCAAGATTACTTGGTGAGAGTCCATTAAGGGGTGAGGGTAGCCCTTTCTCCCCAGCAACTGAGGAGTACTGTTTGGGACAGCCATATTTGGAGAAATGAGAAGCCTTGGCAAATATGATTCTTTACCTTTTTGTGATTGCAGCATTTTCAAAAATTAAATGAAAACTATAAACCTTGTCCTTGGGGGAAAAGATGTAGATACATTAAGAATTTTGGCCGGGAGTGGTGGTTCACGCCTGTAATCCCAACACTTTGGGAGCCGAGGTGGGCAGATCACCTGAGGTCAGGAGTTTGAGACCAGCCTGGCCAACATGGCAAAACCCCGTCTCTACTAAAGATATGAAAATTAGCTGGGTGTGGTGGTGCACATCTGTAGTCCCTGCTACTTGGGAGGCTGAGGCAGGAGAATTGCCTGAACTTGGGAGGTGGAGATTGCAGTGAGCTGAGATCGCACCACTACACTCCAGCCTGGGTGACAGAGTGAGACTCCTTGTCAAAAAATAAAAAAAAAAAAAGAATTTTGCATTCAGTTTCTTTCAGTCCACATATGAACACCTGATGAGGAACCTGTGCTGAATCTCCTACCCCAGGGATTCATCCACTTTCAGCTGACCATTTTCTTATGACTTGTTTCTGCATATAAAGGGGGAGGAAAAGAGCCTCTGGCCCATTCTGTGTCCCCAGGTGTCCCTTACCCGAAACCCCCCCAGCGAAAGTGAAGGCAGTGATGGTCGCTTCCTTATCTCCTACGATCGGACTCTGGTCATCAAAGAAGTATCCAGTGAGGACATTGCTGACATGCATAGCAACCTCTCCAACTATCACCAGGTCAGGCCTCTCTCTAGCCCCATTCTTTCCCTCTCCTCCCTACTCACATATAGCTCAGCTGCTATCAGTAATAGATGCTGACTGGGGAGAAAACTCATTGGAAGAGAGAAACCATAATCATATCTAGCCCTAAATGGGATGAGGGAAGCTATTCTGTCTGATAAGATTTACAGACCAGGCGCAGTGGCTCACACCCGTAGTCCCAGCACTTTGGGAGGCTGAGGCGGGAGGATCACCTGAGGTCGGGAGTTCGAGACCAATTTGACCAACATGGAGAAACCCTGTCTCTACTAAAAATACAAAATTAGCTGGGCACGGTGACTCATGCCTGTAATCCCAGCTGCTCAGGAGGCTGAGGCAGGAGAATCACTTGAACCTGGGAGGCAGAGGTTGTGGTGAGCTGAGATCATGCATTTGCACTCCAGCCTGGGCAACAAGAGCAAAACTGTGTCTAAAAAAAAAAAAAAAAGAAAGAAAAAGAAAAAAGATTAAACAAAAGATTGACTTGGAGTGTGGAGTTTATGGAATGTTTTGGCAGTAAAAACACTCTTCTTGAATGTCTCTACTGAAGGAAAAATTTCACCAAAATCAGTGAGCAAGGGGAATACATCAAGAGTCCAAAAGGAGTCGTCGGTTTATGCAACAAATACTGAATATCTCTTATTAGGCCTTATGTTAGGCAGTAGAGAAGGAGGTAAATGAAACATTTGTGGCCCTTACAGATCCCTTGGTCTAATGGCAGTGACCAGTGACTCAGTAGCACACAGCAAGATATATACAATAGTAGAAGTCTGTACAGAATGTTCTGAAGCTAGAGAAGAGCATCCTAACTCACCTGGGGAAAGAAGTGAACTTGGAAGGCTAAAGAGAGTTTTTTAGAGGAGATACTGTAAGAGTTGATCCTTGAACGACTAGTAGAGATTAACTATTGGACAGGGTGGAAGAGCATTCTAGGCAAAGGAAAATAGCACTAGTAAGGTACAGAGCCATGAGAGAACTTGGCGTTAGGAAACTGCAAGAAATTTCATTTGGATGGGATATAATATTATGGAAATAGGCAGGAACCAGATTGTGAAGAGGCTTATAAGCCCCACAAAGAAGTCTGGGCTTTATCCTGAAGGTGGTTTTGCAAAGGGCATGATATATTTGTAATTTAGAAATATTTAGAAAATATGACAGCATTTTAGAGAATGGATTGGTGGGAGGTGACACTCGGAGGGTGGATACCAGTTAGGAGGCAATTTTAATAGTCCAGGGTAGAAACGGTGAAGGCCTGAGGGAGTGATGGTGATCGGGATAGAAAGGAAGACCTATGGGAGAACTGAGATTTAAGAGACAGGGGCCTCCAAGTTCCTGGTGAGGGATAACTGGGTGCCCATTTGCCAGAAATTAGAAACAGAGGAACAGATTTTTGGAGGAAAAAAGTTCTGATTTGGACATACTGAATTTGAGGTTTCTGCAATTCATCCAGATGAGGATGTCCAGTAAGTGGTTGGGGCATGGGTACAGAATTCAGGAAAAAGGATTAGACTGGGAGTATAGGTTTGAGAATTATATGTGAATAAGTGATCATTAAAACCATGACTATAGATACGATTATCGTAGGGAGGTTGTGTGCAGTGAAATGAAAAGAAAGTTGAGGACAACCTAAAGGAGCAAGTGAAGAGATGAGCCCATAAAGGAAACTAAGAGTAGATCGACACTTTTAGTTATTTATGCTGTACTACATTCCATAAAGGATTCGAGGACAGAGAGGAGGGGAAAATTGGGAAGGTGGTATAATAAGAGCTGAGGATGAAGAGAGTTTTAAGAAGAGACTGGTCAATAGGATCAAGTGCCATGAAGCTGAAATACAACAATGACTAGAATACTTACTAGATTTGACAACTGAGGGATATGGGGGAGATTTCAGAGGAGAAATGAGGTATAAACCTGATTTCAGTGATTCAAGGTGTGAATGAGAGACAGGAGATGAATTTATTGCTGATTACTTTTCTGAGAAGGTTGGCTGTGAAGAGAAAGAGGCAGCACACAGAAAGAGAGATGAAGGAATAATTTTTTTTTTTTTTTTTGAGAGACAGGATCTCACTATGTTGCCCAGACTGGTCCCAAACTCCTGGGCTCAAGTGATCCTCCTGCTTCAGCCTCCCAAGTAGCTAAATTACAGGTGTGAGCCTGGCTTAATAGGATAATTTTTTAAAAAGAATCCAGGCCGGGCGCGGTGGCTCAAGCCTGTAATCCCAGCACTTTGGGAGGCCGAGACGGGCGGATCACGAGGTCAGGAGATCGAGACCATCCTGGCTAACACGGTGAAACCCCGTCTCTACTAAAAATACAAAAAAACTAGCCGGGCGAGGTGGCGGGCGTCTGTAGTCCCAGCTACTTGGGAGGCTGAGGCAGGAGAATGGCGTGAACCCGGGAGGTGGAGCTTGCAGTGAGCTGAGATCCGGCCACTGCACTCCAGCCTGGGTGACAGAGCAAGACTCCGTCTCAAAAAAAAAACAAAAAAACAAAAACAAACAAACAAACAAAAAAGAATCCAAGTTGTAGGCCGGGCGCAGTGGCTCATGCCTGTAATCCTAGCACTTTGGGAGGCCGAGCTGGGCAGATTGCCTGAGTTCAGGAGTTCGAGACCAGCCTGGGTAACACAGTGAAACCCCACCTCTACTAAATACAAAAAATTAGCTGAGCATGGCAGTGTGCACCTGTACTCCCGGCTACTTGGGAGGCTGTGGCAGGAGAATTGCTTGAACCTGGAAGGCGGAGGTTACAGTGAGTCGAGATTGCGCCACTTTACTCCAGCCTGGGCAACAGAGTGAGACTCCATCTCCAAAAAAAAAAAAAAAAGAAAAAAAAAAAGAATCCAAATTGTAGGCCATCACGCAGACTTTTTTTTTTTTTTTAGGTGTAAAAATCTGTGTTTATATTACAGTGACAGAATGACACAGTACAGCCCAACCCGATGCAGACATTTTAAACTATGGGAATCTAGCCTATGAAGAAACACTGCTCTAGATAAAATGATTTAATTGATAAGATGTAAGTTCTAATCCTGATTCTGTGCCACTTGCATATAGAGAGGGTCTAAAATAAGGATAACAACACTTAACCTCCCTCATCTCAAAGAATGATAAAGGTGAATCGAGAGATAACACTTTAAAATTAAGAGATGTAAAATGGAAAGAATCAGAGGAAAGGGAGATTCAGAAATGGCATGGATAACCTGGAGCATTTTGGGGAAGCTTCTACCACTTTTGACTTTGTAACCTCTCTACTTCAAGTCTTCTGCTCCACCCTGGAATGGCAGTGTTTGAATTTCCCTGGACTGTTTGTGTATCTGCTACTCAGTCTCTCCCCATTCCTTCCCCTTCTTTCACTATAGTACATTGTGAAGTGCCATGGCAACACACTTCTGCCCCAGTTCCTGGGGATGTACCGAGTCAGTGTGGACAATGAAGACAGCTACATGCTTGTGATGCGCAATATGTTTAGCCACCGTCTTCCTGTGCACAGGAAGTATGACCTAAAGGTAAGAAGAGGATATCTCGGACTTAGAGGGAGGCTCCTGATAGCCTGAGAATGGGGAAGACCCTGGGAGGTCTTTGGATGATTCCTTTTAAGGGAAAGAAGGCTGGGTTTGAGTACTCATCTTAGGGGCTGGGTTCTGACTGTTCTTTTAGCCACTTCTACTGACTTGGTCTTTGGGTCTCTCTGCAGGGTTCCCTAGTGTCCCGGGAAGCCAGCGATAAGGAAAAGGTGATAGTAATTTTATGTGCTAGGGTGAGGGATGAGGGATGAGGGAGGGCAGATGAGGGGAACTTCTTAGGATGGAGAGGCCACTCTATATAGGAATAGGGATTACTAGCTATTTATTATCTTAAACCACTTAAAAGAAGAGGGGGGTAAACTTCTGTTGATCCGGGGATTGTTTGGAAGGGGCAGTGGGAGCAGCTGCTTTAACACTGGCATGGATTATTCCATATGGAAGGCTTGGGGATGGGTGAGGATGCCAGACTTGAAGAGCAAAATGTTTAACTTCCACTTCCCATTCTGGGTTATTTTATTCAAGCAGCTATTTTGCTTAAGAAGACACAGGCCGGGCAGGTGGCTCATGCATGTAATCCCAGCACTTTAGAAGGCCAAGGCAGGAGGACTGCTTGAGCCCAGGAGTTCCAGACCAGCCTGGGCAACGTAATCTCTACAAAAAACAAAAAAATTAGCTGGGCGTGGTGGCATGTGCCTGTAGTCCCAGCTACTCGGGAGACTGAGGTGGGAGAATCACTTGAGTCCGGGAGGTTGAGGCTACAGTGAGCTGAGATCGCACCACTATCATTCCACCCTGGGCAATAGAGTGATCGAGATCCTATCTCAAAAAAAAAAAAAAAAAAAAAAAAAAAAAAGTCAGCCTGGAGGGTCTTGACTGAAAACCATAAGCAGAGAGTAGTGGGATGTGATTGGGGATACAGCTGTAGTGACTGAGTCTGTGGAAGTCACTGGAGGTGAGAACAAACCAGGGAAGCATCACAATGTGGAGTTAGATGAGATCTAACTGAGCTAGCATAGAGCCCTAGACAGAAGGTGGGATTTTGAGACCTTGGGAAAGGGATATGCTCCCAAGATGTCCCTTTACCTATTCTTAGGTTAAAGAATTGCCCACCCTTAAGGATATAGACTTTCTCAACAAGAACCAGAAAGTATATATTGGTGAAGAAGAGAAGAAAATATTTCTGGAGAAGCTAAAGAGAGATGTGGAGGTGATGATTGGGTGCTCTGGGAAATGGCTTTCCTTTTTTTGCTACCTAGAGGATAGTTGTCTCTTTCATTCACAGTATAAGGGAGCTCTACCCCTTCCCTTTATTCTTCAGGTCCTCTGCATGTATGGGGGTTTAGTATGAGACATGAAAAACCCCTGGAGTTGACCCATGGAAGGGGTGGCTGGAATAAGCTAAAAGGATGATCTTAGATACCAGGACATGTAGGCACTAAAGGGCAGTGGTATGCCCTGCAACCTTAATTTTTACACTTCCTTTCTCCAGGAGGGCCCCAGAAATTCAAAGGTACAGGTACGGGGTGATACCTAGCAGTGAAGAATGAGAGAGAGGTGTCTGATTTGTCAGTGGGTCTCAGTTTCTAGTGCAGCTGAAGATCATGGACTACAGCCTTCTGCTGGGCATCCACGACATCATTCGGGGCTCTGAACCAGAGGAGGAAGGGCCCGTGCGGGAGGATGAGTCAGAGGTGGATGGGGACTGCAGCCTGACTGGACCTCCTGCTCTGGTGGGCTCCTATGGCACCTCCCCAGAGGGTATCGGAGGCTACATCCATTCCCATCGGCCCCTGGGCCCAGGAGAGTTTGAGTCCTTCATTGATGTCTATGCCATCCGGAGTGCTGAAGGTGAGAGAACCGGGACAATTTAAGGGTGGAGAGGGGATTGTTCCTGAAGGACAGAGACCAGAGTGGTGGGGGAGAGCCTGATGAGCTTTTCAGAACAAAACTGACTGGTTCCTGGAGAAAGGGAATTGGAACTAAACCTGCTCTGAATCGTTGGTCTCTCTCCCAGGAGCCCCCCAGAAGGAGGTCTATTTCATGGGCCTCATTGATATCCTTACACAGTATGATGCCAAGAAGAAAGCAGCTCATGCAGCCAAAACTGTCAAGCATGGGGTGAGAGTTCCCGAAAGCCTTTCCTTTCCTGTCTTGACTATTCTTTGGGAAGAGACAGCCTCTTGTGCCAGAGCAATGGGGTGGCAAAAGAATGGAAGTGGTCTGGGGTAGATTGGGTGGGGGTGATGGGGACGGGTGCTAGGGTGGCCTGACACATTGTTCCATATCTTCTCTCACAGGCTGGGGCAGAGATCTCTACTGTCCATCCGGAGCAGTATGCTAAGCGATTCCTGGATTTTATTACCAACATCTTTGCCTAAGAGACTGCCTGATTCTCTCTGATGTTCAAGGTGGTGGGATTCTGAGACGCTTGGGGGAATTGTGGATATTCTAGCCACCACTTCTCTTATTCCTTTGCTAAATTCAGGCTGCAGGCTCCTTCCATCCAGATAACTCCATCCTGTTGAGTAGGCTGTTTCTGACCCTCAGAAATACATTGTCCCTTTTCCCCCTTTGCCCATTTTTCTTCCCTCTCCCTCCCCACAAGAAGTCTGCTTGTAGTATTAGAATGTCATTGTTGACTCTCTCCCAAGTGCCTTGATCTTTGTAATATCTCCTGTTGTTTCTATGATATAGGAGCTAGGGGAAGGGGGTTGTTTGTCATCTTCAGGACCTGACTGGACAGATGGACCTGGCTCAAGCAACTACTCTGGATGCACGTTGCTGTGTGGGATGAACTAAAAGTGTCTGAATTTTGCTGATAACTTTATAGAACTCACTATGGCATGCTTCCCTCCTGGTGGGCCCTAGGATGGATGACAGTCAGGATACTACAGATGTGGGTGCAGGCATGCACACACACGATGGAATATGGCCAGTCCTACCCAGGTGGGGTAAAGAGTGGGTCAGCAACCTGGCACCTCACAGAGGTGGGACCTAAGAGAACTCTTGTGATTATGCAGAGAATTGGATTGGGTCTCTGTCAAAGATTGAGTAATCTCTTCCCTCACCTCAATTCCATCTCCACTCATCTCTACATCTGGGCACAGGAGCCCAGAGATGGCCAAAATCATTCAAGCCTGGGGGAAGGTGTTTGACTACTGCTGCTCTTCACCAGAACCTCACACCTCTCCTGGGACTGGAACCCTTCAGTGGGTTTGTGGCCAGTTTTGGAGGCTGGGATGATGGGCCAGGGTGTAAGATTCATTCTCCATGTTAAATTTCCTTTCATCCTGCCTAGCCATCCCCAAGGTTTATTTCCAGAAGAAAGGAATATCTCTACTTGGATCAATTCTGGTCATTTCAAGAGGATGGAGGCCTCAAGTGTGGGAACTTCCCCTACTCCCTGGATGTGTGTGCCTAGCACACTTCCTTCTCCCTCCCCTTTTTTCCAGTTGGATTTGTTTTTCTGTTCTCTTCTGTCCTGTCTTATACTGCAACTGTGTCTCCTAGGGGACAGATGGCCTTCTTTGTCATCTTCACTCTCCACCCCCAGAGAGGAGTCAGAGCCATAACTCAATCACTCAGCCCCTCCAAAGATAGTTGAGTTGATGTGTGATATTCTCATAATGTTGAGAACCCTGATGAGATATATTATCTTCCCCTCGCTACAATGCCTCTGGGGCCAAGGCACCCATTCTTCTTGGTATCCTCCATCCCTCTTGAGGCTTCCACTTTTTTTTTTTTAAACATAAAGGTGGGCACCAGCAACTGGCCTGTGGTGATGCAAAGCTGCTTTGCTCTGTATCTGGCTGGACTGATCTGTCTCACAAGAAGCCATGAGGCCATAGGGAGAAGCTCTCTCTCCCCTTCATCTTCTGCTCCAAAGGTGGTAACAAGAGGCGTACCCATTGGGGTTGGAGCCCCCTTATAACATCTTCCTGTCAGAAGACTGATGGATCTTTTTCATTCCAACCATCTCCCTTTCCCCCGATGAATGCAATAAAACTCGGACACCAGCAACCGTTGTTCTTTAGAAATGGGTTTTCTGATCGCATGGCTGATGTATTATGGGCAGTATGGATGTCTTCATTTGTTGCTTCTGTTTTTCATCTTTTTTTGTTTTATTAATAAAAAATTGTGTATTTGCTCCCATTACTATCATAATACAGGGAATAAATTATTCAATCCAAATTCCTGTACAGAACTTTTTATTTTTTTATTTTATTTTTATTTTTTTAATTTTACTTCTCTGAGGAAGCCTGTGCTTAAGGGTGCAGAGACCAGCTGAAGAATTCTGGTGTTCAAGGTGTTGGGCCCCTAACTAAGGATGTGGGTTTCTAGACAGATGGCTGGGAACGTTTTTTAAAAAGCTGTGAAGGGTGTGCACCGGAATGGAAAACTTAAGTCTTCAACTTCGTGGGAGGTCAGAGGTAGTGAGGGCCAGGGAAGGGTAGGGTGATGGGACCCTTCCTCTTCCCTGAGTTCTGGGCTTGCTAACACTCCATCTTTGTAAAGGTGAGTAGGCCTCTCAGCCCACCAGCTAAAAGAAACGGAATCCAGTATTCCCCCAGGCTTCCTGGGAAAGCTGTCTTCTTCCTGGAGGGAAGGAAGAGTACAGCAGAGTCCTGGGAAAGTGAAGAAAGTGACCAGCTCTCCAGTCTAGAGGGGGAGTGAAAAAGGGGTGGATGAATAGAGGTTGTTGCCAGTTTGGGAGATTCCTGTCTTGGCTGAGGAAGTCTTTTGGCTGGTGGAAAAACCTGGCTTGATGTGGCCCTAGGGAAGTGAGTTGAATTGGGCAGAGACTGCTTGATGTGGGAAGCAGAGCAGAGCTTTTTTTTTTTTTCCTGAGAGTTTTTAACTCTATTTGAACCATACACACTTGACACTACCACCACCTCAAGCCATTTTTTAAAAAATGTATTCGTTTCCCATTCTGCACCAGCCTCCATATCCCTGTTTGTGGAAAGAGAAAAATCAGAGGCACTTACCAATGACCAACTGAGAGCAGGTTGTGGGGGTCACAGGAGGTAACAATCTAGAAAGAGGCAGATGAGGGAGGGGATTGAAATAGTTTAGTACCCGGATTTGTTTATTTTTTAAAACCAATGCTTTTTTTTTTACTATGACTCTTCCCATCCCACATTGTTCCTCAAAGGCCCTTCTACCATAAGGATTCAAAAAATTGCCGCCCTCCCCCCCGAATCCCCATATACCCACCAACACTTCACCCACCCATCCACCACCAGCTCCCCGGAGCTGCTACGCAGCTGGCTGGGAAAGAAAAGGGAGAGTGCTCCGCCGGGAGCGGGGAGCGAGAAGGGTGGCGTCTCCAGGGATTTAACCTCCTACCCTCAGTTCCATGACGCCACCCCCTCCCTCCAAAGACTGGAACAGCGCCTCCATTTTTGTTTTGGGGAGGAAGGGCAGGGGCTTGCGGATAGAAGGGGGTCAAAGGAACGGTGATTATCACCTGTGAGGGGAAAGAGGGTGCTGTCCTCCCTCCTTCCCTTTCCCTCAGCCTGCACCCCCTGCAACCCCCAACCTTTCGGGGTCTCCCCCCCCCTTGTTGCTAAGGCCCGGACCGTCATCCCAGCAACAGCCTCAGTCATGTGACCGGCAATGGCGGCGCTGACGAGAGGTAGGTGAGCCCGGCGCCCCCCACACCCACCGCGCGCCCCCCAGGCCCCGCTCGCACCCCTCACACGCCCCTCGCTCCCCCGGCGCCCCCTCCTCCACCTCCCCTCCCCGCGCGCGGCTCCGGGTTCCCCGCTCCGTGCCCGGCCGATCATCTTTCTAGCACCCTCCAGCCTTGGCCTCCATTCGGGGTTTCTGAGGGCTGCGATCGGGGCCGACATGCATCCCCGCCCGGCAATGGGGATCCGGGGGCTTTGGCGAGTGAGGGATGTGGGGAGTTGGTTCCGGGTCGGGTCTTGGAGGAGGCCGTGGGGGTAGGGCGGGAGCTGCCTCAGTGGATGCCCCCAGGGACCCTTGCCCTTCCGGGCTGTCCCTCCCTCTGGCCTCTATCTAGAGGGAGAGACTGTCCCTTGTCCGGCCTGGGTTCCCACAGAGGAATCACAGACCCACCCTAAACTGTGGCCCCGCCTCCCTTTTCTGTGCCAGCAGGACTTGGAGCTAGGACACCTAGGTCCTGGGTCCCCTGTGATGGGGAGGGGGGTGTTGCAGCGCAGATACACTGTATGGGCTGAGACTCTAGGGTTCCATTTTCACTTTATGAATCTCGAGGTGCATCTGGCCTTGGGGGACGATGATGGAGGCATGAAGGGACAGCTGCTCCTTTTTGGATCAGTCATTGAATGGAGGTCACACTAATGGCCCTTCTTTCTGTTTGAGCTGCATTTGGAAGTGTTGTGGGTACAGCCTGGTAGCCCAATGCGACCAGGCTCAGGGGAAACATCAGGCCCCTCCAGCTGAGCCCTTGTGTGAGCCCCGCCCCTCCCTAAATGCCAGACTTGGGAGCTGACAGACAGCCCTGCCTGTGCTGGGTTTAAAAGGTGACAATGAGAACTTTGTTATTGCAGGGGCTGCTGCCACTTTGTTCACATCCTTAACAGACTTCAGCAGAAGGGACTGAGTTAGCTCTCAAGGAAGGCTCCCTGGCAATAGGGGCTGAATTATTTGGGAACGTGGAGCAGGGGAGGAGTTGGAGAGCATAGGAAATATTCCGGTCCATGTGATCTGAGGGAGGTGGCAAGAAGACCTCCACCTGTGTGGGCGTTTTCTTTCCTGACATCTTTTATGTGTGCCCTAGGCTTTCTTGGGGGCCTCAGAGCTGGGGAAGAAAGGAGGAAGGTTAGCATGTTCCTTCTTGAGCAACTTGGGGAGAAGCTGATGATGGAATTCTGCAGAGGAGAGAGGAGATGGAAGTGGAGTTTTTATTTCTGGGTTGGCTGAGGGAAATGGTAACATTTGCCATCATAACTTTTTACCCTTCCCCTATTCCCAGTCCTGGTCAGCTGAGTGGAAATAGAAGGATTTCTGCTGCCATCATCTTCCATGGGCTTCCCAGGTATCTCTCCCACAAGGGATCCTCAATTTTCACCCTTAAGCTGGTTTCCTTCATTCCATGTTACCATTCTCAGTAACCTATACCCAGGTTTCTGTCTCTGTTCCATGGGCTGCTGGGTTGGGGGCCATGGGAATTGGGAGAAGGGGTTTCTCACTTTCCTTCCTTTTTTTCCGCCCTACCAGCTCACACGACCTACAAGTAGGGAGCAGGGAAAAAAGAGTGAGCCTGCATGCCAATTCTAAGCTCTTCAGGATCAAAGTAAGCAAAAAGGAGGGGCAAAAAGTCTCCCTCCCCTTTAAAGAGCCCATTTTCCCCCCAGAAGTGGGAGGGGCAAATTGTTTCTATGATCTGGGAGAAATGACAGGAGAAACAAGACTGATACTTGGCTTAGATGATAATACAGCTCTGGAAACTTTTTTGCTCTTCAGTGGGCGCTGGGTTTGGAAGATAAGGGGAGAGAGAATATGAATTTGGGGGAAGGGTTGGGGATTAGGCTTTGAGAAAACAGAGGTAATAGAGGGTTTGGAAGGAACCTGAAGTAGGAGGCACTGATACTTGTCAAATGGGGACCCCCCACCCTGAGTCCCTTTCACCCTGGGGGCAGTGTCGTTCGTCCTGTCCAGAATGGCAGCCTGTGGAGGCACCTGCAAGAACAAAGTGACTGTCTCCAAGCCTGTGTGGGACTTCCTGAGCAAAGAGACCCCAGCCCGGCTGGCCCGGCTTCGGGAGGAGCATCGTGTGTCCATCCTCATAGATGGCGAGACTTCTGACATCTATGTTCTCCAGCTTTCCCCACAGGGCCCTCCCCCGGCCCCTCCCAATGGGCTCTACCTAGCCCGGAAGGCTCTTAAGGGGCTGCTAAAAGAGGCAGAGAAAGAGCTGAAGAAAGCTCAGAGGCAGGGGGAGCTGATGGGCTGCCTGGCTCTGGGGGGTGGAGGGGAGCACCCTGAGATGCACCGCGCAGGCCCACCCCCTCTCCGAGCAGCCCCACTTCTGCCCCCAGGGGCTCGGGGGCTCCCCCCTCCTCCTCCCCCCCTGCCCCCACCTCTTCCTCCTCGCCTTCGGGAGGAGGCAGAAGAGCAGGAGAGCACCTGCCCCATCTGTCTGGGGGAGATCCAGAATGCCAAGACATTGGAGAAGTGCCGGCATTCATTCTGCGAGGGCTGCATCACCCGGGCTCTGCAGGTGAAAAAGGCCTGCCCCATGTGCGGCCGCTTCTATGGGCAGCTGGTGGGCAACCAGCCCCAGAATGGGCGGATGCTGGTCTCTAAGGACGCCACCCTCCTACTACCCAGCTATGAGAAGTATGGCACCATTGTCATCCAGTACGTCTTCCCGCCCGGTGTCCAGGGGGTAAGAAGACCATGGCCCACCCTTACCCTTTGGCTCTCCCCAGGCTCTGACCTAGGAAAACCGGGTGAGGGTGAGTGTGCTTGTTAGATGTGAGACAGTCTTGCTGTCTTCCACTATGCCCTCTTACTCAGTGCCCTAGACCTAGGAGGTCCCTGTGAGGCCCAGCTTTTCCATCCCTGTGATCCCAAGGCACATGTGAAAATCAGATATGAGCTAGGAAAAAAAAGCAAGTCAGATACGAGAAGAAGGAATTGCATATTACTTCCTTGATGAACACAAATACTGTGCTGACATCTTGGCAGAGGTAAATTCTGTGGAGGTGGTGGCTTAGGGGCAGGGAGGCACAATAGGAAGAGATCTGACCAACCCAACAGAGCCAGGAACATCACTTGGTAAAAACGGGAGTGGTCAAGGCCTATAGGTGTCTTCCTGCTGGACAAAGAGTAATGTGCAATTCTGGCTGCAGAGGGTTGAAGAAGCTGCAGAGAAGACTGATGGAAAATGGAACAGGTTAGACAGTGGCAGAAACATTAGGAATATTTTCAGGTTAAGGGAAGGCTGAAAGATAGATTATTCTGTCTTCACATTTCTGCTGAGTTGTCTGGAGTATAGGGACCAGCTACCTTCCATCACTTCTGAGAATCTATTTGTTGCTGAATGGAGACTTGAGGGATTGAGACAGCAGAAAAAACCTCTTAACACGTAAAGATTATGCTCTGAAACAGGCTCTTGCTGCCGAGGCCATATAATCTCTCCTTCTGTGGAAAGCTGTCAGCCTGTTGCTGCCCTATCCGCATTAGCTGGGGATGCTCAGACAGAGACTGGCCTGGATGATGCTTCACTGGTATCTGGGCCTTAGGATGCCTGGCTGCTCACTGCCCACTATGCTTCACCTTCCTCCTAGGCTGAACACCCAAACCCAGGAGTTCGGTATCCTGGCACCACACGGGTGGCCTACCTCCCGGACTGCCCTGAGGGCAACAAGGTGCTGACCCTGTTCCGCAAGGCGTTTGACCAGCGTCTCACCTTCACTATCGGCACGTCCATGACCACAGGGAGACCGAATGTCATCACCTGGAATGACATCCACCACAAGACCAGCTGCACAGGGGGACCCCAGCTGTGCGACCCCTCTTCACTTCCTTTCCCTTGGCTCCTCCCCTTTCCTCCATTTCCACTGAGGGACCCACCAACCCCTTGCTCTGGGAGCCTCCTAACTGGAGAGGACCACTTCCAAACTGTTCAGCCGTCTCAGTTTCTCCTACATTCAACCTGGTCCTGGTGTGCCCAGCTTAGCCTACAAAAATAAGCAGAATTGGGCTAAGTTATCTTGGGTTTGGAGGTGTCCTCCCTTAGGGGAGGTGGGGAGGTATCTGAGTCACCTAGAATAAGGGTGAGCATGGGGATAATAGCAAGTTCCAACAGCTAACAACCCTCACCCTCATTTCTCTTTGCTCCCAGGTTTGGGTACCCAGACCCTACCTACCTGACCCGGGTGCAAGAGGAGCTGAGAGCGAAGGGTATCACAGATGACTGAAGGACATCGCCTTTGCCAAGGCCCCTGCTGTCCACCTCTACTAGGACCCAGCAGAAGCCTCTTTCTCCTCTCTGCCCCCCGCCCCCCACAACACACCTGTAGGGGACCTGTCTGACTGGGAAGGGCGTTCTGAGAGGGAGGGGGCAATCCCTTCCCCCATCCCCCACCGGCCAAGTGTTTCAATGCAGTGTGAGCCACTCCCTTCTGGCAGAGGCCGACCTCCAAGGCTCTGTTCTCCACTCCCGGTGTACATATACTCCCCGTTTCCCTGCCCCTCCAATGCCCTTGGCTTTTTCTGGTGTGCTGTGCTCCATGACCAAGCAGAGAAAGGACCTAGGGTGGGGAAGGGAGGGTCTCTTGATTCCCAACTGCCCCCACATACTGCTTCACCGCTGAACTTAGGGTGCTGGAGAGGAGGAATTGGGCTGATATGAGCTCCCCACCACCCCCCATGGAGCCGGCTGTGTGTGTTCATCAGATACAGTTCTCCCTTAACCTTGTCCTTTCTTTCCTGTGTCCCAGTCTCCGTCAGTCTGTCTTTCTCCGCTCTTCTCTGACCCCTGTGAGGAACCTCCTTACCCTGTTCTGGAATCGCTGCCAGACTGTAGCTTTTAATTTAATAAAAATAAAGTAAAATATGCAACTCTTCATGCCACACCCGTTCTTTTCCAGGGACTGGGTGGGGGTGGGGTGGGGAGAGGGACCTGCTGGAAAGGGGAGAGGGGGTGATAGGGAGATCCCTGTGTGCCCTCCCAGTCCCTCTGCCTCCTGAGGACCTGGGGAACGGGATGCACCAGCGGGCTTTGTAGTAATACTGCGAAACCCTGGGCCACACTTCGATGTTGGAATTAGTATTAAGAGGGTGTTTTTTTGTTGTTCAACCATCGTTGTAGAGAAAAGAACAACCCTACCCCCTTTGCGAAGTTTGGCTGGGGTGGGAGTGGGGGCGGAGCCGGGCAGGGGGCGGATTCCACAGCAGCAACTCCCTGGACGAGAGCAGGCCTCAAAGCCCCCCAGCTTCCGTGCCCCCTCGACCCTGAAACGTGGAGCTGAGTGGGGGTTCAGTATGAAGCCCCCGGACCGCCCCGCCCCTGGCCGCACTGACCGGATACTGGGGGTCATGGGGAGCATGCTGCGCGCATGCGCCCTCCCCGGGCAGGAGGGGGTAAGAATGGGGGCCCGTGGTGGGGTCGGGGGTCTTTCGGGGCCTTCAGGAGGGCTGCACCCACAACTCAATTTATCCGAAAACGAGTTCTGCGGGGCAGTCGCAGGAATACATGAGTTCCATTACGAGGGCCTTAGCCCCGTTCTGGGCGACCTTTTTATAATAATGTAGATTTTGACAGGTGGGAGAAGGGGAAAGGGGAGGTCAGGGCTGCCTAGGAAGGGGGGTTCCTTACAGTGGTTCTGTCCCCGCAGCCCCCGAGGAGAAGCCCCCTAGGGTCGGGGGATACCGAGCCAGAGTCTGAACGTACGGAGGGAGATCACAGAAGGGACCGCGAAGATGAGGTCCTCGCCTGGGCTCTGCAGCCCGGTAAGAAGCTGGGGGTGGGGTGGGGCAGTTTGCTATCCTGCGCCAAGTGGCGAATTCAAAAATATTCTGCTTTTATTAGCATAAAGTTCGCATCTAATTTGCATGAGACCCATTTAATCGCAGAGACCTCCACTCTTCTCGCCCTCGAGTCCAATGTGTGTCCCCCATCCCAGCCGGTACCGAGCCCCCGCAGGCAGAGTGTCCCCGCGCCCCACCCCTGGCCCCTCGCCAGCCCGGGCTCCAGGACTTCGCCTTAATTGGCGATTAGTCTTAGCTGGAGTCCCGGGGCCTGGAGGAAAGAAGGGTTCTGAGAGAGGGCGGCATCTGGGTTGTGTTCACCCACAAAAGGCTCCCCATACACGCACCCCGTACCGGGGGTCCTCTGTCCACGCGGCCGGGGACAACCCCAAACCCAGAACATCTTCGCACAGGCCAAGGCCCCATCCACCGAGTGCTCCTTCACCTCAGAGGCCAAGGGAAGACCTGGGCAGACCCTGCCGACAGGCTGAACCCCGACCCCAGCGCTCCAAAGAGCCCGCGATGCGGGAGGGAGGGGGACCCCGGGGCGGGGGAGCCCAGGCTGGGGAGGGAAAAAAGCGCTGGGGACGTGGAGTGGGAACGTGGTGGTGCCTGGGGGAGGGGCGATCCGGGCGGGAACCCGGCGCAGGCAGGAGGGGGAACGCGATGGAGAGGGCGGAGCTGGGCCGCAGAGGCCCCGCCCCGTGGCGGCCCCGCGGCCAGGCCTGTTATTCAGCTCGCCGCTCCGCTGGGACCCGCACAGCGCCAGTAGCTCGGGGGTCGGCTCTCGCCTCCTCCCCGGCCCGGGCCTAGAGCCACCCCCAACCAGAGGCCGGAGACAGCTGGAGCCGCTGCCGCATCCCGGCCCAGCCTCCCCTACCATCCCTCCCACTTCCACTGGACATCTGGACCCTGGGCCCCCGCACCGACAGGGTTCCGGAAACCCTCCCCGCCCAGCCCGGCGGCCGGGCCCTGCGCCTCCCTCTCTCTAGAGACCCCCAGCCCGCCTCAAGACTAGACTTCCGCCTACCCCTGGACACCTCCACCCGGTCCCCTCCCTCCCCCACTCCCACAGCCTGGACCGGGGTAGGAGGGAGGGGGGGTGTGCGCCCAGCGCCGTCCCCGCCCCGCCCCCCGTGAGTCCCCCTGCATGGCCGGCCCGGGTGGGGGACGCGGGGGGGCCCGGGCGCCATGCGGGGGGGGCACAAAGGGGGTCGCTGTGCCTGTCCCCGTGTGATCCGAAAAGTGCTGGCAAAATGCGGCTGCTGCTTCGCCCGGGGGGGACGTGGTGAGTGCCAGGTCGAAAGGGCCCAGTGTTGAGTGGGGGGCGGGCTGGGGGTTCAGGGCATCTGTTTGCCCTGGCCCTTGGGATTTAGGGTTGGAGACTGTATGCGTTTTCCAGCAAAGTGGTTTCTTAAGTGATCCCTAAGGTCCCTTCTGCCTCCAAATTTATGTTAGTTCAAGTTATGGAAATTGGGGAAGGGGCAGGGAACTCATCTCTTTCCCTTAGTCAAATGGGTTTGAGAAAAAACCATCCACAATCCCCTTAGGCCTAGAACCGATTATCTTTCCTCAAACCTTTTGCTAAGAATCTACTTCTGAAGAGGGACAGGGGAATGGAGGAATGAGAATGAGGTGGTTCTACAAGGGGCTTTATAAGGAATCACAGCTCTTCTGTCCCTGAGCCCAGGCCATAGATAACCCTGATGGACCCTCCTCACTGGCCTCCTCTATTGGATCTACGCATGTGTTGGGGAGGTGGGCTGCAGGTCTTTTCTTTTTATAGTGATTACTGCAATTGGTGGAGGAGGGGACTGGGAGTGGCAGATGGACCCAGCTCATCCTCCCCCCTTCCCAGAGAATGGTCTGTACCCATTGAAAGGGGGAGGGTTGTGGGAGAGCAGATGGCCACCCCCAGCTTCCAGTGTCTGCCCAGATGGCTGCCCCCACCCCCATATCTATGCTATGCTCAGGATATGGGGAACCTCCACATGTAACTGGGGGTTCCAGGTCTGGAGAGCCAGGTGTTTACCTTACTGTGCTTTCTCCCAGGGGTGCCCTGGTGAAATTTTCTATCCTGGGGGCAGCTCAAATGAGGATGGCAAGAGAGTGAGCCCTTGGAGAGAGAGGCTGAGCATCATGGAGAGAAGACCCTGGGAGTTCCCTGGGGACCCTGAGTCTGGAGCTGGGGCAAGGTCTATCACCTCCTCTCTTTTTCCTCCCATTAGAATCCTATTCCATTGCTGGCAGTGAGGGGAGTATATCAGCTTCTGCTGCCTCCGGTCTGGCTGCCCCCTCTGGCCCCAGCTCTGGCCTCAGCTCTGGCCCCTGTTCCCCAGGCCCCCCAGGGCCCGTCAGTGGCCTGAGGAGATGGTTGGATCATTCCAAACACTGTCTCAGTGTGGAAACTGAGGCAGACAGTCGTCAGGCGGGACTATATGAGGTGAGCAGGGAATGGCACCAAAGCATGTGGGGATATCTATGAAGGACACTGGCAGAGAGGGCAGGTTGGGGCTACCCAGCTACTGTCCCTGACCTCTGACACTTGATTTCTGGCCCCCAGAACTGGATGTTGGAGCCAGCTCTAGCCACAGGAGAGGAGCTGCCGGAACTGACCTTGCTGACCACATTGTTGGACAGCCCTGGAGATAAGACGCAGGTGTGAGGACAGGCTCTGGGGAGGCTCCTTTCACTCAAGGGGCATTCATTTGCTCACCCTAGGATGTTCTTTCCTTCCAGCCACCTGAAGAGGAGGCTTTGTCCCAAGCCCCTGAGAGTGAGGCGGAACAGAAGAAGAAGGCTCTGGAAAGGAGTATGTAAGTGTCCACAGCCCTTCCCTGCAGTTGCACAACTTCCAGAAGACTGTCCCTCACATTTTAGATGGAATTTCCTCCAAGGTTGGCTATGATGATGAAGGGGAGGAGGGAGGAACGGGTTGAACCAAGGATGAGCTCCGACACTGAAGTGGGGGCCTCCTCCTGCTTTCATCCTAGGTACGTCCTGAGTGAACTGGTAGAAACAGAGAAAATGTACGTGGATGACTTGGGGCAGATTGTGGAGGTAGCTCCCTTTACCCCTTCCCAGCCCCTTCTGCCTGCCTTTCCATCTGCCCAGGGCTATTTTCAGGAGGTGCCTGGGTGCTCCTCTGTCTCACCTCTCAAGTCTCCCCACTCCTGGACCTTCCTACTCTGGGGGCAGGGCGGCTCCCACCAGGGAGGGGGAGGTGGAACACACCCTGGATATGTGTACAGGAGCACCATTAAGGTGGGGAGGGGGCCACCACATGCTCATGACCCAATCTCAACTTTCCCACAGGGTTACATGGCCACCATGGCTGCTCAGGGGGTCCCCGAAAGTCTTCGAGGCCGTGACAGGATTGTGTTTGGGAACATCCAGCAAATCTATGAGTGGCACCGAGAGTGAGTGGTGGAACCCTGACAGCTAGTTGCTGGGGAGGGGCCCTCATCTGGTTGTCCCTGTATCCCAATATCAGCCCACTGCGACTTAAGGAATGTTTGGAGAAGTTTTGTAGGGCACACTACCAGGCAGACAGCTCGAAATTGCAGGGAGTGGGCGAGGTGGGGGTTCTGAAATGTATTTGACCTGCCCTTCTCTACCAACCCCTCCAGCTATTTCTTGCAAGAGCTACAGCGGTGTTTGAAAGATCCTGATTGGCTGGCTCAGCTATTCATCAAACACGTGAGGCTTGAGGGGGCGGGGCTTAGGAATGGGCTGGGATTCTCTGGAGATGTGTCCTCCCTCCTTGCCCACCCTACTCTCTCTTAAACATTACCCCTGTTAGGAGCGCCGGCTGCATATGTATGTGGTGTACTGTCAGAATAAGCCCAAGTCAGAGCATGTGGTGTCAGAGTTTGGGGACAGCTACTTTGAGGTCAGTGGCTAAGATGTCTTGGTGGGAAGGAGGACAGAACTGGGACTTTCCAGGCTGCATAACCACCCTGTCCCTGTCCCCAGGAGCTCCGGCAGCAGCTGGGGCACCGCCTGCAGCTGAACGACCTCCTCATCAAACCTGTGCAGCGGATCATGAAATACCAGCTGCTGCTCAAGGTCAGGACCCCCTTTTTCCTGGGGGCACAGCTGGCTGGCACAGCCGTTTCATCATTCATCACCCCAGGGTTCTTAAGGCTTCCCCAGACTTCCTGAGGGCCCTCACTGGTGTCCTCAGGGGAGGATGTGAGAGCTTCTAAGGGTGTCCTCACGACCTCCCTGAGCATTTCTTCTCTCTGTCTTAGGATTTTCTCAAGTATTACAATAGAGCTGGGATGGATACTGCGGAGCTAGAGGTGAGGACCCCCAGATCTTCCAGGACACACCATGTGCTCCTTATCCTCCTAGTCTATCATGGGTTCCCCCAGCCCCTTGGGTGGTTTACAGCTGTCTGGTTTTTAGGGGGAGGCTGTTTGGGGTTGAGACACCGTCTGAAGAGGCAACTGGCTGAGGAGGCCTCTTTCCCAATAATGACTCTCTTCGCCCAACAATGTGCCTCCCTCACCTGTGTCCCAGCAAGCTGTGGAGGTCATGTGCTTTGTGCCCAAGCGCTGCAACGATATGATGACGCTGGGGAGATTGCGGGGATTTGAGGTACGGAGATAGGGCAAGAAACTGGAGGCCCGATGCTCTTCTGCCCCAGCGCTAGCACTCTGGAAGTCCTTATGGGGAGTTGTCTTCTCCTGGGGCTGACCCCATGGTTGGTTGGTTGGTTGAGCATGTCAGGCGAGGAAGGGAGGAGCAGAGAATTGCCCTTTTTCTTGTTCTTTTTCCAAAGCCACTATCCCTTTCGTTTCAGGGCAAACTGACTGCTCAGGGGAAGCTCTTGGGCCAGGACACTTTCTGGGTCATCGAGCCTGAGGCTGGGGGGCTGCTGTCTTCTCGAGGTCGAGAGAGGCGCGTGTTCCTCTTTGAGCAAATCATCATCTTCAGTGAAGCCCTGGGAGGAGGAGTGAGAGGTGGAACACAGCCTGGATATGTATACAAGAGCAGCATTAAGGTGAGAAGGGGGCCACGAGAGAGGGCTTGGACAGAGAAGGCATGAAGCCTCTGAGAGGATGTCTCAGAGGAGCCAGAGAGGGTCTGAGGAATCTGGGGGCTGTCTCCTATCTGCCAATTCAGGTGAGCTGCCTGGGACTGGAGGGGAACCTCCAAGGTGACCCTTGCCGCTTTGCACTGACCTCCAGAGGGCCAGAGGGTGGGATCCAGCGCTATGTCCTGCAGGCTGCAGACCCTGCTATCAGTCAGGCCTGGATCAAGCATGTGGCTCAGATCTTGGAAAGCCAACGGGACTTCCTCAACGGTGAAGCTTTCATCCTTTCTCCCTGATGGGCTCCGTCAGCCCCTTGACCTCCTGAATCCCTCCCTCACTGCCCAGTCTCCAGTACCTACCCTCTGACCATGGCCCATCCCCTTTTCTACTGCTAGCTCAAAATTTGATAGAATCCCCTAAAACCCCAAGCAATTTACATTGGCTGACAGGGAGGGAGGGCAAAGTAGGAGAATGATACAGGCCCTAGGGAAGAGACCTGTCTCTGCAGTAACCCTCCTGTTCCTCTCTTTGCTCCAGCATTGCAGTCACCCATTGAGTACCAGAGACGGGAGAGCCAGACCAACAGCCTGGGGCGGCCAGGAGGGCCTGGAGTGGGGAGCCCTGGGAGAATTCGGCTTGGAGATCAGGCCCAGGGCAGCACTCACACACCCATCAATGGCTCTCTCCCCTCCCTGCTGCTGTCACCCAAAGGGGAGGTAGCCAGAGCCCCCTTGCCCCTGGATAAACAGGTATGATGAAGAGAGCTCCCTCATTGTAGGCATAAAAAGGGGAGAGCCTCTCTTGTTTTGGGACCCCAAGCTCGCTCCCCATATCATTCCTTTTTTCTGGTCCTTCCTACTTCCCATCCCTTACCCTTCTCCCCTCTATTTTAACTCTGGAGAAGCTGATAGTCTCAGACAGTCTAAGATATCTGGCAAGAGGAGGTGGCTTGGCTAGGGACTTAAACTGAAAAGAGAGAAGTGAGGGTAGATTTCTGGCCTTTTTAATCCTCTGACTTGAATCTTTTCTTCAGGCCCTCAGTGACATCCCTCAGGCTCCCCATGACTCTCCTCCAGTCTCTCCAACTCCAAACACCCCTCCCTGCCAAGCCAGACTTGCCAAGCTGGATGAAGATGAGCTGTAACTGGTGAAAACCATGGGGGTGGTGCTGACTCAGCTGCCTATTCCCCAAGAAGCTTCAGGGCAGTCCTTCTGGCACTGCTCCAGAATTCTTCCTTCTTGGTGTGTCTGGAGGAAGGGTGGGCAAGGCTGGGAGGGATATCAACTTGGAGGAGAGCACCTAGACCCAAGGACTTTTTTCTGCCCAAGGAAAACAGTTTCCTTCAGCTCCCACCCCTATGCATGCATCATGGTTCCCCCAAAAGGAGGACATGTGGGTGGGTGGGAGGGCTGGGGCAAGGGCCAGATAGAAATTATTGGTTTCGTTTTTTAATTTTGTTTTTCCTGTTTTCTGAGAATAAAGGTTTTGTTATATCACTGAGGCTGCTGTCTTGGCAGAGGGAAGGGGAGGCCGTAGTCGGGGTAGGTGGGGTGAAGTGATATGGAAGAGACCAGTTGGCCCCAGCCATTGGAGGAGGGGGTCTGGTGAAAGGAGAAGGGGACAGGGTGTAAGATAAAAGATGTTGCTATCTTTATCCCTCAACTGCAGTTGCAGCAGTTGAGGGACAAAGACTGAGGCATGGAACCACTGGAAAGCCCTAGATTCTTCTTCTTCTTCTTTTTTTTTTTTTTTTTTTTTTGTAGAGTTAGGGTCTCATTATGTTGCCCAGGCTGGTCTTGAACTCCTGGGCTCAAGTGGTCCACCTGTCTTGCCCTCCCAAAGTGCTGGGATTATAGCCATGAGCCATTGCACCTGGCCAGCCCTAGATTCTTGATGTATCATCTTTACCCAGCCCTTCTTTTTCCCTACCCACCCTCTTGTCTAGACCCCACCAGAAAGCCCAATGCAGTGTGACTTCTCACCGTTCCCCCAACACCCAGATACTAAAGCACAAAATGCCAATGTACCTTTGCTTCTGAGGCTGCCATGTTCAGCTGAGGGAAGTTGGGAAGGTGGAGAGGATCCTGGGGGCTGCAGCCTTTTCCTGGCACTGGGTCTCCTTATCTTTGCTCTCTGTGAGGTCATAAGCCATGTTCATAGTGAGCAGAAGGGGATTCTTCTTCAAGCCATGGACCCAAGAAGGGACAGCCCAAGGGGATCTTCGCCCCTCCCAACTTCTGGGAGAGCTGCTGGACCAGAGCGAGCCAAACATTCACACAGCCATGTCCAGATGCCGTCCTGGGTCCTTATGCATCTCCGAGTCCACTGTATCCGTTGGTCTCTTGGGCTCAGTCACGTGCACTTGGGTTTCCTCAACAGACAATAGATTGCTGGGGTGGGAGGGTGAGGAGGAGAGCTGGAGCCTCCCTGTGGGCCCGAGGTCCCTTTGGCCGACAATAGGGGGAGGGATTCCTAAGGGAGGGACAGGACATAGCGCCTAGATAAGACTTCTGTGGAACAATAGGAGGAATTGAAGAGGGGAGACCCACCCTCACTGCACCCCACCCCCAGGGCTTTGGGGTCATGGACTGGGGGACCAGAGGATCATGGGGAGGGGGTGCCGAAGATTCTTGCGAATGGAGGAGGGGATCGTGGCCAACAGCAGGATTCTGGAGTTAGAATCTTTGTATTTGTTTAGGAACCATAGGTACACATGAGGTGGGTGACTGATTCCTTTGCACTTAGTTTAACCACGTATGTGCTTTTGAATGCCTACTTTGTGAACAGCATTTGCTTTTTTTTTTTTTTTTTGAGATGGAGTCTCGCTCTGTCACCCAGGTTTGAATGCAGTGGCTCCATCTCAGCTCACTGCAACCTCCACCTCCTGGGTTCAAGCGATTATCCTGCCTCAGCCTCCCGAGTAGCTTGGGATTACAGGCACCTGCCATTATGCCCAGCTAATTTTTGTATCTTTTTGTAGAGACAGGGTTTCACCATGTTGGTCAGGCTGGTCTCAAACTCCTGACCTCAGGTGATCCACCTGCTTCGGCCTCACAAAATGCTGAGATTACAGACATAAGCCATTGCCCCTGGCCTGTGAAAAGCATTTGAATGTGATAAATGGTGCTTCCGTTTTTTTGGTTCCTAAGAAAAAAATTTCCTGTGGGTTCAATATTTCCCCTGAGGCCCTGAACTAGGCCCAGCCGCTCCTCACAAAGGTGTGGGTTCAGGTTCTGTCATTATCCCTGTCCAATCAATACATGTGGCTGCATTCCATGTCAGTAGGACATGAAACTGCTTCTTGGAGCCAGCTGTGCCCCATGAAGATGTGGGTCTGGGTGAAGTTCGGGATGGGTGCTGAACTTTTTGCTCTGGCTGGGAGAATGTAGTGGCTCAGGGAAGGACCCAAGAGGAACCAGCCTCTCTCTCCTCCCAAGGTGCGGATGGGGAAAGGAACCGGGAGTGAAGTGAAAAGTCTAAGGAGAGGTAAATAGCGGGTGTTGAGTGTCGGGGTGCGCTTGCCTTCGGCTTCTCTCTCTCTAATCTCTACACATTTCCACAGCCACCCCAGAGCCAGCGATCGGATCTGGCCAAGGATGTCTGCAGAAACCCCTAACATAGAGACTCTCCCTCTCCAAGCCGCGGCTCTCGCCAGACTGGAGAAGGTCCTCAAAAGAGGGTGTCCTCAGGGCCGGATTGGACCCTGCTTCGTGGGAGGCGGGACTCAGGGCTTAGCTGGCGGAGGAGTATTTAAGACGGGGCGGAGTTGGAGGTGGCCAAGGGCAAAATGAGCGGGATTCAGGGCACCAGGACCTACCCAGGCGCGGGGGACACCTCTGACCTTAAGTACCCCTTGGGAACCAGGCTCAGGGAAGCTCTCACCGAGGCTCGGTTCCATCAGCTCTTCGGGGGCGAAGAGCAGGAACCGGAGCTACCTGCAGAGCGCCGCTTTCCCCGGCTCTTCGGGCTGTGGAGGCTGCGGACTCGCGCTTGTTCCGGGACGGGGGCGTGGCGCCTGCTACAGGCTCTGCTGCCTCCGCTGCACTGGCTGCCCCATTACCGCTGGCGGGCCTGGCTGCTCGGAGATGCTGTGGCCGGAGTGACCGTGGGCATCGTGCACGTGCCCCAGGGTGAGAGGCCTTAACAGCAGTCTGTCTGGAGCACAAGCTCTAGAGGGCTTCCGGGAGGAGGCTTAGGGAGCTGGGAATCCAGGAGCAGATGGTGGGTTCCTGCCGCTGCGGGTAGGAGAGAGGGATATGAGGCCAAGTTTGGGGTAAGGACTGTGGAGCTCCATCAGATCCCCACCCCCATCTCCCCTCATCTGCACAATCCTGCAAGAAGCCTTGGACAGGTTCTGGCTCAGAGAACTGGAGAGAGGCACAACGTCTGGCCCCCAGGACTTGGCCACAGCGTTCCTGACCTTGTCTGCCCCATGATCGCCCACTGAGGCCCATTAGCCCCTCAGTTCCCTCATGAGGCATGATTTAGCATCCTTGATGCCAGCCCCTAAGAGTCTGAGAAGGGCGTTTTAGTCCTGGAGGTTGGACAAGGCCCCCTCCCCACAGCACACCTTTCCATCCACTTCTATCCCAGGCATGGCCTTTGCTCTCCTGGCCTCCGTGCCCCCGGTGTTTGGACTCTACACTTCTTTCTTCCCCGTCCTCATCTACAGCTTGCTGGGTACTGGGAGACACCTGTCCACAGGTGAGTGACCAGGAACTTCCAATGACTCTTCTTCCCTGTGGGATGAAAATGGACAGGGGCTGTTATTTCCCTTCTTCCTCATTTCCCTGTTCACCTCTCCCATCTTCACCTCCCTCCTTGCCCAGTCCTGCTAGGAAACTGACCTAGGCAAAGCTAGCTAGAGTGGGTGCAAAGAGGTGGGAGTTTACCTGAACTTTTTTCCCCTATGAAATTTGGTTAAAATGAACATCTCAGGGACTTGAAAGGGGAAGAATAGGTGCATGGTCCCCAAAAGGGGCGCGCAGTAGGCAGAGAATCTGCAGGAGGGAGTAGTTTTTGCCGGCTGGTGCAGCTCTTCGCGCCACAGTCTTGACCGGGCAGCAGCCTTCTTGGAGAGCGGAGTCTGGCAGCAGCATTTCGGCCCCAGGGCGTGGAGCCTGAGCTGTTGCCCTGCCCAGGGCTGCACAGCTGGTGATGTCTGTATTTGCCCCCCGGCTGCAGGAACTTTCGCCATACTCAGCCTCATGACAGGCTCGGCCGTTGAGCGGCTGGTGCCAGAACCCCTTGTGGGGAACCTGAGCGGAACCGAGAAGGAGCAGTTGGACGCTCAGCGGGTTGGGGTAGCCGCAGCCGTGGCCTTCGGGAGCGGGGCGCTGATGGTGAGGGAGGACCCGGGGAGGATCCCGGGGGATCCTTGCTGGGGGGCCCGGGAAATTGGGCAGGGGGAGAGGGAGGGACCAGCCTTCAGCTTGGGTTCGGGAGGGCGGAGGTGCGCGGGGTTGGTTTGCTCCTCCTCTAGTTGGTGACTGCACGTCTTTTCCGCAGCTGGGGATGTTCGTGCTGCAACTCGGCGTCCTGTCCACCTTTTTGTCCGAGCCTGTTGTCAAGGCGCTGACCAGCGGGGTCGCGCTGCACGTGCTCGTGTCCCAGCTGCCGAGCCTCTTGGGGTTGTCCCTCCCGCGCCAGATCGGCTGCTTCTCTCTCTTCAAGGTGGGGGTGGGAGAAGAAAGGAGAAGGGGCTTCTAGAGGTCCCGGGAATAGGGAAATTCGAAAAGGGAGGAAGGACGGAGGGTGGAGGGGTAGTGTGTGACAAGGGCGCAGGAAAGGAAATTGGAGCCACGTGGCTGACCGAGGGCGCTGCGGAGGTAGAAGCCCTGGTGGCACTGGAGAGAGAGGGCCTCGCTCTGGGGGGCCCGCGCCGGGGCGCATGAACCCTGGCAAGGGGCCCTCTGCTCACAGCCCCTGCCCGCAGACGCTGGCCGCCGTGCTGACTGCGCTGCCCCGGAGCAGTCCGGCCGAACTGACCATCTCGGCGCTCAGCCTGGCGCTGCTCGTGCCGGTCAAGGAATTGAACGTGAGATTCCGAGACCGGTTACCCACGCCGATCCCGGGGGAAGTCGTCATGGTGAGGACGGCTGTGCGCGCCGGTCCCCTGCCCGCACAGACCCTGCTGTCCTGTGGGAAGTGGCGGCTGCCGCCCCCTGGTGGAGTGCAGAGAGGCCACGGAACAGAGGGCCAGCTCACACTCACTTTCCCTGGCCTCCTGCAGGAGGATGCTTTGACCTTCCACAGTCCCCCTCGACACTGTCCCACCTCTCTCACGGAGCACCCCCTACACCTCTTGGAGTTCCTTCTACCATCCTACAGCGCTCCCTTGAGGTCTTGCTGGTCACAGCACCTTCTCTGACACCTGTCCTCACCAGGGTCCTTCCCTGTAATTCACAGTGCATCTTCCTCTCCACCCTCCACTGACATTTCTCTCTCTACCCCACTAAATAAACGTTCCGCGTCTCCACAGATGCCAGTATATCACTAGATATCGTCCAGCTTCCCTCTTTGGAAGGCTCAGTGGCATCTCTTCATATCCACCATCTTTGGTGGCTCCAGCGCTCTGTGGCCTCAGGCATATGTCATCCCTCTTTCCCAGCTCCACACTCCAAATCAGTTGTCAGGCCCCCATCCCAAACACATCCCTGTTCCCCAAGGTGCTGGGCTCCTGCAACCAGCTAGACCTGCATTATGGTCCTCTCTCATGGTCAGCCCCTTCTAGCTTCTGCCAGGGACCCCATCTCTTCCCATGCCTTCATTTTGCTCTCTTTCTCAGGTGCTTCTGGCCTCCGTGCTCTGCTTCACCTCTTCTCTGGACACAAGATACCATGTCCAGATAGTGGGGCTGTTGCCTGGAGGGTAAGACAGAATGAAAAGACGCCGGCTTTCTCTTCTCCCACCTCTCCCACCTAACACTTCTTCTTATCTCCACCCCCCATTTTCTTTGCTTTCCTTATCTCACTGAAGCACCCAACTCCTCCTCACCATGGATCCCTCCCTCTCCAGATTTCCCCAACCCCTCCTCCCCAACCTGGCTGAGCTGCCCAGGATTCTGGCTGACTCGCTGCCCATCGCACTGGTTACTTTTGCGGTGTCCGCCTCCCTGGCCTCCATCTATGCAGACAAGTATAGCTACACTATTGACTCCAACCAGGTGGGACTCTGACTGTGGACCCCAACCCTCTCATTTGACTTCCCACCATGCCTTTGTCTCTCCCACTTCATCTCACTGCATCCCTCCAGGAGCTCCTGGCACATGGTGCCTCCAACCTCATCTCCTCCCTCTTCTCTTGCTTTCCCAACTCGGCTACGCTGGCCACCACCAGTCTACTGGTGGATGCTGGTGGGAAAACACAGGTAAGAGGGCATCCTTGGATGAGGAGAAAGGATGGGCCATCCAGGCAGTGGTGGTGCTGGAGAAACAGGTGGAAGATGGTTAGATACCCAGGTGGCACCTATATAGAGAAGACTGGGGATCTGTGAGAAAGGGTGAGCAAGGGGATGGAATTATAGGAGAGATGGAAGACAACAATGTTCCAGTAAGACCTCTGTAGGCTCTAAGCACTGAAAAAGTTTATGGTGCCCCAGATATGGTTCAAAATAAAAACACAAAACTATAAAATAAACTTGAGATAAAATTATTTTTTTCACACAATGACATTGTCTTTTTAAAAGGAATATCACATATCAAAGTCTCCCCCTAATAATTTTGGTTTCCCTTACTTTGCTGGTGCCCTAAGCACGTGGTGAGCCTGCTTATAGGGTAACCCAACAGTGGCTTTTAAGGTGGAGGTGGGCTGCAAAACTGGGGAACTTGAACAACAGACATCTACAGGGAGACTGGTGAATAATGGGCATTTAATTAATTGGGGGGAGGGGAGGGTTAGATGTGAACGGCAGAATATTAAGAAGGGGGATGTGTGGAAGGAGATTTGGGAGAAGGGAGACTTCCGAGGAAGATAAGGCAGAGTGGGCAGGGAGACCAGCTCTCATGTGGGGGTGGGAGACTCCCTTCCTTTTTTTGCACCCATCCCTCCTTCCCTCTAGCTGGCAGGCCTCTTCTCCTGCATAGTGGTCCTGTCGGTGCTGCTGTGGCTGGGGCCCTTCTTTTACTATCTGCCCAAGGTAAGGAGCAGAGGAGGCATGAGCATGGCTGGGAGGGGTGGCTGTATTCCAGGACATCGAGGTAGTCAGCCCACCTCCTCTGCCTCAAGGCTGTCCTGGCTTGCATCAACATCTCCAGCATGCGGCAGATGTTCTTCCAGATGCAGGAACTTCCACAACTATGGCACATCAGTCGTGTGGACTTTGTGAGAAATGCCATTACCCCCAGATGACCCCCTCCCATCTTCTTAGCATCCCCAGCCTCTGCCCTGAACCAAAGCTAACTGTCCTGGTCCTAAGTTCTGCAACCCACCCACTCCCCCAACAAATGTAACTCCTAATACGCTTTACTCACAGGCAAGGGAAAGGATGGGGTTTGAACCCCTTGGACCTGAATATTTGTAACTTCCCAACTGGTGCAGGTCATTACATTTGGTGTGTGTCCCATTGAATCAACCTGTTCTTTCCCTCTGTCATGCTTTCTGCTTCTTCCTGGGTCATCTCTCCCCATCACTTGCCTTGGTAATCACTGCCCTGGATCTCTTTCCCCAGCAGTGATGGCCTGCCTTTTCTTTTGGGCAATCCACCCTTATCCCTGTCCTGCAGGCTGTGTGGATGGTCACCTGGGTGGCTGTAGTGACCCTGAATGTGGATTTGGGCCTGGCTGTGGGTGTTGTCTTCTCCATGATGACTGTGGTCTGCCGCACCCAGAGGTGGGCATAGAGATGAGTGGAGTTGAGGTCAGGGCAGGGGAGAGAATGAGGTGCTTGGGGTGACTCTCCAGCCAGGCCAGGCTAAGCTGGAAATCTGGCCCCACCTTCTTCCCTAGGGTGCAGTGCCTGGCACTTGGACAGGCTGAGGGAACAGAGCTCTACAGGCCACTCAGAGGAAGCCACAAGGTGGGTGGGCTGCAGCCAAAGAAGGAAAGGAAGATTAGCCCCAGATGTTTCTCTGACCCTCTGACCTCTTAGCTCCTCCAGGTCCCAGGGCTCTGCATCCTGAGCTATCCAACACCACTGTACTTTGGGACCCGTGGGCAGTTTCGCCGCAACCTGGAGTGGCACCTGGGGCTTGGAGAAGGAGAAAAGGTGAGGGAGCTTGGTTTAGGAGGGATGTGGATCCTCGGGGAGTGGGAGGCAGGTGGGCGTTCTGAGGGGGATCCTTGTGCTCAAGGGGTGCATGTTCATGCTGTGTCTCGGTTGTGGTGACTGCCCTTCTTTACTCATAGGAGACTTCAAAGCCAGATGGCCCAACTGTTGCAGGTAAGATGGGGTGACAAGAAGGAAGATTTGGACATGTTGCATGGTGGCACTTGGGTACTCCTGTCTTCTCCCATTCTAGTTGCTGAGCCTGTCAGGGTAGTGGTCCTAGACTTCAGTGGTGTCACCTTTGCAGATGCTGCTGGGGCCAGAGAAGTGGTGCAGGTGAGGGAGAGGGCAGGTTGAGGAGAAACCCCTTAGCATGTCACTCATACCCTCTGATCTTAACCCCTTTGCCCCATCCCTGCAGCTGGCCAGCCGATGTCGAGATGCTAGGATCCACCTCCTCCTGGCTCAGTGTAATGGTGAGATGTGTGAAGAGTGGGACCCAGTGTCTGGGCAATGACTGGACACCTGCGGGAGGGAAAAGGACCCGGTGTGGACTGAGGGTCTCAGAGCCTGACACCCTCCCCACATAGCCTCGGTGCTGGGGACACTGACTCGGGCAGGACTCCTGGACAGGGTGACCCCAGATCAGCTGTTTGTGAGTGTGCAGGATGCAGCTGCTTATGCCCTGGGGAGCCTGGTAAGGGGCAGTAGCACCAGGAGCGAGAGCCAGGAGGCACTGGGCTGCGGCAAGTGAGGCAGGGGTAAGTGGCTGGAGACTCAGGGAGAGGGGTTTGGGAAAGGGTCTGCGGAGGAAGATCAAGAAGAAAAGGGTGGGGATGGAATGAATAGTGGATTGAAGACCAACTCAGGGAGCCCAAGCTGAGCTATGGGTGAGGAACTGAAGAACTCAGATCCCTAAGCAGGTGGGGTACCCCTGAGAGGACTGCCACATTTCATCAAGGGAGAGGGTGCCTAATCTATTCCTGACATGTCTCCTCTCGTCTCCAGCTCACTGACCCAAAGATTTGCACAGTGTGGGTCTGACCTCATCATGTGGAGTGCAGAGGGCCCCGATGACATGTGTGTAATGAGGACCATGACCTTGAGCTCCCTTACCTAACGTAACTAATAAAATGAAGCTGAGAGCTTTGGAATCCATGAAGCGAGTCTAGGTGTTTGCACAGGGACTCTGGGGCTCTGTCTTTTGTGCCCACAGCATTGCAGAGACACAACTAAGAATGGCTTTCACCATGTGTTCACCGGCCCTCACCCCAGCCCCAGTGCCGCAAGTTATCTCTGTGGGGGTGGGGCTGGAGCAGGTACACAGAGTACTGGATCTGAAGATGCGGGTGAGGGGTACAGTCTTGGGATTATGTGTTGGGGAACTTCCCCACCCCCTCAGTCCCAAGAAGATGAGAGGACAGTGTTTCCACCTTAGGTTCTTAGAGTCCCCCTGGGCTCTTTGGCACTTGGAAAGTGATCCCCCCATTTCCTGCCCCATGAGAATGGGGAGGGGGAGGACTTGGCACTGGCTGTGGGAGAGGTTATGGCTCCACCAGGCCTCTGGGCACTCGAAAAAGGAGGGGTGTCACCAGGACAACCCCTATTGGGCATAAGGTTCTGAAAAGGAAGAGTGAGGAACTAGAGGCTCAGGGACTGCCAGTAGAGTGCTCACAGGGTGGGTGGGGTTTGTTGGAAATTCCTGGCAGGGACAAGGAGGCAGGCCCAGCCTGAGAGTCAGAAATCCCCTGTGGGCCATCACTGGGAGGTCATGCACTGCAGCCGGTGTTTGAAGAAGAGCAGCCGGTGTTTGGCCATCTGGCTCTCATCCAGTGATCCTGGATAACGGTACCGGGCGTAAGTCTCTGCCCCGGCATCCCTTGATGTCCAAGGCAGCTTCAATTTGGATGCATGATCCACCACGACGTCGGAGCAGGAGCCAACCCGAAGGGAACCAAGCCCATCCAAGAAGAATTCTGGGGGTGGAGGGGAGTACACAGTGAGGGATCCCAAGGGTGCAGAACGCCGACCGGTAAGGGAGAACTCTCAAATTTAGGGTGTGGAAAGTGTGTGCGCAAAGGCTTGTTTCTAAGGACCTTGAGCAAGTAAATCAACTCCCTGGGTCTCAGTTTTACTCTTGTGTAAATGGAGTCAATATACTTGTGCTTTGAAAATGGAAAAACCTACCCCCACTCCCAGAGGTTAAATAAACGCCAGATGGGTTGCACCGACTATGGTCTGAACTAGGGGAAGCGCTGGGAGTAGAGTAGGGGTGGCGGGAACAGTGACCGGGAAGCTTACGCGGGCGGGGAGGAGGGGCCCAGCGGTTGTGCTGGGAATAGAGATTTAAAGGGTATGCGGGGCTGGGAGAGGGTGGGAGCTGTCTGTCGTCCAGGTGCAGGTCTTGGTACATCATTGCAGAACTGTTCTAGGGTTCCCGGTGGCGGCTGGGCGCGGGTGCAGCCTAGGAGAGGCGGGTGCGCCAGCTCCCTGTGGGGTTCCTGCCAGGGTCGACCGGGAGGGGGCGCCACTCACCCAGATGAGCCACGCGGCTGAGGCGGGGGTCGAAGCCGACCTCGCGCACCTTGTCAGTCCGCGCCAGGAAGAAGTTAACCACGCCGTCGGTGACCACGCAGCCTGGGAAGCCGACGAGCTCGTGGTGGAAGCCGCGCCTTTGCCGGAGGCAGTTCCCGAGGCCTGGGGCACCGGGCTCCACGCTCAGCAGCTGCCGGTAAGTGGTGGCGAAGCCGGAGATCTCGCGCACTGCGCCCCCCACCTGCAGGGAGAGGGAGGCTGGCTCCAGGCAGCCGGGGATGGGGCACCCGAAGGGGGCAAGGTCTGCGCTCCGGTGCCTTCGGGGGTACCCCTGCCCCATCCTCTTCCGCTTCACCCTTGCAAGACCCAGACAGTCCCCAGGCCCCACTTCGTGGTCCTCTCTCTGTCCCAGGGCTCGCCGTTCCTGGCCGCAGCGTCCCCACTGTGGCCTTAGCCTGTTCAAGGCCCTTCTCCACCCCCACATCCTACGGCCCCTGCCCTACCAGGTCCAGGGGCGTCCGCTCCAGCACGTCCACAAGCCTCTCCAGCCGCGTCCGCGCGGTGAAGACGAAGTCGTCGTCCACCCACAGCACGTACTTGGTGGTTACTTGGGACACGGCCAGGTTCCGGCCTGCGAACCAGCCCTGGCGGAAAGGTGTGTGTGGTTGGGGAGGCTGCAGAAATAGGACATGGCCCTCTGCCACCTTTCTTTCTCTCCCCCGACCCTTCTCAGCTTGTATTCTTCTCCAGACTTTTGAGTGCTTTCGAATGGCCAGAAGCTAGGTAAAAAAAAATGCAGATCCCCCACAGAGGTTCCAAGTCAGTGGTCTCGGAATGCGTTTAATTTCTGTGTGCATTTATTTATTCATTCATCAGCTATTTTATTGAATGCCATTATGCACTAAGCACCATTCTAAGAATGCAGAGAGAATTTCCTGCTCCCAGGAAGCTTACATTCCAGGAAGCCTCATGCTTAACAGGCACCCCATGATTCTGAGGCAGGTGGTCCTCGAATCACTACCCTGGAGGCTGCAGATTGAGGGCGCACCCACTGCGGGAGTCCTCTGGCCTGCCGTTCAGCCTGCTAGCTGCACACCTTGCCGAAGGGCATGAGATAGTGTTCCACGTAGGGGCCACTAACGCGCTCTGGCTTGTCACTGTCGTCGGCGATGACCACGGTAACCGTTGGGTAGAAGCGGCGGATACTGGTGATGAGAGCCCGTAGCCGATCATAACGGAGGAAGGTCTTGGTGGCAATCGTGACTAGAGCGCTGATGTTGTACTGGGCTGAGATTGAGGGCACAGGGTTGGGTGCAGACAAGGTGAGTTGGGAGAGGGGAACAGGTAGATATCCCCTCCCAGGACTGCCCTCTCTCTACTTGCTCCCCACCAATGCTGGATCTAGTATGTCCCTGCCCCTACCAGCCTCACCTCCCTGGGGTAGAGACCCAGGTGGGTACAGCCGAGGGTTGGGTGGGTGTCTTATGCGGACGGTGAAAGCAGCCTCATGTCCCTCGGTGGAGAACCGGACTGGGAAGAAAGGACATGGCGTTTGACCCTGAAGGGTGGGGCAACATTCTGTTTTCAGCCAATCAATATTTAAGTGCCTACTCTGTGTCCCACCTTTCTAGGCCTTGGTGGAAAAAAACACAAGGTTCATACCTTCATGGAACTTACATTCTAATGGGTAGGAGAAAAACAATAAAGAAAATTTTAAGTAAAAGCTAACCTTTATTGAGCACTTACTATGTGCCAGACCTGTTAAAAAATTACCTTAAATATATGAACTCATTTTATCTTCATGATAGCCCTATTAAGTAGATTCCTACAACAGAAAAAGAAGCTGAGACACAGAAAAGTAACTTGCCACATTTACACAACTATTAAGCAACAAAACTGATAGCAACCTAGTCAGTCTGGTGCCAGACTAAGTAAATTAAAAAATTCAGATACTGGTAAGTATTGAATGGAAAATAAGACAAATAAGTAATGTAATAGTGAAGAGGAGACATTTGAGCTGAGATCTAAACGACAAGAAGGAGCCAGTCTGCAAAAATCTGGGGAAGAGCATTCCGGGCTGAGAAAACCGCAAGTGCAAAGGCCCTAAGGTCGAAGCAAACTCAGTGCAACAAACCAGCTTTGGGGAGAAGCAGGAGGGCTCTTAGGCCCCTTTTGTTGGAAGAGAAATGGGAACTCAGGAAAGTAAAGGGCTTTGTCCTCCAGTAAGGGGTGGGTTGGAAATATAGTCTTCTAACTCCTTAGACACGTCTCTTCCTGGGGCCCCCATGGTTGGCCTAAAGGGGAGACACACCCAAAGCTCGGGTTTCCCTCTGGCCTGCTCCAGCCCCAGATGAACAAAGGCCCCTTTTCTCCCTCTCTGGCCCTGCTGGTCCAGTTGAAGCACTCATTGTGTGGCAGGACAGCTCTGGCCATAGACCAGATGCCTCCCATGCCCTCTGCCATTTGCCCACTCCAGCCTTTCTGGTTCTTCTCTGTTTGCCCAGCCTGCCCCTCTCCCCACCCAGGCCTCACACCTGTGTCTGCTGTGTTGGTCTGGTAGCTTCGGCTGCTGTAAGTGACCAGTTGTAGTTGCCTGTTGAGTTGGTCCAGCCCTGGGCTGACAAGGGTGAGATCTGCCTGCCCCTCTCCAATGAGAGTCACTCCAGTCACTTCCCCTGCCACGTCCCAGGTGCCTAGGGAGGCAGTGAGGTTTACCTAGGAGGGGATTGGAGAGTGCAGGGTTAGGCCTCAGACCCACTTCTTGCCTCCCTGATTCGTCCATCCTTCCCTTAGTAGCCCTGCCTCCTTCTCAGCATTCTTGATGCCTACTTGGCCTCCTTCCCTTCCTGTTTTCTCTCACCTGGTATACCTCCTGACCAGAAGCTGCCTGAAGGCTCAGCCCTAGGAGAATGGAAGCGGGGATCAGAATCACATAGGCAGCCCTGAATTCTTTCTCATTTTCTCTCCCTGCTGTCACCACACACAATAGAGAACTTTCCACCCATTCTTCTTATTGAGGCCTCAGCAGGGCACACTGTAACATAGCCTACAGTGACTGATTTTTGAGCCCTTCCCATCAAAGCTTGCCCTATGGCCTGCCCTGCCCACCACCTAACCAATGGTTAGTCAGAAAAGAATAGATTCTTTCCCCCAAAACTCCCCAGTTACAGTCTTCTGAAATTCCTAGAGTCCCTTCCGTCCTCACCTCCCACCTCCTAAGCCCCCTTTTGAGCTTAAGTCCCTCTTTCATCAGAGGTTCCTACCTCCCATTCCAATCATCTCCCATTCTTCCCCACCCAGCCTCGGGCTCTGCCACCCTCACTGTGGCTGAGGTCATCCTCTGGGACCCTCCTCCCTACCTGGCACCAAGATGCTCCTGAGGGGCTGAACTTCCACACCTTGTAGGGGGTACTGGAGCGGGGAGTTGGCAGGGGCTATGAGCAGTTGGTCAGCTGGGGACTGGCTCCTGGCAGTGGAGGAAGGAGAGGACAGAGCAGAGTCAGGGGGAGAGGGTCTCTCCCTCCCGGCACAATCACTGCTCTCCCCCTGTGGAGTCATGCCCTTCTTTCAAGCTGGTACCTTGACAGAAAGGCCTGGAACTCCTGCTCTCTTGTGGCAGAGGCAGCGCTCAGCTCTGCAGGGTCAAAGGCCTTGGTGAGGTCAATGGCTCGGACTTGTTTCTGGAAGGGGAGGGGGAGGCCCCCCCCACTGGACTCACAACTGCAGTTGTTCCAAGCCAGCAGCCTGAAGGGAGTAGTAAGGGTCATCAGACCCAGCTACACAGCTCCATTCATCCCATAAACACTGACACAGCACCCCACACCTTGGCCCTGAAATTCTGTCCATCTAGGATCCATCCCCTTAGACGTTGCCCTTCAAATAGTACTCGGGAGGGGGACCAAGGATCGGACGACCTAGCCCCTAAATCTGGATTTTAGAGTTGTAGGACAGGGCCAATTACTAGGATTTCAGGAGCTGCCTACCCACCAACCAGCAGCCCACCTGGAGTCTCTTCTCATACCTGAATCAGGACCTCAGGGAGTCTTTCAGGGCCCTCCCTTAACTGCACAACCTCCCACGCCCATCCCCATCCTCATCCCCATGGCAAGGTTCAGGGAGAACAGATTTTCCCCAGCCCAAGCCTCAGCAGCCTCCCACTTCCACCTCCCACTTCACTCCACACAACCCGTTAGGAGAACGCAGGCATCTGAGCCCAGCAGTGGAGGAAACAAAAGCCCCCAGGCCACCCCCAGCGAGCGCCGCGCTGCGCCGCCGCGGTCGGCACTCACCTCACTACTTGCTCCTTGATCCTGACCGGGATGTGTGCGTAGCGGGGCTCAGGAGCAAGATCTGGCAGCTCGGGCCTGCGGGGGCTCTGCGGGGGCGCCCACGGCGCAAGAGGTGCCCGGAGGCCGGGCGCGTCCCGGGTGCTCGCGTACAGGAGCCCCAGCGAGGCGCAGGCGACCAGAAGGACCAGCGCGCACAGGGCCCGGCGGCCCAGCCACATCCTAGGTGGGGGTAGGGTGGGGAGTGAGAAAGGGAGGGAAGAAGGGAGGGCAAGGGATGGGGCCCTTGGCCCCCGCGTCCTCAGAGGCTCCTGCCGGCTCCCAAGAGCGCTCTCCACTCCACACATCGCGCTAAGATTTGCACTGCCAGCCGCGGTTTTCCCGGTGCCCCTCCCCTCACTTCTCAGGCCCCGGGGTCTCCCGGCCTCCTTTCTTCTCGCCCTCTCCCGCATCTCGGTTTCCTCTCACACCCGAGGCCTGGCATCTTAATGCTGAAGACATTTGGATGCCGCGGTTTCGACGCGGCCGTGCGTGAGCTTTGGAAAAGCCCCGCTCTATTAGGGCAGTGGCAGTCCCGAAGCCCGCAGCCCGCCCTGGCCGGCGCGCCCCCTACTCCTCAATCCGAGCATCACCTGGGCTGGGGTGGGCTGCGGAGGGCGGCTCCACACCTAGCCTGTCAGGAAAAAATGCAGAATCACGCCCGTGCTGGCGGGCGCCCCCGGCGGAGGTGACCCGATGAGTGGCCTCGGGAAGCGGCGCGGGGAACAGGGTGGACCGGGAAGCGCGCCTCCTCCCGCCTCCTGCTCCGCCCCTCATCCCCCCGCCTCGGGCACTGACCTGTCTAACGCTCTAAGGCAGCGGCAAAATTTCGGTCCGGGCTGTGCCAGCTTTCAGCCCCCGCCTGAGGGTCCTCATGGGGCTAGGGGCTGATCGATGGGAGAGCTGGGCGTGAGCCTGAGGGTGTGGGAGACCCTCCTGCCTCTGGAGCGCGCCCGACCCCTCCCGCCTTGGAACTCTCGGGGCTTTTGTGGAGCGCGGCTCGGTGGTGGTTCTGGGCGTTTCCTGCCCGGGGGCGGTTGGCGGGGCGCGAGGACCAAGTTAAGAATCCGTTGCACCCCAGCCCCGGGGGCAAAGCCGGGGATCCCTGGCTCCGTGTCCCACTGGCAGCGCGGGGAGGGCTCTGGCCGCCTCCCGGCTCTTCGCACCGCAGCGCCGCGCGGTTCGGCTCCGGGCTGGTTGCGGCTGCTTCGGCTCCGCGCGGGGAATGCGAGCGCCCCGGCGCCTTCTAGTGGGCGCGGAGGAAACTGCGGGGGCGAGGAGCAGACGCGGGAAGGTCCTCGCTCACAACCCCCAGCCCTTAGCCTCCAAACCCTGGCATCTCAACCGCCTGCTCCCAAGACCAGCCATTCCGTTGCCTGCTCGTTCTGAGCTTGTAGGCGAGGATGGGCAAATAAGGGCTTTGGGAGGAGGTAGGGCGGGGGCGCGCTAAAACCCACGTCAAGTTTGAATGTTAGGGTGAAGATAAAAGAAACAACCCCTGGAAAATAAACGCTCTGCCTGGCTAACAAAGACTGATGCACAGCCTCCCTCTCCCCCTCCTCCCCCGCCCTGCCCCCCTTTATTTAACAGACACTCAAGAGATACACACTGGGTAATTCAAAGGCCTATTTCCCCGAACTGCCGCTTGGTGCAACCTTGCAGGAGGAGGGGAACCCCAGAGAGGCCAGATTGGCGGTAGTTCTGCCTGGAAGTCTTAGGTCATAGACAGCTTGATACTTCACACTGCTGAGAATCAGAGTTCTGTGGCTCCATGGTTCTAATAAAAGATGCATCAAGATTCAATAGGAAAAAAGGACATAATAAGAAATATAGAACATTATGAAAATATGTGTGTGTGGTGGATTTTTGAATGAATGAATTTTATACAAATAAATGACTAAAATCAGCTGGGGGAAAAGTGGAATCTCTACCCTTCTTACACCAAAATTCCAAATCTATTAAATATTTTAATATTAAAGGTGAAATCATAAAAGTAGTGAAGAAATCATGAAAGTCAGCACAGTGGCTCATGCTTGTAATCCCAGCACTTTGGGAGGCTGAGGCGACAGGAAACCAGGAGTTCAAGACCAGCCTGGGCAACATGGTGAGACCCCTGTCTCTACAAAAAATTTAAAAATTAGCTCAGCAAGATGGCTCACACCTGTAGTCCAACTACTCAGGAGGTTGAAGTGGGAAGCTTGCTTGAGCCCCGGAAGTTGAAGCTGCAGTGAGCTGAGATGGTGCCATGGCACTGTAGCCTGGGTGACAGAGTGAGACGGTGTCTCAAAAAAAGAAATTATGGAATTTTTGTTTTGTTTATGGTCTTGGAGTAGGGAAGATAACTCTAAGCCAGATGTAAAGGGAAATATTAATAAATCTGACTATATGAAAAACGTGAGTGAAGAAATTAACATAAACTAAATTTGAGAGAGAAATGACAAACTGTGAAAAAAATATTTGTAACATGTAAGACAGGTATACTTTATCTAGTTGTTGCTAGTTGGTGCCCCCAGCGGAGATGACCAGGAATGAATTATGAACCATTGAAAACATAGGAATCCATGACTCCACCCTGATAATACATAGATAATTAATTAACTAAATGAATGAATGAAGGAGAAGGGAGAATGCCAATTAATAAATGTGGAGGGAGCTGATGGAGTCAGAAAATAACTATTTTGCATCAGAGTAAAAGTTGGTTTGGGCAAGAATTATCGATGAATGCTAATTCTAGGGGGAAAGTTTGACAGAAGCAGGGTATGTACATAGATTAAAGTATCTCCCCATAGTTGGCTTATTCGTTGCAAGAGGAAAAATTGTAACTGCACAGTGGGAAAACCAGACTGCACCTTGACTTGGTGGCCAAAATTAACATCACCAATGAGGGACAGAAGACTATCATGTGCCTCCAGAAATGCTCCCTTGAGAAAGCATGACATCATTTACGTAGTGATCTGGCTGGGAATACATAACTTGATTTTAAATACAAAGAAACAGACTCCAAGTAAGGAATATTTTCTATGTATAAAAGAAACTTAGGCTGGGCACGGTGGCTCATGCCTGTAACCCTAGCATTCTGGGAGGCCGAGGTGGGTAGATCACTTGAGGTCAGGAGTTAGAGACCAGTCCGGCCAACATGGTGAAACTCTGTTTCTACCAAAATTACAAAAATTAGCCGGGCATAGTGGTGCGTGCCTGTAATCCCAGCTACTCTGGAGGCTGAGGCAGGAGAATGGCTTGAACCCTGGAACCCAGAGATGGACGTTGCAGTGAGCCAAGATTGCACCACTGCACTTCAGCCTGGGTGACAGAGTGAGACCCTGTCACAAGGAAAAAAAAAGTAAAAGAAACTTAATACAAAAATTAACTGGGCATAAGCCGGGCATGGTAGCTCACACCTGTAGTCCCAGCTACTTGGGAGGCTGAGGCATGAGCATCACTGGAACTTGGGAGGCAAAGGTTATAGGGAGCCAAGATTTCGCCACTGCACTCCAGTCTGGGTGACAGACTGAGACTCTGTCTCAAAAAAAAAAAAAAAAGAAAGTGGCTAGTATTTTTTTAAATGTCGGTCTTGAAAGACAAAGAATGAAGAACTGCTCTGGATTAAAGGAGACTAAAGAGACATGACGACTCAATGCAATATGCAATCCTAGATTAAAAGTGATATAACAGACATTTTGGGGGACTGTTTAAAAAATTTGGGCCAGGTGAGGTGGTTCATCCCCGTAATCTCAGCACTTTGGGAGGCCAAAGTAGGAGGATTGCTTGAGACCAGACCTTTGAGACCAGCCTGGGCAATATAATGAGATTTCATCTCTACAGAAATTTATTTTTATTTTTATTTTTTGTAGAAATGGAGTCTTACTATACTGCCCAGGTTGGTCTCCAACTTCTAGCCTCAAGCAATCCTTCTGCCTGGGCCTCCTAAAGTTTTGGGATCACAGGTGTGAGCCACCTAGCTGGGCTACAAAAACATAAAAAAAAAAATTAGCCGGGTGTGGTGGCACGTGGCTGTAGTACCAGCTACTCATGAGGCTGAGGTGGGAGGATTGCTTGAGCCCAGGAGTTTGAGACTGCAGTGAGCTGTGATTGCACCACTGCACTCCAGTTTGGGTAACAGAGCAAGAACCTATCTTTTCTGTTTTCTAAAAAAACAAATTGGAATATGGAAAGTTGATTAGATAAAAGTTGTTTTATCTTTGTTAAAAGATAAATGGCAAATATTAAATTTCCCAAAGCTGATAACTGTGGGTATACAATAAAATATCCCTGTTCTTAGAGTATATGACCTAAAGTGTTAAAGGGTAAAGTGGAAGGATGTCTGCAATCTACTCTCAAATTGTTCAGAAAAAATAAATAATAGGAATATGTATGTGACACATTTACATAATATATATGTGGTATATATAATATATAATTTATATTTTATTGTTAATTTAATAATTATTAATTACATTATTTTATTATAAATTATATAAAATTATGTATAGAGAGAAAATGATAAAATGTGACCAAATGTGAAAAATTGGTGAAGCTGAATAAATGATATGTGGGAGTGCTCTGTATTCTTTAAATATCTAAGTTTGAAATTATTTCAAATTAAAAACTAAAAAGAAAAAAATCACTCCTTTATTTACTTTAGTTGAAAGCGAGTGTTGGCCGGGTGCGGTGGCTTACGCCTATGATCTCAGTGCTTTGAGAGGCAGAGGCGGGCGGATCATCTGAGCTCAGGAGTTCGAGACCAGCCTGGCCAACATGGTGAAGCCCAGTCTCTACTAAAAATACAAAAATTAGCTGGCCATGGTGGCGGGCGCGTGTAATCCCAGCTACTCCAGAGGCTGAGGCAGGAGAATGGCTTGAACCCAGGAGGTGGAGGTTGCAGTGAGCCGAGATCATGCCATTGCACTCCAGCCTGGATGACAAGAGACTCCATCTTGAAAACAAACAAACAAGAAAGTGAGTGTCTATTTAATAATTTGGTGGCATTACTGAGAAATTGTTTTAGCACATAACTGTCACACTTTCTAAAAATGACAACTAAAGTTTTTTCATAATGAAATATTAATAATAAAACTTTCTAATAGAACTTCATATTAGTTCCTATATCTCAGCATTTCATTCTATGATGGTGATATTTAGCCTCAGCTGAAGACCGAAATACTGATTTTAATTCTCTCTCTTTTTCTCACGTTTTGTAGACATTAAGACTTTTTTTTTTTTTTTTAGATTTGAGTCTCTGTTGTCCAGGCTGAGGGGCAGTGGTGTGATCTTGGCTCACTGAAGCCTCCGCCTCCTGGACTCAAGCCCGCCTCGGCCTCCAAGCAGTGGAACTACAGGTGCTCACCAACATGCCCAGCTGATTTTTTACTTAGTGTATTTAGTTGTCTTGTCTTTTTGTTTTCTCATCTTTGAGAATATTAAACATACTTACAGTGGGCTCTCTGGGTTCACCTAGTGCAGTTCTGCCACCTGCTGATCAAAAATATTTGGAAAAAAATAACAATATAACAATTAAAATAATACAAATTTTAAAGTATAACAACAATTTGCACAGCATTTACATTGTGTTAGGTATAAAGAAACTAGAGATGATTTAAAGTATAGGAGAGTATGTACACAGATTGTATATAAAAAATATACCATATCATGTAAGGAACTTAAGTATTCTGGGATTTTGGTACCTACAAGAGTCTTGGAACCAATCCTCTGCAGACAATTGAGAAATGAGGGATGACTATATTTAAAATTTTTTTTCAAGTTGGCCTATTATTTCCATTTACTCTAGAATAAATTCTCTTGCTTATTAAGCTTTTTATCTTTCATGATGTTAATTTTCATGAAGAGCTTTGAAATTTTAGTTTGCTAGCTTGTTTTTTGTATGTGAATTTCTTGCACATGTGTGTATCCTTGTTAGGGTTCATTGTAGATGACAGAAACATTGTAGATGACAGGGGTTTATTTCTTGGCATTAAAGGGCTTACAATGTGATTTGGGGGCTTTTTTATTTTTTATGCCATGGGTGATAGTGCTTCCCCAGGCTTTTGGAAATATGTGGGGCCATTTTGGGTTGTCATAATAGCTGGGCCAGCTGCCAGCAATTGGTGGGCAGGTGTCAACTGAGCTAAATGTCCTACGATGAACAGAACAAGCCTGTGCAACAAAGACTTGCCCTTCCCTAGACACTGAAAGAAACTCAATGGAGAAGCACTGCTTTAGGCAGAACTTCTAGAAACCACTCCCTGCCTCCAGAATCACACAACTCTGTTGGTATCAGCAAAACTGGGGTCACAACTGCAGCAAGCTCTCTCTCTCTCTCTCTTTTTTTTTTTTTTTTTTTTTTTTTTGAGACGGAGTCTCACGCTGTTGCCCAGGCTGGAGTGCAGTGGCGCGATCTCGGCTCACTGCAAGCTCCGCCTCCCGGGTTCCCGCCATTCTCCTGCCTCAGCCTCCTGAGTAGCTGGGACTACAGGCGCCCGCCACCGCGCCCGGCTAATTTTTTGTATTTTTAGTAGAGACGGGGTTTCACTGTGGTCTCGATCTCCTGACCTTGTGATCCGCCCGCCTCGGCCTCCCAAAGTGCTGGGATTACAGGCTTGAGCCACCGCGCCCGGCCCTCTCTCTCTTTTTTTTTAATATGGAGTCTCACTCTGTTGCCCAGGCTGGAGTGCAGTGGCGTGATCTCGGCTCACTGCAACCTTCTCTTCCTGGGTTCAAGTGATTCTCCTGCCTCAGCCTCCCAAGTAGCTGGGATTACACGCGCCTGCCACCATGTCCGGTTAATTTTTCTATTTTTAGTAGAGACGGGGTTTCACCATGTTGGCCAGGCTGGTCTTGAACTCCTGACCTCAAATGATCCACCTGCTTTGGCCTCCCAAAGTGCTGGGACTACAGGCATGAGCCACCATGCCCGGTGCAGCAAGCTTTCAAAACCGGGAAGCTACTGCTAGCTGAGGAACCCCAATGCCTCTGCCACAATTTATATTAGAAAAGTAGACACCTTCCACTCAAGGTCCTCCAGTGTTTTCCCATATAAGCCTTATCCCAATTCAGATTTCTCAAGTGTGCACGTGATTGACACAAGGAATGCTAACTCAGAGGGAGCTCAGAAAATGCAGTTTTTTTGTACTCCAGCAGAGTCAGTTTCACTAGGAAAAGATTGTAATGGATGCTAAATATGCCAGTCCACTTTGGAGTTGTAGGTTTCCCTCTCTCCCCACTGCATCCCTTCATGTTGAGTGGTGTCAAGTCTGTCTCCACAGCCTAGAACCAGAATTTACATTTGACAGCCAAGGGAATTACATTAAAAAAAAAAAATACAGAGAGTATGTTGCTTGATCCTATCCCCAGCCAGCTGCGGGCAAAGTCCAATTCTGCATGGCAGCCTAGAGGGCTGGGGACAGGCTGGGCTGGTCGCATCCTCTCTGCTCTTCTCAATCACTCTAGGCAAGTGGCTCTAAATGGATGGAGCCCAGCTAGCAGTCATAATGTTATACAGCCCCCTGTCATGCATCAGAACATCCAGTAAGTTCTCCAAAGGACCTGGGTTCCTGGCAGGTGCTGTTTTTTGTCCTGCGGCCTAGCAGACCTGTGACTTAAGCCCCCAGCTGTTACCTTTCCCTTAACAATTCAAAGAGTTGCTTATTTTGTTTATTGAACTTGGCTTGTCTTTTTAATACGTATTTGGAATATATTACCTGTCATTTTAATGTGATCTGTTTGGAGTGAAGGAAGGATTTTCCCTTGAATTTACTCAATCATTTTGATGGAAGTGACCCTACAAATTGTCTACTTATAAACTTTTTTTTTTAAAACAGGAAAGAAATTATACTATACCTGTGGAACCCCATACTGCTTTTTTACATGACACATATATCTTGGAAGTCTCTTTATAAGAGCACATGAAAATATGTCTCATTTAAAATTTTGCATATTGGCCAGGTGCGGTGGCTCACGACTGTAATCCCAGCACTTTGGGAGGCTGAGGCGGGCGGATCATGAGGTCAGGAGATCGAGACCATCCTAGCAAACATGGTGAAACCCCGTCTCTACTAAAAATACAAAAAAATTAGCCGGGCATGGTGGTGGGCGCCTGTAGTCCCAGCTACTTGGGAGGCTGAGGCAGGAGAATGGCGTGAACCCAGGAGGTGGCAGAGCTTGCAGTGAGTAGAGATCGCGCCACTGCACTCCAGCCTGGGCAACAGAGCAAGACTCCGTCTCAAAAAAAAAAAAAAATAGTTTGCATATTACTACATCAAATGAATATATTAATTAACACTTCCTTTTCATTACAAACAGTGCTGCAATAAACATACTTGGTGAACTGTTATAAATATGCCCGATATATTTAAACTGAATGCCAACTATTATGTCATTGTTCTTTAATTTAAATTTTTTGCTTAGATTACAGCAAAGACCTAGTTCAAAGATATCAATCAGAAAAGGCAACCAAGAAAACTGTGAGCCAGTTAATGCTTGCCATGCACACATTTATTCGCATTCAACAAGTTAATAAAAATCAGTGTATTGCTCAATTAGCTAGCGATGAGAACTAACAAAATATAGTTTTTGCACTAAAGCCCCGTGCTACTTTAGTGCCAGGATTTGGTCAGCTTTTCTTGGCTGTTTTCATCAAAGTATTCTTTTGGTCGTGGATTTCGTTTACCCTAACCAGCACAAGGGAGTCATAAAGACCTCACAGCTATTCCAGAGAGATGCGGGGAGAGTAGTGTTCTTGTCCACCAGTGTTTGGTGGCAGGCTGGGATTTTTATGCTAGCTTGGGCTTTGGGTGTTTTAGATATGCCTTACATTCTATTGGTTCAATATTATATGATACTTCTGTGAAAGGAAAATAAATCTTGGGGCCCTCCAGATCACTAAGTTAAAGGACAAAGTTAAGCTGGGAACTGCATAGGGCAAACCTGCCTCCCATTCTATTCAAAGTCACCCCTCTGCTCACTGAGATAAATGCATTATCTGATTGCATCCTTTTGAGAGGCTGATCGGAAATTCAAAAGAATGCAACCATTTCCCTCTTATCTACCTATGACCTGGAAGCTCCCTCCCCACTTCGAGTTGTCCAGCCTTTCCAGACTGAACTAATGTTCATCTTACACATGTTGATTGATGTCTCATGTCTCCCTAAAATGTATAAAACCAAACTGCTCTGACCAACCTGGGGACATGTCATCAGGACTTCCTGAGGCTGTGCCACAGGCACGTGTCCTCAACCTTGGCAAAATAAACTTTCAAAATTAACTGAGACCTGTCTCAGATTTTCGGGGTTCACATTTTGGTAACCACAGGGCAATTCTGATTGTGGATGCCCCTGACCTTTGATAAATCTCCTATCAGTGCTTGAGACCAGCATCAGCTAACTTCATGGCTCAAACCAATAGGACAACTTGCTGAGGCCTGAGAGCACCCCCTCCAGAAAATCTCTGATCTCCTCAAATTTGGTTGAAATCTAAAGTTTATTTTGCTCTGCAACTCCTCTTATTTTTTGGAGTTTTACTGCTTCCAACAAGGAAGGCAAAATTTCCTGTTTCCATGACGATGGAAGGCAGGTAACTCCTTTACAGAGTTTCAGCTCGCTTCCAACAGGGAAGGTGAGTTTTTTTCCTGCTTCTAAAATGGTAGAGAGCAGTCTACAGCCTGAGACCCATCCCTAGGTCAGTAACTGAATTGGGGATTGTCGTGGCTAAAGTTAAAATTAACAACCAGCTGGTCTTAATTTCTCCTTACCATTAGAGTACTAAGTGATCAAATAAGTTTACATCTTTTTTGTTGGTGGTGTTGTTTGTTTGTTTCTGTTTTTGTTGTTGTTTCGGTCTTTTTTCCATTGGGTTTGGTCAGCTCTATCCGACTTGATCAAATACAAAGGAAGTTCCAAATGATGGGGAACAAGTCCTCTGAAATGTCTAAATTCCCTCACACACAAAAAAGGTGGTGTGGTGGGGGAGAAAAATGGCCAGCAAAAGAAAAAAAAAGGAGGGAAGATTTTTGATTCTGACTACTAAAGGGGCTTTATTTACATAACAAGGCCGCCTTTTGCTAGCCAGGCCAAACTGAAAGTAATGGCTGTTGCCCAACACTGCGGTTCAATAGCTAAGGTTCTGCTTTCTTTTTTCCACCATGACAGCCTGGGGTTTTGTTTCTAAATCAAGCCCTTTCTGGTTTGATACTTGGTACTTCTGAAACAGCAGCAATTTGTCCTAGCTGAAACATGGTAATGACACAGGAGGTAGAAAGAAATTATTTAGGCAGATAGTGAGGACAAAAGAGTCCTCGGCAGAGCTTCCCCTCTAACAATAAGCAGTCCCTCAAAATCTTTTTTTTTTTTTCCTAAAATAGAGAAGCCTGAAAAATCGAGCTGCAAACATAGATAAGCAAGCTGGAAGCTTGCACAGAGGAATGCTGGCAGCTGTGTCAATAGAAAAGGGCTCTCTGGGGACCAAGCATGTCTAACATGGAGGCTCCATCTTCCCTTTTTTGTTAGCATGTGTACAGTAAGAAAGAAATGGGTAACATGGCACAGCTCGGGCATAATATTTTATCATGCAGAACCCATCTGCATGATAAAATATTAGGAGGCTGGGCATGGTGGCTCACACCTGTAATCCCAGCACTTTGGGAGGCTGAAGTAGGAGGATCACTTGAGTACAGGAGTTTGAGACCAGCCTGGGCAACACGGCAAAACTTATCTCCACTAAATATGCAAAAAATTAGCCAGGCATGATGGTGCATGCCTGTAGTCCCAGCTACTCGACAGGCTGAGAAGGAAGGATCACCTGGAGCCCAGGAAGTTGAGGATGCAGTGAGCCAAGATTGCACCTGGTTTGCCACAGTGAGACCCAGTCTAAAATAAAATAAAAAGTAAAATAAAATAAAATAAAATAAAATAAAATATTAGGATGGAGGCTACCAGAGATTCGTGCCCTACGCAAATGGCACACCTGGTTGTAACCAGTTTTTTGCACCCTATGTAAATTAGACACTGCCTCCCCACCAACTCATCTATAAAACTCCCTGCATTTCACTGTGGATCCAGCAATCCACTTTTCCAGGACCTCTCTCTGTAGCAGAGAGCTATTCACTTTCTTTTGCCAATTAAACTTCCAATCTTTTTTTTTTTTTTTGAGACGGAGTCCCCCTCTGTCGCCCAGGCTGGAGTGCAGTGGTGCGATCTTGGCTCACTGCAACCTCTGCCTCCTGGGTTCAAGTGATTCTCCTGCCTCAGCCTCCCAAGTAGCTGGGATTACAGGGGCCTGCCACTATGGCTGGCTAATTTTTGTATTTTTAGTAGAGATGGGGTTTCACCATGTTGACCAGGCTGTTCTCGAACTCTTGATCTCAGGTGATCTACCTGCCTCAGCCTCCCAGAGTGCTGGGATCACAGGTGTGAGCCGCCACGCCTGGCTTTTTTTTTTTTTTTGAGACAGAGTTTAGTTCTTGTAGCCCAGGCTGGAGTGCAATGGTGCGATCTTGGCTCACTGGAACTTCCGCCTCCTGGGTTCAAGCGATTCTCCTGCCTCAGCCTCCCAAGTAGCTGGGATTATAGGCGTCTGCCACCACGGCCAGCTAATTTTTGTATTTTTAGAGGAGGCAGGGTTTCCTCTAAACCCTGGTTGGCCAGGCTGGTCTCAAACTCCTGACCTCAGGTGATCCACCCACCTTGGCCTCCCAAAGTGCTGGAATTACAGGCATGAGCCACCATGCTCGGCCCTAACCTTCCACTGTTAACCTCACTCTTGTGTGTTTGTGTCCTTGATCTTTGTGGCTGTGAGACAATGAACCTTGTGTATCACCCCAGACAATGAGGCTGCTTCAGTAATGAGATTTAAATTTTTTTTTTTTTTTTTTTGAGACGGAGTCTCGCTCTGTTGCCCAGGCTGGAGTGCAGTGGCCGGATCTCAGCTCACTGCAAGCTCCGCCTCCCGGGTTCACGCCATTCTCCTGCCTCAGCCTCCCGAGCAGCTGGGACTACAGGCGTCCGCCACATCGCCCGGCTAGTTTTTTGTATTTTTTTAGTAGAGACGGGGTTTCACCGTGTTAGGCAGGATGGTCTCGATCTCCTGACCTTGTGATCCACCCGTCTCGGCCTCCCAAAGTGCTGGGATTACAGGCTTGAGCCACCGTGCCCGGCCTTTTTTTTTTTTTTTTTGAGATGGAGTCTCGCTCTGTTGCCCAGGCTGGAGCTCAGTGGTGTAATCTCGGCTCACTGCAACCTCCACCTCCTGAGTTCAAACGATTCTCTTGCCTCAGCCTCCCAAGTAGCTGAGACTACAGGTGTGTGCCGCCACGTCTGGCTACTTTTTTGTATTTTTAGTAGAGATGGGGTTTTACCACATTAGCCAGGATGGTCTTGATCTCCTGACCTCGTAATCTGCCAGCCTCAGGCTCCCAAAGTGCTGGGAATACAGGTGTGAGCCACCGTGCCTGGCCTAAAAAAAAAAAAAAAAAAAAAAAAAAAAAAATTAAAGCAGCTTAATGGTTAAAGTCGGCTTAATTAAAAGCTAACATCCAAGATGTATGTGTATATGAGAGCAGGTGTGTGTTTGTATTTAAAAGGCCTTCATGTTTGTTTGTTTGTTTTTTTGAGACAGAGTTTTGCTCTGTTGCCCAGGTTGGAGTGCAGTGGCACAATCTTGGCTCACTGCAAGCTCCACCTCCCAGGTTCACGCCATTCTCCTGCCTCAGCCTCCCGAGTAGCTGGGACTACATGAGCCTGCCACTATGCCCGGCTAATTTTTTGTATTTTTAGTAGAGATAGGGTTTCACCATGTTAGCCAGCATGGTCTCGATCTCCTGACCTCATGATCCACCCACCTCGGCCTCCCAAAGTGCTGGAATTACAGGCATGAATCACTGCGCCTGATTGGTGGTTTTTTTTTTTTTTTTTTTTTTTTTTGAGACAGAGTTTTGCTCTTGCCACCCAGGTTGCAGTGCAATGGCATGATCTTGGCTTGCTGCAACCTCTGCCTCCTGGTCTCAAGTGATTCTCCTGCCTCAGCCTCCCAAGTAACTGGGATTACAGGTGCCCACCACCATGCCTGGCTAATTTTTTTTATATATATATATTTTTTTGAGACGGAGTCTCGCTGTGTCTCCCAGGCTGGAGTGCAGTGGCGTGATCTCAGCTCACTGCAAGCTCCGCCTCCCGGGTTCACGCCATTCTCCCGCCTCAGCCTCCCAAGTAGCTGGGACTACAGGCACCCGCTACCACGCCTGGCTAGTTGTTTGTATTTTTAGTAGAGACGGGGTTTCACCATGTTAGCCAGGATAGAATTTTTTATATTTTTAGTAGAGATGGAGTTTCACCACGTTGGTCAGGCTGGTCTTGAACTCCTGACCTCAGGTGATCCACCTGCCTCAGCCTCCCAAAGTGCTGGGATTACAGGCATGAGCCACCTTGCCCGGCTCTCTCTGTATCTTATGATGTAAATTTTGCTATTTAATTTTCACCTGGGTTATTTCCTTTAATGTGCAAATTTAAGTCTGTTTTGCTTACCAACTGCCTAGGGTTGTGAAGCAGGCTATCAAGAATCTGAAAGTCTAAGATAGGGGGAAAAAAAAGGGTTTTTTGAATCTATTAGATGTACCTTGATAGGCATGCCTAATATGTCTATGTATTTATGTGTTGTGTATCTAATGTTTCACTACTGAAAATATATAAAAGAGCTCTAATTAATTGACTTAAAGAAGAGTAAAAGCGCTTGAATTACATGCTTTATCAAGAAAAAAGAAAAGACTAGTCAAATGCTTTTTCAAGTTTACAGAACTTAAGTAAAATCTTTAATAAATAAACTAGCTTTAAGATTATTGGTAAAATAATATTAGAAATGTCTTAAGAATTGCCAGCATACATTTTTGTTTGCATTTCTTAATCAAGCAATTTCATACTTATCCCTGCCAAATACTATAAGTTGTCAAAATTTGTCATAGGGCTTACAAAATTATAAACCCAGCCCAAGACAGAATAAAACTTTGCTTTTATAGTCTTTAATAAATAAGGCATTGATATTGGTTTAATGAAAATAGCTACATCTTGAATTATTTAATAAAATTACCATAACTTCTAATCTTGTGGCTTTAGGCCGTCTAGTCCACAGCTAGTAATGAGGTTTGTTTTGGCAAAGAACTGCTATTTTCTTTGTTTCAAAGCTAAACTATAAGCTAAGTTCCTCCCAAAGTCCAGGAATGAACAGGGACAGTTTGGAGGTTAGAAGCAAGATGGAGTCAGTTAGGTCGAATCTTTTCACTGTCTCAGTTATAATTTTGCAGTGGTGGTTCCATAACTTTAAACAATGACTATTGAAGTTTTCATGAACAATATAGGTAAACAATTAGGCTGGGCATGGTGTCTCATACCTGTAATCCCAGCACCCTGGGAGGCCAAGACAGGTGAATCACTTGAGGTCAGGAATTTGAGATCACACTGGCCAACATGGCAAAACTCCACCTCTACTAAAAATACAAAAAAAATTAACCGGGTGTGGTGGCAAATGCCTGTAATCCCAGCTACTTAGGAGGCTGATGCAGAAGAATTGCTTGAACCCAGGAGGTGGAGGTTGCAGTGAGCCAATATCATGTGACTACACTCCAGTGTGGGTGACAAAGCGAGACTCTGTCTCAAAAACAAACAAACAAACAGAAAACAATTAAAATAAAATAATTTGGTAATTGTAATGGGATACATACTTGTGGACAAACATCATAATTTAGAAGCTAAATTATATTAAATTACATAATAGATATGTCATTATTTGGGTATTTTCCAATAAAAATATATTTGTAAGGAGATATTCTTTTTAAAAAAGGGTGTCCTTTTAAAAAATGTGAACAATTTTCATCTAATTCAAGGCTTATTTAAAGGTCATGTGTAAAACAAGGGAAAAGGAACCCAGAAATAAGAGAAATGTAAAATAAATGATAAAAATGAAGTGTTTTTTATTGGTAAGAAAGCTGAAAAAGAAATACTTTCATATGAGAAAGAATCTTGTATGGTAAATTTGGTCCTAGAGTAAAATAACTGGTTGTTTAAGAAAGAAGGACGTGGCCGGGTGCGGTGGCTCAAGCCTGTAATCCCAGCACTTTGGGAGGCCAAGACGGGCGGATCACGAGGTCAGGAGATCGAGACCATCCTGGCTGACACGGTGAAACCCTGTCTCTACTAAAAATACAAAAAACTAGCCGGGTGAGGTGGTGGGCGCCTGTAGTCCCAGCTACTCCGGAGGCTGAGGCAGGAGAATGGCGTAAACCCGGGAGGCGGAGCTTGCAGTGAGCTGAGATCCGGCCACTGTACTCCAGCCTGGGCGGCAGAGTGAGACTCTGTCTCAAAAAAAAAAAAAAAAAGAAAGAAAGAAAGAAGGATGTTCAGGCCAAACCAGAAAGTCCAAGCATGTCGTGAATGGTCCAAGTCACAATGAGAGGATTTATGTTTAAAATCTTTTTTTTTTTTTTTGAGATGGAGTTTTGTTCTTATTGACTAGGCAGGAGCGCAATGGCACAATCTTGGCTCACCACAACCTTTGCCTCCTGGGTTCAAGCGATTCTCCTGCCTCAGTTTCCTGAGTAGCTAGGATTACAGACATGTGCCACCATGTCCAGCTAATGTATTTTTAGTAGAGACAGGGTTCCTCCATACTGGTCAGGCTGATCTAGAACTTCTGACCTCAGGTGATCTGCCTGCCTTGGCCTCCCAAAGTGTTGTGATTACAGGTGTGAGCCACCGCACCTGACCTAAAAAAACTTTTATATGATCAAGTTATCATATTATTGTTAAGTTTTAGTTTGCTTAAGAAAAAAACAGATAAAATTTTTTTTTTAAAAATTAAGGTTATTACATCTGTGTGTCTCTCTGTTTCTTCTTTTAAAGTACTGGTGACACTGTGTTACAGGGCTTTGACTCCTAGGTCTAAAAAGGATGCCAAGTCCTGCTGAATTTTAAACACTGACAGCAATTAAAACCCCATCTTCAGTCCCAGTTGAAGATGCCAATCAAAATAAACTGCATTTCTGAGACACAGGGCCAGAAATTAAAGTTATTCAACTCCTCAAGGCCTAGGGACTATTGTGGAAGAGGTAGACATGTGAGATTGTAAAGGCCAATTTTAAGAGATAAAATGAGTTCAGTTTCTCTATAAATTAATCATCAATGTCAAAGGCACACTAATGCAAGACCAGCATATAGGCCCCTGTGTCAGATTAACAAGATTTTCTTGAGGTGTTAACCAGCTCCTGAATAAAGATTATAAAAGGCTTATGGAAGTTATATTTTATGGTAAAGATTAAAATTTTATAGATTGTTCATAAAATTTTGAAAAACAAATTTAATTGGCTTCATGCTGTTTTTATTAGGGCTTATTGTTTGGAAAATTAAGTCTCCTCTCTCAAAGAATGAAGGTTTTACCTTTTTTTTTTTTTAATCCTTGAGATATTACTTTGGTTAAATGAAATTACTTATTTTACAGTGATCTGTAATGGTACTTTGTGATATCAGGTGTTTTAAACTTTTGATATTGAACAAACTTTCCAAATCAAATTATAAATTATGGCCAGGCATGGTGGCTCACGTCTGTAATCCCAGCACTTTGGGAGGCCAAGGTGGGTGGATCACCTGAGGTCAGGAGTTCGAGACTAGACTGGCCAACATGGCGAAACCTGGTCTCTACTAAAAAAATACAAAAATTAGCTGGGTGTGGTGGCGCATGCCTGTAGTCACAGCTACTCTGGAAGCTGCGGCAAGATAATTGCTTGAACCTGCTAGGTGGAGGTTGCAGTGAGCCAAGATCATGCCACTGCACTCCAGCCTGGGCAACAGGGCAAGACTCCTTATCACAAAAAAAGTAATTATAAATTATATATTTTCTCACCTAATTAATCCTTTAAGATATTAGGTTCCCTAAAGTCCAAAACTGACATATTTTGCTTATTTGGTGTAAAATTGTACAGGAAATATTGTCAGATATAAAATATTGTTTGGTTTTCCTTAGGCTGTATTTGTATAAATATGTTATTTTTTTTTTTTTTTTTTTTTTTTTTTTTGAGACAGAGTCTCGCTCTGTAGCCCGGGCTGGAGTGCAGTGGCCAGATCTCAGATCACTGCAAGCTCCGCCTCCCAGGTTTACGCCATTCTCCTGCCTCAGCCTCCCGAGTAGCTGGGACTACAGGCGCCCACCACCTCGCCCGGCTAGTTTTTTGTATTTTTTAGTAGAGACGGGGTTTCATGGTGTTCGCCAGGATGGTCTCGATCTCCTGACCTCGTGATCCGCCCGTCTCGGCCTCCCAAAGTGCTGGGATTACAGGCTTGAGCCACCGCGCCCGGCCCTGTATAAATATGTTATTAGCATGTGTCCCTAAATTATGGGAAACTCCTATAATTCTGATAGCTTAATGTACATTATCAGCAACAATTATAATGGTTATGTTAAATTATTGTGTGCCACAGAGGTAACAAATTTCCTTGTCTTTGGCTATGATTGCCCTAAAACTTTTTGTCATCTATGAACAATTGTCTTTAGAAGGTGGTTTTATAATCAACTATAAATCTCTAACAGGTGCTTTTGAATGCAGGTTTCTGATAACTTTGATGATTGTGACATCAGAATAGAGGAATAACTTTCAGGACTCATGGAGAGCTGAAATATTTATGAATATCAAGCAGAAGAGAAATTAACTACATGGACTAAAATAATAGAAGTCTGAAGTGATCTTTTAAACTTTTTGCTAAAACATTGCTGATCTTTTGTTTCATTTTTCAGAGTCAAGAAAACTTTTAAGCTATTTACAGCTTTTAATGGTTGAGTAAAATACACTCCTGTGAACACAATTTGGAGCATATTCATTTCTTTCTACCTGATTTCTACAGAATTTAGAAACTATTTGTGAGTATTCTTAACTTATGACAATACAGTTATTTGCATAAGTGCAATAAGAATCTGTTTTCATTTGTAACACGTCACAGTTAAAGAAACTGGTTATTTTACCAAGGCTTTGACTGGAATTGTGTGCTTTCCTTTAAGGAATCAAACTTGATTTATGGAGCCAATAAAAGTCCCTTGGAAATACAGGCCTCACACCTTTGTCAACACAGTCCCTGTACAGGGTTCCCGACCTGTGGTAAGTAAAGAATGCCACTTTCTGACAGGCTCAGGAGCCCTAAGTTTGTCTTAAAACCTCAAGAGGAGAGGAATTCACCTAACTCATAGGTATTTGATGCTACAAATCTATGGCTGGGCTTGGCTTTAAAAACGTCTTATCTGAAATTCCTTCTATGGAACAAAGTTCCATCAAAGCCAATTTAAAAGGCTATGTAAAAAAATAATTGACTGCATTGTATACAAATAATCAGGCCAAGTATAATAAAGCAAACCAGTCCTGCCATGATTTGTCTTTAGTAAAAATGGGAAACCGGAGAGAGAAAAAAATATGTTTCAAAAACTACAGTAATCTGTTGTTAGATTCTAGTCTTACCTAATGTTTTTCAATTTTTATTATTTCCTACAATTTGGACAAATTTTTCTTGGCTATAAGCCTGCAAAATAATGTTTTCAATTTTTTTCCTTCTTTTTTTCCCAATTTTTTATAATTTGGAGTCACCAAAAACTAAGCTGCATTTTCATAAAACCCTGTAAACTGAAGCTAGACAACTTAAACTTCAGAAGAAAATAATAGTAACTTATTTACATACATAAGGCACTTTCATATCTGCCTACTGATGTATGGACTTCAGAGTAATGTGGCCTATATTGATTTTCCAGGATTGTTTCTTTGTTTGTTGTTGTTTTCTTCCTTCCTCCTGCTATTTTCTCTTTATAGGACATGAGACTTCACACCCTGCTAAAAATGAACTTTCCTAATAGCTCAGGACCTACCTGTCTAGGAATAAACCATCCTAGCCATGAGAGATCAAACAAAACCTCAAACCGGAGACTCATTTTCTTTTAAAATGCTTTCTAGAAAAGATTTTTAAAAAGAAAACGGGGGAAATGTAAAAGGAAAATAAATCTCAGGGGCCCCCAAAATCACTAAGCTAAAGGGAAAAGTCAACCTGGGAACTGCTTAGGGCTGTTAAAGCAAACTAAATATGACCTGAGAAGGTCTCCATACTTCTATATTGGAGTCCTTCTGCTTGAACTGTAACTTAGCTTAATAATCAGACAAAATTGAAAACCTTACTTAATAGTATGCACCTGTAACAATAGCTGAGTGTTGGCCAATCTCAGTGGCCATACTTCAACCACTCATAGACTGCTCAGTGTTCAAACTGTGTTGAATAAGGCAAATGCAGAGCTGTAACCAGTCTCACTGTTTCTGTACCTCCCTTCCAATTCCTGTACGTCACTTTAACTTTTTGTCTATAAATTTGTTCTGACCATGAGGCACCCCTGGAGTCTCTGTGAATCTGCTGTGATACTGGGGGCTGCCTGATTTGTGAATCCTTCATTGCTCAATTAAACTCCTTTAAATTTAATTTGACTGAAGTTTTTCTTTTATCAGATGGTGTCAGAAGCGGGATCTGAAGTGGAGCTTCTAGTGATCCCAAGGAGCACCAAGTGAACACGCAAGGTGACTGCAGGACCCACTTGTGTCCATTGATCTCTCAGAGTGGCTGGGGATCATGAGTAAGCTTCCTCTTGGATTTCAGAGTTCCACAGATTTGTGTTTTGAGCTCTCCAAGTTTCTTCGAGCAAATATCTGATTCAAACTGGGTTTGGAGTCGCAACAGAAACTGGACTGGGTCCAGGAATGGATTTGATCCAGTAATGAACTGGCTTGGATCCAGTTAGAGGTGTCTTACATCTGAATGGGTCAGAAAGGAACTGGTAGTAAGCAGTAACATTTCAGGGATTATAAAATTTGGCTTTGGAAACTTCACAGGGATTTTTGTGTTCTACCCTTTTGTTTCATTTCTCTTGCATGCTTAGGTAGGAAAAATTATTGGCTAAGTTGATCAAGAGAACCTGAGAGTAAAGCCAATATTTTTGATAAAAATGTGATCCTTAATTTGTGGAAAACTGAGTTCCTTCTAGCTTATACTTTAGGCCTGGAAGGCAGCGAAGTCTTACAGAAACAGCAAAATCTTGCTAAAGATAACTTACAGTGGAACGTTCTGAATGAACAGCAATGCATTTTAAAATGAAGGCTCTTGGCCAGGAGTGGTGGCTCACGTCTGTATTCTCAGCACTTTAGGAGGCTGAGGTGGGCAGATCACCAGGTTAGGAGATCCAGACCATCCTGGCCAACATGGTGAAACCCTGTCTCTACTAAAAATACAAAAATTAGCTGGGCGTGGTGGCATGTGCCTATAATTCCAGCTACTTAGGAGCCTGAGGCAGCAGGATTGCTTGAACCAGGGAGTCGGAGGTTGCGGTGAGCCGAGATCGCAGCCAAGATCACGCCACTGCACTCCAGCTTGGCAACAGAGTGAGATTGTATTTAAAAAAAAAAAAAAAAAAAAAAAAAAGGCTCTCAATAAAGTCCCTTTTGGTTGAGAACAAATTTGGCACCACAGGATGTCAACTGCTATTCCCTTTGGAATAATCTGCCTTGCACTCTTTGCTGACAACTGTGAGTGACAGGATTAGGCATATAGAGGATCTGGGACATGGGGAGCTTTTTTCTTCCCCAAAAGGGGAAAGTTGAGAGCTGACGGGACTGCTGGAAAAAAAATAAATCCCTTCATGACAGCAGCTGCAGCCACCTGAGCTTTTCAGTGTGGGTCTTTATCTGGGCTCCCTGAGTATTTCGCCTTCCCCACCCTGCCACAGACAATGCTTTTTTTTCTCTCTCTCTCTCTCTCTCTCTCTCTCTCTCAATCTCTCTCTCTTTCTCTCTCCTTTCCCTTTTTTATCTTTTCTGTTACTCAGGACAAACATTTTGCCCAGAGAACACGTGTTGAAACTCATAGTCGGAGGTTGGATTAGAGATGAAGGGGCCTATGTGAGCAAATTTAAGCCTTGCCCGTTTGATATTGGGTGCTAAGCAGAGTGGCCAATGTCTGTGTTTTATTACATGTATTTTACTCTGGTCAGAACCAAAAAAGATAATTTTCCTTTATGATGAAGCTTGGCCCCCAGTGTGATGATGCGCAAGCTGGGTCACTGGGGCAAAGGAAAGGGAACCCAGAAGACTGGCATGCTGGTAAAAGGCTAAGAATTTCTTTTTTCTTTTTTCTTTTTTTTTGAGTTGAAGTCTTGCTTTGTCACGAGGGCAGTGGCACGATCTCGGCTCACTGCAACCTCTGCCTCCCAGGTTCAAGTGATTCTCCTGCCTCAGCCCCCTGAGTAGCTGGGAGTAGTACAGGCATGTGCCACCACACCCGGCTAATTTTTGTATTTGTGGTAGAGACGGGGTTTCACTATGTTGGCCAGGCTGGTCTTGAACTCCTGACCTCATGATCTGCCCACTTCAACCTCCCAAAGTGCTGAGATTACAGGCATGAGCCACTGTATCCGGCCAAGGGTAAGAATTTCTTACCAGTCAGATTTCTGGTTTCTCTCTGTGCAAACAGTTGAATGAATGGTAAAAGTCACTGTTTACTCTTCTGTAAAGTCGTGATTAATGCAAAAAAAAAAAAAAAAAAAAAAAAATTCTGAGGCCAGTCTCAAACTGATGTATTCGTGCTATGAATTTGTTTTTCTGTGTCGAGGGGTACCTTAGGATAAAACATGGGCTTAGGAGGCCGGGCGCGGTGGCTCAAGCCTGTAATCCCAGCACTTTGGAAGGCCGAGATGGGCGGATCACGAGGTCAGGAAATCGAGACCATCCTGGCTAACACGGTGAAACCCCGTCTCTACTAAAAAAAAAATACAAAAAACTAGCCGGGCGCGGTGGCGGGCGCCTGTAGTCCCAGTTACTCAGGAGGCTGAGGCAGGAGAAAGGCGTGAACCCGGGAGGCGGAGCTTGCAGTGAGCTGAGATCCGGCCACTGCACTCCAGCCTGGGCGGCAGAGCGAGACTCAGTCTCAAAAAAAACAAAAAAAAAAAAACAAAAAAAAAAACAAAAAAAAAAAGCATGGGCTTAGGACCCCATAAACTCGCTGCCCAAGATGACCCAGCAAACTGGTTAATAACAAACTTTCCTGCATGTCCCTGAAACAAACAAACAACTGAATGGGGTCTCCATCTTGTTTTATGTCTTTGGGTGCTTGACCTTGTAACCACATGGCAGTACTTCCTCTTGGTCTCTGTCTTCCAGGGAACAGCGATTTTAGGGTTTATGTCATAGGTTGCTCTAAAAATTATCTTGAGTAGTTAAAAGGTTCTGCAAGCTCAAAATTAACTACTCTAGACTTCTTCTGGGAAGGCTAACAGAGACTACCCTGTGCTGTAGCTCAGTAGCTAGTGTTTTTGGCATTTCACACTGGCAGTGCAGGTTTGATTCCCTGTTTAGGAAGTAAGTCCTTTCTGGTTTAATATCTGCATAACCTTGTCTAGTCTCTTCTCCTCCATGGACTATCTTAAATTGTCCTTTCTCTGGTCAAGTGCAGTGGCTCATGCCTGTAATCCCAGCACTTTGGGAGGCCAAGGTGGGTTGATCATGAGGTCAGGAGTTTGAGACCATCCTGGCCAACATGGTGAAACCTTGTCTCTACTAAAAATACAAAAAGTAGCTGGGTGCGGTGGCTCACGCCTGTAATCCCAGCACTTTGGTAGGCCGAGACGGGTGGATCACAAGGTCAGGAGATCGAGACCATCCTGGCTAACATGGTGAAACCCCGTCTCTACTAAAAATACAAAAAAAATTAGCCGGGCGTGGTAGCGGGCTCCTGTAGTCCCAGCTACTCAGGAGGCTGAAGCAGGAGAATGGCGTGAACCCAGGAGGCGGAGCTTGCAGTGAGCTGAGATCGCACCACTGCACTCCAGCCTGGGTGACAGAGTGAGACTCTGTCTCAAAAAAAAAAAAAAAAAAAATACAAAAATTAGCTGGGCATGGTGGCACACACCAATAGTCCCAGCTACTCGGGAAGCTGAGGCAGGAGAATCGCTTGAACCCAGGAGGCAGAGGTTGCAGTGAGCCAAGAGCGTGCCACTGCACTGCAGCCAAGTGACAGAGTGAGACTCCGCCTCAAACAAATTTTCCTTTCTCTGAGCACTTGGGAGGTTACCTCTGGTAAATTTCAAAAGCCAGAAATATTGGCCATTTAGCCTGGCTAAAATTAGGTAATAGGAAATTTTAAATGGATTTCATTAAAAAGTGCTATGATTAAAAGTCATCTTAATTAAAAGTGGATATTCAACCTCTTTCCTGGCCCTGTTTTTCCAAGGGCTCCACCCTAAAGCCAATAACCAATTAAGAAACTTAAAAACTGGCAAATGAAAAATCTTACAACTACTGTAGTAATCTTCTGTCTGTCTTTCTGTGTAACTACATATGTGTTGTGTGCAATGTTTATATAAAAGAGCTCTAATTAGTTGGCTTAAACAAAAATAAACTCTTAAAAGCAAAATAGCTAGTCCTGGTGTCTGAGTGATTCCCAGGGCCCAGCAAAGGGACCAAGTCTCCAGAGCCCTGAAGACAAGGGGTAACACACCAAAATATGGACTCGTTTTCCATTCCACCTTCATTGGCCGAGCAGCTGCCAAGAACAAAGGCCACATCTCCCAATACCTGGCAAACAAATGCAGTATTGCCTCATGAATTGCTTGCTTCTCTGAGGTGCCCATGAGTGTATTTGGGGAGAGGCTTTGAGAACAAGTTGAAGAGCGACTGTCCTTCTATGAGACTGGAGAGATACCATGAAAGAATCTGGATGTCATGAAGGAAGAAATCTTCAGGCAGAGGAAGCGGCTACTGAGATTACTAGGAAGCTGGAGAAACAGGAGAAGAAATGCTTAAAGAAGGAAAAGAAACAGCTGGTTGCACTTGCCCTCACATCTTCAGAAAACAGCAATAGTACTCCAGAGGAGTGTGAGGAGACGAGTGAAAAACCCAAAAAGAAGAAAAAGCAGAAGCCCCAGGAGGTTCCTCATGAGAATGGAATGGAAGACCCATCTATCTCTTTCTCCAAACCCAAGAAAAAGAAATCTTTTTCCAAGGAGGAGTTGATGAGTAGTGATCTTGAAGAGACCGCTGGCAGCACCAGTCTTCCCAAGAGGAAGAAGTCTTCACCCAAGGAGGAAACAGTTAATGACCCCGAAGAGGCAGGCCACAGAAGTGGCTCCAAGAAAAAGAGGAAATTCTCCAAAAAGGATCCAGTCAGCAGTGGGCCTGAAGAGGCAGCCGGTAAGAGAAGCTCCAAGAAGAAGAAAAAGTTCCATAAAGCATCCCAGGAAGATTAGAATGCAAACGGACATTCTCTGGGAGGTGGGGCATACGATAGCCCAAGGTGACATCTCCCAACCTGTGCCCTGTTCCCCAATAAAAACAAATTCACACACACACACACACACACACACACACACACACACACACACACACAGCAAAATAAAAACGGTAATGCCTTCTAGTTCATGTAACTTCAGTAATCTTTGGCAAATAAAAATAGTTTTAAAGATTATTGATAAAAACATTTAGTCTAAATTATGCAGGTCAGATATTAGGTTTGCTAAAGGCTTTAAGGTCATAAACTGCTTTGACTTTTGAAAACTGTTCAATTTATTTTGAAGACATTAAATTCTAAATAAGGCATGGGGATGTATGGAATCAGCCATGCCCTCTAGCTATGCAAAGAAGGTTATAAAGAAAAGAGATTTTATATAAAAAAGGATGTTGTGTGGTAAATTCTTGTCCTAAAGTAAAAGGACTTGTTGTTTAAAAGAGGGATGTTTAGGGCAAGTCATAAAGTCTAAACATGTTGTACATGGTCTGTGTAAGTCGTGAAAGAATTTAAGAAAAGAAATTTATGCCAAAAATGTTGTACAATTTAAAGGTGATTAGGCCTCCTAAATGCTTCATAAAATGCTGCTATGACTCAACTGTACAGCTTGCCTGCTTTACAGCTAGGTAAGGTCTGGGACACATGGAGTTAGACACTGGAAAGAGTCAGACTTTATTTGCATTTCTCTCTGGGTCCTAGGCTCCACACCTAATACATAATTAAAATCCCTTACTTACCAAGGTTTTCACCAAAAGTAAAAGTCACTAAGAGTTAACATTGTAACATGTAATTGAGACTACTGAAAAAATAAGTTTACATACAAGATGTGTAAGAGAATAAAATGTGTTTTTGTAAGAGATTATAAGAAAGTATGGGAATGTAAATTTTTGCCTAGGTTAGAGGGTTAAAGGATTGTTTTAAGTTAAATAAAGCTAAAGGTTTGAACAAGTTGTGAAAGGTTTATAAAAATTAATTATAAGAGATTCTATGTGTGAACATATTGGCTAAAGTTAAACTGGCATTATTTAGTTTTTTCCCCCATAAATTGGACATTGGAATAGAAGCACAACAGAGTTTGCTTAGAACATTGTTCTGCTCTGAGAAAAAAAATATTGTAAAGCATTATAAAATGTTTATATAAATCTTACCTTATGGTCAAACTAATTAAAACTGAATAGATTTATAAAATGTTATTAAAACTAGCTTTAACATTAAAAATACACTAATGGAAACATAAAATTTGATTTTCTACTTTAAAAATGATTTTATGGCCGGTCACGGTGGCTCAAGCCTGTAATCCCAGCACTTTGGGAGGCTGAGATGGGTGGATCACGAGGTCAGGAGATCGAGACCATCCTGGCTAACACGGTGAAACCCCGTCTCTACTAAAAAATACAAAAAACTAGCCATGTGAGGTGGCGGGCACCTGTAGTCCCAGCTACTCGAGAAGCTGAGGCAGGAGAATGGTGTAAACCCAGGAGGCAGAGCTTGCAGTAGGCTGAGATCCGGCCACTGCACTCCAGCCTGGGTGACAGAGCGAGACTCCATCTCAAAAAAAAAAAAAATGATTTTACGTAATATTAAAAGACAGTGAAAGGTTTTTGTTTACCTTTTAGGTAAACTACAAAAGGAAAAAGTGGGGGAAAGGAAAGAAAGGAGACAGAATCAGTTGTCCTCATGCTATCTCCATCTTCATTGGGTCTTGTTGGGAAAGCTGAGTCTCTTCTTTATCAGAATAATGTTTTTTCCTCAAAAAAAATTTTTTTTGAGACAGAGTCTCATTGCAGTGCAGTGATGTGGTCTTGGTTCACTCCAACCTCCACCTCCCAGGTTCAAGTGATTCTCCTGTCTCAGCCTGCCGAGTAGCTGGGGCTACAGGCACCCACCACCATGCATGGCTAATTTTTGTATTTTTAGTACAGGCAGAGTTTCACCATGTTGGCCAGGCTGGTCTTGAACTCCTGACCTCAAATGATCCAAAGTGGTGGGCCTCCCCAAAGTGGCGGGATTACAGACATGAGCCACGATGCCTGGCCTAAAAAAATTTTGAGTTATCATTTTGGCTAAATGAGTAACTTATGGTAACCTGAGATTCTATTTTGTAATATCCAATGTTTTAAACCTTTGGTATTTAACAAATCTTTCAAAATCAAACTCTAGATTATCATGCTAAATCAGCCAACATTAAAATTGTTTAAATATACAATTTGAATGAACTCCATGGTCTCAGTCAAATTATCTATGATAACCCATTAGTTATCAGTGCTATGCACCTAAATTGGAAAACAACTGGTATTCAAGAGGACATATGTCTAATGTTAAGCATGGTCTCATGAAGAACCGGGACAGCTGCCTTGTCCTTCCTAAATCCTTAAAGCTTTTGCTATTAAATGTTCTTCATTCCATGACTGGTCATGGAAAATATAAAATAATCCAAATTGAATATATTGATGTGGTGACTTATAAATTGCGGAAATAGTTTAAAACCAATGTTTGGTTCCATATTCCCAGGAGGACAATTAAAGCCTCAGGTACATTTGGCTACCTGATGGGCCATTTAAGCATTTATAAAGGAATTTCATTCAATTGTCATTTTCAATGCATGTTTTCTGGTGTATAAAAGCTTTTCCGTGCAAGAGGGCTGATGTTATAGCAGTAGATTATTATGCTACAGTGTATTTTACCAGGTAAAGAAAGTTTTTTATGGGTCACTGAGGACAATCCCTTCAGTCTAGAACCCGAAGACTTGATCTTCTGAGAACATCAGAGAAAGACCGTCCTTGCCATCCACACTACAGAAAAACTTTGGAGCCTGGAACCTTGGGTTTATAATCTCACAACTGAGAAGGGTCCCTCACACTCCTGGAACTGTACACCTCTTGGAACCCTTAAGGTAAAACTAATCAGGAAAGTTTCTCCCCAGAAGAAGATGGCATCCTTGATGTGAACAGCTTTTCTGAAAGATCACAGATCAAAACTTCTATTATCATGAGACTCTTATCTTTGAATATGTTTTCCTTGTTTATGCCTCTATGAACAATAGAAATGAAAAGGGGGTCCATTATGTGCTCTTATAGGGTATGCTTTTCTTTGTGAAGGATTTTGCAGCCAGCCTTATACATGAATAACTTTAATAGACAAAAGATGAAGGCCTAGTGTAGGTGAGAAACTTTAGTGATACATACGTTGCCTCAAAATCAGTCAAAACTCCTCTTAACCCACATCATGGATTAAAGAGAACATTGACAGGAGGCCTTCACTCTTCTAGAAGGACATCATTTGTTCGGTCCTTTTTCCATGGCTTAGAATAAAAGAGGCAATAATTAGAAATGTCTCCCTCATAATAGGCTCTACAGCAAATTCTACTTTAAAGTCTGTTGTTATACAACAGACTTTAAATTCTCTTGTGAAAGTTATGCTAAATAATAGAATTGGTTAAACAGAAAAGTACCTGTGCAGCTGCTGACATTTGTGGCCTATGGAGAAATACATCAAGTGTAAATTATAAAAATTCAGTTGTAGGGGATTAACGAAAAAACCACTTAGTCAAGTGAGTAGACTCTAGCTAGTTCATTCTTTAATCTATTTAATTTTAGGTGGTTTGGTTTATGGGGACCCTGGGTAAGGAGCATACTCCAAACTCTTGGTATTATCCTCCTCATAGTCATACTAACAGTCTCCCTGGTGTGCTGTGTTCTCTTAAAGGTTTTAAATGTTTGCATGCAGCCATCTCTAGAATGTCAAATGGTCTCTCTTCAACTGGAATGACAAAAGCTGAAAGAAATGTGCAACCATGAGGATACCATAACGTATGAATGACACGCTGAGACTGGAAACCTAAAACGATGGTAACTGAGAGTGGTGCTAAGGCCCTAAGTTTTGGTCACACTCTCACCTAAGTGAGAACCTGGCCAGAAAAGGGGAATTTTTTAAAACAAAATTATGGGAGGCCATTATTTTGGACTGAGCTCATGCACTAGGCCCTAACAAACCAAATGAAACTAAAATGGAGTCACTTGTGCTAAATGTGACATAATCAAACTAAGGCTTTAAGAAAACACATAGATCCTAGAAAAGATCAGGTTTTGTTTTTCTCCTGTAAATAGATGTTCCAACGTAAGGAGATACCCTCTGCTCAGTGCTTATTCTCTCCTTGCAAAACCCACTGTTCTACTGTTTCCCAGTGGGTTTCAAAACAATCTTAATGTTGGCTGATTTAGCATGATAATCTAGAGCTTGATTTTGAAAGGTTTGTTAAATACCAAAGGTTTAAAGTACATTTACAACAGTGATAGTAACATCAATGACTAAGGTTTTGGTCAATCTCTCAAAATTGAGAAAATGACCAAAATGGGAGAATTGTTAAAGCAAACTAAACATGGCCTGAGAAGGACTCCGTACTTCCATATTTGAGACCTTGTGGATGAACTGTAACTTAGCTTAATAGTCAGACAAAATTGAAAACCTAACTTAATAGTATGCACCCATAACAATAGCCGAGTGTTGGTCAATCCCAGCAGCCATACTTCAACCACTCATAGACTGTTGAGTGTTCAAACTGCGTTCAAGTAAGGCAAACACGGAGCTATAACCAATCTCACTGTTTCTGTACCTCACTTCCGATTCCTGTATGTCACTTTAACTTTTTTGTGTATAAATTTGTTCTGACCAGGAGGCACTCCTGAAGTCTGTGAACCTGCTCTGATTCTGGGGGCTGCCTGACTTACGAATACTTCATTGCTCAATCAAGCTCCTTTAAATTTAATTCGGCTGAAGTTTTTCTTTTATTAGGGCAAACCTGCCTCCCATTCTATTCAAAGTCACCCCTCTGCTCACTGAGATAAATGCACATCTGATTGCCTCCTTCAGAGAGGCTAATCAGAAACTCAGAAGAATACAACCATTTGTCTCTTATTTACTTATGACCTGGAAGCCCCTTCCCTGCTTTGAGTTGCCCAGCCTTTCCAGACTGAATCAATGTTCATCTTACATATGTTAATGATGTCTCATGTGTCCCTAAATGTATAAAACCAAACTGTGCTCTGACTACTTTGGGCACATGTCGTCAGGACCTCCTCAGGTTGTGCCACAGGCACGCATCCTCAACCTTGGCAAAATAAACTTCCTAAATTAATTGAGACCTGTCTCAGATTTTCAGGGTTCACACTTTCCACATTCCTATTATACAAGGGTGTATGTAACAGATGTCGCTTTTTTACAAATTATATTTTACATAATACAGTTACAATTTTAGGTTGTCTACATCGTAAGCACACAACAAGTGCTTATTAGTGGTGAAGCAGTGTAAACAATACCTGCTTATTTTTGAGTGTGATACAGCCTAGTGGACCTGTATATGTTTTTATAAGTTTAAGGTAACATGTTTACTTACAAATTGCTCCTTCTCACCCCATCCAACACATCTCAGAAAATAATTCAGGATGATAGAATATATTACATTACTCTGAATTTATACATCATATCACCTTATAATTTAATTTATTTATTACACTTATTACAATGTCCTTAAGATAAATTCCTAGCAGTGGGATTTTTAAATGAAAGGATTATATACATATTAAATTTGGATAGTTAATCCTAAATTGTCCTCCAGAAAGGTTATACCAATTTACACTCTCGCCAAGTATTGCCACCATATTTTTAAGGTTGCCTAGTATTCTGTCATGTAGATGTACCATAATTAAAATGCTTTAAAAGTGCCTGCCCAGGCCAAGCGCAGTGGCTCAAGCCTGTAATCCCAACACTTTGGGAGGCTGAGGTGGGCGGGTCACAAAGTCAGGAGATCGAGACCAGCCTGGCCAACACAGTGAAACCCAGTCTCCACTAAAAATACAAAAAATTAGCTGGGCATGGTGGTGGACACCTGTAATCCCAGCTACTTGGGAGGCTGAGGCAGGAGAATCACTTGAACCTGGGAGGCGGAGGTTGCATTGAGCCGAGATGGTGACATTGCACTCCAGCCTGGGTGACAGTGCTAGACTCCGTCTCAAAAAAAAAAAAAAGTGCCTGCCCTCCTTTTTCTCTTTCTCTCCCTCTTCCTCTCCTTCTCCTTCTCTTCTCCTCCTTCTCCTTCTTTGTCATTGTCGTCATCAGACAGGTAATGTGCCAACGTTGTAAAAAGGTGGCACATCTCGTATTTGTGCATGAACACCCAATCATCATGGGTATGACCCACAAAAGGATTGTGTGTGCTATTATTATTGCTGTTATTACTACATATTTTCACTTTTTTGCTAATATTATTATATTATATTATTGATGTTTTCTTGGCACTTTTTCCATTTTCTTTTCTTTTTTTGAGAGAGGTTTTCACTCTGTTGCACAGGTTTGAGTGCAGTGGCATGATCACAGCTCACTGCAGCCTCAAACTCCTGGGCTCAAGCAATCCTCCTGCCACAGCCTCCTGAGTATCTAGGACTACAGGAGTGTGCCATCATGCCTGGCTAATTTTTAAAATTTTTTTTGTAGAGACAGAGTCTTGTTATGTTGCTCATGCTGCTCTCAAAGTCCTGGCTTTCAGTGATCGTCCCACCTTGGCCTCCTAAAGCACCATCTTCTTTTTTATTAAAAAATATGGCTGGGCGAGGTGACCCACGCCTGTAATCACAGCACTTTGGGAGGCCAAGGCAGGTGGACTGCTTGAGCCCAGGAGTTTGAGACCAGCCTGGACAACATGGTGAAACCCCGTTTCCACACATACACACAAATCCCCAAAAATTAGCCCGGTGGGGTGATGCACGCCTGTAGTCCCAGCTTCTCAGGAAGCTGAGGTGGGAGGATCTCTTTAAGCTCTGGAGGCCGAGGCTGCAGTGAGCCGAGATCACGCCACTGCACTTCAGCCTGGATGACAGAGCGAGACTCTGTCTCTTTAAAAACAAACAAACAGGCCGGGCGCGGTGGCTCACGCCTGTAATCCCAGCACTTTGGGAGGCCGAGGCGGGCGGATCACAAGGTCAGGAGATCGAGACCATCCTGGCTAACACTGTGAAACCCCGTCTCTACTAAAAATGCAAAAAATTAGCCGGGCGAGGCGGCGGGCGCCTGTAGTCCCAGCTACTCGGGAGGCTGAGGCAGGAGAATGGCGTGAACCCGGGAGGCGGAGCTTGCAGTGAGCCGAGATCGCGCCACTGCACTCCAGCCTGGGCGACTAAGCGAGACTCTGTCTCAAAAAAAAAAAAATAAAATAAAAATAAATAAAAATAAAAAAAAAATAAAAATAAAAACAAACAAACAAACGAACAAAAAAATGGACATGGTGGCTCACACCTGTAATCCCAGCACTTCGGCAGGCCGAGGCAGGCGGATCACCTGAGGTCAGGAGTTTGAGACCAGCCTGGCCAACGTGGTGAAACCCCATCTCTACTAAAAATACAAAAAAAATAGCCAGGTGTGGTGGCAGGCCCCTGTAGTCGGGAGGCTGAGGCAGAAGAATCACTTGAACCTGGGAGGCGGAGGTTGTAGTGTGCCAAGATCGCGCCACTGCACTCCAGCCTGGGTGACAAGGGCAAAATTCCACCTCAAAAAAAAAAAAAAAAAAAAAAAAGTGGGGCTCATGCCTGTAATCCCAACACTTGGGGAGGTAAAGGCAGGAGGATACCTTGAGCCCAGAAGTTTGATATCAGCTAGGCAAAACAGGAAAATCCTTTCTCTATTAGAAAACAAGCAAACAAACAAATAAAACAGTACTTGTCTCTTTTTTGTTTGTTTGTTTGTTTTGTGAGACAGAGTCCCAGTTGCTCGGGAGGCTGAGGCACGAGAATCACTTGAATCTGGGAGGTGGAGGTTGCAGTAAGCCTAGATCACACCACTGCACTCCAGCCTGGGCGACAGAGCGAGACTCCATTTCAAAACAACAACAACAAAGACAAAAAAAAACAAAAACAAAGAGTATCCTTTGTGAAGCTGTGAAAAGTATTAATTTTGTTAAATCTCAACCCTTCAGTGAACATCTTTTGAAAATTCTGTCTAACAAAATGGGAAGTATGCATAAAGTGCTTTTGCTCCCTACCAAAGTCTGGTTGTTTGTAAGAAAAGCCCTTGTGTTATTTAGACACAAGCTGAACTAGCCAATTTTTTTCAGTGAACACATTTTTTACTTGAAAGTATAATGAACTATGTTTATTGAGTCTTGAGTATTTGGCAGACAGTTTTACAAAAATAAACAAAGTAAGCCTGTCACTTCAAGGAAAACAACTTAACATTATTTGTTGGCAACGATAAAGTTAGAACTTTCAAGCCAAAAATAGAATTTTGTACCTGCCACCCGAGCTTGACAGTTTCCCAATACTTAAAAACTTTTCTGATGAGATTGGTGGTGATATTAATGAATGTTATTTTTAAAACGTTGTATAGTGAAATGTGGCAACATTTGGAAGCTCTGCATAGCTCAGTGAACCAATGTTTTCCAAATGACCAATTCGTTGATGATACAAAATCATGCACGGGTAAAAAAAAATCCACTCAAAGTGCAAGATAGATTTTCATATAGCCCAGAGCAGAAAAGGCTTATTGATATGGTTTCAGAGTTTAAGTTGCAGCTAACCTTTAAGAAACAAATATTTCAGCCTGGGCAACATTGGGAGTTGCTGTCTCTACAATTTTCTTTTTCTTTTTTTTTTTTTTTTTTCTAAACTGGTTTTAATGAGTGGTATTGATGTCTTTGTCTCACTTAGGGTCTCAATTTTCCACTGACATTGGTAAAATACATTCAGTCACCCCATTTAAGTGGAAATAAACCTGATTAAACCTTTATCTAATATCAATAATATTCCCTAATGCCTAAAGAAATTGAAGGAATCAGACCCACAATAAAAGACTCTATTTAAATGGGTCTAATTATTTATTGCTCTAGCCCATATGGTACTCTGATAATTTCCATAAGGAAATCAAATGAGTATGACTGACATTTCTTTTTTTTTTTTTTTTTTAATTTATTTATTATTATTATACTTTAAGTTGTAGGGTACATGTGCATAACGTGCAGGTTTGTTACATATGTATACTTGTGCCATGTTGCTGTGCTGCACCCATCAACTCGTCATTTACATCAGGTATAACTCCCAATGCAATCCCTCCCCCCTCCCCTTCTTTTTCTTTTTTAATTTAGTCAGGTGTGATGGCACCTCCTTGTAGTCCCAAGTACTTAGGAGGCGGAGGTGGAAGGATCATTTGAGCTCAGGAGGTCAAGGCTGCAGTGAGCTATGATTGTACCACTGCACTCCAGCCTGGGTGTCAGAGCAAGGTCCTGTCTCAAGAGAAAAAAAAAAAGTAAGAAAGAGAGAAGAAAGAGAGAAAGAGAGAGAGAAAGATGGAGGGAGGAAGGACTATTTGTTGAGTGTGGTGTAAAATAAACAAAGATTGTCCATAATTGTCTGAAAAGGCAACTAAACCCTGCATCATACAACTACATAGCTAGAGTTCTTGTTTTTTTTTTTTTGAGACGGAGTCTCGCTCTGTCGCCCAGGCTGGAGTGCAGTGGCCGGGTCTCAGCTCACTGCAAGCTCCGCCTCCCGGGTTCACGCCATTCTCCTGCCTCAGCCTCCGGAGTAGCTGGGACTACAGGCGCCCGCCACCTCGCCCGGCTAGTTTTTTTGTATTTTTAGTAGAGACGGGGTTTCACCATGTTAGCCAGGATGGTCTCGATCTCCTGACCTTGTGATCCGCCCGTCTCGGCCTCCCAAAGTGCTGGGATTACAGGCTTGAGCCACCGCGCCCGGCGTTTTTTGTTTTTTTAAACATGGAGTCTCACAATGTTGCCTAGGCTGGCCTCAAACTCCTGGGCTCAAGTGATCCTACTGCTTCGGCCTCTGGAGTAGCTTGGACTACAGGTACAGTGGCTCAGAATTCTTCATATAGTTTAGCCAAAATAACGTATCACAAATATATTGAATGTATATTGAATGGAGGGCAGGGTGGTGGCTCACGCCTATAATCCCAATGCTTTGGGAGGCTGAGCTGGGTGGATCACTTGAGCCCAGGAGTTCAAGACCAGCCTGAACAACATGGTAAAACCCCATCTGTAGAAAAAATACAAAAAAAATTAGCCAGGTGTAGTGGTGCACACCTGTAGTCCTAGCTATTCAGGGGGCTAAGGTGGGAGGATCACTTGAACCTGGAGGCTGAGGCTGCAGTGAGCCATAATGGCACTACTGCACTCCAGCCTAGACAACAGAGTGAGACTCCATCTCAAAAATAAACAGGCCAGACACGGTGGCTCGTGCCTGTAATCCCAGCACTTTGGGAGGCCGAGGCGGGTGGATCACAAAGTCAAGATAGTGAGACCATCCTGACCAACATGGTGAAACCCCATTTCTACTAAAAATATCAAAATCAGCTGGGTATGGTGGCACACGCCTGTAGTCCCAGCTACTTGGGAGGCTGAGGCAGGAGAATTGCTGGAACCTGAGAGGTGGAGGTTGCAGTGAGCCGAGACCACGCCACTGCATTCCAGCCTGGCGACAGAGTGAAACTCCGTCTCAAAAAAAACCCAAAAACCCAAAAAACTAACAAAAAACACAGAAAAGCAAATATATTGAATGGAGAAATAGATATGAGAGTTCAGCTGTTTTTAAATTATTAATCCACACACTAAAGAGATTTGCAAAAGTTTAAAACAACGTCTCTTCTCACTATTTTTTGTTTTAGAAGATATAATAGTTTAAAAATATATATTTATGTTAAAATTAGTGGTTTTATCATTATTTAACATGAATTTATAAGTATACATTTACAGTTTTTCTGTTTTAATTTCTTTTCTTCTTCTTTTTTTTTTTTTTTGAGACAGGGTTTCTGTCACCCAGACAAGTGCAGCAGTGAAATCATAGCTCACTGCAGCCCAGAACTAGGCTCAAATGATCCTTCCCTCTCAGCCTACTGAGTAGCTGGAACCACAGGTGCATGCTATCACACCTGACTAATTAAAAAAAAAATTTGGCCGAGCATGGTGACTCATGCCTATAATCTCAGCACTTTGGGGGGTCAAGACAGGTGGATCGGCTGAGGTCAGGAGTTCGAGACCAGCCTGGCCAACATGGTGAAACCTTGTCTTTAATAAAAATACAAAAATTAGCCAGGCATGGTGATGTGCCCCTGTAATCCCAGCTACTCAGGAGGCTGAGGCAAGAGAATCACTTGAACCTGGGAGGTGGAGGTTGCAGTGGGCTGAGATTGTACCACGGTACTCTAGCCTGGGCAACAGAGTGAGACTCCATCTCAAAAAAATTTTTTTTTGTTTTTGCTTTTTTTTTGTTTTTAGAGATTCGGTCTTGCTGTGTTGCCCAGGCTGGTCTCAAACTCCTGGGCTCAAGTGATCCTCCCACTTTGGCCTCCCAAAGTGCCAGGATTATAGGTGTGAGCCACCTTGTCCAGCCTCAATTTCTAATATGGTAAATATCAATAGATATTAACCCACAAGGCCAGGTGCTGTGTCTTACACCTGTAATCCTGGCACTCTGGGAGGCTGAAGTGGGCAAATCACTTGAGGTCAGGAGTTTGAGACCAGCCTGGCCAACATGGTGAAACTCCATCTCTACTGAAAAAAATACAAAAATTAGCCAGGAGAGGTAGCACATGCTAGTAATCCCAGCTACTTGGGAAGCTAAGGTATGAGAATTGCTTGAACCCAGGAGGCAGAGGTTGCAGTGAGCTGAGATTGTGCCACTGCACTCCAGCCTGGGCGAGAGCGAGACTCTGTCTCAAAAAAAAAAAAAAGAAAAAAAAAAAAAGATATTAGCCCACAAAAGCTAATGCCCTTTGTAGTTCCCGATAATTTTTTTTTTTTTTTAGATGGAGTTTTGCTCTTGTTGCCCAGGCTGGAGTGCAATGGCATGATCTTGGCTCACCGCAACCTCCACCTCCCAGGTTCAAGCAATTCTCCTGCCTCAGCCTCCTGAATAGCTGGGATTATAGGCACCCACCACCACGCCTGGCTAATTTTGTATTTTTAGTAGAGACAGGGTTTCTCTCCATGTTGGTCAGACTGGTCTCGAACTCCCGACCTCAGGTGATCCACCCACCTCGGCCTTCCAAAGTGCTTGGATTACAGGCGTGAGCCACCATGTCTGGCCTATAATTTTTAAGTATGTAAAGGAGTCCTGGGACTAAGAAGTTTGAGAACCATTGCTTTAAAGCCCCTAAATGACTCTCCCTATTACAACCCTTTTCCTCCCCCACCAGTTGCTACTATCCAGGGTTTTAAATATTGCCTTTCTTTTTCTTCTAGTTTATCATATATATTCTATATATGTATGGATACATTGGTGTCTGCCAAGCAAGTCTTATTGATGGAATGGTTGCCTGAGCTCAGTTTCCCCCATATAATATTGTTCATGAAGCCCCTACTCAGAGGATTAGCATTAGTCCAGTCCTTGTTTTTGTTGTTGCCTTTGGGACACTTCTCATTCATGTAATCAAAAGACCTTGGTACAATAAAGTTCCAGTCCATCAAAGTTTGGTTAGTTGTGGTTGTGACACTCTGCCAGAGTCAGTTAAAACAGGCCATTTCCACCTCCCTGCCACACAGAGGGTGCCAGATGCTCAGTAAGCCTGAGCTCGCATTCTGCTGGTGTGCTGGTGTGCACTGTGGCATTGGGAATGCTGGTGTGGTTTACTACTTGCAGGACAAGAAGGTCATTCTGGTCAGCAGCAAAATGAGGTCTAGGGTGGCAGATCCAGCGCTGCTTCAGGTTATCCTTTGTGGCCACAGTTTGGGAGAGCCTAACAAAAGTTTTTTTGTTTCCAGAACTCTGCTGCCATTTTCTTGTGAAAAAAGCAGATGGACAGGTTAGTGCCCCACCCTCCATCCTCGGGGTCTCACGCATTCCCTACCTATCAGACGGGCTTCACCTGGGTTAGTGTAGCAACTCCATCTGTCTTTCTCTTCCTGAGGCTGTTAACCTCTATGGGCACCCGTTGCCCTCATTGCTTGACTCAGACCTTTCTGCCTTAGTTGTCCAGTCCAGGAAGGGAGGTCACATCCTATACAAACTTGACATGTTTGAACATGTTGCTCACCTGAATGGAAGAATCAGGCATCCCCAGCACAGCTTGAGGGACCTAGCACCCTGGTATTTCTGGGTCCCATTCCCCACTCCTGTGGGATCACAAAGAGTGGAGTCACTCAGTGAAGCCTCACCTCCAGATTAGAGTTGGGGTGCCTTCTCTGGGCTACTATGGCAGCCTGAAGTGCAAACCACCCCCAAGGTGTGCACTCTAAAGGGAAAAAGGAAAAAGAATGTCTGGGAACACTAAGATTGGGATTTCAAAGGTGCAGCCTAGCAGGTGGCTGCCTGGTCCACCAACACCCCTACTAAACTCAGTGTCTCTCAACATGCACCATGGTGCTGTTTCCCTTGCACTGGAGTGTAGAGTTTAGTGTCAATACTGCCCTAGTCAGACAGAGGTTTAGTGTCAATACTGCCCTAGCCATCCCATTAGCAGGCCAGCTTGATGTCTTTCTTCAGTTGTTGTGTGAGCTGGGTGTCTCATCATTAAAAGTCTTCATTCAAAGGATGATGAGGTGTATGTATTTAATGAGAGAGTGCCCACTGGCAAGTTGCTTGGTCAGTGAAGCATGTTTCTTGGTCAGAGTAAAGTCCCATAGGGCATCCAAAAACATGACATAAGTTCCTCTCAAGGGTGGAGGGTGGTCATGTTAGACCCAGCATCCACATGAGTGGTGTATATTTGTCTCTTTCAGGCAGCAAGTCCTTGTCCCTACACAGGGGTTCCTTTAACAGTCCGGTCTCCTAGTTGCCATTCTCCTGACCAGGTGGCTAGGCTGTTGGCAATGGCCCTTGAATCAGTGAAAATGAATGGATGGCTGCTGCAGCCTGGTGGATCCCATCTGCTTGTTGTTTCACAGAGCCATCAGTAAAACATGCCATGCCAGCACTAGGCATGTCTCTGAGGTCTGAGTCTTGGGCTACAGATAGCCACAGAATGAGCCAAAGCATCCTTTACAGGTCACTTGGTCCCTTGTGGTAAGCTGGCCATTTGTCCCTGAAGCCTACTGGTCCCTTGGGATCCTGGCTGGGCCCTATCTTGAATGTACCATTTCCATTTGATAATTGCACTCTGTTGAACCTATCCAGTTTTATTGGTGGGATTTCTAAGCACCCAAGTGATAACTGGCAATTCAGGTCACAGCATCAACATGTGACACTCCAGCTGTAAGATGCTGTTTCCACCAGGGCCCAGAAGCAAGTATGGAGTTGCCATTTAAAATGGTTATGTCTCATGCTGTTTCAAGCAAGTTACATGTCCAAAATCTGTGAGGCTGGTGCACCCCAGTGGCAGTTTGCTGTTGCCACAGACTCTAATCAGTGTGTATGGAGGTTGGGATACCTGAAATTCCATCAGACTAGCAGGCATTGCCTTTAAAGGTTTTAGTGCAGCACTGCTTTTGTTGAATAACCCATTGGGGCTTGGGTAGCTGGGTGGCAGGTAGGAGTGAATTTGCCCCACTGTTATAGCTCGAATTTTCAGGTGTGAGGGGGCATACCCTCTCAGGCAAGTGCTTTTAAAGGTTTTAAAGGCAGTGACTGGGCCATGGCTTCCTGAAAGTCTTCCAAGGCCTATTGCTGCAAAGAACCCTTTTCAAAGTTGGCCGCTTTGCTGATGACCTTGACTAAAAAGGCCAAGAGAACACCTGGGTGGGGTACATACTGTCTTTGGTACTCAAAGAGGCCTACCAGCTGTTGGGGCTCCTTTTTATTAGTGGGTACTGTCAGGGTTAAACATTTTTGCTTGACAGTATCTGGGATACTTTTTTTTTTTTTTTTAATTTAAAGACAGGATCTGGCTCTGTCACCCAGGCTGGAGTGCAGTGGTGTCACTGTAGCATTGACCTCCCTGGCTCAGGTGATCCTCCCACCTCGGCTTCCTAAGTAGCTAGGACATGCCACCATGTCCAGCTAATTTTTTGTATTTTTTTGTAGATACAAAAATGTTGCCCAGCTGGTCTCAAACTCCTGGGCTCAGGCAATCCTCATGCCTTGGCCTCCCAAAGTGCCGGGATTACAGATATAAGCCACTGCACCCAGCATGGATACTTTTTTTTAATGTTAAGATTTTATTTACAAGATTTTTTGTTGTTGTTGTGCGAAAAGTAAAAAATGCTGTTCCAATCTTGGTGTAACTGGTAGCCATGGACGGTTGACTTACCAATCACAGCTATCCATGTTATAGCAAGAGTTTTACACAGAAACCTATCAGCGCTTACAATTTTGTTGGGGTTAAGTCCTGAAGCATGGTGGTGGATTACCAAGAGTGACTAAATAGAAGAAGGTGGAATGTCACTGGAACTATTCTTTTTTTTTTTTTTTTTGAGACGGAGTCTCGCTCTGTCGCCCAGGCTGGAGTGCAGTGGCCGGATCTCAGCTCACTGCAAGCTCCGCCTCCCGGGTTTACGCCATTCTCCTGCCTCAGCCTCCCGAGTAGCTGGGACTACAGGCGCCCGCCACCTCGCCCGGCTAGTTTTTTTTATTTTTTATTTATTTTTAATTTTTTTTTGAGACAGAGTCTCGCTCTGTCGCCCAGGCTGGAGTGCAGTGGCGTGATCTCGGCTCACGGCAAGCTCCGCCTCCCGGGTTCACGCCATTCTCCTGCCTCAGCCTCCGGAGTAGCTGGGACTACAGGCACCCCCACCTCGCCCAGCTAGTTTTTTGTATTTTTTTTTTTTTTAGTAGAGATGGGGTTTCACCGTGTTAGCCAGGATGGTCTCGATCTCCGGACCTCGTGATCCGCCCGTCTCGGCCTCCCAAAGTGCTGGGATTACAGGCTTGAGCCACCGCTCCCGGCCTTAGTTTTTTGCATTTTTTAGTAGAGATGGGGTTTCACTGGGTTAGCCAGGATGGTCTCGATCTCCTGACCTTGTGATCCGCCCGTCTCGGCCTCCCAAAGTGCTGGTATTACAGGCTTGAGCCACCGCGCCTGGCCATACTGGAACTATTCTTAGGCTCTTTGGGTGGGTGGGTGTTTTAGGGTTTCTAACACAGCTAATTTTTTTTTTTTTAACAGCCACCAAATTCATGAGCAGTCCTGCTGAACGGCGCTGTTTCTGCAGGTCATTTGGAGTCTTAGTCATCTTTTCCTTCGTCGTCTGTTTCTACCTTCCTGGGATACTTTTTTTGACTTTTAGCACAGGCGACCTTGGCATTCTGCCTCTTACAGTCCATTGTTAGTTTCCATGCCTGGACAGCCTTTTTTGCCCAGTCAAACTGGTCTGTTACATTATCACGGGGTGGTTTGTAAGAAAGTTTTGAATTAACCAAGTGATCTCCTGTTCTCCTTTTAGTATGCAGCACTGCTTTTGTTGAATAACCCATCGGGGTTTGAGTAGCTAGGCGGCAGGTAGGAGTGAATTTGCCCCACTGTTATAGCTTGAATTTTCAGGTGTGAGGGGCATACGGCTCCACATCTGACCTTTAGATAGTGAGTCTCGCTTTCTGTGAAGGACCACTGGTTCCCCTTGGATGCCTCAGGGGTCACCTGAGTACCTCTTTCTTGTACCCAGTCAAGTACCTCAGGGTCCATCTGAGTAGCCACTTCCCAAACTCTGGCCCAGGGAATGAGGGATCACGTAAGTGCTCAACAACCAGAGGATCTTGCATTATGTTTCCCTGTTGCCACTGTGAAAGGAAAATCTTGGGACCCCAAAATTACTAAGCTAAGGGAAAAGTCAAGCTGGGAACTGCTCGGGACAAACCTGCCTCCCATTCTATTCAAAGTCACCCCTCTGCTCGCTGAGATAGGTGCATATTCTGATTGCCTCCTTTGGAAAGGCTCATCAGAAACTCAAAGAATGCAACAATTTATCTCTCACCTACCTATGACCTGGAAGCCCCCTCCTTGCTTCGAGTTGTCCCACCTTTCTGGACAGAACCAATGTACTTCTTACATATATTGATTGAGATCTCATGTCTCCCTGAAATATATAAAGCCAAGCTGTGCCCCAGCCACCTTGGGTACGTGTCGTCAGGACGTCCTGATACTGTGTCATGGGCACACGTCTTTAACTTTGGCAAATAAACCTCCTAAAATGATTGACACTTGTTTCGTCATTTTTCTTGATTGACACAACATTGCTCTTTCTTTGCTTCAATCCATGAAGCCAGCTCACTCACATCTGTGGGGCTGGGGCAGGGTTAGCAATCTATGTCCTGCTCATCGCTCTTCCTTTCCCATAAATCATCCATTTGCATTTTCAGCTCCTGAACCCCCAAGCTGATCTCTCCACCCTGGGCCAGGTACTGGGGGGTATCGCCCCTCCCATGTTGACAATAATCCATGGTTTTGTCAGACCAGATGCTGCTCACTGTGCCAGTTTTGTGAAGCAGGTTCACTGTGCACTGCTTACCAACTTGTGTCAGTCTGGTGAGGCAGAATGCACTTATATGCAAGTTACATGATGCAGAATTACTCCTCACAGATAGGCAGCAAGGAACGGCAGAAGCCTGGGGTCCACTGTGAGCTGATATGCCAAGCCTCAAGAAAGCTGCCTGGGGCAGATGTAGTCTCTGCTGCATGTGCCCCACTTGTACCACAGCTGAGGGACCCCAAAAGGTAGCTCTGTGTTACATATCTCATGGTCATATGTCTTGCTGGGCAATGCTTTCAAAAATGTACTGCTTCCAGGGGAGACAGGAACAACTCTTGGGCTATTCCAGGCAGTTCCTCCCTACTCAAGATGTTCCATTCCCCAGGAGGGACAGGAACAAGGCCTGGGCTGTTTCAGGCAGTTCCTCCTTGTCTCAGGATGTTACATTCCAGTACATTCCAAGTTATTCTTGAGGATGTTACATTCCCAGCACATTCCAAGTTATTCTTACAAGCAAGAAACAGGGAAGAACTGGGTGGGTCCATGCGCCCAGAGAACTGGTCTGTACAAATTTTAAATTTCTTATATAGTCCAATTTATTAATTTTTAATTTTATGGGTCATGTTTTAGTGTTATATCTAAGAATGCTTTGCCTCAGCCAAAGCACGAAGAATTTTTCCTAGAAGTTTTATAGTTTTAGCTTTTACATTTATTATGTAGTTTGGCTGTGTTCCCACCCAAATCTCACGGTAGCTCCCATAATTCTCATGTGTTTTGGGAGGGACCCGGTGGGAGATAATTGAATCATGGGGGTGGTTTCCCCATACTGTTCTCCTGGTAGTGAATAAATCTCATGAGATCTGATGATTTTATAAGGGAAAGCCCCTTTCACTTGGCTCTCTCATTTCCTCTTTGCCTGCCACCATGTGAGACGTGCCTTTCACCTTCTGCCATGATTGTGAGGCCTCCCCAGCCACGTGGAACTGTGAGTCCATTAAACCTCTTTTTCTTTATAAATTACCCAGTCTCAGGTAGGTCTTTATCAGCTGTGTGAAAACAGACTAATACAATTTAGGTGTGTGATCCATTATGAGTTAATTTTTGTGTGTGACAAGGGTCTATATTTTGTTTATGGATATGCAGTGGTCTTAACACCATTTCTTGATTAGACCACCCTTTCCACTATTGAATTGCCTTGGCAACTTTGTCAAAAATCAATTGACCAGAAGTATAATGGTTTATGTCCAGACTCTCAAATTTGTTTCATTAATCTATATGCCTAGTTTTACCCCAGTACTGCAGTCTTTTATTATTGAGGCTTTATACTAAGCTGTGAAATGGGATGAGGTAAATCATCTGAATTTCTTCTTTTTCAAATTTATTTTGGCTGTTATGGGATCTTTGTCTTTCCATATAAATTTTAGGGTAAGCATGACAATTTTCACAAAAGATCTTTCTGGGATTTTGGTATGGATTGCATTGCATCTACAGATCAATCTTTATAGAATTGTCTAAATTATCCAAGGAGAATTGTCATCTTAAAAATATTGAGTCCTTCAAGAGAATGAGAAGACAGATTCAGACAGGGAAAAAATATTTGCAAAAGACATAACTGATAAGGGACTAGTATCCAAAATATACAAAGAACTCTTAAAACTCAATGATAAGAAAACAACCGAATTAAAAAATGGGCAGCAGCCCTGAACAGACACCTCACCAAAGAAGATATACAGATTGGCAAATAAACATATGAAAAGATGCTCCATGTCATATATCTTTAGGGTGCTGAAAATTAAAACAGCAATGAGATGCCACTACATACCTATTAGAATGGCCCAAATCAGATGTGGAGCAACAGGAACTCTCATTCACTGTTGATGGAAATGTCAAATAGTACAGCTACTTTGGAAGACAGTTTGGCAATTTCTTACCAAACGAAACATACTCGTGCCATACAATTCAGCAATCACGCTTCAAATGAGTTGAAAACTATGTTCACACAAAAACCTGCACTTGGGTGTTTGTAGCAGGTTTATCCTTAGTTGCCAAAATTTAGATGCAACCAAGATATCCTTCTGTAGGTGAATGGGTAAAATAAACTGTAGTACATTCAGACAATAGAATATTATTCCATTATTATACATAGTTCTAATTACATTATGATTTCTGCTTTGAACTATAGGGTTGTTAGCAATTTCTTCTTTTTCAAACATTTGCATTTATTCTAGTTATCTCTTTATTACTGATTTCTGGCTTTATTACATCATTGTCGGAGAGCTTGTCCTATTTGATTTGAGTTCTTTTACATTTGTTGAGAATTGTGTAGTCCAGTATATGTCAATTTCTGTGAATGTTTATTTGCATGCTTTATTGTTGGCTACTGTGTTTTCTGTATGTCTCCTAGGTCATGAATGTTAATCATGCCATTCAAATCTTTTGTATCCTTATTGATTTATAAGTCTCCTACCATAATTATGAATTTATATATACACCTCATTATTCTGTCACTTGCTATTTTAGGTGTACTGGAACTACTTATTCATTTATTCATTAAAGGTATATTAAGACGTGGGCAGATTGCTTGATCCTAGGAGTTTGAGACCAGCCTGAGAGAGAGAGAGCTTTCTGAGTGCCAGACACTGTTCTACTTGCTAGGGGATATAGCAGTGAACGAAATAGGCAAACATTCCTGCTATTGTTGACAGAATTAGATCATAAGAAAGATAAATAATTGCATATAATTTTGAAATTATCTTTCTGTAAATGGAATCTTTGAACATTATGAAATGACCTTTTTATCTTTAATAATTTTTAATGTAAACTCTAATTTGTGTGATGTTAATATTGTGATAACAGCTTGTCTTCATCCATTTTTGTGTTGCTATAAAGGAATACCTGAGGCTGGGTAATTTATAAAGAAAAAAAGGTTGATTTGGCTCATGATTCTGATGGCTGGAAAAGTTCAAGAGTTTAAGATTGGGCATCTGCATCTGGTGAAGGCCTCAGGCTGCTTCCACTCATGGCAGAAGGGGAAGGGAAGTCGGTGTGTGTGCAGAGACCACACAGTGGGAAATCAAGAGAGAGACAGGGAGAGAAAGAGAGAAGGTGCTAAGCTATCTTTAACAACCAACTTTTGCAGGAATGAATAGAGTGAGAACTTGCTCACTCGTCTTTCTCCCCACTCATTAATCTATTCATGAGAGATCTGCCCCCATGACCCAAACACCTCCCACTACATCCATCTCCAAACATTGCTAAACTGGCAATCAAATTTCAACAAGAGATTTGATGGAGACAAACAACTATACTCAAATTTTTACACCACTCATATTGAGTTACCATTTTTAAATATATTTCCATCCTTTTCAAGTTTCTGTATTCCTATATTTTAAATGTGTTTTCTAGAGAGTATATAGTTGTGCTTTCAAAATTTTAACCAGTGTGGCATGTCATTATCTAAAAAATTTAATCAATTTACACTTATTTTATATATATATAAATATATTTGCATTTATATCTAACATTTTATGCTTTCTATTTATTCAACTTCTATTTCTTTTGTCTCCCCTCTGGATTTTGTTTTGTTTTAATCATTTCATCTTTTTTTTCTTTCTTTAGTTTTTTTTGTTTTTTGTTTTGGACAGGGTCTCACTCTGTCACCCAGGCTGGAGTACAATGGCATGATCTTGGCTCACTGCAGCCTCGACCTCCTGGGCTCAAGTGATCTTCCCACCTCACCTCAGCCTCCCAAGTAGTTGGGACCACAGATGTGTACCCACATGCCTGGCTAATTTTTGAAACATTTTTTGTAAAGACGGAATCTCACTATGTTGCCCAGGCTGGTCTTGACTCCTGGCTCAAGGGATCTGTGGGGGATCATCAGAGTTGTGGGAAAAACTATACGGAAAGGACGCAAATTTTCTGAAAGGTCAGAAGGTTCTGCAGACCCCTGGGGGAGAATAGCTGAAGGCAGCTGTTCTGTAACCCTCAGGCAGAGGGCAAGGAGTAGGTGTAAGGGAGTGTGGGGGAATTTATCTTAAACAGTCTTGTTTACTTATGTTGACCAGGAACTGACCTTTGATTATCCACAGGCCAGACTTTCCCTGAAAGGGGAACAATAAATGTTAATTACCTACAGGTTGTGTTGGCTCCAGGTTTTCGGCATTGTGCCTGCACTGAATAAAAGCAAGCAGCTCCAGCTTCTCAGGGCTGCTGTCTGGCCACTAGAGCCAGGCAGTCACCTAGCTGCTCTTACACTGCATACCTTTGTCTGAGTACTCATTTCATCCATCGGCCAGGGTCTGCGGGACAGACCCGGGAGTGATCCACCTGCCTCAGCCTCCCAAAGTGCTGGTATTACAGACATAAGCCACTGCGCCTGGCCCTTTGCCTATTTTTTTTTCCCCTCATCTAGGTTGGAAGCTATGTGCTCTGTTCCTTTCATTTTTTTTAAAAAATAGTAGTATTATCAATATATAATTTATATAAGTCTGGTGTAGTGGCATGTGACTTTAAGTCCCAGCTACTCAGCAGGCTGATGCAGGATGATCCCTTGAGCCCAGGAGTTCTAGGCCAACCTGAGCAACACAGCAAGACCCTGTCTCCAAAAAACAAAAGAATATCTAATTCACATATCAAACAACTTACCCATTATATCAGGGTTCTCTAGAGGGACAGGGCTAATAGGATAGATGTATATATGAAAGGAAGTTTACTAAGGAGTATTGACTCACACTATCACAAGGTGAAGTCCAACAATGGGCCATCTGCAAGCTGAGGAGCATGGAAGCCAGTCCAAGTTCCAAAACCTCAAAAGTAGGAAAGCCAGCCAGGCATGATGGCTCAAGTCTGCAATCCTAGCACCTTGGGAGGCCGAGGCGGGCAGATCACTTGAGGTCAACAGTTCAAGACCAGCCTCGGCAACATGGTGAAACCCCATCTCTACTAAAAATACAAAAATTAGCCAGGCATGATGGGTGCCTGTAATCCCAGCTACTTGGGAGGCTGAGGCAGAAGAATTGCTTGAACATGAGAGGCAGAGTTTGCAGTGAGCCGAGATCAAGCCACTGCACTCCAGCCTGGGTGATAGAGCGAGATTCAATGTCAAAAAAAAAAAAAAAAAACCAGTAGAGAAGCCAACAATGCAGACTTCAGTCTGTGGCCAAAGGCCCAAAAGCCCCTGGCAAACCACTGGCATAAGTCCAAGAGTCCAAAAGCTGAAGAACTTGGAGTCCAATGTTCAAGGGCAGGAAGCATCCAGCACGAGAGAAAGATAGAGGCCAGAAGACTTGGTCAGTCTGTTCCTTCCACGTTCCTATCCTTTTATCCCAGCCATGTTGGCAGCTGATTAGATGGTGCCCATCCAGACTGAGGTTGGGTCTGCCTCTCCTGGTTCACCGGCTCAATTATTAATCTCCTTTGGTAACACCCTCACAGACACACCCAGGAACGACACTTTGCATCCTTCAATCCAATCAAGTTGATAGTATTAACTATCACACCAATTTAAAGTGTAGATTCAATGGCTTTTAGTATATTCACAGAGTTGTGCACTACAATTAGTTCTAGAACATTTTTATCACCCCCAAAAAAACTCTGCATCCATTAGCAATCACTACCCATTTCCCAACTTTCAGTGAGCTCCCCAGCCCAAGGCAACCTCTAATCTACTTTCTGTCTATAGAATTACCTATTCTGGGCAATTCATAGACACGTTATCACACAATAGGTGGTTTTGAAGACTAGCTTTGTTCACTTAGCCTCTTTTCTTGTCTTTCTTTCTTTTTTTTTTTTTTTTTTTGAGATGGAGTCCTGCTCTGTCACCCGGGCTGGAGTGCAGTGGCATGATCTCGGCTCACCACAACCTCCGCATCTCAGGTTCAAGCAATTCTCCTGCCTCACCCTTCCAAGTAGCTGAGATTATAGGCACCAGTCACCATGCTTGGCTAATTTTTTTTTTTTTTTTTTTGTATTTTTAGTAGAGTGGGGTTTCACCATGTTGGCCAGGCTGGTTGCGAACTGCTGACCCCAGGTGATCCACCCACCTCAGCCTCCCAAAGTGCTGGGATTACAGGTGTGAGCCACTATGCCTGGCCATGCTTAGCCTGTTTTCAAGGATCATCTATGTATAGCATGTACCAGTATAGTACTTCATTTCATTTTATTGTTAAATAATATCCCATTGTATAATGATACCACATTTTATTCATCCATTTATCAGTTTACAGACATTTGGGTTCTTTCCACTTTGGGGCTCTTATGAATAATGCTATGAACATTTATGTAAAAGCTTTTGTGTAGGCATGTATTTTTATTTCTTCTGAGTACGTACCGAGGAGTGGAACTGTTGGGTCATATAGCAACTGTTTAACCTTTTGAGGAACTACCAGGCTGTTTTCCAATGCAGATTCACCATTTAAAATCCCTCTAGTATTTTATAAGGGTTTCAATTTCTCCACATTCTCACAAGCACTTGTTACTATCTGTCCTTTTGACCACAGCAATCCTACTGGGAATGAAATTGTATTTTATTATGGTTTTGATTTGCATTTCCCTGCTGGCTAATGATGTCAAGCATCTTTTCATGTGCTTATTAGCAATCTATCTATCTTCTTGAGAGAATGTCTATTCAAATTATTTGCCCATTAAAAAAACTGGGACCAGGCATGGTAGCTCACTCCTGTAACCTCAACACTTTAGGAGATGAGAGGATATCTTGAGGCCACGAGTTCAAGACCAGCCTACAGACTAGGCAACATAGCAAGACCTCATCTCTACTAAAAATTTAAAAATTAGCTGAGCATGTTAGTGTGCACCTGTGGTCCCAGCTTCTCAGGAGGCTTAGGCAGAAGGATCACTTGAGCCCAGGAGGTTGAGACTGCAGTGATTGCACCACTGCATTCCAGCCTGGTCGATAAGAAAAGAAAACAAACAAACAAACAAAAACAAAAAATTAGGTATTTTATTATTGAGTTGTAAGAGTTCTTTATATATTCTGGATAGAAGTTCTTTATCAGACATAATGATTTACAAATATTTTCTCCCATTCTGTGGGTTGTCTTCTCACATTTTTAGTAGTATTCCTTGCAGCACAAAAGCTTTTAACTATAATGAAATCCAATTTATTTTTTCTTTTGTTGCTTGTGTTTTTAATGTAATATTTAAGAGTTTTATAGTTTTGGCTCTTACATTTAGGTCTCTGATCCACTTCGAGTTAGTTTTTGTATATATTATGAAGTGGGAGGTCCAACCTCATTCTTTTGCTTGTGGATGGCCAGTTGTCCCAGCATAATTTGCTGAAAAGATTATTCTTTTCCCATTGAATTTTCTTGGCAACTTTGTCAAAAAACAATTCTTGGTAAAAGTGAGGATTTAATTTATAGACTCTCAATTATATTTTATTGGTGTATAATGTCTAGCCTTATGTTAATACCACACTGTCTTGAGTGCTGTAGCTTTGTAGTAAGTTTGGAACTCAAGGAGTGTGAGTTGTCTAACATTGCTCTTCTTTCTTAAAATTGTCTTGGCTATTTTGGGTCCCTTGAATTTTCATATGAATTTTGTAATCAGTTTGCTAATTTCTGGGAAGAAACCAGGTGAAATTTTGGTGGGGATTGCATTAAATCTGATGATCATTTTGAGGAGTATTGCTATCTAAATAATATTTAGTCGTCCAATCCATAAACGCGAATGTCTTTCCATTTATTTAAGTCTTTTAAAATTTATTTCAGCAATGTTTTGTAGTTTTTAGAGTACATGTTTTTCATTTTATTTATTTATTTTTTTTGAGATGGAGTCTTGCTCTGTCACCCAGGCTGGAGTACAATGACACGATCTCGGCTCACTGTAACCTCCGCCTCCCAGGTTCAAGTGATTCTCCTACCTCAGCCTCCCGAGTAGCTGGGATTACAGGCACCCGCCATCATGCCAGGCTAATTTTTCTACTTTTGTGGAGACAGGGTTTCACCGTGTTGGCCAGGCTGGTCTCAAACTCCTGACCTCAGACAATCTGCCCGCCTGGGCTTCCCAAAGTGCTGGGATTACACACGTGAGCCACCACACCCGGCTCTAGAGTACATGTTTTGTACATCTTGCTACGTATATTTCTAATTATTTTATTCTTTTTGATGCTATTGCAAATGAAATTATGTTCTTACTTTTGTTCTTAGATTGTTCATTGCAAGTGTATAGAAATACAACTGTATTCTGCAACCTTGTTGAACTCCTGTATTAGTTCTAATAGATTTTTTAGTGAATTCCTTAGGATATTTTAGATAGAAGGTCACCTACAAATAGAGATGGTTTTGTTTTTCTCTCCAGTCTGTATGCCTTTTACATTCATTCATTCATCTACATACTACATTCATCTTCGTGCCTAATTACACTGGTTAGAATGTCCAGTACAATGATGAATAGAAACGGTAAGAGTAGGTATTCTTGTCTTATTCCTAATATTAGAGAGAGTAATCATTCATTTTTTACCAAAAAGCATGATATTAGTTGTGGGTTTTTTGTAGATGCTTGTTGACTTTTATCAGGTTAAGTCCTTTTATCTTCCTGGTTTATTAAATGTTTTTATCATGAAGAGATGTTGAATTTTGTCAAATGTCTTTTCTGTGTCTGTTAAGATGACCATGTGGTTTTTGTCCTTTATGGATAGGATGTACTACATTAATTTTATTTCTTATATTAACTCAATCTTGCCTTCCTAGGATAAATCCCACTTGGTCATGGTATACAATCCTTTTTATTTGTTGTTGAATTCATGGTAATTTGTGGAGAATTTCTGGGTCTATATTCATAAGAAATAGTCTAGTTTTCTTGTATTGTGTTTGTCTGATTTGGTATCTGAGTAGTACTACATCCTTGAATGGGCTTGGAAGAGCTCATTTTCTTCTGTTTTTGGAAAAACTTGTGAAGAAATAGTATTAATTGATATTTTTTCATCGGAAATTTCTGATTTATAATTCAATCTCTTCTAGGCGGCTGCTGAAGATGGCGGAGGGGCAGTTTCTGCTGCTTGCTGGCCAAGGTCACCTCCTGGGCCGCCTGGCAGCCATCGTGGCTAAGCAGGTACTGCTGGGCCAGAAGGTGGTGGTCGTACACTGCGAGGGCATTAACATTTCTGGAAATTTCTACAGAAACAAGTTGAAGTACCTGGCTTTCCTCCACAAGTGGATGAACATCAGCCCTTGCCAAAGCCCCACGTCTTCTGGCAGAGCTTGCGAGGCGGGCTGCCCCACAACAGCAGCCAGTCAGGCCGCCTAGGACCAGCCGCTAGGTGCTCGGTGGCATCCCACCGCCCTGTGACAGGAAAAAGTGGATGGTGCTTTCTGTTACCCTCGAGGTTGTGCATCTGAAGCCTATGAGAAAGTTCGCCTACCTGGGGTGCCTGGCTCACGAGATTGGCTGAAAGTGCCAGACCGTGACAGCCACCCTGGAGGAGAAGGGGAAGGAGAAAACCAAGATCCACGACCAGAAGAAACAACTCCTGAAGCTACGGAGACAGGCCGAAAAGAATGTGGAGAAGAAAACTGACAAATACAGAGAGGTCCTCAAGGCCCATGGACTCCTGGCCTGAGTCCAGTAAAGACTGTTTATTCCTCATGCTTGGCCTGTCCTGCCCTTCCTCCATCGTGGACCTGGAATGTGGGGACCCAGCGGCAGCAGTCCCGGTGCCACAGGCAGCCTGGGATTTAGGAAGCTTGGAAGCAAGGAAAGGGTCTTAGTCATTGCCTTTCAATAAGGTTACTTAAAGCACTCAAAGAATTGTGCAGGCATAATTCATCTGTGACCAACAGAGCAACCAGTTACTTCAGTTTCAATATCAGCAAAAGGGAGCTGGAACACTAATTAGAGGGGCCCTATTTTGTGAGTAGGCATCTGTTTAATTCCCAACTGGTCATATACTATACTTTGCAGCTGTTAGAATGTGAACAAGCACTTGGGGACAGGAGCATGAGCTTGCTGTTGTACAAAGGGTATCTATAAAAGCACAGACTGGGAAGATGTGTGATCAAGGGGTTACAGGCATTGCCCATGCTTCTTGCCTGTATTTTGTGACCAGAATCAAATAAATTACTTTTATTCTTTTTTTTTCTTGAGACGGAGTCTCGCTCTGTCGCCCAGGCTGGAGTGCAGTGGCCAGATCTCAGCTCACTGCAAGATCCGCCTCCTGGGTTCACACCATTCTCCTGCCTCAGCCTCCCAAGTAGCTGGGACTAGAGGTGCCCGCCACCACGCCCAGCTCATTTTTATTTTTAGTAGAGATGGGGTTTCACCATGTTAGCCAGGATGCTCTCAATCTCCTGACCTCGTGATCTGCCTGCCTCAGCCTCCCAAAGTGCTAGGATTACAGGCATAAGCCACCGCGCCCAGCCAATATTCTATTTGATGACAGATACAAGTATTTCCTGAAATACTTGTGGCATCATAACTGGTATTTATTTCTCATTTCATTTTTCCCTTGATCAATTTGAAGTTACATAATTCCATTTCCACACTTTTACTGATTACCTACAACACAAACCTTTTATTTATCAAAATATCAAGTTAATCAGTATTACTTGTATCAATAAGAGTTCATTCAGGAAAACAAAAGTAACACTAGAATGTAATGCAGGGAGTTGATTAAATAAGTGTCAGAGGAATTAAAAAGCAAAGGGAAACATTGAGGTAACACAGAGATAAAATCTGCAAGGAGTAGCTACCACCTTTGGATCTGGGGAAGCAAAGGGAAGAGGTTGGGGTTATCTAGACCAAAAGTTCAGAGAAAGGCCCTAACAGAGCTGAGGCTCAGACCTCTGAGGATGGGATGTTTCCTGATTGGTGCTGGATGTTTAAGGGGGCACAATGAGTCTGGTTCTGGGAGAGCTGAAAGAAGCTTGAGGCTGGACTGATGCAGGCCAACACTGACAGGCATAGCGAGCAAAGAGGAAAATGAAAGTCACTTTTCTTTCAGTTTTCCAGTCTCCCTTAGCACTCCTATTGATAGAAACTAAGAGGGAACCAGTTGACAAGAAAGAAATCTGAATAAAACTGTCTTTGTTCACAGATGACATGACTGTCTATTTAGAAATTCCAAAAGAATTAACGAAAAATTTCTGAAACTAATAATGATTGTAGCAAGTTCATAGGATATAGATTAATATAAAAAAGTAAATTGCTTTTCTTTATACCAGCAATGAGCAAGTGGAATTTGAAATTAAAAACACAATACTCCCCAAAAATAAACTACTTAGGTTTAAATGTAACAAAATATGTACATGATCTATGTGAGGAAAAGTATAAAACTCTGATGGAAGAAATCAAGTAAGAACTAAATAAAAGGAGAGATAGTCCATGTTCATGGAAAGGAAGACTTGATATTGTCAAGATGTCAATTCTCCCCAACTTGACTAATACATTCAATGCAATCTCAATAAAAATCCTAGCAAGTTGTTTTGTGAATGTCAACAAACTGTTTCTAAAGTTTCTACGGAGAGGCAAAAGATCTGAAATAGCCAACACAATGACATAGGAGACCAAAGTTGGAGGACTGATAGTACCTAACTTCAAGACTTAGTATAAAGCTACAAAAATCAAGACAGTGAAGTATTGGCAAAGTAATAGACAAATGGACCAATGGAACCCAGAAATAGATCCACATAAATGCAGTCAACTGATATTTGACAAAGAAGAGGAGAAAAGCCAATACAATGGAGAAAAGATAACCTTGTCAATGAATGATACCTGAACAACTGGGCATCCACATGCCAAAAAAAAAAAAAAAAAAAAAAAGAATCTAGACACAAACCTTATACCCTTAACAAAAATTAACTCAAAATGGATCATAGACCTAAATGTAAAATGCAAACTATAAAAGTCTTAGCATATAACATAGGAGAAAATCTAGATGAACTTGGGTATGGCCATAACTTTTTAGATACAATACCAAAAGCATGATCCATGAAAGAATTTTATGCAAACTATAAAAGTCTTAGCATATAACATAGGAGAAAATCTAGATGAACTTGGGTATGGCCATAACTTTTTAGATACAATACCAAAAGCATGATCCATGAAAGAATTGATAAGCTGGATTTCATTAAAACTAAAAACTTGCTCTGTGAAAGACACTATAAAAAGAAATGAGAGGACAAGATGCAGACTAGGAGAAAATATTTGCCACTTTGGGATGCCAAGGTGGGAAGATCACTTGAACACAGGTGTTCAAGACCAGCCTGGGCAACATAGCGAGACTCTGTCTCTAGACAAAATTTGGCTGGGTGTGGTGGCTCATGCCTGTAATCCCAGCACTTTGGGAGGCTGAGGCAGGCAGATCACAGGGTCAGGAGTGTGAGACCAGCCTGGCCAATATGGTGAAACCCCATCTCTACTAAAAATACAAAAAATTACCTGGGCGTAGTGGCACACACCTGTAGTCCCAGCTACTTGGGAGGCTGAGGCAGGAGAATCGCTTGAACCTGGGAGGCAGAGGTTGCAGTGAGTCGAGACTGCACCACTGCACTCCACCCTGGTGACAGAGTGAGACTCCATCTGAAAACAAACAAATAAAATGAAAAGTTAGCCAGATGTGGTGGCATGCACCTGTAGTCCCAGCTATTCAGGAGGCTGAGGTGGGAGAGCTCAAGGCTACAGTGAGCCATGATTATGTCACTGCACTCCAGCCTAGGTGACAGAGCAAGAATATATATATATATATATATATATATACACACACACACACACACACAAAAGGTGTTTTTGATAAAGGACTAGTTTCCAAAATATCAAAGAACTCTTAAATTTCAACATTAAATGTATTTAGTCAGGTTCTCCAGAGAAACAGAATCAATAGGAGAGATAGATAAGTAAATAGACAGGTAGGTAGAAAGGTAGATAGATAGATAGAGAGATATTTGTTATGAGATATTGGCTTACACAATGATTAAGTCCCACAATCTGTCATCTGCAAGCTGGAGGCCAGGAAAGCCAGTGCTGTAGCTCTGGTCCAAACCTAACACCTGTGAATCAGGGGGCTAAGGGTGTTAAGTCTCAGTCTGAGTCCAAAGGCCTAAGAACTAAGGCCAGGTGCAGTGGCACACGCCTATAATTTGGGAGGCCGAGGCAGGCGTATCACTTGAGGTCAGGAGTTTGAGACCAGCCTGGCCAACATGGTGAAACCACGTCTCTACTAAAAATACAAAAATTAGCCGGGTGTGGTGGCATGTGCCTATAATCCCAGCTACTTGGGAGGCTGAGGCAGGAGGATTGATTGAACTTGGGAGGTTCAGTTTGCAGTGAGCCATGATTATGCCACTGCGTTCCAGCCTATATGACAGAGTGAGACCCTGTCTCCAAAAAAAAAAAAAAAAAAAGGCAAATAAACATATGTAACATATGTAAAGATGTTCCACATCATATGTCTTTAGGAAACTGCAAATTAAAACAAAAATGAGATACCACTACACACTTATTAAAATGGCCAAAATCTAGAACACTGAAAACACCAAATGCTGTCAAGGATGTGGAACAACAGGAGCTCTCGTTCTTTGTTGGTGGGAATGCCAAATGGTACAGCTACTTTGGAAGGTAGTTTGGCAATTTCTTACAATACTAAATATACTCTTACAATATTATCCAGCATTCGTGCTTTTTGGTATAAGCTTAAATTAGTTGAAAACTTATGTTCACACAAACCTGCACATGGGTGTTTATAGCAGCTTTATCCTTAATTGTCAAAACTTGTAAGCAACCAAGATGTCTTTCTGTAGGTGAATGGAAAATTAAACCATGGTACATCCAGAATTGAAATATTATTCAGTGCTATAAAGAAATGAGCTGTTAAGCCATAAGAAGACATGGAGGAACATGCATTAAGTGCATATTATTAAGTAAAAGAAACCAGCTGAAAAGGCTAAATACTGTGATTCCAACTATGTGACATTCTGGAAAAGGCAAAACTATGGAGATAGTGAAAAGATCAGTGGTTGCCAGGGACTGGGGTAGGGGAAGGTATAAAGGGGTGGACCACAGAGGATTTTTAGGGCAGTAAGACCATTCTGTATAATACTTATATGATGGATACAGGTCATTATACATTTATCCAAACCCAGAGAATGTACAACACAGAGTTGTGTTCACCACAGTGAACCCATGTGTAAACTGTGGACCTTGGGTGATAATGATGTATCAATATAGGCTGATCAGCTGTAAGAAGAGTGCCTCTCTGCAGCAGGATGTTGACAGTGGGGGAGGCTGTGCATGTGTGGGGACAAAGGGTATATGAAAACACTCATATTTTCTCATCAGTTTCACTGTGAACCTAAATCTGTTGTTTGAAAAAATAAGTCAATTTAAGAAAGAAAACAAAATGTAATTTGCAGAATACCACCCCCAGCATCATGGTGTATAGAAGGGTGGATTTGAAGTTGAAGGACATAGTTTGATAATCAGCATACTATCCTTGCAGACAATATAAGAGAAGCCTAGAACAATTTAACTTTGTTGGTTCACCTCCCAATGTCTATGTTATTGTTTTAATGTGTTTTAATTCTATATTTTTACTTAAATTCTAGAAGACATTAATGTTGTTGTTTTATTCTTTATTCTTTATTCTTTTTTGTAGAGCCAGGGTCTCCCTATGTAGCCCAGGCTGGTCTCGAACTCCTGGCCTCAAATGATCCTCTCCTCTTGGCCTCCCAACATTCTGTGGTGGCATGAGCCACCACACCTGGCTCTCCTCATTATGGAAATGTATTTACACTAGTCATAAAATTTCTAGTGGAAGTTGTTTTCTTTCATCACATTAAAGATATCAACTATTGTCTTCTGTCTTTCATTGTTGCCATAAGAAGTCAGTTTTCAGTCTAAACTGCTGCTCCTCTGAAGGGAAGCTGTTTCTCTAGTTGCTTTTAATTTAATTTTTTACTCTGGTAAAAGTTGCATGCAGTGAAGTGCACAGACCTTACCTGTATAAGGACAGTGAATTTTGACAAATGCATACACCTATATGTCCCACAGTCTGGTTGCTTTTAAGATCTGCTGTTTTCCTTTAATGTTATTTGGTTTCACCATACTATGTTTATGTGTGGACTTCTTTTTATCTACCCTGCCTGAAACTTGTTGGGCCTCTTGAATCTGTGTTGATTTGTATCTTTCATTAGTTCTGAAAAATGCCCAATCAATAGGTTTGCTACCATGCTCTCTTCTCATTCCAGAACTCCAATTAGTTAGTGTTTTTTTTTTTTTTTTTTTTAAAGATGGAGTTTCCCTCTGTTGCCAGGCTGGAGTGCAGTGGTGCGATCTCGGCTCACTGCAAACTCCATCTCCCAGGTTGAAGTGATTCTCCTGCCTCAGGCCCTGAGTAGCTGAGACTAGGCATGCACCACCATACCCAGCTAATTTTTGTATTTTTAGTAGAGACAGGATTTCACTATGTTGGCCAGGATGGTATCAATCTCTTGACCTCGTGATCCGCCTGCCTTGGCCTCCCAAAGTGCTGGGATTACAGGCATGAGCCACAGTGCCCAGCCTAGTTAGATTTTTACTCTACTCTTCATATATCTTTCTCTTTCAAACTCTCCTCTTTGTTGCTCTGCATTTTATTCTGGATAATTTATTCTAATCTATCTTCTAGTTCATTAATCCTATCTTCAGCTAAATCTAAACTGGTCTTAGGGTTACTTAAATTTTAAATGGAAAATTTCTTTTTTTTTTTTTTTTTTTTTTTTTTTTTTGAGACGGAGTCTCGCTCTGTCGCCCAGGCTGGAGTGCAGTGGCGCGATCTCGGCTCACTGCAAGCTCCGCCTCCCGGGTTCACGTCATTCTCCTGCCTCAGCCTCCCGAGTAGCTGGGACTACAGGCGCCCACAACCGCGCCCGGCTAATTTTTTGTATTTTTTTTTTTTTAGTAGAGACGGGGTTTCACCATGGTCTCGATCTCCTGACCTTGTGATCCGCCCGCCTTGGCCTCCCAAAGTGCTGGGATTACAGGCGTGAGCCACCGCGCCCGGCCTAAATGGAAAATTTCAAACACAATCAAAAGTACAATGAATCCCTCTGTACCTATCATCTTGCTGCAACAATTACAAAATAAGTTTAATTTTGTTTCATCTATATCCCACCAATTTCCCCTGGACTCCCACAGGATTATTTTAATGCAAATCCCAGACATTATGCCATTCCATTAATAAATACATGCATCTGTATCTCTAAGAGTTAAGGACCATTTTAAAAACCATACCACACTGCACTCCAGCCTGGGCGACAGAGCGAGACTCTGTCTCAAAAAAAAAACAAAAAAAAACCCATACCAAAATACCACGACTACGTCTAACAAAATTAACAAATTCTTTTTTTTTTTTTTTTTTTTTTGAGGCAGAGGTGAAGTGCAGAGGCAAGATCTCAGCTCACTGCAACCTCCGCCTACCCAGTACAAGAGATTCTTATGCTTCGGCCTCCCAAGTAGCTGGGATTACAGGCGGCTGCCACCACGCCTACTAATTTTATGGTATTTTTATTTTTGTATTTTTATTTTTACTTTTTTTTTTTTGAGACAGAGTTTCGCTCTTGTTGCCCAGGCTGGAGTGCAATGGCGTGATCTCAGCTCATTGTCACCTCCACCTCCCAGGTTCAAGCAATTCTCCTGCCTCAACTGGTCTCAGACTTCTGACCTCAAGTCATCCACCCGCCTTGGCCTCCCAAAGTGCTGGGATTACAGGTGTGAGCCAGCATGCTTGGTCAATTTTTTTTTGTTTTTAGTAGAGATGGGGTTTTCCATGTTGGCCAAACTGGTCTTGAACTCCTGACCTCAAGTAATCTGCCCTCCTTGGCCTCCCAAAATGCTGGGATTACAGGCCTGAGTCACTGCGCTCAGCCAACAGTTTCTTAATATCACATAATATCCAGAGTCCATAATTGACTAATAAAAGTTTTTTTATAGATAGTTTGATTCAGGATCCAAATAAGATCTATGCATTACATTTGGCTGCTATGTCTCCTAGATCTCTTTTACTCTCTAACAGTTCTCCTTTCCCACCTTTTTCCCCTTGCAGTGTACTTTGTTGAAGAAACTGGAGCTTTTATTCTGTTTGTTCCTGATTACATTCCCTCGATGTCATTTAACATATTCTCAGATTTCTCATACTTCCTGTAAACTGTTGGTTATATTTAGAATCTTCTTTGGGCTGGACACAGTGGCTCACGCCTGTAATCCCAACACTTTGGGAGGCCAAGGCAGGCAGACCACCTGAGGTCAGGAGTTCAAGATCAGCCTGGCCAACATGGTGAAACCCCATCTCTACTAAAAATACAAAAATTAGCCAAGTATGGTGGCACGCCCCTGTAATCCCAGCTACTCAGGAGGCTGAGGCAGGAGAATCGCTTGAACCTGGGAGGCAGAGGTTGTAGTGAACCAAGATCGTGCCACTGCACTCTAGCCTGGGCAACAGAGCCACACTCTGTCTTAAAACAAAACAAAACAAAAAAATTCTTCTTTGGAGAGCAAGAATCCTTCATAGATAATGCTCTGTGTTTCCTATTGTATCACATCAAGAAGCCCTGGTTGTTCCTCCTTTCATGATGTTAGATTTTGTCAGTGTATTCACTTAGTGTCTGTTTGATTCACCCACAAGCCATGTAACTAATGTTTTTGGAGGTCATTGGTGACAGTTGACTAGATTATTTATTTCATCAGGACTGTAAAAAGATGGCAGCATATCATTCCTTCTCCACTTATTAGCTGAAATTCTTCTATAAAGAAGAATTCTTAAGTTATTTAATTACTTTATCCATTCATTTTTTTTTTTTTTTGAGACGGAGTCTTGCTCTGTCACCCAGGCTGGAGTGCAGTGGCCGGATCTCAGCTCACTGCAAGCTCCGCCTCCCGGGTTCACGCCATTCTCCTGCCTCAGCCTCCCAAGTAGCTGGGACTACAGGCGCCCGCCACCTCGCCCGGCTAGTTTTTTGTATTTTTTAGTAGAGACGGGGTTTCACCGTGTTAGCCAGGACGGTCTCCATCTCCTGACCTCGTGATCCGCCCGTCTCGGCCTCCCAAAGTGCTGGGATTACAGGCTTGAGCCACCGCGCCCGGCCAATCCATTCATTTTAAAATTTAATTTTTATTTTTAAATTTATTTATTTATTTATTTATTTATTTATTTATTTATTTGAGATGGAGTCTCGCTCTTGTTGCTCAGGCTGGAGTGCAATGGCATGATCTCGGCTAACTGCAACCTCCACCCCCCCGGGTTCAAGCAATTCACCTGCCTCAGCCTCCAGAGTAGCCGGGACTACAGGCACATGCTATCATGCCTGGCTACTTTTTGTATTTTTAGTAGAGAAGGGGTTTCACCACGTTGGCCAGGCTGGTCTCAAACTTTTAACCTCAAGTGATCCTCCTGCCTCAGCCTCCCAAAGTGCTGGTATTACAGGCGTGAGCTACCGTGCCCACCTATTTTTATTTTTTATTTCAATAGTTTTTGGAATACAGGTGGTCTTGGGTTACATGGATAAGTTCTTTAGTGGTAATTTCTGAAATTTTGGTGCACCTGTCACCCAAGCAGTGTACACGGTACTCAACATGTAGTCTTTTATCCCTCATCCCCCTCTCCCATTCCACCTCCAAGTCCCCAGAGTCCCTTATATCATTTTTATGCCTTTGCATCCTCACAGCTTAGCTCCCACTTATAAGTGAGAACATGCAGTATTTGGTTTTCCATTCCTGAGTTACTTCACTTAGAATAATGGCCTCTAGCTCCATTCAAATTGCTGTAAAAGACATTATTTTATTCTTTTTAAATGGTTGAATAGTATTCTGTGTGTTTATATATACCACATTTTCTTTATCCACTAACTGGTTGGTGGGTACTTAGGTTGGTTTCATATTTTTGCAACTGCAAATTGTACTGCTATAAGCTTTATAAAGACTTCTTTTTCCTTTGGGTAGATACCCAGTAATGAGATTGTTGGATTGGATGGTAGTTCTACTTTTAGTTTTTAAAGGATCTCCATACTGTTTTCCATAGTGGTTGTACTAGTTTACATTCCCACCAGCAGTGTAAAAGTCTTCCCTTTTTACCACATCCACACCAACCTCTATTATTTTTTCACTTTTTTATTATGGCCATTCTTGCAGAAGTAAGGTGGTATATCATTGTGGTTTTTGCATTTCCCTGATAATTAGTGATGTTGAGCATTTTTTCAGATGTTTGTTGGCTGTTTGTATATTCTTGTCCTTTGCCAACTTTTTGATGGGATTATTTGCTTTTATTCTTGCTGGTTTGTCTGAGTTCCTAGTAGATTCTGGATATTAGTCCTTTGGGGGATGCATAGTTTGTGAATATTTTCTCCCACTCTATGGACTGCCTGTTTACTCTGCTGATTATTTATATTGCTGTGCAGAAGCTTTTTAGTTTAATTAGGTCTCTTTGTTGTTGTTGCATTTATTTTTGGGGTCTTAGTCATGAATTCTTTGCCTAAGCTAATGTCTACAAGAGTTTTTCCGATGCTATCTTCTAGAATTTTTATAGTTTCAAGTCTTAGATTTAAGTCTTTGATCCATCTTGAGTTGATTTTTGTATAAGGTGAGATATGAGGATTCTGTTTCATTCTTCTACATGTGGCATGCCAGTTTTCTCAGCACCATTTATTGAATAGGGTGTCCTTTCCCTGATTTATGTTTTTGTTTGCTTTGTCAAAGATCAGTTGGCTGCAAGTATTTGGCTTTATTTCTGGATTCTCTATTCTGTTCCATTGGTCTACATGCCTATTTTTATACCACTACCATGCTGTTTTGGTAATTATAGCCTTGTAGTATAGTTTGAAGTCAGGTAATGTTATGCTTCTAGATTTGTTCTTTTTGCTTAGTCTTGCTTTGGCTATGTGGGCTCTTTTTTGGTTCCATATGAATTTTAGGATTGTTTTTTCTAGTTCTGTGAAGAATGACGATGGTATTTTGATGAGAATTGCATTGAATCTGTACATTGTTTTGGACAGTGTAGTCATTTTCACAGTTGAATCTACCTAGCTGTGAGCATGGGATATAGTTCCATTTGTTTGTGTCATCTACGATTTTGATTTCTTTCAGCTGCATTTTGTAGCTTTCCTTGTAGAGATCTCTCACCTCCTTGGTTAAATATATTCCTAAGTATTTTATTTTTTTTGCAGCTATTGTAAAGGGATTGAGTTCTTGATTTGATTCTCAGCGTGGTTGTTGGTGTGGTGTATGGATAGGATCATATACCTAGAAAACCCTAAAGACTCATCCAGAAAGCTCCTAGATCTGATAAATGAATTCAGTAAAGTCTTATTTTTAATTTAAAATTTTATACCTTTTATTTCTGGAGCCTCTATCTTAAAATGTGCTACGTTATTATTTATTTATTCCTTATTTCTTTAGTTTTCTGTTTTTCAATATATTCTTGTTTCTCTTTTATTTCTTTAAACAGAGTAAGTGTAATTATTTTAAAATCTGTATCAGATAATTACAATATCTAAAGTCTTTCAGGCTCAGTTTTTGCTGTTATTTCTTCTGGTTCTTATTTATGAGGTCTCCTCATGTGTTTGTGGGGGGTGGGGTGTGTGTGTGTGTGTGTGTGTGTATGAACTACTAATTTTCCTTGGAAAATGACTTCTAGGAGTTCTTTGGTGGTAGGATGAAAAGACATTTTTCTAGTGTGTATTTGGATTTGTTTCTGCCCATCCCTGGGCACATTATACTCACCTCTTCAAGACCACCTCAAACTAAATGTACAAATTAAGTAGATTTTTTTGTTTGTCTGTTTTTAAACTACCTGAATCTGAAATTACACTGAAAATTTCTTTAAGGGACCATTTGTGGTCACAAATTCCTCTGCTCTGACACCAAGGTAACTTTTGCTGTGGTTCCCTGAGAATGGGGAGGTAAAGGAAGGTTCACTATGGAGGGAATCTCCTCTCAGACTCTTCACCCTGGTGAATCTTCCGTCCCTTCCTCTAGAAAACGAAGCTCAAGTCTGCATATGTGGTAGATGCCCTCCAAGCAAATGTGACTGCTGTTTTGAATACTTCTTTAGGTTTCTGACCCCCTTTATATTTTGGCCTGTTGATTCTTTACTGTCTTCTTGGCTCTACCATGCTTTTAAGAAGGTATTTCCATTTTTTCCAGCATTTTTTAGTTGTTTTTTTGTGGGAGTATCAGTTGAATACCTAACTTACTATATGGAAGAAAACAGAAATCTGTTTAGCTTTTCCAATACAACTTTTTATTTTTATAGAATTAATAATTGTTTTTTATCCTCCTTAGCTTTCTACCAACTTGCCACTAATATATCTGCAAACTCTTCTCATGCAAATCTCTTCTCCCTAAGTTCAAATGCATTAGGTAGTCTTTGTATTTCTTAAAGAAATTACTCTCAAACCGTTCTGAACTGCTCTAATTTTGATGAATTGATCTCTAGTCCTGCCATACAACTTGGCATCTCCCTTCACCATTGTCCTGGAGATTCCTTTGGTCTCTTTTGTGCTGGATCTCATTTCTCGGACTTCATGCATTTCTCTCTCTCTCTTTCTTTTTTTTTCAACTGACTAATTTGTCTTGGCCTAATAAATCCTCTATCTTTCTGAAAAGCAGCGCATGGAATAGCAATACTTTGAGAACTTGCATGTCTGAAATCATTTTTATTCTGGATTCACAATTAAATTATAGTTTGATTCAACATAGTAGAAGTTCTAGCCAGAGCAATCAGGCAAGAGAGAAAGAAAAGGCATCCAAACTAGAAAAGAGGAAGTCAAATAATCCCCATTCACTGATAATATGATTTTTTTTTTTTTTTTTTTGAGATTGAGTTTCGCTCTTGTTGCCCAGACTGGTGTGCAATGGCGCCATCTCGGCTCACCACAACCTCTGCCTCCCGGGTTCAAGCGATTCTCCTGCCTCAGCCTCCCAAGTAGCTGGGATTGCAGGCATGTGCCACCATGCCTGGCTAGTTTTGTATTTTTAGTAGAGATGGGGTTTCTCCATGTTGGTCAGGCTGATCTTGAATTCCCGACCTCAGGTGATCTGCCCACCTTGGCCTCCCAAAGTGCTGGTATTACAGGCATGAGCCACCACGCCCAGCAATATGATCTTATATCTACAAAATCCTGAAGACTCCACCAAAAAAACTCTTAGATTTGATCAATTAATTCAGTAAAGTTTCAGGATACAAAATAAATGTACAAAAATCAAGAGTGTTTCTAATCACTAACAATGTTCTAGCTGCGAATGAAATCAAGAAGGTGATCTCATTTACAATAGCTACCAAAAAATAAAATATCTAGGAATATATTAACCAAGGAGGTAAAAGAATTCTATAAGAAAAACTACAAAACACGAAAGAAATTGTAGGTGACATAAACAAAATAAATAAATACACACAGGCATACATACATGGGAAAGAATAACCTTTTCAACAAATGGTATAAACAGTGCTGGGAAAATTGGATTGCCATGTGCAGAAGAATGCAACTGGACCCCTATCTTTTACTATATGCAAAAATCAACTCACAATGGACTAAAGACTTAAATGTAAGACTTGAAACTTTAAAAATACTAGCCAAAAACCTAGGGAAAACTCTTCTGGACATTGGCTTAGGAAAATAATTCATAACTAAGACCTCAAAAGCACAGGCAACAAAAAACAAAAATAGGCAAATGGGACTTAATTAAACAACAAAGCTTCTGCCTAGCAAAGGAACAGTCAACAGAATGAACAGACAACCTGCAGAATGAGAGAAACTATTTGCAAAATATACATCTAACAAGGGTCTAATATCAGAATATAAAAGGAACTAAAACTCGACAAAAATCTGAAATAACTCCATTAAAAGTGAGCAAAGGTTATGAATAGACATTTTTTCCCCAAAAAGATATATAAATGACCAAGAAATGTATGAAAAAATGCTCAATATCACTAATCATCAGAGAAATGCAAATTAAAACCACAATGAGATACCATCTTACAACAGTCAGAATGGCTATTACGGAAAAGTCAAAAAATAACATGTTGGTGAGGATATGAAGAAAAAAGAACACTTAAACACTGCTGGTGGGAATGTAAATTTAGTACAACCTCTATGGAAAAGAATGGAGGTTTCTCAAAGAACTAAAAAATAGAATTACCACTTGATCCCACAATCCCATTACTGGGTATCTACCCAAGGAAAAGAAATTATTATATCAAAAAGATACTGGTATTTGTATGTTTACTGCAACACTATTCACAATAGCAAAGATATGGAATCAACCTAAGTGTATATCAATGGATGACTGGTTAAAGAAAATGTGGTATATATATATATATATATATATATATATATATACAATGAAATACTATTCAGCCATAAAAAAGAATGAAATCTGTCTTTTGCATAAACATGGATGGAATGGGAGACCATTATCTTAAGTGAAACAAGTCAGACACAGAAAGACAAATGTTGCATGTTCTCACTTATAAGTGGGAGCTAAACAATGTGTACACATGGACATAGAGTGTGGAATAATAGACAATGGAGACTCAGAAGGATGATGGAGTTTGAGGGGGCTGGATGATGAGAAATTACTTAATGGGTACAATACACATTGTCTGGGTAATGGATACCCTAAAAGCCCTGACTTCACCACTACACAATCTATGCATGTAACAAAATTGCGCTTGTATTCCACAAATTTATATAAAAATAATGTTGAATCAACAAACATTTTAGTTTGGTGGAGTATAGAATTATAGGTTGGAAGTAATTTTCCTAAAAAATTTGAAGGTACTTTATATTATTTTCTAGCTCCCAATGTATTTTTTCTTTTTTAAGAGACAGGGTCTTACTCTGTCACCCAGGCTGGTTGTGTACCGTGGCGTGTTCATGGCTGACTGCAGCCTTGACCTCCTGGGCTCAAGTAATACTCCTACCTCAGCCTCCCAAGCAGCTGGGATCACAGGCACTCGCTACCATGCCCTGCTACTTTTTTATTTTTTATTTTTTTGTAAAGATGGAGTCTCCCTATGTTGTCCTGGCTGGTCTCAAACTCTTGGGCTCAAGTGATCCTCCCATCTCGGCCTCCCAAAGTGCTGGGATTACAGGAGTGAGGCACCACACCCAGCCCTCCCAATGTTGATGAGTTTGTAAGCCCAATGCTGTTCTGATTCCTTTTTTTAAAATTTAAAAAATTGTATTTTAAATTTGTGTGGGCACACAGTGGTGTATATATGTATATATTTATGGGGTACATGAGATACTTTGATACAGACATACAATAAGTAACAATCACATCATGAAAAATGGAGTATCTGGTCGGGTGCGGTGGCTCATGCCTGTAATCTCAGCACTTTAGGAGGCCGAGACAGACGGATCACGAGGTCAGGAGATCGAGACCATCCTGGCTAACATGGTGAAACCCCGTCTCTACTAAAAATACAAAAAATTAGCCGGGCGTGGTGGTGGGCGCCTGTAGTCTCAGCTACTCAGGAGGCTGAGGCAGGAGAACGGCGTGAACCCAGGAGGCGGAGCTTGCAGTGAGCTGAGATCATGCCACTGCACTCCAGCATGGGTGATAGAGCGAGACTCTGTCTCAAAAAAAAAAAAAAGGAGTATCCATCCCCTCAAGAATTTATCCTTTGTGTTACAAACGATCCAATTATACTCTTTATTTTAAAATGTACAATTATTATTGACTATAGTTACCCTGTTATGCTATCAAATACTAGGTGTTTTTCATTATTTCTATGTTTTGTACCCATTAGCCATCCCTACTTCTCCCCAACCCCACACTACCCTTCCCAGCATTTGGTAACCATCCTTCTACTCTCTATCTCTGTGAATTCAACTGCTTTGATTTTTAGCTCTCAAAAATAAGTGAGAACATGTGAAGTTTGTCTTTCTGTGCCTGGCTTATTTCACTTGACATAATGACCTCCAGATCCATCCATGTTGTTTCAAGTGACAGGATCTCATTCTTTTTCATGGCTGAATAGTAAGTACTCCTATGTGTATATGCACTACATTTTTAAAATCCATCTGTTGATGGACACTTAGGTTGCCTCCAAATCTTAGCTATTGTGAATGGTGCTGCAACAAAAATGGGAGTACAGATATCATTTCGATATATTGATTTCCTTTCTGTTGGGTATATACCCATCAGTGGGAATGCTGAATTTTATGGTAGCTCTATTTTTAGTTTTTTGAGGAAACTCCAAACTGTTTTCCATAGTGGTTGTACTAATTTACATTCACACCAACAGTGTACAAGGGTTCCCTTTTCTCCACGTCCTCTCAAATATGTGTTATTGCCTATCTTTTGGGTAAAACCCATTTAAACTGGAGTGAGATGATATCTCATTGTAGTTTTGATTTTCATTTCTCTGATGATCAATCATGTTGAGTACCTTTTCATACACCTGTTTGCCATTTGTATGTCTTCTTTTGAGAAATGTCTATTCAGATCTTTTGCCCATTTTAAAATCAGATTATTAGATTTTTTTTTCTTTTGTTTGTGCTCCTTATATATTCTGGTTACTACTCCCTTGTCAGATGAGTAGCTTGCAAGTATTTTCTCCCATTCTGTGGGTTGTCTCTTCACTTTGTTGATTGTTTTCTTTGCTGTGCAGAAGCTTTTTAACTTGATGTGATTCTATTTGTCCATTTTTGTTTTGGTTACCTGTGCTTGTTGGGTATCTCAAGAAATTTTTGCCCAGGCCAATGTCCCAGAGAGGCTCCTCAATGTTTTCTTACAGTAGTTCAATAGTTTCAGGTCATAGATGTAAGTCTTTAAGCCATTTTGATTTGATTTTTATGTATGGCAAGAGATAGGGGTCAAGTTTTATTCTTCTGCATATGGATATCTAGTCTTCCCTGTACCATTTATTGAAGAACTGTCTCTCCTCCAGTGTCTGTTCTTGGCACCTTTGTCAAAAATGAGTTCACTACAGATATATGGACTTGTTTCTGGATTCTGTATTCCATTCCATTGGTCTGTGTCTGTTTTTATGCCAGTACCATGCTGTTTTGGTTATTATAGCTCTGTAGTATAATTTGAAGTCGGGTAATGTGATTCCTCCAGTTTTGTTCTTTTTTCTCGGGATAGCTTTGGCTATTCTAGGTCTTTTGTGGTTCCATGCTAGGTCTTTTAGGGTTGTTTTTTCTATTTCTGTTAAGAATGTCATTGGCATTTTGATAGGGATTGCATTTAATCTATAGATTGCTTTGGGTAGTAATGGTGTTCTGATTCTTAATCCTAATGCTGTTCTGATTTTTAAAAAATTTATTAACAAAGCAACAACATGAAGTCACATGTTCTGATTTTTTGTCTGTGTATGCAACTTGTTCTTTCTTTCTGGAAGCTTTTAGAATTGTTTCTCTGTGTCCAGTGCTCTGAGATTCTATAATGATGTGTCTTGGTGTGGGTTTAATTTGTTGTTCTGGATACCTAGGGTGCCCGTTCAATTTGGAGACTCTGTTCTTCAGTTTGGGTTAGTCCTTTTAAATAATTTTTTTGATGATTTCTTCGCTTCTGATTCTCTGTTCTCTTTCTGGAACTCTAATTTAGAACTCTTATTTCGTCCAGACCTTCTGGACTGATCCTTTAACTTTTATGTTTTCTCCTAAAGTAGAACAAATTTGATCTTCTTCAACTTTATCCTCCAGTCTTTGTACAGAATTTTTATTTCTGTAACATGGCTTTAGTTTCCAAGAGCTCTTTTTGCTTATCGAAATAGTAGTTACTCTCAAGTAGTTTCCTGTTGTTATTTTATGAATGCACTATAATATCTCTTTGAGAAGTCTGATGATGGATTATTTTTAATGTTTTGTTGTTTTAGATGGAGTCTAGCTCTGTGGCCTAGGCTGGAATGCAGTGCAGCAATCTCAGCTCAAGGCAACTTCTGCCTCCCAGGTTCAATCAATTCTTCGGCCTCAGCCTCCTGAGTAGCTACAGGCGTGTGCCACCATGCCCAGCTAATTTTCGTATTTTTAGTAAATACAGGGTTTCACCACATTAGCCAGGCTGGTCTTGAACTCCTGACCTCAAGTGATCCGCCCACCTCGGCCTCCCAAAGTTTTGGGATTACAGGCATGAACCACCGTGCCCAGCCAATTTTTAAATGTTTTATTTTTGGTGGTTTTTTTTTTTCCCCACTCCGTTGCAATTTATGTTTCCTCTCATTTGCTTTTTCCTTCTTGTTTGTTTTTGTTTCTTACTTGTATATTAAAGTCCTTCCTTAAACGTCTAATGATCTCTGGCTATTTATTTTGAAGAGTAAGAACACTAAAACGCTGATTGGAAAGTGAAATGAGGGCTGGGGCACCCAGGCCAAAGTCTTACATGTGGAATTCATTATAATTATCTACATCATTAAGAGAATTCTGATGAGGGTATCTTTGGGATTTTTCTTTGGAGCTGGTGAGATTCCCCAGAGAGGATTTTCCAAAGGTATAATCAGGCTCTTGTTTACCTTTGTTTCGTAATCAATATTCTCAAGTTTGCTAAACCAGTTACCATTCTTCGGTTCGATTTCCAGCTTCCAAAATGTTGCTGTTGTTGTCTCCTTTCCCTTTCTTACGGCCTGGAGAGTAATACATAATTCCACCTTTAACTGGAAGCCCCTGTATGTATGTATGTATGTATGTATGTACTCACTTATTCGAGACCCGGTTTCGCTGTGTTGTGCAGGCTGCACTTGAACTCCTGGGCTCGGGAGATCCTCCTGCCTCAGCTTCCGGAGTAGCTGATACCACAGGTGCGTGCCACCGCGTCTGACTGCCCGCATTATTTCTCTAGGATAGTTTTTTTGGAGGTCAACTGCAGGATCGTATAGGAAGATTTTGACACAAATTTTCTTATTGCCCCAAAGCAATATGTATATATGAAAAGAGGTAAGCGTCTGTATAATAATTATTTGTTTTGCAACAAGCATTGAATAACTTTCACGGGCACTGCGCAAGTTACCTATCTGCCTCAATACTCCGCCCAGCGGTGGGCAGGTACAAACATCTGAAAAAGCAATGAGATGCGCATGACATTTAGGCAAAGACAGAGGGCAAACATAAAAGGGCCAAGCGCATAGACCACGCCTCTGAAATTGGGGTAGGCGAGAGGGGTTTGATCTTGTCGATGATTGGCTGGTCTCTGACCAATCACAGACCGCAATTGATTTTTCTAATCGTCGTGATCCACCTCCCCGGGGCCTTGAAGCTACGTTTACAAATAGGAATAGGGTACGTGGGAGGGATAGAACATATAGCCAATAAAATCATGTGGCGCCGATGGGCGTGTTGAGGCCGCTGCCAGGCTTAGGGCGGAAACAGATTCTCTGGATAAGCGGGGGAACGAAAGATGGCGGCGGAAACGGTGCTGTCCAGTGTGTTGGGACTGCTGCTTCTGGGACTCCTGTTACCCGCAAGTCTGACTGGCGGTGTTGGGAGCCTGAACCTGGAGGAGCTGAGTGAGATGCGTTATGGGATCGAGATCCTGCCGTTGCCTGTCATGGGAGGGCAGGTGAGAGGCGTATAAGGGGCGAGGGTCCGGGCAGAAGAGGAAGCGAGTAAGAGATAGAGGAAGAAGGGCAGCTCCCGAGTCTGGGGCTGGAGCCTACGGGAAATCGGGAAGAGTAGGTATTGCTTTTACGGTGATCCCTGGGGATCGCAGACTGAGACCCATTCTCTAGGGGCCAGGAATTGGGAGAGGTGGGGCTTCCCGCTGTCAACGTTCAGGTCTCAGTTTACTATCGAAACACCGGAACTCCGTTCCCGTGGAGAAATGGGAGCGCCCTCTCGCCTCACCCACTAAATACAGCTGGAGAGCTCGTGGCTTATTCTGTCTTCGACTGAGCTCTTCCCCAGGGTCTGAAGAGGGATTTCGTTGTTTTCCCTGATCCCAGCCTTTCTTTGCTTCCTTGCCCCCCGACCCTCCCTTCTTTCCCAGAGCCAATCTTCGGACGTGGTGATTGTCTCCTCTAAGTACAAACAGCGCTATGAGTGTCGCCTGCCAGCTGGAGCTATTCACTTCCAGCGTGAAAGGGAGGAGGAAACACCTGCTTACCAAGGGCCTGGGATCCCTGAGTTGTTGAGCCCAATGAGAGATGCTCCCTGCTTGCTGAAGGTGAAAGGGACTGGGTTAGATAGAATGAGGGCTTGGGAACTAGCAGTTCATCCGAGAACTGTAGTCCAGTGAATGAGGCAGGATCTAGGGGACCTGTAGTGGTTAAGAAGACCATTGGAGGAGTAGACAGATTACACGGACAAGAAAGAAGCAAAGAATCCTGTAACCATTGATGACACTTTGCTGAATGTAGGAGCAGGTTAGGATAGAAGATCTCAGAAAAGGCCGGGCGCGGTGGCTCACACCTATAATCCCAGCACTTTGGGAAGCCAAGGCGGGCGGATCACGAGGTCAGGAGATCGAGACCACGGTGAAACCCCGTCTCTACTAAAAATACAAAAAAAAAAAAAAAAAAAAAAAAAAAATTAGCTGGGCGTGGTGGCGGGCGCCTGTAATCCCAGCTACTCGGGAGGCTGAGGCAGGAGAATGGCGTGAACCCGGGAGGCGGAGCTTGCAGTGAGCTGAGATCGGGCCACTGCACTCCAGCCTGGGCGACAGAGTGAAACTCTGTCTCAAAAAAAAACCAAAAAACAAAAAACAAAAAAGAAGATCACAGAAAAGGGCTAACGCAAGACTGAGGGTCTGCGTCGGGTAGGAGGAGTACTTTCTTAAGCCTACCTGCTAAAGTCACCCCCTGCCCTATCACTCCACTCCAGTATCCAATTTTATTTTCGTCGTAGCACTTTTCATGATCTGAAATCATATTAACTGAATCAGTTTGTTTATTTTCGGTCTGAATCCCAGCATTAGAATGTAAACTCCATGAGGTCAAATAATTTATCTTGTTCATAGTTGTATTCCCAGTGGCCAGAACAGTGCAAGGAATGTCTAAGAAGTTCAATTAATATTTAATTTTGGGTTCTTCTATGTTTCCCTAATATGATTGCTTCAGGGATACCATAATTTCTTATCTTTATGGAGGGGAAATGAGGATTTAAAAAATCTTTTAAGAGGGAGGAATGGAAAGACCACAAGTGGAAAATAGACTTTAGAGATAACTCTCTACGTCACAGAAGGAAAGCAGCCCTCCCTCCTTACTGAAAGTCTGGAGAATTGAGAGTGGAAGTGAAGGGAAGAGAATTGAGTGTGCAAGTAGATGAGAGGCTATGTGTCTTGGAGCCAGGAGACTCTGATTCCAATAAAAGACGTCTGCACCCCATCCCCCTGATTGTTTAATTTTTAATTGTCAGACAAAGGACTGGTGGACATATGAATTCTGTTATGGACGCCACATCCAGCAATACCACATGGAAGGTAACTCCCTCCTATGTTTTCCTTAAGCCCTCAGCATCGTATCATTGAAGGTAACCTGCCTCCCCAGTTCCCTCCTACTCCTCTTAGGGGTAACAGTGCTTCTCTGTGGCTTCTCTTGCAGATTCAGAGATCAAAGGTGAAGTCCTCTATCTTGGCTACTACCAATCGGCCTTCGACTGGGATGATGAAACAGCCAAGGTGGCAAGAGTGTGGGATTCGGGGAGAAGGGGTTCTGGCCACCGGCTGAAAGCCCTGACAAGAAGGGGAGGGTCAAGATTAGCTGATCTGTTTCTTGGGGCTTGGTGGCCATTAGGACAAAGCTTCCTGGGGGGCACAGGCCATTCTTTTGTCTCTGTGAGGATGCAGTGCCATCCTTCCTCTTTGCTGTCTTTCTCATCTCCCCCACTCCTGCCTCATGTCTTCTCCAGGCCTCCAAGCAGCATCGTCTGAAACGCTACCACAGCCAGACCTATGGCAATGGGTCCAAGTGCGACCTCAATGGGAGGCCCCGAGAGGCCGAGGTTCGGGTGAGTCTTGAGAGAGGAAGTTGACACTCCCATAGGGACAGTTCAGATTCTAAGGGAAGGGAATTGCATCTTATAGTCAGGGGGCTCCCTCCGAGATTTAAAACATATTTCCAGCAGGGCATGGTGGCTCATGCCACCAGCACTTTGGGAGGCCGAGGGGGGCAGATCGCCTGAGGTCAGGAGTTCAAGACCAGCCTGACCAATATGGTGAAACCCCATCTCTTCTAAAAATACAAAAATTAGCTGGGTGTAGTAGCGGGTGCCTGTAGTCCCAGCTACTCAGGAGGCTGAGACAGGAGAATTGCTTGAACCAGGGAGGTGGATGTTGCAGTGAGCCGAGGTTGTGCCACTGTGCTCCAACCTGGGTGACAGAGTGAGACTCTGTCTCAGAAAAGAAAAAAAAATAGCAAAAACACATTATTTCCAGGCTGGGCGCAGTGGCTCACGCCTGTAATCTCAGCACTTTGGGAGGCCAAGGCAGGTGGATCACCTGAGGTCACGAGTTCAGGAGCAGCCTGGCAAACATGGCAAAACCCTGTCTCTACTAAAAATATAAAACTAAGCCGGCCATGGCTGTGGGCACCCTGTAATCCCAGCTACTTGGGAGGCTGAGACAGGAGAATAACTTAAACCTGGGAGGCGGAGGTTGCAGTGAGGTGAGATCACGCCATTGCACTCTAGCCTAGGTGACTAGAGCGCAACTCTGTCTCAAAATAAAATAAAATAAAACGTGTTTCCAGCTGCCACCTGGACATCATTACCTGGATATTCAGAGGCACTTCAAGTCAACATTTCCCAGATCCTCTTCTCCATACCCCCAACCACACTTCATCTTTTTCCCACATTTCTCCTTTTTGTCGCCTCAGCAATAAACCTGAGTGCCATCCTTGACTCTTTCTTCTCCTCTGCATTGTCCCTCCTTTTATTTATTTAATGGCTCTTCAGTGAGGTCTTGCTGTATATGCAGGCATTAGGCTGGGCTCTGGGGATACAATGGTGAGCAAATGTGCAGCCCCTGCCCTCACAGGCTGCATTAGAGGGGAACACAGAATCATAGAAATGAGTCTATAATTATCAACTAAGAAGTGAGATGAAGGAAAGGAATCTAGCTCTCTCAGAGTAAATAAAGCCCGTTTTTCCTACTTCTAGATATCTCTCAAAACTCTCCTATGCTTTCGTGTGGTCGGTACCTTCACTCTTGCCTGCATCCTTGCGAACAGCTTCTTTACAAGTGCCTCTGATCTAGTGGTCCTTAGCTGAGTGGAGGCAGGCAAATATAGAATGCAAAAAGTTCCTTAGGTCATTCTCATGTATTCATAAATATACATACCTGTAAAGAATTACATGACACCTGTCAGAGTTATCTTTCCATAATGCAGATTTGTACCTGCAGTCGTGTGCTGGTAAGTGTTGGACACCCAGATCTCTGTGGGTGTGAGAGGGAACCCCTGATTTGTAACGTTTGCCAATATCTGTGGTAAAAATACTCCCATGATGCCCAAGTCAAATGATGTTAACTGTCTTGCAACATTCTCCAAAACTTACCAGTTGGTTCCAACACACCTGTAAGTCTGCATCACTTCTTCGTTCAGTCCTGAAAAACCTTCATTGTTTCTGCCTTGCACAAAGGCTAAGATCCAAATGTTTCAGCACAGACCAGGGTGGTAGCAGTGGAGGTGATGGGAAGTAGTTGGATTCTGGATATATTTTGAAGGTAGAGCCAATGAGATTTGTTGATGGTTTGGATGTGGGATAGAATCATGGATTACTTCAAGATTTGTGGCTTGAGCAACTGGAATGATGGAATTGTAATTTACTGAAGTGTGAAGGAACAGGTTTGGGAGAGGAAATTAGGTTGGTTTTGGATATTGAAGGTTGAGGTGCCTTTAGACATCCTAGTGGTGATGTCCAGTTGACAGTTGGCTCTGTGATTCTGGAATTCAGGGACAAGTTCTGGGATAGAGATATAAGTACTCATTGTATTTCTGCCACACTGGCCTTTTTCTGTCCTTCAAACCAGTGGGTCTCATTGTTCCCTCTGCCTAGAGCAGTCTCCTGCAGATGTTTGAATGATCAGCCCCATCCCCTCATTCAGGTTATATTCAAGTGACAATTCCCAGGGAACCTAACATAAGCAAACAGACACACATACACACACATGCACCTATTGCTCCTGTCCGAGTAAGCATCCACAGTGTTTTGCATTCTTCAAAGCATGTATCATTACTTGAAATTACTGTATTTGTTTAATTTCTGTCTTCCCTCACTAAGATAAGCTCTGGGAAGGCAGGGATGATGTCTGTCTCGTTTTCTGCTGTATCCACAGCTCCTGGAACAGTGCTTTGCTCAAATAGGTACCTAGAAATTATTCAGTGAATGAATGAAATGAATGACAAGCCCGTTCTAATGTCACCTTTCTTGATTAACACAGAAAATTAGTTAGTTGTGTTCCTTCAGCACTTAATAATACAAGCATCCAAACACATATATAATCCGTTATAGCACTTACTTCATTGTATTCTAGTTATTCCTTTGGGTGTTTGTATCTTCAGTTGGCCAAGAACTGAGGTCAAGACTGTATAGCTTCCTCATCTCTGGTGAACATATGCTCTGTGCCAAGCACTAATAGAAACTAGGAACAAAAAGGTGGATGAGACGTAGTCTTGCTTTCAGGAAACATGTTAAATAAACAGCCACAACAAGCAGGATAAATGCCATGAGCAGTGAAGTGCAGCCTGCAGGGGAGCACACAGTCAGGACGGAGTCCAGGGTAAAAAGGAGGCCTCTTGGGAAAAGTGACCTTTGAACTGACATTGGAGGATGAGGAGTTAGCCTAGCAGATGGAAAGGATGGTGTGGGGAAGAAGAGGGCATTCCAAATGGAAGGTGCGCTAAGTGCAAAAGGCCTGGAGACAAGAGGCAATGGACTATCCCAGGAACTGACAGATATTCACAGGGACTGATGGGGATAATCATGGGAAGAGGAGTATAGGAGATGAGTCTGGGCAGTTGGTAGGGGACAGGTCACGAAGGGCTCTGTAGCTATGATGAGGAGTTTAGACAATCCAAGAGACAGTGGTTGGGGGAGGCAATGAGGTATCTGAAGCAGAATGATGACATATTCAGGTTTGGATTTGAAGGTCCACTCTAGCTGGAGTATAGCAAAGATTGAGAGCTCACTTAGGCAGCTGCAGTAATCCAGGTATGAAATAAAAGTGGCCGGGGAATGAAGAAATGTGAATATTTGGAGAGAGATTTAGGGGGCAAAATCAATAGAGTAAGAAGGAGTCAAGAATGATTTCCAGGCTTCTGGCTTGTGCAGTTAGATAGACGGTGATTCGTGTTACTGAGATAGGTATAATGGGAACAGGAGTAGGTGTGATGAAGGTAAATGGTGAGGCGATCAGGTAGAGATTTCCAAGGAGGCTGTGGATCTCTGGGTCTGGAGTTCAGCAGAGAGATCTGAATTGAACCCAGAGGTGGGGAGTCATCCTCGTCTCAGCTATAACTGAAGCCAAGGTATGGATGAAATCCCCCAAGGAAACAGTATCTAATGAGAAAAATGGGACAGAACTTCAAGGAAGCCAATATTGAGAGCATGGGAAGAAGAGGGCTTTGCCAGAAGAAGGGGCCAGAGAGGAGGCTATGGTGACATGGAAATGAGGAAGGACATATCTCAAGGGGAAATTGGTCCATGGTGTTGGCTGTGCCTGAACCTTCAAGGAAGAGGAGGATTAAAAACTGCTTGTAGGCAATCATAGTCATTATTATTTTAATAAAGGCAAAACATGTACATGGAAATAAAAAATCCAGACAGTAGAGAAGAGAGCCAGATGGAAAGTATAAATCCTCTACTCCCAGGCACTCCTGACCAGTCCTTTGGTTGGACTTAATGATAGACATCATTGGTGATCTTTGCTGGGGCAATTTGAGCAGAGTGGTGAAGATGAGGTGTTGAGAAAAGTGGTGAAAAAGTGGAACTCAGCAGGGCATGGTGGCTCATGCCTGTAATCCCAGCACTTTGGGAGGCCAGGGTAGGCAAATCACTTGAGGTCAGGAGTTCGAGAACAGCCTGGCCAATATGGTGAAGCCCCATGTCTAGTAAAAATACAAAATTAGCTAGGTGTGGTGGTGGGTGCCTGTAATCCCAGCTACTTGGGAGGCTGAGGCAGGAGAATTGCTTGAACCCAGGAGGCAGAGGTCGCAGTGAGCTGAGATCGCGCCATTGTACTCAAGCCTGGATGACAGAGTGAGACTCTGTCTCAAAGGAAAAGAATGGAAATCTTTGAAGAATTTTGGCTATGAAGGAGAGATAAAAGGTAAGCATTAGTGAGAGATGCTGGGGGATTGAGAGGGGGTCATTCTGTGTTTGGTGTGTGTTTTAAGATAGAATAGATTAGAACATGTTGAAGGCTGTTGGGTGAATGTTAGTGGAGAGGAGGAGAGGGAGGTGAAGATACAGTAGAGAGAATGAGAAAAGAATATGGGCAGGGCTGGGATGCAGAATCCTGGGAGAGCAATTTGCCTCAAAAGGAAGATCTAGGGTCGTAACTGGAAGTGTATTTGCTAATGAGTCTGGAGGTTTTGGTGGCAGAAAGTTGAGGCCATTCCTATCTGGTTGCTTCTAGTTGTCAGTTCTTATGCCACTTGCCTAGGTGATCAAGTAAAGCCCCTACTCCAGGGCAGGCACTGTGACCTGTTGCTGGCCTGATGCCTCCTCAGTAGGAAGAGCGTGCATGTTGTTTGTTGAAAGTGCAGTCTCTATGGGGCTAGGGAACAACTGGTTAGCTATGTGGAATTAAATAAATTTCTATTTATTGGTGTGTGTTTTAAGATGCAACAGACTAGAATATTTTGAAGGCTGTTGGGGGCATGTTAGTGAAGAGGAGGAGAGGGAGATCAAGGTGTAGTAGAAAGAATGAGAAAAAAATGTGGACAGGGCTGGGATGCAGAACCCTGGGAGAGCAATTTGCCTCAAAAGGAAGGTCTAGGGTAGTAGGCCAATTCAATTCTTATCAAGTAAAATTCTAGAGATATCAGTTTTAAGTTATAAAACATATAATTATACCAAAAAAAAAATGTCATAGAGACCCATAAATTCACTGCCAAATTAAACAGATGTTAATGTTTTGCCTGATTTGCTTCAGATCTCTGGTTTAAAAAAAGGAATAAAATACTTATGCTAATAGCTAAAGCCCACCTTCATATTTAATCACTCTCCCTCCTCACCAGAAACAACCACAACCCTCACTACGCTTGTTTTGTATTTTTATTAATGGTATATACGTATTACAGACAATAGATAGTGTTTTGTATTTTAAAATTGTACATCAGGAGTATCAACTTGTTTTTTTCACTGATCAGTGTGTTTGCCACTCCATGGCATGACGTGGAGCTCTGGTTGAGTGATTTTTTTTTTTTTTTTTTTTGGAGACAAAGTCTCGCTCTGTCACCCAGACTGGAGTACAGTAGCACAATCTAGGCTCACTGCAACCTCTGCCTCCTGGGTTCAAGTGATTCTGCTGCCTCAGCCTCCTGAGTAGCTGGGACTATAGGCACCCGCCACCATGCCCAGCTAATTTTTATATTTTTAGTAGGGAAGGGGTTTCACCATGTTGGCCAGGCTGGTCTTGAACTCCTGACCTCAAGTGGTCCACCTGCCTCAGCCTCCCGAAGTGCTGGGATTACAGGTGCGAGCTACCATGCCCAGCCTGGTTGAGTGATTTTAATGTCTATATTGTGTTTCATTGCTTACTTACCCATTCCTCTGTTGATAAACAGTTGGGTTTCAACTCTAATGCCCTTATACACAGTGCTGCAATGTAGGTCTTATTGTGAGTGTACAAGAATTTCTCCAGGGAAATACCTAGAAAGTAGAATCACTGGGTTACAGGAGTGTATGTTATTGGTGAATTCAATTTTTTGTTTGTTTGTTTTGTTCTGTTTTTCTGAGACAGAGTTTCACTCTTGTTGCCCAGGCTGGAGTGAAATGGCGCGATCTTGGCTCACTGCAACCTCTGCCTCTCAGGTTCAAGCGATTCTCCTGCCTCAGCCTCCAGACTAGCTGGGACTACAGGCGCCCACCACCATGCCCAGCTAATTTTTGTATTTTTAGTGGAGACGGGGTTTCACCATCTTGGCCAGGCTGGTCTCAAACTCCTGACCTTGTGATCCATCTGCCTTGGCCTCCCAAAGTGCTGGGATGACAGGCGTGAGCCACCATGCCCAGCCCTCAATTTTTTTAATGATTGAAAAAATATATAACCTAAAAGTTCATTCTAACAGTCTTTAAGTGTACAATTCAGTGGAAACACTCACAATGTTCTGTCACCATCACTACTATTTCCAAAACTTTTTTCATCATCCCAAACAAAAATAACTATTTCTCCCTCTCCCAGACTCTGTTCTACTTTCTGTCTGTATCAGTTTCCTGTTTGAGGTACTTTATATGAGTGGAATCATACAAGATTTGTCCTTTTGTGTCTGGCTTATTTCACTTAGCATGGTGTTTTCAAGGTTCATCCATGTTGTAGCATATATCAGAATTTTATTCCTTTTTATGGCTTAATCATGTTCCATTGTCTGTATATACATTTTGTTTACCTATTTGTTGATGGATGGACACTTGGGTTTTCTTCTTTTGGTTATTGTGAATAATGTTGTGATGAACATTGGTGTTCAAGTATCTGTTTGAGTCCTGTTTTCAGTTCTTTTGGGTCTGTACCTAGGAGTAGAATGTGCCTTATGGTAATTCTAGGTTTAATTTTTTTAGGAACTGCTGAACTGTTTTTCCATAGCAGCTGCATCATTTTACATTCCTAGTAGCAGTGCATAGGGTTCCAGTTTCTCCATGCTATCTCCATCACTTATTTTCCTTTCTTTTGTTTTCTTTTTCTTTTTTTTTTTTTTCAGTAATAGCCATCTTAATGGGTGTGAAGTAGTATCTCATAGTGGTTTTTGATTTGCATTTCCCTAGTAACTAATGATGTTGAACATCTTTCATGTGCTTGGTGACCATTTGTATATCTTTTTTGGAGAAATGTCTATTCAAATCCTCTGCCCATTTTTGAATTGAGTTGGTTTTTCTTGGTGAGTTGTGAGAGTTCTTTATGTAATATATTCTGAATATTAATCCCTTATCAGATCTATGCTTTGTAAATATTTTCTCCCATCCTGTGGTTGCCTTTTTACTATCTTTTGTTTTGCTTTGTTTTTTGAGACAGAGTTTCACTCTTGTTGCCCGGGCTGGAGTGCAATGGCGCAATCTCAGCTAACTGTGACCTCCGCCTCCCAGGTTCAAGCGATTCTCCAGCCTCAGCAGTGTCCTTTGGCACACAAAAGCTTTTAATTTTGATTTCCAAGAGTTTTATAGTTTTAGCTCTTAAATTTAAGTCTTTGATTCATTTGAGGTTAATATTTTTTTCTTAGAGATGGGGGTCTCGTTATGTTGCCCAGACTAGCCTTAAACTCCTGGGCTCAGGTAAGCTTCTTACTTCAGCTTCTGAATAGCTGGGATTATAAGGGTGTGCCATTGTGCCCAGCTGCTGATTTTGAGTTAATTTTTGTATATGGTGTAATTTTTGCATATAGTACAACTTCATTGTTTTGAATATGGATATCCAGTTTTCCTGGCACCATTTGTTGAAAAGATTGTCCTTTCCCCATGGAATATTCTTGATATCCTTACCAAAAATCAATTGACAATATATGTGAGGGTTTATTTCTGGCCTTTCTATTCTATTCCATTGGTAAATATGTCTGTCTTTATGCCAGGATCACACTGTTTTGAGTATAGTAGCTTTGTATTAAGATTTAAGTCAGGAAATGTGAGTCCTCTAACTTTGTTCTTTTTTTTTTTTAAGATTGTTATGGGTATTTGGGATCCCTGGAAATTCCATGTGAATTTTAAGATTTTTTTTCTACAAAAAACACCATTGGATGCCTTTCATTTATTTTTCACTCCTAATCACTCTAAAACTTCCAGTACTATATTGAATAGAAATGAAAAAAGTGTCTATCCTTGTCTTGTTCCTAATCTTAGGGGAGAAGCTTTCAATGTTTCACCATTGAGTATGATGTTAGTTGTGGGTTTTTCTTATATGGACTTTATCAATAATTGAAGACATTCCCTCCTGTTCCTAGTTGATTGTTTTTTACATGAAAAGGTTATTTAATTTATCAAGTGCATTTTCTGCATCAGTTGAGATGGTCATGTGGGTTTTTTCCCCTTCAGTCTATTAATATAGTGTATGACATTGATTTACCTATGTTGAACCATCCTTGCATTCTTGGAGTGAATCCAACATAAATCATGATGTATAATGCTTTAATATGCTGCTGAATTTGGTTTGCTACCATTTAGTTGAGGAATTTTGCATCTGTATGTATAAAAGATATTAGTCGCTAGGCGTGGTGGCTCACACCTGTAATCCCAGCACTTTGGAAGGCCAAGGCAGGTGGATCATCTGAGGTCAGGAGTTTGAGACCAGCCTGGCCAACATGGTGAAACCCCGTCTGTACTGAAAATACAAAAATTAGCTGAATGTGGTGGCACCCACCTGTAATCCCAGCTACTTAGGAAACTGAGGCAGGGGAATCGCTTGAACCTGGGTGATGGAGGTTGCAGCGAGCCAGGATTGCACACTGCACTCCAGCCTAAGTGACAGAGCAAGACTCCATCTCAAAAAAAAAAAAAAAAAAAAAGATATTAGTCTATTGTTTTCTTGTAGTGTTTTGTAGTAGTATTGTCTAGCTTTGATACTATGGCAATGCCAGTCTCACAGAATAAGTTAGGAAGGCATTCTTTATAAATTTCAGATTTAATTATTTTGTCACCTACATTCTATCTATACTTTGTCTTTTTTGTTTATAGTGTCTTAAATGAATTTTAATTTAAAAAAATTTAAATTCCGGCCGGGCGCGGTGGCTCAAGCCTGTAATCCCAGCACTTTGGGAGGCCGAGGTGGGTGGATCACGAGGTCAGGAGATCGAGACCATCCTGGCTAACACGTGAAACCCCGTCTCTACTAAAAAAAATACAAAAATTAGCTGGGAGCGGTGGCGGGCGCCTGTAGTCCCAGCTACTCGGGAGGCTGAGGCAGGAGAATGGCGTGAACCCGGGAGGTGGAGCTTGCAGTGAGCTGAGATCCGGCCACTGCACTCCAGCCTGGGGGACAGAGCGAGACTCCGTCTCAAAAAAAAAAAAAAAAAAAAAAAAAAAAAAAAAAATTTAAATTCCAATATAGTCAAACTTATCAGTCTTTTTCTTTATACCTTGTACATTTTATGTTTTTTATTTAATCCTTTCCTATTTACTATTCATTTTTTTGGGGGGTTTCTAAAAAAGTAGAAAAGTGTGAATAGAGTTTCTCATACTTTGGACTACAATTCAATACAAATTTATCTTAATGTATGTTATAAGATTAGGACCTAGATACACCTATTGTCCACAGTTGCCCCAGCACTATTTATTGAATACACCATACATTCCTCTCTGATTTGTAATGCCTCCTCAGTTATTTACCAAGTTCTCAAATATATGTGCATTTTCTTCTTGGCTTCTCTTTTGTTCCAATAGTCTATCTATTCTTATGTCATTACCACATTGTTTTAATTACTATAGCTTTTTCATAAATATTGGTATATGGTAGGATATACTTGCCTTTATTCTTCAAAACTGTCAGGCCTATCATTGGTCAAGTTCTATTAAAACTCCTTTTGGGGATTTTGGTTAGAATTTAATTTTAGACTGATTTGGAGAGAATTGATACTTTATAATATGAAGCCTTCACACACTATGAACATGTTTGTTTCCATTTGCTTGTTGTCCTATACTTTAGTAAAGTTTTAATTTTCTCTAAAAATTCTTGTACATCTTATGTGAGATTAGTCTTAGATACCTTATAGTTTTTATTTTTGTATTGTTTGTGTATACAAATATTTCAAACATACAGGACCTTATAGTTTTTTGATTCTATTTTAAATAGCATCTTTTACAAATTTCATTTTCTTTATTGTTATTATTATTTGAGATGGGGTCTTGTTCTATCATCAAGGCTGAGGTGCGATCTTGGCTCACTGCAACCTCTGCCTCCCAGGTTCAAGTGATTCTCTGCTTCAGCCTCCCGAGTAGCTGGGATTACAGGTGTGCACCACCATGCCCGGCTAATTATTGTGTTTTTTTTAGAGAGGGGGTTTCACCATGTTGGCCAGGCTAGTCTCAAACTCCTGGCCTCATGTGATCCACCCTTGGCCTACTAAAGTGTTGGGATTACAGGCATGAGCCACCGTGCCTGGCCAAAAATTCCGTTTTCTGATTGTTGCTGGCACATGGTCACATTATTGGTTTTACATATTGATCTTATATTCAGCAACTTTTTTTGAACTCTTTCATTTTTAGTAGTTCACAAATGCTTGTGGATTTTCTGTATAGATAATTATGTCATTTGCAAGAGAGACAGTTTTGGTTTCTTCCTTTCTAAGTCTTATACATTTCATTTTTCTTATACCTCAAATGCAACAGAAGTGGCAATGATGGGCATCCTTGACTTGTTTCTGACTTTAAAGGGGATGCTCCTGAAGTTTCACTGTTAGCATGATGTTTTCCTGCGGCTTTTTGCAGATACCTTTTATCAGGTATGTGAAGTTCCATTCTGTACCTAGACTGCTGGATATTTTCACCATGTACAGGTGTGTAATTTTAACACATGCTTATTCTGTGTCTATTGAGATAGTGATATGGTTTTTTTAATATTAAAAATGTTAAATTTATAGTTTTTTTTATTCTTTCATTTCTGGGATAATCCATGGTCATGAAGTATTTTTTATACATTGCTATATTCAATATCCTGATAGTATAATTAACTTTTATAACTATTTTCATAAGTGGATTGGTCTATAATTTTCTGTTCTTATACTTACTTTGTTTTTGTATAAAGTTACATTCACTTCATAAAATGTCTTGAGGAGCTTCCCTCTTTTTCTGCTCCGTGGAGCAGTTTGCTAAGATAGAGATTATTCTTCAAAGGTTAGGTAGGGTCGGGTGTGGTGGTTCATGCCTGTAATCCCAGCACTTTGGGAGGCCAAGGCAGGAAGATTGCTTGAGCCTAGGAGCCCAGCCTGAGCAACATAATAGACTCCTGTCTCTCCAAAAAAAAGTTTTAAATTAGCGTGGTGTGGTGGTGTACACCTGTAGTCCCAGCTACTTGGGAGCCTGAAGCAGGAGGATTGCTTGAGTTGGAGAGGTTGAGGCTGTTAGGAGCTGTTACGCCACTGGACTCCAGCCTGGGTGACAGAGCATGACTCTATCTCAAAAAAAAAAAAAAAAAAAAGGTTAGATAAAGTGAATCCTCCCCATCCCCGCAATATGCTACAAAACTGGTATATTGTGGGGATGGTTGTTGCTACTGATTTAATTTAATTTATTTAAAGATTGTAAGGCTTTTTAGGTTTGCTCCATCATGAAGCTTTAATAAAGTATAGTTTCATAGGCCATTATTCATTTGTCTAAATTTTCAAATGTATTAGCATAAAATTACAGGTTTTTAAATAAACTCTTTTTATAGATATATCCTCTTTTGCTTTCCTAATATTGACTTTGCCTTTTCTCTTTTTTCTTGATCTATGTTGCCAGAGGCTTGTCTACTTTATTAGTCCAATAATCACCTTTTGGTTTTGTTTATCCTGTTGTCCATTTAGTATTTCACCAACAGTATTAGTCCATTCTTACATTGTTATAAAGAAATACCTGTGACTGGGCAATTTACAAAGAAAAGAGGTTTGTCTCACAGTTGTGCTGGCCATACAGGAAGCATAGCAGCCTCTACTTCCGGGGAGGATTTAGGAAGCTTCAATCATCGTGAAAGGCAAATGGGGAGCCAGAGTCTCACATGGCGGGAGCAGGAGCAAAAGAGAGAGGGGGGACGTGCTACAACCAGATCTCTTGAGAACTCACTCACTATCACGAGATAGCACATAGTGCTTTATGTGCCACCATGCCTGGCTAATTTTTGTATTTTTAGTAGAGACGGGGTTTCTCCATGTTGATCAGGCTGGTCTCGAGCTCCTGACCTCAGGTGATCCACCTGCCTCGGCCTCCCAAAGTGCTGGGATTATAGGCGTGAGCCACTGTGCCCCGCCACACGTTCACTATTTTATCTTTGTTATTTCCTTCCTTCTCCTTTCTTTGTGTTAGTCTGATTTCTTTTTTTTAACAACTTGAATTTTGTTTAACATTAAAAAATTCTGGCCAGGCATGGTAGCTCATGCCCTATAATCCTAGCATTTTGGGAGGCCAAGGTGGAAGGATCACTTGAGGCTAGGCATTTGAGACCAGCCTAGGTAACACAATGAGACCCTGTCTCTGTGGAAAAAAAAAAAAAAAAAAAAAACCAGGTGTGGTGGTATGTGCTGTGGTCCCAGCTACTTGGGAGGCTGAGTTGGGAGGATCTCTTCAACCCAGGAGGTCAAGGCTACAGTGAGCTATGAACACGCCACTGCGCTCCAGCCTTGGTGACACAGCAAGACATCATCTCAAATTTTTTAAATAAAAAATTCTATATTAAATTTTCTGAATAGGCATCACATCCACATAACTCAACTATAGAAATGCTTAAAAGATATACAGAGAAAAGGATTAACACATCTTGTCCCTCATTAGCCTCTTTCCATCCTTAAAGAAAGGTAACCATTGTTAATTTCTTTATATACTCTGAGATTTTTTTAAATGCACATATAAGCATATATCTTCGCACTCTTTCCAAATAAATATATATATCTAAAACCTTACTTGGGCCAGGTGTCGTGTGTCATGCCTGTAATCCTAGCACTTTGGGAAGTGGAGGCAGGAAGATCACTTTAGGCCAGTAGTTTGAGACCAGCCTGGCCAATGTAGTGAGATTCCATCTCTACAAAAAAATATTTAGTCAGGTGTGGTAGTGTGTGCCTGTGGTCCCAGCTGCTCAGGAGGCTGATAAGGGAGGATCTTTTCAGCCCAGGAGGTCAAGGTTGCAGTGAGCTGTTTTCATACCATTGCACTCCAGCCTGAGCAACAGAGTGATACTCTGCCTCAAAAAAAAAAAAAAAAAAAGTCATCCTTATTCCTGTATATAGTTTCTGTTATTCTGTTATATAGCTGTATCATTGTTTATCTAAATAGTTCCCTGTTGATGGACATTTAGCTTGTTTTAAATCTTTTATTAACACACGAGTGCTGCAGTGAATAATCTTGTACTTATAGAATATATGTAAATTAAGTTCCTGGAAGTAAGTTTGTGTAATTTTGCTATGTACTGCCAAATTACTCTGCTTAGGTAAATTACTTTCCCTCTAACAATGTATGGGAATGCTGATTTCCCTATAGCCATGCCAACCCCGTATATTTTTAAACTTTTGGATTTTGGCCATCATCAGCTAGGCATCAGAGAAAGAATGATTTCTTAGTGTGGTTTTAATTTGCATTTCTCTTAAGAAAAAAAATGTCTAATTTTACTCATTTAAGGGTTGTCTCTATTCCCTTCTTTACTCTTTTCTTTCAGCTATCCAAATTCTTTGCTCATTTTCCTAATGGCTTACTGGTCTTTTTCTTGTCAATTTATAAGAACTGTATACAGTAGAGATATTATCCTTTTGTCTGTGATATAAGTTGCAAATATTTTTACAGCTTCTTCAGCGAAATGCTTACCTCACTAATTTTCAATCTGTCTTCTCTCTTAATTATACACTTAAAGCTCTACATTTCACTCTGAGTACTATTTTGGTTGCATCCCTCAAATTTTAATATGTGATGTTTCCATTTTCATTATGGTTTCTACATGCTTCTGAACTTATTTAGAATTAGCTTAATATATTTCTAAACAAATGTGTTTTGCTTTGTTGTTTTTATATGATTGCTGTTGGTTTCTAATTTTATGCCATTGTGTCAATGATTCTTTTGGAGATTGTTGAGACTTTCTTTTTGATGAATTTTTAAAAATTGTATGTTTGTGCTTGAAAGCATGTCTTTTCTCCATTTAAGCAGTTCAAGATGCTCATTGTATTGTTCAGATTTTCTACAACTTTATGTTGAGTTGACTCGTGATCATTGAAAGAACTCGGCCGGGCGCGGTGGCTCAAGCCTGTAGTCCCAGCACTTTGGGAGGCCGAGACGGGCGGATCACGAGGTCAGGAGATCGAGACCATCCTGGCTAACACAATGAAACCCCGTCTCCACTAAAAATACAAAAAAAATTAGCCGGGCGTGGTGGCGGCGCCTGTAGTCCCAGCTACTCGGGAGGCTGAGGCAGGAGAATGGCGGGAACCCGGGAGGCGGAGCTTGCAGTGAGCCGAGATCGCGCCACTGCACTCCAGCCTGGGCGACAGAGCGAGACTCCGCCTCAAAAAAAAAAAAAAAAAAAAAGAAAGAACTCTGTTAATATTCCCACTGTGATGGTGGATTTGGCAATTTTGTTAATTTTTTATTTATATGTTTTAAGGCCATGTTTAATTTTGAAATTAAATAATTTATAGGTTTTCTAATGTTGAACCAACTTTGCATTCCTGAAATGGACCGAATGTGGTCATATATATTATCCTTGACTATCCTTTTTTTTTTTTTTAATTATTATTATTTTTTTTGAGACAGAGTCTTACTCTGTCACCCAGGCTGGAGTGCAGTGGCATGATCTTAGCTCACTGAAACCTCCGTCTCCCAGGTTCAAGAGATTCCTGTGCGTCAGCCTCCCAAGTAGCTGGAATTACAGGTGTGCGCCACCATGCCCAGCTAATTTTTGTATTTTTAGTAGAGACGGCGTTTCACCATGTTGGCCAGGCTGGTCTCGAACTCCTGACCTCAATCTGCTTGCCTTGACCTCCTGAAGAGCTGGGATTACAGGCGTGAGCCACCCACACCTGGCTGAGGGTAGATTTTTAACTACTGATCCATTTTCTGAAGTAGTTTTAGGAATATTCAAAGTTTTCTATTTCTACTTTGGTTAGTTTAAGTTTTCTTTTCAGGAGTTTGTTCATTTCATCTGACTTTTAAGGTTTATTGGCATAAAGTTCATTATATTCTTCTATCTTTTTAATCTCTGTGGCATCTGTAATGAGGTTCTTCTTTTCATTCCTTATGGGTTATTTTTGCGTCACTCATTTGTTATTGGTCAGTTGCATCAGAGGTAAGTCAGTTTTATTAGTCTTTTCAAAGAACCAACTTTTGGCTCTGTTGAGCTTCTCTGTTGTATTTGTTTTCTATTAATTTCTACTCTAATCTTTCTTTTCCTCCCTTCTACTTTTCTGGGTTTATTTTGCTGTTTGTTCAACTTCTTGAAATGAATGCCTAGCTCATTCATTTTCAGCTTTTCCTCTTTTATATCTCATAAATTTGTCTCCAACTACCTATATATCTCTCACAAGTTTTTAATGGCTATTTTTTTTTTTTTTTTTTTTTTTTTTGAGATGGAGTCTCGCTCTGTCGCCCAGGCTGGAGTGCAGTGGCCGGATCTCAGCTCACTGCAAGCTCCGCCTCCCGGGTTCGGGCCATTCTCCTGTCTCAGCCTCCTGAGTAGCTGGGACTACAGGCGCCCGCCACCTCGCCCAGCTAGTTTTTTGTATTTTTTAGTAGAGACGGGGTTTCACCGTGTTAGCCAGGATGGTCTCGATCTCCTGACCTAGTGATCCGCCCGTCTCGGCCTCCCAAAGTGCTGGGATTACAGGCTTGAGCCACCGCGCCCGGCCTTTAATGGCTATTTTAAATTCCTTATATAATTATTAAATCGATAATACTTTCCCATGATACAAAATCCAGAAAATACTATTTAAAAGGTATGTAATGAAATATTTCCCGGCTGGGCACGGTGGCTTATGCCTGTAATCCCAGCACTTTAGGAGGCCGAGGCAGGTGGACCACCTGAGGTCAAGAGTTCAAGACCAGCCTGGCCAACATGGTGAAACCCCGTCTCTACTAAAAATACAAAAATTAGCGGGGTGTGGTGGGGCATGTCTGTAGTCCTAGCTACTCAGGAGGCTGAGGCAGGAGAATCGCTTGAACCCGGGAGGCAGAGGTTGCAGTGAGCCGAGCCAAAATCACGCCACTATGCTCCAGCCTGGGCGACAGGCAAGACTCTGTCTCAAAAAAAAAAAAAAAAAGAAATATTTCCTTCCCTTACTTGTCTCTCATCTGCTTATTTCCCATTCTCTCCCCACCATCCCTTCTCCAGCTCCACAGGTTATCCCTGGTCTTATTTTTGCATGTATCCTTCCAGCCTTTTTTTGTATGATTACAAACAATTATGAATGGAGATTCTTATTTCCTTTCCTTTTTATTTATAAATAATATATAGTAAATTAAACACACTGTTCTTATACCTTGCTTTTATTTCCCTTGACAATAAACCTTAGAGATCTTTCAATGGCAGTACATCTTTTTTATTTTTTCTTTTTTGAGACGGATTCTTGCTCTGTTGCCCAGGCTGGGGTGGAGTGGTGTGATCTCGGCTCCTTGCAACCTACGCCTCCTGGGTTCAAGGGATTCTCCTGCCTCAGCCTCCCGAGTAGCTGGGACTACAGGTATACACCACCACACCCAGCTAATTTTTGTATTTTTAGTAGAAACAGGGTTTCACCATGTTGGCCAGGATGGTCTCAGTCTCTTGACCTCATGATCCACCTGCCTTGGCTTCCCAAAGTATTGAGATTACAGGCATGAGCCACCACACCTGGCCCTTTTTAGTTTTTATAGCTGCATAAAGTTCCATTGTGTGTTCCATCATTTTGTCACCATTATTCTACTGGTTGAAATAGTTCCCCCCCTAATTCTTTTGTTATCACAAATGATTATTACATTGTACATATATGCATGTGTAAATATCTCTTATATATAATTGGGCTGGGCACAGTGGCTAATGCCAATAATCCCAGCACTTTGGGAGACTGAGGAGAGAAGATCACTTGAGCCCAGGAGTATGAGACCAGCTTGGGCAATACAGCAAGACCCTGCATCTATAAAAAAACAAAAGAAAGTAAGCAAAAAAAAAGCATAATTGCCAGTTGCAAGTTATGGATATTTAAAGATTGTCTTTTTTGAAACCTTTTATTACAGAAACTTAAAAACATATATAAACTCCCTACAAAGGTGTATCTGTGGTTCCCTGTCTTTGGACACATAGGATGGTATTCCTGTTCTCTATTTCATTTATTTTTGTTCTATTTTTTCCCTCTGCTGGCTCTTGGTTTAGTGTGTTCTTCTTTTTCTAGTTTCTTAAGGTAGAAGGGTAGATTATGGAGTCAAGATTTTGTTTTTAAAAAATTGATGCTTATAGCTATGAATTTCCCTCTAAGCACTACTTCAGCTGCATCCTGTAAGTTTGGATATGTCGTGTCTTCAGTTTCATTCATTTTTGAGGTATTTTATAGTTTTCTTTTGATTTTTTTCCTTTAACTCATTGGTTACTTATGAGATTATTGTTTAATTTCTACATATTTCTGAACTTCCAAATTTTTTTCCTTATTCATTTCTAATTTTATTCCATTGTGGTCAGAGAACACACTTTGTATGACTTAAATTCTTAATTATTTGAACGTATTTATTAATGTAATGGCTACTTTTAAGTCTTTGTGAGATCCAACATCTGGGCCCTCTCATGGGTGGTTTCTGTTGCCTGCATATTTTTCCTATATATGTTTCATACTTTACTGTTTCTGCATGTTTTGTAATTGTTGAAAACCATTTTAGATAGTATGTTGCAGTAACTCCAGATAGAAATTCTTGCCCTCCACCCCATGGCTTTTGTTTGTTCAGTGACTTGGCTGAACTACTTGAGTGGAGTCTCTTTCCCTCACAACATGAAGCCTCTAGTGTCTTCTCAGAGGGCAATCTTGGCCCTGCACACAGCCACACTAGATGACAGTGGTTTCAACAGGCTCTTTCTGACTGTTTCTTTCATGAATTTGTTAAGCCATCTGCCTCTGCTGGTATCACCCCCAGCTGTTAGGCTCCACTCATTGCCAACTAATTGCTTTATTGTTTTCGACATGTGGGGCATAAGTTGTTCCATAGTTTAGTCCAGTTAATTGTGGGCCCCTTTGTCAGGCTAGTTTTTGAGGGCAATATGTAGGTTTGTTATGACTCCAGGACGGCTCTCCGTTGCCCTTTCCCTGGTTCTCTCTGTTAAACTAGCTGTCCCAAAGTTTAGCCTGTTGCTATCACGGAGCAATCAGCCTCCTTTTAATTGCCTCCTGCCAAAATCTCTACATTTTTGAAGTGCCTGTAAGCTTGAATTTCCCCATACTCTGTTACATATTAAGTCAGGTCCTTTGGAGAATGTTAGAGCTGTGTGTTCTTATGGACTGCCTCTCCTGCTGGGCAAAATCTCCCAGGCCCTGCTCTGGAGTTGGGGTCAGGAACAATGGCTTGCTTCCCTTGGAAGGACATTCCTGTTTTATGAGCAGGGAGCTAGGCAGGGATGACAGCCTCTACTCTCTAAGTTTGCATCTCCTTTTGTGAACCCTCCACTCTCTGAGCAAGCTTCAGTGAGGGCAATCAGGGCCCTGATACTCTTGTCCCACTGCACTTGAAGTAAAGCCTCTGCCCTGTGGGTGGGGCTGGGTGGAGGAAGGGAGCCCTTGATCTTTTTTAGGAATTTAGTTGCTGTACCTTGGAGCTCGTGGCCCTCCTGGTAAAACACCATATACCATATCTCATGACTGGATATTAAGAGAATAGGAAGTCCCTCCCCCCTTCCACCGCCCCACCCCACCTTTTTTTTAAACTACACTCACCTGCTGGAGTGGAGCTTTTGTCAAACTGAGCTATTGGGTGGGGTTGTAGTAACTCCAGATAGAAATTCCTGCCCTCCACCCCATGGCTTTTGTGGAGGGAGCAGGTCATGGCTCAAGTGCTGCAAATTCTCACTATTCAAGATTTAGTAGCTGGGCATGGTGGCTAACACCTGTAATTCCAGCACTTTGGGTGGGAGGATTGCTTGAGCCCAGGAGTTTGAGAAAGCCTGGACAACACAGTGGGACCCTGTCTCTACAAAAAATTTTTAAAAATTAGTTGGATATGGTGGCACACACCTGTAGTCCTACCTTGGGAGGTTGAAGTGGGAAGATTGCTTGAACCTAGGAGGCTGAGGATTCAGTGAGCTGTGATCGTGCCACTGCACTCCAGCCTGGGTGGCACAGTGAGACCCTGTCTGAAAAAAAAAAAAGATTTAGTAGATTTTCTTGAGTAAACATTTCCTCATTTGTTATATGTCCTTAGGAAAATTTCCAAAGAGTTTAAATGCTGTGTGTTTTTTTGTTTGTTTGTATTGAGACAGAGTTTTGCTCTTGTTGCCCAGGCTGGAGTGCAATGGCACGATCTCAGCTCACCACAACCTCCGCCTCCCAGGTTCAAGTGGTTCTCCTGCCTCAGCCTCCCAAGTAGCTGGGATTACAGGCATGTGCCACGAGGCCGGCTAATTTTGTATTTTTAGTAGAGATGGGGTTTCTCCACGTTGGTCAGGCTGGTCTCAAATTCCTCACCTCAGGTGATCTGCCTGCCTCGGCCTCCCAAAGTGCTGGGATTACAGGTGTGAGCCACTGCTCCTGGCCATGCTTTGTGTTTTTAAATTTTCATCAGTTATGGAGTTTCCCTGTGGAGTGTGCGAAGTCCCTCATGCTGCCATTTCAGAAGTAGGACCTCTCCCACTTTTTGTTTGTTTTTGAGACAAGGTCTTGCTTTCCACACAGGTTGGAGTGCAGTGGCATGATCTTGGCTTACTGTAACTTTGATCTTCTTAACGGAAGATCCCTTAAGTCTCAGTCTCCCAAATAACTGAGACTACAGGTGCACACCACCACACATGGCTAATTTTTAAAAATTTTTTGTGGAGATAAGTCTCACTATGTTGCCAAGGCTGGTCTTGAATTTTTGGCATCAAGCCATCCTCCTGCCTTGGCCTCCCAAAGTGTTGGGATTACAGTTGTGAGCCACCAGGCTGTCTTTTAATAGTTATTTTAGAAATTAGAATATTGCATGCTTAATTTATCAAAGGCCAATCAATATCTTTACCCTCTTTCTGAATGATATAAGAATCTTAGAATTGTTTGAAGTTTTTAACCATATACACATATATGAAAAATACATATTTATACACAAATATATATACACTTTAAAAAATAATACAGGCCAGGCCTCATGGCTCATGTCTGTAATCCCAGCACTTTGGGAGGCTAAGGCGGGTGGATCACCTGAGGTCAGGAGTTCAAGACCAGCTGGGCCAACACAGTGAAACCCCATCTCTACAAAAATACAAAAATTAGCCAGGCATAATGGCAGGTGCCTGTAATCCCAGCTACTTGAGAGACTGAGGCTGGAGAATCGCTTGAATCCAGGAGGCGGAGGTTGCAGTGAGCCGAGATCATGCCATTGCACTCCAGCCTGGGTGACAGAGCGAGAATCCATCTCAATAATAATAATAATAATACATATATAAAGCAAATATAAGTATATATATATATACACACACAATATTTGTACAAAATAAGAATATGAAACACAAATTGGTTACCTACAGTTAAACTGCCTGAGTTCAGTTCCTGTTTTTACCACTTAAAAGCTGGTCAACCTGAACAAGTGCCTTAACTGCATCACACCTGTTTCTTGAGGCACGAAGTTGAGATACCAATACCCCTTCACTGGGTCTTTGTGATAATTAAGTGAGCAAATTTATGTAAAGTGCCATATGCACAGTGTATGCACAATGCTTGACAGATAATCAGTGCTTAGTAAAGACACCTGCTCTAAGAACTAAAGCAAGTTATTGTTGGTGATTAAGTGTATTCACCCTTTCTGTCCTGGCAGTTCCTCTGTGACGAGGGTGCAGGTATTTCTGGGGACTACATCGATCGCGTGGACGAGCCCTTGTCCTGCTCTTATGTGCTGACCATTCGCACTCCTCGGCTCTGCCCCCACCCTCTCCTCCGGCCCCCACCCAGTGCTGCACCCCAGGCCATCCTCTGTCACCCTTCCCTGCAGCCTGAGGAGTACATGGCCTACGTTCAGAGGCAAGCAGGTGAGTAATTAGAGAAGGAGGAGAAGATACGGGGGTAGGGGGCGGCAAAAGATCAAGTATTGAATAGCCAGAGGAATGCGTTCCTGGCCTGCTTGCATGCTGTTTCTCAGTAGACTCAAAGCAGTATGGAGATAAAATCATAGAGGAGCTGCAAGATTTGGGCCCCCAAGTGTGGAGTGAGACCAAGTCTGGGGTGGCACCCCAAAAGATGGCAGGTAGGACCTTGTTTCACCTGTTCCATGAAACTCGCTTCCATTTTTTCCCTTCCCCTGATCTTACTGTCCTGACTGACTGGTGGGGTGGAGTGGGAGAGTACCATGGGCCCTCATCCCTTGGTGATAGAGGAGGGGAAGGGACCCCATCCTATTTGCTCCTTTCTGTCTCACCCCTCCTGTCAGATCAATGTCTCCCTGTTCTCTGTACCCTAGGTGCGAGCCCGACCAAGGATGACAGTAAGGACTCAGATTTCTGGAAGATGCTTAATGAACCAGAGGACCAGGCCCCAGGAGGGGAGGAGATGCAGGCTGAGGTGAGACCAGCTGCCTCAGAGGAGCGGGATGGGAATGGGGAGGGTCACTGTAGCTGAGGTCATTGTGAGGTGACCTACATCTACCTAGGGATGCAAGGATATCCCCAGAACCTTTGCCTTCATAGTATGGAGGGCATGAACAGGCTTTCATACTTGACTCTTTCCTTTTCTCCTTGTCAGGAGCAGGACCCAAGCCCTGAGGCAACAGATTCAGCTCCAGGTGCTCCCAATGGTGAGTGAACCTTCCATGTCTCCTTTACCATATATATTTTAGGATTGGCAGGGATAGAGATGGAAGGGAGAGCTAAGCACTGGGAGGGAGATTGAGTAGCCAGGCCAGCAGCAAATTCATTTTTACAGGAGTTAATACTCTTTGTAGACAGCACTGCTATTTTAGCAAGGTGGCAGAACACAGTAGCTCCACCACTTGGTGACTTTGTAATTCACTTAACCTCAATTTTCTTACCCATAAAATGAGGGTAATAACCCCTACCCTAGAGAGTTGCACGGGATTAAATGAGAATGCATCCATAATTCATAGTAGAAGGCCTGGAACTGAATAAACTAAATGGTTAATATTTGTGGAAAGAGGAGAAGGGTTCCAGGGAAGATAAGTCCTTAGCCCCAGGATCTCCTCTGTAGTCCTAAAAGCTGGAGTGACTGCCAGAAAGGCCTCAGAAGTGCATGGAAGAGTGGGGACTTAGCAGCTTGTTGGCATCCATCTCTCCTACCGGAGTGTCCACCTTAGAACAGTGCTCTCTGCAGACGAATGTTTGCCCTTGTCTCACTATTTAACAGGTAAACCCTAGAGGCAGGGACCGTGTCCTTCCTTGGTCTCTCATTACCTGTCCTTAGGAATCCAAAGAGCACTTAGGAGTGCAGTAGCGCACACCTGTAATCGTAGTTACTTGGAAGGCTGATGCAGAAAGATTGCTTGAGCCCAAGAATTCAAGATCAGCTTGGGCAACATAGTAACACTCCATGTTGAAAAAGAGCCGGGTGCGATGGCTCATGCCTGTAATCCCAGCACTTTGGGAGGCTGAGGCAGGTGGATCACCTGAGGTCAAGAGTTTGAGACAAACCTGGCCAACATAGTGAAACCCCATCTCCACTAAAAATACAAAAATTAGCTGGGCGTGGTGGCAGGCGCCTGTAATCCCAGCTACTTGGGAGGCTGAGGCAGGAGAATCGCTTGAACCCGGGTGGCAGAGGTTGCAGCGAGCAGAGATTGCACCACTGCACTCTAGCTTGGGTGACAGTGCAAGACTCCGTCTCAAAAAAAAAAAAAAAAATTTAAACACAACAGAACTGGTTCATGATTATTACTCTTTCATCTCAGATTTTCAGAACAACGTGCAGGTCAAAGTCATTCGAAGCCCTGCAGATTTGATTCGATTCATAGAGGAGCTGAAAGGTGGAACAAAAAAGGTATAGGCCATGCTCAGGGAATGGGTAGAACCCACCTCCCAACTGCGAGCATTTGAAAACCTACGCTGACCTGGGACTCAACTCCTGGGTCCCCCAGTACCACACACCTGCTACTATTTGTCTGCCCCCCACCATGTGTCTCTGTTGAAACTCCAACTGTCTACCTCTTTCTCCCCACTCCCTACCCACCCAGGGGAAGCCAAATATAGGCCAAGAGCAGCCTGTGGATGATGCTGCAGAAGTCCCTCAGAGGGAACCAGAGGAGAAGGAAAGGGGTGATCCAGAACGGCAGAGAGAAATGGAAGAAGAGGAGGACGAGGATGAGGATGAGGATGAAGATGAGGATGAACAGCAGTTACTGGGAGAATTTGAGAAGGAACTGGAAGGGATCCTGCTTCCGTCAGACCGAGACCGGCTCCGTTCGGAGGTGAAGGCTGGCATGGAGCGGGAACTGGAGAACATCATCCAGGAGGCAAGCCCAGCTCCTCCTCCTGTAATTCCACAGCCGCCTGGTCCCGTGAAGCAGGACAGGCTGAGGGACTAAAAGAAACAGAGAGCACAGCACAGGGCAAGGACGGGGCACTTGGAAATGATAGCTGTTTCCCTAATTAATCGGGGCTATTGGGGAAGGGGGACCAGAGAGAGGCACAAGACTTAAATATCAGACTCTCTGGCCAGGCACAGTGGCTCACGCTGTAATCCCAGCACTTTGGGAGGCCGAGGCGAGCAGATCACCTGAGGTCAGGAGTTCAAGACCAGCCTGGCCAACATGGTGAACCCTCTCTACTAAAAATGCAAAAAACTTAGCCAGGCATGGCAATGGGCACCTGTAATCCCAGCTCCTTGGAAGGCTGAGGCAAGAGAATCTCTTGAACCCGGGAGGCGGAGGTTGCAGTGAGCCGAGATGGCACCACTGTACTCCAGCCTGGGTGATGAGCAAAACTCCATTTCAAAATATCAGACTCTCCTACACAGCCCAGCCCGCTGGCTGCCTCCACGCCCCAGACCCTTGACTCACTCTCTTCTCTTGGGTATTCCAGACCGAGAAGGAGCTGGACCCAGATGGACTGAAGAAGGAGTCAGAGCGGGATCGGGCAATGCTGGCTCTGACATCCACTCTCAACAAACTCATCAAAAGACTGGAGGAAAAACAGAGTCCAGAGCTGGTGAAGAAGCACAAGAAAAAGAGGGTTGTCCCCAAAAAACCTCCTCCATCACCCCAACCTACAGGTGAGAGCAGTCAGACAAGAAGGAGTAGCCCAGTCCGTTGTTTTCATCCCTCAGCTGGTCCTATTCCCAGAGGGGACCCTGTTCCTTCCCTTCTGAGGGTGCTTATTCTCTCCCCGGTTTCTGGAACACTGTCCTCACTTGCACCTGCTTCCCATCACCATCATCCCTTTGCGTGCTTACCTCCTATTCATCCCTCTGGGAAGCAGCTTTTAGAGCATGTCTGCCTGTTTTCTGGTTTGCTCCTGTACACCCAGTACCTAGCACTCTGCCTGGCACACAATGGATGATCAGTAGGTAGTAATTGAATGCTTGCGAGTCTATATGTGAAAACCACACATCTATGAAGGATGCAACCTGTCAACATTTAGGACTTTGCACCAAGAGAGTCCCCAGCTGTCAGGGCATGAATAGGAGAGCCCAGCCGCACATGAGCCAATAGCCTGGATAGACTTTAAATTATGTCTTCTTCTTGCATCCCCTTGTGTCCATTTCATAGGGTCCTATGGGTGTGGACATCAGATGTTCCAAATGAAATGTTCCAGTTTCAAACCCTCCATCCCATTCTCCCTATAAACATTGAAATGTCTTTAAAGTCCTAACATATGGAGGAGGAGACCACACTTTTCCAACCTGCTTCTTCAGACAAAACTTTGTTGGTGCAGGTGGCCTGCTTTTGGCTTCAGAAAACATTTGTTTTCCTATAGGTGATGGGCAGAATTATTGGGTAGGGTGGGAAGACGGAAGGCAGCAATTGGTGGAGGGAGCTCTATAGGCTGAATTGGGAGTGGGGGCACACATTTTTTTGAGCCCTGGCTCATACACATGTTGAGATGGAATAGCTGCCAAAGCTGCCACCCCTAACCCTGGAGTCATGCCTCTGCTTTGTGTTTCCCTGTGTGTCTCCCCCTCTAAGAGGAGGATCCTGAGCACAGAGTCCGGGTCCGGGTCACCAAGCTCCGTCTCGGAGGCCCTAATCAGGATCTGACTGTCCTCGAGATGAAACGGGAAAACCCACAGCTGAAACAAATCGAGGGGCTGGTGAAGGAGCTGCTGGAGAGGGAGGGACTCACAGCTGCAGGTGGGCCCTGGAGGGCGGCTGGACCCAGCACTGTCGGAAGGGCAAGCTGCCGGAAGTGGAGGGGCTGGGACCAGTGGGGCAGGGGGCCTGCCCTGAGGCTCCCAGCCATCCTCTCCTCTCACTGCATACTGCTCCTTTCCAGGGAAAATTGAGATCAAAATTGTCCGCCCATGGGCTGAAGGAACTGAAGAGGGTGCACGTTGGTTGACTGATGAGGACACAAGAAACCTCAAGGAGATCTTCTTCAATATCTTGGTGAGAGGCTTCTACCCCCAAGTCCTGGCCCCCAGGCCTCCTGTCCCCAGCCCGCCTGGAGTGGAGGTGTGGGCCTGCCCCAGCCATGCCGTTGCTGAGCTTCCGTTTCCTGATCTGTAAGACAAGGCTAGGGTTCCAGTGATTCAGAGTGCTGCCATGCAGGAAGAGCCTCTCAGGACATGGGTGTCCTCATTCCCTGCCTTCCCCCAGCTGCCTGGCCCAGGACTTCCTTGGGCTCAACAGCGAGTAGCTCCAGCCCACCTCTACCCTCTCCCACCAGGTGCCGGGAGCTGAAGAGGCCCAGAAGGAACGCCAGCGGCAGAAAGAGCTGGAGAGCAATTACCGCCGGGTGTGGGGCTCTCAAGGTGGGGAGGGCACAGGGGACCTGGACGAATTTGACTTCTGAGACCAACACTGCACTTGACCCTTCATAGAATCCAGAGTCTTCCTGGACTGGCCTGCCTCCTCCCCACCTCCCCACCCTGGGACCCCTGAGGGCCAAACAGCAGAGTGGAGCTGAGCTGTGGACCTCTCGGGCAATTCTGTGGGTGTGGGGGCCCTGGGTGAATGCTGCCACCCCAGCTGGCAGCCACCTTGAGAGCTCACCCGGCCTGTGATGTTTGCTCTCCTGAGCTTTCGCTCAATCCTCTTCCTCTTCCTCTGTGGCTTTTCTTGTTATTGTACTCTAATGATAGGATATTCCCTGCTCCCTACCTGGAGATTCGGTAGGATCTTCTGAGTGGAGGTGGGTAGAGAGAGCAAGGAGGGCAGGACACTTAGCAGGCACTGAGCAAGCAGGCCTCCACCTGCCCTTAGTGCTGTTTGGAGTTGCTTTACCCCCTTCTCTTGAATTGCCTTGAGATGTCCTTCTCCCTTTCCCTGCCCACCCTGTCCCCTACAATTTGTGCTTCTGAGTTGAGGAGCCTTCACCTCTGTTGCTGAGGAAATGGGAGAATGCTGCCCATCACCTCCAGCACAATCCCAGTGAAAAAGCTGTGAAGCATCCACCATGTTCTTGAACAATCAGGTTTCTAAATAAAGAACTGGACCATCAATCTGTCAACCTTTTTTGTGGGGTGGGGGTTCCAGCAGGGAGGAGGCTCAGTGTTCTTTTCAGATCATGCTCTGATCCTGTTCTTTGCTCCCCACTCCCCAGGTACTATAAACGGGGGCTGGGGTATGCAGGAAGAGACCAGAGTGGCTAAATGAAGCCTGGCCTGGCAAGGATTGAAAGAAACACTTGCAGTACCGTCATCTTCTTTTTCTCATCTGTCTGTTTCTGTTCCTTCCCTTCTCTTGCACCAAGTCTTTCCCTATCATTTCCCCCTTTATACCCTGAAAGCCAAAATGCACACCATGGAGTTCCCCACAGCAGGGATCTTCCTTCTGCTGCGGTCTCGCCCACAGCATGCTCCAGATTCCATTTGTCACCCACACCCCTACCCACCTGTCCTTTCAACATTTCCCAAAAAGACCTCCACCTTTGGGCATGCCCAGAGAGAGGGCTGCTGCCCACACATGCCAGTTTCTTAGTGTGCCAAGGGTATGTGGGCCTGGTGTCTCCCTTTCTTCTTCACTACCAAGTGCAAGCATGGGTCCCCCAACATGCCTCCTCCCAGTGTGGAGGACTCTTGATTTTTTTTTTCTTTCTTTTATTGAGACAAGAGTCTCGCTCTGTTGCCCAGGCCGGAGTGCAGTGGCCCGATCTCAGCTCACTGCAACCTCTGCCTCCCAGGTTCAAGCAGTTCTGCCTCAGCCTCCCAGTGACTGGGATTAAAGGCATGCACCACCATGCTCTGCTAATTTTGCTCTGAGGTGAACGGCCTTTCTGCTGAAGGCTCCCCCCGGGCTCACAGGAAAGAAAAGGGATAGAGGAGCCAGGCACGGTGGCTCACCCCTGTAGTCCTAGTACTTTGGGAGGCTGAGGCGGGAGGATCACTTGAGGCCAGGTGTTCGAGACCAGCCTGGCCAACATGGTGAAACCCTGTCTCTAATAAAAATACAAAAAATTAACTGAGTGTGGTGGCGGGTGCCCATAATCCCAGCTACACGGGAGGCTGAGGCAGGAGAATCGCTTGAACCCTGGAGGCGGAGGTTGCGGTGAGCTGAGATCACGCCACTGCACTCCAACCTGGGCGACACTGTGAGACTGTCTCAAAAAAAAAAAAAAAAAGGATAGAGGGCCGGGAACTCCCACATGTCTGTAAATGGAGAGTGAAGGATTCAACTGTTGAAGGAAGCTCTTGCTGAATGTGGACTAGTGCTTACTGTGCATGCTATGCTTACGTTGTTTTGTTTTGAAGTGTAAATTGGCAGACTTAGAAAACCCTGCTTCCCCTGGTCCATCTGTGCCCCCTGAGGGAGGGATGCTCTAGCTGGGCAAGAGCTTAGACACTGCCTTGAGGGCAGCAGTAGTCAGAATGCTGTGCCCAGACCACACCCCTCATCTCCCACCAGCGGGGCCTTGAACAAGTCACTTAACTTTCTAAATGCTGTTTCTTCATTGGTAAATTGTAGACAACAGTACTGGCTTTTTAAGATGGTTGCGAGGATTTAATGACATAGAGTGTATGTCTTGCTTTTAGCACAGAACCTGGCCCGAAGTAAGTGCTCACTAGCTTTCTATTATAAGCTAGCTCTTGAGTTCTGAAAAGACTGGGTTACTTGGAAGCAAGGGTCTCAGGAGTCCCCACAGCTGATCAGCAGCTCAGAATGGGAAGGGGCTGGGGCAGGAGGACTGTGCTTTGATTTGCTGGGGATGGAGTCTCAGCATCGCCAGAAAGCAGAGTTTTGGAAATCTCACTCTGTCAATCATTTTGTACTTTCAATCAAAATTCCTTTTTCCTTTCCTTTGGCAGCACTCCCATGGTGAAGGTCGGTCTGCCTCAGCTGTGCTAAGACAAACAAAAGGAGGGGAGCAGGGTGTGGCAGATGGCAGCCAGCAGGGCTGCAGGGAAGGCTGGCGGATGGCAATAGGGCATCCTGCATGGCAGGGCATCCAAGCAAGGCAGCCCAGGGCGAGCTGTGAAGGGGGCATGGGCACAAAGGGGCAGCAGCTCTCCTTCACCCACCCAGGGAGTCCCTTTCTGGGCTCCTATTTTGTCATAACTTGGAGGACTTGATATTTTGTCATTCCATCCACTACCGCCTTTTACATCTCCCCCACAAGACCGAAGATACTCCCCATTAAGAGAAGAGGCAAGTGGATTATTTAGTGTTAGGATTTGTTGTGAGGTTTGCTGACACCTTGACCATTTTTCACTGGCTGGAAATGAAAGGAACTTCCCACTTGCTCTTTGCAGGCAATTTCATTCTCTCCAGGGTACTTATTTCCTCCCCATATTCTCTCACACTCCCAAACTGCTGAAGAAGGGAGCAAACTTTGACCACGAGGAAGGAGTGGAGCTGAAATAAGAGTCCAGGGTCTTGGAGGTGAAGGGGGAATGGCCAGGTCCTCCAGTCCAATTTTCTTTGTGACCTCCCCGTCTCCTCGCTTTGCCCAGACCACACACTTGCCTCTGTACTTGTCACTGCACCTGCACTGCTGAATTCACCTTTCCTGGGTCACGCCGCTGTGCTGGGTGGTCACAGACTAAGGCCCTGCAGAGCTGCAGCCTCCATGTGAACTGCATTCAGGTCTGGTGCTGTGTCCTCAGTTCAGTGGCACACTTGCACCTGAACATCTTGGGGCTGGTGGGCACCAAAGGTCAGAAGCAATTCTACCCAAAGATGCTGGTGCTACCAACTAACTCCTCAAAGTAGATAACAACATATGGCTATGCCCAACCTGCACTGGCTGCTGACCCAACCCTACCCTGTCCAGCCCCTCTACCTGAGTAAACACTTTCAGCTGCCCTCGAGAAATGGTAGGATTGGCTATGTGCTGAGCCTAGTGGCACTGCAGCTCACGAGGCAGCACCGGCTTCAGGCCACTGTGGCCTTGGTGGTCCCTTTGATGGCACGGAGGTGGATAAATGCCTGCATCAGCTGACACTGATTTTGTGGACACCAGGGACCTCTGCAGCCAGCTGGGAAATCTTTCCGAGGTCTCCCACCCCTTCCCTCTGGAGCACCCCCTGATGGGGCCAGGGGAGGAACCCCTACTCTATGTTCTACTCTGGTACCTAGTGCTCACAGCGAGCAGGCTGGCCTGGGGCAGCCCTCCTCAGAGCTGGTGCACCTTTCAGGTGCCCTCTGAACAGATATTGTTCAGAATACAGATAAACAGATGCCACCAAGGTCATCTAGCTGTGAAGTGGAGGGGCAGGTTTCAAAATCAGATCCGTCTCCAAAGTTCCTGCTCTTAACCAAAGCTGTCCCATCTTCTCACCCCTCTCCATGGCCTCTAAGTACCATATCCCAACTCTCCCAGGACTGGCATCATCTTAAAAGTCAGTGCCTTCTCTGCTCCCAGGGTCCCCACTGACTCCAACCTGCCATGTGTTCCACTACATGAACCCGGATCTGTTGTACATAATGGAACTACCTCCATGCCCATAGGTACTGTCCTGCCACCAGCCCCCAGTGGGAGGCACCTCTGCCTGTCCCTGTCCCACCCCAGTACCCCACCTTGACCAAGGCCATGCCCTGACCTGCCTCCAAGAACACACCAGCAGCTCACCCCCTAGACAAAATCACTTCCTCTTTAATTGCTGTTGAAGAAGATTCACACCACTGCCTCCAAGGAGATGGGGGGGCATTCCCCCCTTGCCCCCACCTCTCTCCCCTTCCCGATTACCTGGTCCTTTGCAAACTATTTTAGCCAGAAAAAAAAAAAAAAAAAAAAAGACCAGAAACCACTGACACAGACAGCCCAAGGGCTGGGTTGGCTGAGGGAGGCAGGGCTAGGCCAGGCAAGTCTGCCCTACCACCCACTTTGTGGGGATGGGGCAGGGGGCCTGGAAACCCTCCCAGCCACCTCGAATCCTCTCAGCCCTGGCTGGGAGAGGTCACGGGGGTGAGGAATGGCTCTGGAGCTGCTCCAGTGGGAGGGAGGGGCTGGAGAGAAAGAATAATGGGGGAGGGGTCCCACTGTAGGGGTGCCCCCTACCCCAGATCACCACGGGCGCTGCACAGTCACAGGTACGCAGTCACGGTCACAGACACTCACAACCCGAGAGCACCCCCACCCCACCCCACCCCCTGCCCACCCTGGGCTTCCCCTACCCCAAAACGCCCTCCCCACGCCCCTGCCCGCCCCCACCCCCATGTTGGGGAACAAAGCAATAAATTACAAGGCCCCCTTAGCCCGCTCCTGCTACATCCCTTCTCCCTCCCAAGATAGTAGTGGGAGGGACCCAGACTCTTGGCTTCCCCCGGACTCTTTAGCTTCCACCCATGGGTAGGTGTAAGGGGACGTCCTGGTTTCCACTACTCACGGTCCCTTTCACGGAAAGGGTTGGGAACCCCCCACCCCCATGAGCAGCAGGGGTCCTGCCCCTCGCTGCCCTTGCCCCCTTCACTGGGCAGTGAGATGAGTATGGAAGGGGTAGGGTCTCCATATTGGCCCCAAGTCCCAGGGCTAGCCCTCCCACGTACTAAACCCTCCCTCTGGCGTGGCGTCGCCCCAGGAGCCAGCCTGGGTATGGGCTCCCGCCCTGGGATTGTTGAGTTCGGGCAGGACCGGGTCTTCTTCCCGCCCCTAGGGGGCACAAGCGGCCATGTCCAAGCGCCTAGGAGCCCGTACCGCGGGAAACGTCCCCTTCCGCGAAACCCGAGCGGGTAGACCCAGAGCAATCCGAGTGTGGAAACAGTGGAGAGGGGGCGTGTTGAGCTGGGGTCTCCATGCCTCGTTGGGGAGAGGGAGGTGAGTTTGTGTCTTCTGGGAGGCGTGGGGGCTGTGCCCTCGTGGGGGTAGGAAGTGCTCCCGTGGGGCTGGGTGCGGATCGGAGAGGTGAGTGGGTGCGTCTGTCCAGCGGTCCGCCCGGTGTGGTCGTGCCCGGCCCGGTCGTGCCCGGCCCGCGTGGGGGTGGGGGTGTCTCTCCCACTGGGCAACTATACCAGCGCAACTGGGGCGTCGGCGCGGCCCACGCTAGCGGCGCTGCTCCGGCGGTGGGGGCTCGGCGTGGCTGTGATGCTGGGCGTGGTGGCCGCGCTGGGCGTGGTGGCCGCGCTGCCGCCCTCACCCGGGCAACCATGCTGGAGAAGGATGTCGGCGCACAGCTGGCTTCCAGCCTGGCGGGCGTAGAACAGCGCCGTGCGGCCCTGGGCGTCACGGGCCGCCACGTCCGCGCCGTACTGGAGGGCGGAAACGGCCGCGTGACCGCGCGTCCCCAGGGCGCCCACACCCGGCACCGCCTCCCCCACATGGCCAAGCCTACTTCCGGGGTCCCTCTGGGAAGATCGGGCTTTCCCGCGCCAGGCGTTTTCCGAGATGAGGCCTCAAAGACCCCCTTTCCTCCCCCTAGCTGACGTACCCACAGCAGCAGTTGCGTGATGACAACGTGGGCGAGCTCGGCAGCCAGGTGGAGTGGGGAGCGGAGTTGTGGGTCCTCTACGCTGGTGTCGAGCGGCCCGTGTCGCGCATGGGCCAAAAGCAGAAGAACGGTAGCCACGTCCTGGGCCTGCACGGCGGCCCACAGCTGGCGGCCCAGCGGCTCCTCCGTGGTGCTCAGCGGCGCCAGGAACAGCAGCTGCTCGTACTTGGCGCGAATCCACGACTCGCGCTCCTCCCTGCAAGACCAGGGATCAACTGAAAAGGCTCTAGGGACTCCCAGCCAGGACCTCTGCCCCTACCCAAGGGACCGTCTCAGGCTCGCACACCCTCAGCAACCCTCCCCCCGCTCTGTTCCCTCACCCTTACCGCGAAGAATCCCGCGTGGGCTTGACACGGCCTCGCGTGTCGCTTTCCCACACGCGGTTGGCCGTGTCGTTGCCAATAGCCGTCAGCACCAGGGTCAGCTCCCGTGGCCAGTCGTCCAAGTCCAGCGAGCGGACGCGGGACAGGTGAGTGCCCAGGTTGCGGTGGATGCCAGAACACTCGATGCAAATGAGGGCGCCCAGGTTCAAGCTGGCCCATGTGGGGTCTGCGGACAGAGCGTAGAGGTCGGCTTCCAGCGGGGCAGCACAGTCACCCCGGCATTCACCGCCTCCAGTGAACCACACTCCCTAGCCCCACCGCTGCCTCCTGGCACTCACTGGGGGCCCCGCAGTCCACGCAGATTGAATTCCCCTTGGCGTTCCGGATCGCCTGGATGGCCACGGCCTCGCTTTGGCTGTCTGTGCGCAGCTGCAGAGAGGGTTTGGGTTGGTACTGATTCTGCCTCCAAGCCCCACCCCCTTCTCCTCAGACACCTCTGCTCTCCTCCCACATGACTTCGGCCGTGTAGTTGCCAATGGCCGTCAGCACCAGGGTTAGCTCCTGCGGTCAGTCCTCCACCCCACCTCAAACTCTTACCTTGACCTTGCTGCTCTCACAGCATTGTAGACTGGCTAGGATCTGACTCTCGATGGCCTGGACCCAGGCATCCCGCTCCTCAAAACTGGCTGCCTCAAAGTGCCACGTCTGACCCGTGCTGGACACGATCAGGAACTCAAAGTTTTCCTCTGAGTGGGGGATGGGATGGAGTCATTAAGGGACAGAGTTCAAGCAGGGGCTGCCTTCCCCAAGCCCGTCCTCCCTGATGTCCATCCCGAGCCCCTGGGAGTGGGGCAGTGGGGGTAGGGGAAGCATAGGGTGGGGGGCAGCAGGAAGCCCGAGCACATGCAGGGGAAGGCGGGGGCACCCCCACCCTTCTGCACCCCAGCTGAGCGCCCCTCCCGGCTCCCCACTTGTTACCTGCTTTATAAATATTTCTTAAACTACCAAAGGATTTTAGTTTCCACATTTTGCGCTTGGCTGGTTTCCCGAAGCGAAGGAGATAGAGATAGAATGGAGAGCAGAACAGAGAAAGAGAGACCAAGAAAGAAGGAGAAAAAGAGAGGTAGATGGATAGATGGAGAGAGAGAGTGACAGAGTGCCAGAGACAAAGCAGGACAGACAGATGGGGAGAGAAAGCAGAACTAAAGTCAGTGGCCCCGGAGCAGAGTGGAGCAGAAGCCAAGAGCCATGAGAGTAGGCAGATCTGGAACCTGGGTCTGAGCACCCGGCAGAGAGCAGGGGCAGCAGGGATGGGTTATCAAGACCAGCCAGGAGCTGGGCCTCTGGGAGGAGAAGGGAGGGTCAGGATCTGAGTGAACACGGGGGAAGGGGGCAGAAGCTGGGGCGCAGGGCTGAGATGAGAGGGCCCTGGGGCTGGTGGTGGTGGGGGTGCGGGGTATCACTGAGGGACAAGAATGGGGATCACTATGGTCAAGGGCTGTTGGGGAGCACTTGGCAATAGAAAGTTATCCGGAGAAGACTGCATGTGGTGGCTCACGCCTGTAATCCCCACCACCTGTAATCCCAGGACTTTGGGAGGCTGAGGCGGGCGGATCACGAGGTCAGGAGATCGAGACCATCCTGGCTAACACAGTGAAACCCCATTTCTACTAAAAAATACAAAAAATTAGCCAGGCGTGGTGGTGAGCACCTATAGTCCCAGCTACTTGGAAGGCTGAGGCAGGGGAATGGCGTGAACCCCAGAGACGGAGCTTGCAGTGAGCCGAGATCACGCCACTGTACTCCAGCCTGGGTGACAGAGCGAGACTCCGTCTCAAAAAAAAAAAAAAAAAAAAAAAAAAAAAAAAAGAAAGAAAGAAAGAAAGAAAGTTATCGGGAGAAGGGACTGGGTGGTCACAGAATCCAGGATTTGGGAAATCAGTGGGAGACGCAGAGATCAGGGGCTGAGTCACTGCGGATGGGTGGGGGGCATCTGGGTGCAGGGGCTGGGGTGGTAAGTGGAGTTGAGGGAAGGAAGAGGAACTAGAACATCCTTAGGAGAGGGAGCAGGAGCTATAGACATGGACGTCATTGAGAATAGGGGCTGGGGAAAGGAACTGGCTGGGGAACAAGGAAAGAAGGACGGGGCTGGGGGATGTCCACACACTCTTTCACTAAGTTGTGTGCAGTAGTAATGGTCGTCAAGCACTCAGCTCAGGCACTTCCTCCTGCTGCAGGAGTTAGCCCGGGGAGCTGATGTTGGGGATGAGGGTTCTGGGTGGGAGTGGAAGTGCCTGCCAGAGCCTCACCTTCAGCCTGCCCAGTCGAGCCTTCAGTCTTAGATGGTGTTGTCAATTTTTTCCTCCTCTGTTTCTTCACCATGGGAGAAGGAGGGGGTTCTCGACTCAGGGGGCTCAGGTCTCCAGATGGGGTACAGTCTTAGGGAGGAAGACACAGCTGCCTCAATAGCTCCCTCCACATATTTCCTGATTTCTTGATAGCCTGTCTCATTCCCTGAACTACTTTGGCATTTTAGGGCACCCCTCCTCAACTGTCCCTCTCCAAGAGTTCCCCTTTGATCATTCCTGGGGAGGCAGGCAGATGAGAGGTTTAAAGTCAGACCTGCACTCAGATCCTGGTTCTACCACTTACTTACTGGCCTTAAGACCTTGAGCAAAGCACTTAATCTTCTGAGCCTCAGTTTCTTTATCTCTGAAATAAGAATAATAATCTTGACCTGACAAAACTGTTGTGAGGATCATCTGTTTACAATGTGTCATTTGCATACTATATATATATTTTTTTCAAACATGTCAAACATGGCTGACTATGTACTAGACAATATTCTCAGTTTGTTTAAACCTCAAAGAAACCCTCTGAGGTAGAAACTATTATTTCCACATTACAGATGAGGAAACTGAGGCATGGAGAGGTCAAGTAACTTGCCCATGTGACAAGCCAGGATTCAAGCTCAGGCAGTTGACGTTAGAGTCCACTTGTCTTAACCATTATGATAGACATGGTATGACTGAGCTTGGTGTTCATGTGTGGGGCTCCATGTGTTCACTTATGCATTTATTCCAACCTCCAAGCCTTCACCCCAAATTCATTTCCCACACCCACCCTATTTGGGTGTGGAAGACAGCGGATGGAATTTCATCCCCACTGACCTGTGCTGAGGGCTCGGGCCAAATTCCGGTCTGGCTTCAGCAGGTGCTTGGATGTCTGATCTGGTGGTGGCTGCAGGGAACTAGGGCTGGGGCTGGGGCTTGGCATGGGAGTAGTGACTTCTGTCGGAAAAAGAAGATGAAACCTCAGTGAGCCTCTCTTTCTTCTGGCCCCACTCCTTACATGGTCCCTCTTTATCACCCAGCTTCCTACTTGCCCAGTGCCAGCCCCCACTTCCCTCTTACTCCTCCTTTTCCCCAGCCCTGGCCCCTCTCCTGCTCCTATGTCATAAGCCCTACTCACCGGGGCCTTCGCCCATCTGGACAGCGCTCATGTCCTTGACGAGTCCGTTGATGCTGGCTGAGGGGCCAAACGCAGAGATGGCCCTCGGGGGCCGCTTGCCTGGGACTTTGACTGTTGTTCGCAGCAAGTCCATCTCCTTTCCGTGAGTACTGTGGATGTAATCCTGGAGGGGTACAGGGCCGAGAGTGTAGGGAAGGTTGGGGTCCTTGGTATGCTGGGAAGCGGTTAATATGTTACAGAATAGAGAGGGACTGGAGAGGGGGCCTTGGGGGCCAAATGGGTTGTGATGAGCATCTAGGGGATGGGCCCATCAGACTTGATCCAGCATTGTCTCCTCCAGGAAGCATTCCCTTCCTGGGTGCTCTCCCACTAGACTGCAAGTTCCTGGGGCAATGCATTTACCCTTACATTCCTGGCATGGGCACATGGCAGGCTCTTAACACATGCCTGCTAAACTTAAGTGAACAGGACTAGCACTTCCTAGAAATGACGTTAGTGCTTTGTCAGAGGCACAGACAGGTAGAGCTTGAGGGAAATCCAAAGCTGGCCAGTGTGGCCCAGTTTCTGCCACTCACGTTAATGCTGGGGTGGTAGAGTAGAAAGCCATTACTGGACAAGGTTACATATTTCTTCTTCCATTCTTTGTTCAAGGAATTGCCACTTCGTTTTAGTAGGAAGCTCTGGAGAAAGTGAAAAGACACATGGGAGAAAAAAGCCAACTAAGACCAGCTGCCCCTAGCCTGCCCCAGCCCCTGGACCACTCACCTGTTTGATGGGGATGGCTCGTCCACTCCCTGTTGTCTCTCCCCGACTATCCAAGCTCCGTTTCTCGGAGTCACTACCCCGACGATTCTGGAATGGTTATTGGAATCAGTTTAAGGAGGGATAGAGGGATACACTGATGTGAGGATAGGGAAGACAGATGAAGAAGGGCCCAACAGAGGAGTCTAGGGACTAGGGAAGATGGGCAGGTCATGGGGGACAGGAGGATGGGGGTCAGCATGTCCATGTCCAATACCGCAAAAAGGCTGGTCCTGCGCTTGGCTGCCCGGTGCAGGGACCCTGGGGTGCTCAATCCAGCCACTGCAGCTGCCTCGGCTCGGAGCTCCCGGTGACCAACATTCGGTGAGGATGGGAGGGAAGAAGAGTAGTCGCTAGTGTGGCCCCCGTTACTAGCCTGGGAGCATATGGAAGAGTCAGCAGAGCTGAGATGCCCCCTACCCCACCAAGCTACACTCATATCTAGTTACGGAGAATTTGAGACATTCCTTGATCACCTCACCATTTATTTATATTGTCATTAATAATTTTTAAAATCCTCACTAACATTGTGACAGTGCTTTTTATAAATGTTGCAAAGGTTGAATCACAAGTATTATGTCATACAATCTTCCTGATAGCCTTGGGAGGTTAGGTGAGTTGCTTAAGGACACTGCAAATGATGTCTCAAATCACTGGAAGTCTGGTTGACTTCCAGTCCAATGCACTTTCTCCAATAGTTTCATTGCCATTTCCATCTGTTTCCCCACTCCCTGAACCTCCTTGGGTACTCTGCACCTGTCCTAGGATCCCCAGCCCTTCTGCATCTTACCAGCCCCTCTGCAGACTCTGAAACCCCAACTCACCTGGCCAGCTACCGGAGTGGATGCAGCTGAGTGGCTTGGGGAGCTGGGCAGGGACTTGCAGGCAGCCAGAAGCTGTTGCTGCTTGCGCAAGGTCACCACCTTCTGGGCCACTGAGGGGAGTTGAGGGAAGGAGGTGTGAGCAGACCAGATACCCAAGACCACCCCTCCATGCCCAGCTTTGATAAATCCCCAGTAGACAACACAGGACCCAACTTCCTTGTCACTGTGGCTTCTATGCCACCTGTGGCCTTGCCAGTTCCTCCAACCCAGAAAGACCTTGTGACTATTAAGCAAACCTCTGGCCTCCCCGATCTCTCCTCCTTCCCACAAAGGCCAATTTCCTGTCACGCACAGAGAGAGGCCTGGATGCCAGGTCCCTTGCTCTGGCTTCCCACATATACTGGAGATCACCACACTCACCCTCCTGGAAGACCCGATCCACATTAAGCCCATAGGTTGCACAGGTCTCATAGTAGCTGCAGCGTTTCATGTCTGCGCACAGAGCTCTGGCACGAGCATCTCCCACTACCCGAGGGGAGGAAGCACTGATCCTGTCTGATGGGATAGGAAAGGGGCAGGATTGAAGAAGGAGCCTCGCCTTGTTCGATTTTTCACAATTCCCTTATCCCTGTGCTGGGCCCTCAGGCTGGGCCCACTGGGGATGGGGTGTGAGAGATCATCTTTTTTGTGACCAGGTGGAATGAGAGTACATAAGCCCTTTCTGAGTACTGGGCCCAGTTCACACAACTAGCTGTGTATGAATAGGATGGGTGAGCTGTGTGTGTGTGTGTGTGTGTGTGTGTGTGTGTGTGTCCTCAAAGAATACTGAGTGATGCTTCCTGACAAGGGCTACATAGCTGAGACCCAGGTGCGAGCAATAATCACCCTGCCCTGCAAATCCATCGAAACCTGAACTGGTGGGAGGACACCAGCTTGTGAACTAGGAAAAGGTTGGGTACCCATGGGTCATGGCTGGACTGCCCACTCTGCAGCAAGAAACCAGGAGGCAAGCAACAGGTGGAGGCAGGCACCAGCAGAACAGGCATCCAGACCAAGTCCCACCAGCTCGACACAAGGGAGTGCTGGAAAAGCATTTCCTGGCCCTGGCAGAGTCTGGGAGCCTCTGAGTCACTTCTTTGAGAACTAAAAGGTTTTCTGCTCTCTTCTTTTCATCATGTCCTTTGTGTTTTCGCTTTGTTTTTGGATAAGTTCCTTTTAAAGGTGTCAGTCTGACCCAGCTGTTGCAAAAAGGAAGATGGAAAAGGTTTCCTATCCACACTAGGACTTGAGATTTTCTGTGTCCTGTGATGGTGGCACCGGGAAATGGCAATGTGAGAACACAAGGTAGGTGACATTTCATGAGAGGCAAGGAGATGGCTACTATAGCTGTCCTTTCCTCCCTGGAGATCCCCTTTTCTCTGCTCAGACCTTGGGAAGTTATTGTTTGGTTTCATGACTCCCTTATTTGGAGACCAGGCTCCCTCCAGAAGGGTACTGTAATCCAAGTGGCCGTTTCCACACCTTACCAAGTTCTCACCCATGTTGGGCAATATCCCAGTAGCCTCCTCAGGGCCTCCCTTGAAAGCAGTGCTTTCCTAACCCCTCCTTACCTTGTGTCCCCACTAGTGCCAAGGCCAGGCCTCCTCGTCCCTCCCCACGAAGGGAACTCAGCTGCCCATGGAGACAGCTCACAGCCTGGAAACTGTTCTCATCCTCCAGGCTGAAGACGAAGATCACAGCATCTGCCCAGCCTGAGAACTTGCGGGGAGTGAGGGAGCAAATGGAAAGTCAGGCAGGTCTACTCCTCTGGACCCAATCCAGATGGAGACCTGGGAAACCAGAGCCCTCTCCCTTGGCCAGTGCTGACCCCAGCCAGCCTGTCCCCCACCACCTCCACCCTCACCTTGGCATCAGGTGCCCCAGCTTCCTCTCGGATTAGCACCAGATGTGTCTGCCCATCCACCAACATCTCTTTCTTGTACTGCTCACCTGTCCAGAAGAGTTGGAAAGGGTAATAGGTCAGAGGTGACAGGTCACCAAACCTCCCCATGCTCCCAGTGCTTTTGCTATTATGGCCTCATCCTTCCCCTCCTGGTCTCCATACCTGCCTAATCATTGATCTCACTCCTGGATCCCTAACCCCAATCGTTAGCTTATTATGGCTCTTGAGAACTCACTCTCTGTCTTCTCCAGCACCTGGTATGAACCGGTCAGGAATCGGTGGATGAGTGATGACTTCCCACTCCTGGCGTCGCCCAGCACACCCTGAGGGCAAGGATGTGGAGCAGAAATTGTGGGATGTAAGAGAAGGCAGGATGTGTGGGTCTGGACACTCCAGAAAACCCAGAGAGATAAATCATCCAAGTAGGCCCTACAGCGCCTGGATGACAGTCATTCCAGAAAGAGCAGCTGGGAGGATCAGAGCAGCTGGGGGGATCGGAGCAGCTGGGAGGATCAGAGCAGCTGGAGGGATCGGAGCATTTGGGAGGATCAGAGCAGCTGGGGGGATCGGAGCAGTTGGGAGGATCAGGGCATGAGTGTGGGTAAGAAATGATCCCAAGCTCAAAGTGGAGCACAAGCTGAAGAATGTCAGCAATTCAGTAGTTTTTTCGTATGTGTTGGGTTGTTTAGAAAACAAACTAGACGTGTGTGTGTGTGTCTGTGTGTGTGTTTGTAGCATGTCACAGCTCTAGGCACTAGTTGGAAAACTTTACCCAATTCTAGGCAACACAACATGAAGGCCAAAGGGCAGATGCCAGAAGTGAGAAGCCTGGAGGAGGACCATGAACAAACAGGAAAAAGGGGATGGCTGCATAAAGACTAGAGAGGAAAAACTTGTGAGGAAGATGTAGCAAATTCCCAGGTTGGTGCTATGAAGGTAGACTCTCAGAAGAACTGGAAAACGATTCCCTATTCTCAGAGAGAGAGAGAGAGAGAGAGAAAAGGAGAGGTGAAGGGAGAGAGCTGAGAGTGCAGTGGGTGGGAGGTCAGCCTTCCCTATAGGCAAGGGGACTGGGATACCTACCAGGCGCAGTTCAGGAATGGAGCGGCTCAAAGTCCATTCCTGGCTATTGATCACAGCCTCTGTAATGGGAGAAGGGCAGTAAGAGGGGAGGCTCCTGGCTCAGGAGGACCCCCAACACTGAGCCACCCCTCCTCCCTCTGCAGCTTTCCAAACCCCCTGAACCCTGCCTGCACTGGAGAGGTGTGTGGTACAGACAGGTTTGAGGGTGGTCCCCAGGCCTCCCATCCCAGCCGCTCTCCCCCAGCTGTTGCTGCCGCTCAGTGGTTGCTTAGCAACGGAGCTAGCAAGACAAAAATACTTCAGTTGGCATCTCCCTTAAAGCACATCCCCAAACGCGGGTCCCGGCCCCAGACAGGGAGACCAGGGCTCTGACAGTGGCAGGTTCTTCCCTCTGGAAAAAGAATAGAAGAGGAGCTCCTCCCTAACCCACTGGTTCCGAGGGCAGACCCTGAGAGGAGGTGCTGAAACATAGAAGAGAGTGTGTCTTCCCCAACCTCCATTCCACAGGACAGAAACTGAGTTGAGGGGTTTCCCTCCCCTTCTTCAAGGTCAACGGCACCGTGGCCCTGTACCCCTCCCCACAACCCAAGGGAAAGAGCTAGGATTTTCCTATGCCTCCATCTCCCACACCCTCCCCACAAACGCCCTCCAAAAGAACTGTGGTGAAGGGCTCCATCGCCTGGCCAAGAGAAGCCACAGGCCTGGGGGAAAGGATGCTCCTTCCGCCCGCCGGGTCCAGCCCCCGCGCCTGACACCGGCCGGACGTTCCCGGGGCGCCGCAGCTGCGGCGGGAACTCTGGGATCCGGAGCCATCTGCTCCCACCCGCTCTGGAGCCAAACCCCGGGGGCCGCCTCCGCTCCCGGACCCGCCTCCTCTCCCGGGAGTGTGAGCCGAACCAAGAGTCTCCTGCTTATCTCCTCCAGTAAGAAAATAGTAATAATAATAGACACCCTGCCCCCGTAAAAAACACTACCTTCCCCGTACCGCCTCCCAAGTCTCCCAGGGTACGGATTGCCTTTGCAGCAGTTCCGCTCCCACTGACTCACTCCGGGGTCAGCCCCGGGTGGGTTTCAGTGCGGCTCTGGGGAGGGGGCTGGCAATGGGGGAAGTGAGGCTTCCTATCCGCCCCCCTCACTTCACATTTAAATATTCTGCACGTTCCAGCCCCCGCACACTCGCGTACCGCCCAATCCGCCTTCACCGCACGGAAAACATCACTAGCCTGCTCTCAGCCCAGGGGACGACTGGTCCCTGGCGAGAAGCTGCCTGCAAGGTCACTGTCATGCCACCTGCCCTAAGTGCTCAGGGGAAACTGAGGCTTCCTCATCCTCTTCACCTTCAACGTCCCTCTAAATACGGCAAATCCCCGTTTCCATGCTCCCGGAGTTCAGCTGAGGCTGGAAGTGGGGTCCTGGGCTTCTCTGGGAGCAATTTTCTAGTCACTCTGACCAAGGGCATTATTCTCCCAGAAAGCTCTGAGGCTCTCTTAGTCCCTCTGAAATCAAGTCATTTCTCATGTCGCACAATGTAGCTACTCACCCCGCTTCAGGACTCCTATTCTTTGCCCCAATCCTTGGCAGAGGAGTGAGCTTGGTTCATCCGCCCACCCCAGAGAAAAGCTTCCCTAGTCTCCTGCACCTCGCTCCTCCACCCCAAGCTGAGCATTCCAGGTACCCTTCCCTTCGTGTTCTCAAGCCCTGACTCAACTCACTAGGGGAAGCGCGGAGCTCGGCGCCCAGCAGCTCCCTGGACCCGCTGCCAGAAGACAGGCTGGGGGGTCCGGGAAGGGGCCCGGAGCCAGGAGGCCCTCCTGTGCTCTTGGTGAAGATGCCGCTGATAAACTTGAGCATCTTGCGATCACGAGTGGACGCTCGGCCCCCCTCCCGGCCCCGTTTCAGCCCTGGAGCTGGAGGCTCCAGAGTGATTGGAGGTGCAGGCCCAGGGGGCTGCGCGGAAGCGGCGGTGACAGCAGCGCCTGGAGTCGGAGTTGGTGGGAGGGTTAGCGGAGGAGGAGAACCGGCAGGCTGTCCCGGATGCAAGTCACTGTTGTCCAAGGTCTTACTCTTGCCTTTCCGAGGAGACAACTTCCCTCGGGCTCCGGCCCCAGCCCCGACCCCACCAGAGGTCGCAGCTGTAGCGCCCCCTCCCTCGGCGGCGGCGGCGGTGGCAGCTGCAGAGGCAGAAACTCCAGTCCCGGCGCTGCTCTTTGACCCCTTGACCCTGGGCTTGCCCTCGCTTTCGGGCCATGACAGGCGGCTACCCGCGCCCTTGCCCCCGCCGGCTTTGGCTCCACTCGTGGTCACGGTTTTGCAAGGCTTGGGAGCCGGCGGAGGAGGCGCCACCTTGAGCCTCCGGCTGCCGGTGCCAGGATGCGGAGAGGATGAGCCAGGGACGCCGCCGCCCGCCCGGCCTTCGGGCTCCGGGCCGCCCCAGCTCGGGCTGCTGAGAAGGGGGCGCCGGGAGGAGGTGGGGGCGCCCCCAGGCTTGGGGTCGGGGCTCAGCCCCCCGGAGAGCGGGGGTCCCGGAGGGGCGGCCCAGAGGGAGAGGCGGCGGCCGGGAGCGGGGGAGACTGGGCGGGCCGGACTGGCCGGAGCCGGGGACAGGGCTGGGGGCTCCGCGCCCCCGGTGCCCGCGCTGCTGGTGCTGATCCACAGCGCATCCTGCCGGTGGAAGAGACGTTCGTGCCGCTTCTTGCCCGGCTCCTCCGCACCTCGGGGGCTGCCAGGATCCCCAGTCTCGCAGCCTCTGGCACCGGCGGCGCCGACCGCGGCCGCAGACGGAGAAGGCGGCGGCGGAGGCACCGACTCGAGCTTAACCAGGGTCAGCGAGATGAGGTAGGTCGTTGTCCGGCGCTGAAGCGCGCCCGCGCCCCGGCTCATGGGGCCCGGAGACCCCCGAGCTGGGGAGGGGAGGGGACTCCCCCGGACTGCCTCAGGGGGGCCCGGCCATGGGGCCGCCCTGCTCGCTGCCCCCAGCCCCTGGACCCCTCTGAGCCCCCGGCCCGGCTCCGCTGTCGCCGCCGCCTCCGCCGCCTCCGCTTGCGCCCCCCTCCCATCACATGGGGCGCCCCCTCCCCATGCTCCCCGCCCTGCGCCCCCACCCTCTTGGAGCCCCGGGACCTTGGTGCTGCTCCAGGGAGGCGCGCCGGACCGTCCACCCCGGCCTGGGTGGGGGCGCTGAGATGGGTGGGGGAGGGCGGGGAGGACAGTAGTGGGGGCAAATGGGGGAGAGAGAGGAAAAGGGGGCAGAAAAGGGGACCAGAGGCTAGGGGAAAAGAACCAGTGCGGGGGAGGCAGGGGCGGGGAATTGGGGCTCAAGGGACAGGGGCCGCGGATGTGGTCGGAGAGAGGGTCTTGAGGAGGGTGGGAAGCTAGTGGGGCTGGCCGTGCGGGGGATTCGCAGGGGCGCGGGGAGGATGCTGGGGATGGAGATACAGGAGGCAGCGGGGGAGGAAAGAGGGAACGGGAGGTGGGTGGGAACCCACGGGTCTGGGGTCTGGGAGGGGAGGGGCGTGAGATCCGGGCGAAGAGTCCGGGGGCCTCGCCCGGGCTCGGCTCGGTCCGGATGCGCGCTGTGTCCGGGCGCTCCCCTCACATTGAGGAGGAGGCGGCCCCCAGGCCCCCCCACCCTATCTCCCCCCCCACCTTTTCTCCACCAGCACCGATGTCTGCGAGGGCGGTGCAAAATCCAGGACTGGATTTCTCTCCCAAATCCTGGGCTGGATTTCCTGGGACTTGGACTCACCTCCTCCAACAACCTAGCCCCCTCCTCTCGCACACCAAGGTTAGGAAGCTCGCGACTGCGAGGTATGGCATTTAGAGATAAGGGTGAAAATCGATCTATTGGGTGAACAGGCCGCGGTGAACAGAGCAAATCCAGGGTCACTGTCAATTCTAGGGAAGCTGAAGTGGGAAAGCGGGGGCCCTGAAATCCCTTCCCCCAGGATCTCGTCTCCCCCAGGTACCTGGACGCCTTCCCTTTCTCATGACCCAACTCCCTTTCCCACTCACACCCCCACACTTAATACTTTGATGGGGCCAAGACTTGAGCTCGACTGTCCCAAAGTGAACTTGGAAAATGTTCCCTAGGGATGGGGACAAACTTAGCAGGGTAGGAGAGAGGGGAGAGATCTGAGTGCTGGAGAAGCCCAGGCCACAGGGTAAGTCAAAGGCTCCAGCTCTAGGAGGAGGGAGAAGGATGTGTCTTAGACTGATACCCCCCCATGCCAAAATGCATCCAGTCTCCATAGCAACCGTAGCTCCAAGAGTGCCTCAGAAACAGCGGGCAGAAGCAGAGAGGGATCCGTGTGTATGGTGGGTGGGAGACCAACCGGGGGATGATGAATTAGTGGAGGCACTGCCCGCAAACCTGGTTACTCAAAGGTGGGGGATTTCACTCCCCAAGTATAAGGACCCTTCAGTTGAGGCAGAGAGAGCCAGCCTCTTCAGAGTTCCCTTTCAGTCTCCTGTGGTTTGCTGAGTGGGATTCTTACGGAAGGTTAAAGAGGAGGCAGATGAGTGAATGGAAACCGTCTGCTCCTTGTCCCCCACACCTCTAGGGGTCTTGGAGTTCAAGGCTGTCTATCCTCCAGCCAGGTGAGAATCCTGAAGTGGTTAAGCCAAAGTGGAAAAGAGGTTGAGACCCCTTGGGGGTGGGGTAAGATGGGCGAAAGAAGTTCTCTCTGCAGCCTTGGAGACCCCTTCCCAGGACTTGGGGAGTCACAGCGGTCCCCTGATTTGGCATCCCACCCTCCTGACGCAGCTGAGACTATAATAAGTGCTGCCGTGGGCGGCTCTTGGAGGCAGGAGCCCGCAGCGTGCTCGGCCTGGTGGGGGGCTGAGGGTGCGGGGGGGGGGGGGGGCCGCAGCGCTGAGCCAGGATGCCACGAGCCCTTTGTTCTCCTAGAGGCCTGTACCCAATCCCTCCAGTGTTCTGTCCTGGGGCTCAGCAGCTTCTCCCTCCCTCCCTACAGAACCAGGATGACACCATCCCCAGGACAGGAGACCCTTCAGTAATGTTTTTTGATGGAGATGGTGAAGGAGAATTGTTGGCTCTGGTTTAAACTTCCCTCCTTTGATGGCCTCAGTTTTCCTTTATGTTCAATGGGAACAGAATACTAATTCTTAGAGAAGGAGTAAAACAAATCACTTATGAGGAGTGGAGCCTTCTCAGGGATTTCAGCCTCCACCCCTCCTCAACTCCCTCCCTCTCCAGAGGGAGCACAGCTTTTCTCCCTGGCCTAAACCACTCTTCTCCTTTATTATTATTATCATTATCATTTTTGACAGGGGTGGGGCATAGAGTTCCTCCCTAGGAGGCCCCATGGGCCACTCCCCCTTGGTGTGCCTTTCCAAACACTAAGGCTGTCAGGGGAGACTTCAGGTGTAGTTCCTGGCAAAGGGTGTGGGACAGGAGGTGAGAGGGGCACTAGCCTCCGAAGAGCAATAGGAAGGGGATCATCAGCTGGTCCCACTAGGCATCCAAAGCAAACTGTTCCTTCCCCAAGTTATACTCTGGTGTACCAGCAGAGAGGTCTGGCAGGAAATGTCCTTGAGGGAAAGAATGATCTGTTGACCCCCCCAGGTAGGCAGGTAACAATGGAGAGGACTGAAATGGCTGAAAGAGATCAGGATATGATGGAAGAAGTGCTTCCACCAGATAACTTTCATGAGCAAAGAAGGCTGCTTTTGTTAGCTCTTTGCCACATCAGAGGTGAATGAAATGAGAGCGAGCTGGAAACAACCTCCAGTTCCACCAGTTCGTCAGTGGTAGGGCCTTGTGGATGGAGAGAAGCTGTTCCTGCCAGGGCTCCACCACAGGATTGAAGGCTGGGGTGGGCAGGAGGATGTGGCGGATGGTGTTGCCATGGCAGCACTTCCTCCCTGTGTTGTCATCACTTGCTCTAATGGCACTAAGGAGGTAGAGCGGAAGGTGTGTGGGGGGAAGACAGGAACAGGAGCAAGGGGAGGAGAGGGGACCAAGAAGAGTTCTGGGGACCTATCTGCACTCTGGCTCTGCAAAGCATGGTGTGTTAGAGTTAGTATGCGCTTGGGAGCCTAAGATTCTCTGCATGGTGTACTTCAATGTGCATGCGTGTGTGTGTACGTGTGTGCATGTGTCTCTCTACAGCTGGAGAACAAGAGGTCACTGATCCTTAGTGGGTCCTGGGAATGAAATCATTATCCAGTCCCAGAACCTGCTGCTCCAGACTGCTTCCTGTTCTGGACTCCCCAGGCAGGGACCAAGTCTACCATGAGTCTGTCACAGCCTATCTTCCTCATGCTCACACATTTCTTCATTGCCAAGAAGGTCAGCTCAACAGGGACCTGTATTTTGATCTCCTGGGAGAAGGATCAGAGCAGGGAAAGAGACAGAATGATACCTCCCGTGTCTTTTTCCATCCTCCCTAAATGTATTCTTCCCCAGAGTCCCAGCTCCATCTTGGGGACTAGGAAGTAGCCGACTGGGAAGTGATATATGATACAGCTAACCCTTCTATGCACCTGCTAGTCCCCGATACACCCAAGTTGAGGGCTGACCTTTCTCTTACCTTGAATGCTGTCTAATGAGGCCTGGATGCTGTCCTGAAGTTCAGGGTCGTCCACTCTCTCTGCCAGCTTCCTGAGGCGTTTTAGAGCCTGCTTGGCCACCTCATGTCGTTTGACTTCTGCTCTCACTGCAGCTACAACGAACTGCCTCTGGGCATGCATGTTGCCCAGACCTGTCTTTCCAGGCTAACAACCACCTCTGGTCCTGAGGCCCATGGCCCTACAGCCCCCAAACCTCAGAAGGCCCCTTCTGCTGTGCCCAGAACTCCCCGCCCCTGCCCGCCCTTCCGTCTATAGACCTCACTTCCTGACTGGTGAGTTTCAAACCCACAGCCTGGGACAGCACTACCTCCTGCACCTCCCACCCCCTCTAGTGTTGGCCCATCAGCCCTGCCAGCCAGCCCCTGCTATGATTTCCCAGCCAGGTGGATGGAGAGATCTTAACAGTGTCCCAGGGCCTCCTGTGGGAGGTGGTTAATTAAAATGGGTGTTGGTTCTGGGAGAATATGGCAAGCTAGGTCCCAGGTGCAATCCTAAACTCTTGATGACTTGCAGATTTCGAACTCTCACAGGAATTCATGCACACTTGGTCTGTTACCTTCAGAGCCCTGCATTCTAGTGTACACTTGTACCCATCGCCCTCTCTACATATCTCAATGAGCTCTGTATCCTTACGTCTTACAACGTAACCCTTTTTCAGTCAGCTACCCACTGAGGCCACCACCTGTTTAAAAGGGCCAAGTGAGGCCAGGCGTGGTGGCTCATGCCTGTTATTCCAGCACCTTGGGAGGCTGAGGCAGGAGAATCACTTGAACCCAGGAGGTGGAGGTTGCAGTGCATTGCACTGCAGCCTGGGTGACTTAGTGAGACTCCATGTCAAAAATAAATAAATAAATAAATAGGCCAAGTGATTACGGGGAAAATGAGTTCTGAAGGAGGAAAGTAACCTATAAAAAGACAAAAACTACCATGTTCCATGTTCAATCAGTTTCATAATAATTAACATGTCTATAACACTTAATAGTTTACAACCTACTTTCATATATATTATCCTCATGACAGCCCTGAGGGATAAGATTATTTATACCTATTCTGAATAAAAGGAAACTAAGGCTCAGAGAAGCCATTAAGAGGTGAAACAAAGACATGGATTTAGGTCTTCTGATTTTATTTTATTTTTAGTTTTTTATTTTTATTTTTTACCAAGCACATAAAGCCCAGATTGATTATAATTTTGATACCCCTTTCACTACACCACACAACCAAAATGCTTGTCAGCCAGTTCCCCTTCTAATACCATTGTCTTGCCCTTGATTTAGGACCTGAAAGAAAAGAAGGTAGATGAGGAATTGAAGGAGACAATGAAGATGGGAGTTGGGGTAGGAAGGGGATGTAGGTGGGGAGTGAGGGGGTGGGAGGTGGGAGGTAGTGGGTAGTTTGACTTAATTACTTTGTTTACACTGGACGCCTGTAATCCTAGCACTTTGGGAGGCCCAGGCAGGCAGATCACCTACGGTCAAGAGTTTGCCACCATCCTGGCCAACATGGCAAAACCCTGTCTCTACTAAAAATACAAAAAAAAAGCTGGGTGTGGTGGTGGGCAGCTGTAATTCCAGGTACTCGGGAGGCTGAGCCAGGCAGGAGAATTGTGTGAACCCGGGAGGTGGAGGTTGCAGTGAACTGAGATCGTGCCACTGCACTCCATCCTGGACTACAAAGGAAGACTCTGTCTCAAAATAATAATAATAATAATAATAATAATAATAATAATACATTACCTTGTTTCAAGACCCAAACACCTCTCTGGCCCTGTCAAATATGTCTTCTGCATACCTTTTTGATATTAATTTCTGAAAGTTTATATCAATACCGTGTAGTTACAGATAAGGGAATTAAGGTTGGAATTGCCCACAGGAACCTGTAAAATGACCTGAAAAGTAATAATTAACATTGAGTGTTTACTATGTGCCAGGTACTCTTCTAAGTATTCTACATATATTAACTCATTTAATTCTCACAACCCAAGAGGTAGGTGTGTTGTTATTTATCCCCATTTTACAGATGAGGAAACAGGCACAGACAGTTTCTAAGCGCCTGGCCAAAGGTTACACAGCTAGAAGTGGCAATCCAAGTGGCAATCTGACTGTGGCAGTAGACTATAGAATCTAAGTACACACAAACATAAATCATTCTGTTGAGTTGATTAGAGGGTTTTCTTTTTTGTTCCTACTGTTTCTTTCTCCTGGGGAGAGAAGGATTATGCCTTTCCCTACCCCCGTGAAAAGGACGGTTTGTTAAAGCACTTACTAGATAATAAAGTTACTGATCAGTCCACCCGTAAGTGAAAAGGTGGAGACTCCTTCCCCTTATATTTATTTATATCCAAGACTCTTCCTCTTGCCTGTCATTTTTTGCAAGCCCTGGATCAGGCGTGTACTCTGAAAATGCTGAGCACACCCGTGTGTGCACTTGTGGCAATGCCACACACAGGAATGCGCTGGCCTGAGGCCGCTATTTCCACACTGAATTTCTGGTATATTCACACCCCTTTTAGGAGGGTATATGGTAGAGGACATGGGTACTGGCGGACACACAAACGTATGATGATTTGCTGGGTGTTGCTGTGTCCAATCCGCGGACTCTGTGGCCGGGCTAAATAAGCTCAATATGTGGCTCCTTTGGGTGTTCCCGAGCGTGACGCATTAACAAAACAATGGCGTCATCATGAAGTCACTGCAGCACAGGGGGAAGGGAGGGCGGAAGGGCCCTCCTTCTACCGGTGGAGCCCTTTCTGCCCAGCTCGCGGAGCGGCCCCCCACCTGCCCCTCCCGCCGTGTCCCCTTCACCTAAATTCCTCCAGAGCCGTCTCCCTCGAATTAGCCCTCTCCTAACTCCGACCACAGAAAGCTCAGCTTTCAACTCAAGCTTTTGGAGTTTAGACTGTTGTCCCTGAGAGAATCTCTAGAAGCCCTGCCCCTAGTTTTCAGTTTCGCCCAATGAAAAAACAAGAGGAGGAGGACAGAAGGCGGGTCAGTGACGTAATGCGGGCTGATTGGCATGCAGGCCTTGGACGTCCAGGATTAGCCACGCATTTCGCCAATCCAGAGGCAGGGGAGGGACGGTGCAGGCGCAGAGAATTGGGTTTGGCTGGCCTCGATTTAAAGAGACAGAAGCTGTCGGGGTCCTGGAAGACGGTCCCCAATACCCTCCCCCCAAGTCCTTGGGACCACTTGGGTCCCCAGAGCTGGGGAGATGGTTTGCGGCGGCTTTGCCTGCTCCAAGAATGCGCTTTGCGCTCTCAACGTGGTCTACATGGTGAGGTTTTGGAGGTGGGGGAAGCTTTCGGGCGGAAAGGCCCCGTGGGGAGAATCTCCAGGGTACTTCCGTTGGGGAAAGGGGTGTATAGGGGTTCCGGGAAGATTCCCAGGAACTTCCGGCGAAGAGGGAATTCCTGGGGACTTCCGTGGGAGAGGGAAGACTACCGGTTGATGAAGGGGTTTGTCTGGGGGTGGGGGAATGAACTTAAGGCCGTGGGCATAAGTTCCATCCCTCCCTCCTTTGAACCTCAGTTTCTCCCAAAGTAGAAGTGATAGGATGATCCTGAGGGTTCAGCTTTTGTATTCATAGTACTATCCCTGCCACCCCCTATACCCCATCCCAGCCATTCTAACCTTTGGGAATGCCCAGGGATGCTCCTGGTGGCGATAGCACCACCCCCGCCCCGCCCACCCCCCTCCCTCCCATTCACACACCATTCTATTATTCCTTCCCCACCCCCGCCCCCAAGTCCTCTTGTAATGGCCTTGGGCCGTGCTCATGCTAGAATTTTTGAGATGTATCCTGCTTTCTTTGTAGCTGGTGAGCTTGTTGCTCATTGGAGTGGCTGCTTGGGGCAAGGGCCTGGGTCTGGTGTCCAGCATCCACATCATCGGCGGAGTCATTGCTGTGGGAGTCTTCCTTCTCCTTATCGCAGTGGCTGGACTGGTGGGTGCTGTCAACCACCACCAAGTCCTGCTGTTCTTTGTATCCTAACCTGAAGTGATGGGGGCAACTGGGCTCTTGGGAGGGCTGTCATCTATGGAAGATGTTAAAAGGGTAGGGGACCTCAGGGATTTTGGACGTGTCTCCTTGCCCTGCCCTGTCCCATAATCTACGAAACAAGAGCTGATTTTATTGCTTTCAATTTGACATGGTGGTATAAGTTCTATGAACAGATGAGACCAGTTATAGATGGAACATAAAGGAATCTAGGACTTTTTTCCATAACCTTTCCTCTCAGTACATGATCATCCTTGGTTTGGTCTTCATCTTCCAATTTGTAATCTCTTGCTCATGTCTGGCTATTAACCGAAGCAAACAGGTAAGACAGTACCTTTTCAAGTACTTACTTGCTTTTTAAAATTTTCCTCTTAACCTCAAACTCCTTCCTTAGTCTGGCCCCAGCTACCCAAAGATCATCCTTAGGTGCACTGCTTCTGGCCCCTTGGGCTATTTGCTTCCTCTGGAATGTCTGGTTAATTTTTCATGAGGATGATCTAGAGAACCTGAAAAGGTAGATATGTATTGTGTCTATAATTGTGGCACACCGTTATGCTTCTGGTTGACTTCTTTTGCTGGACTAGGGAAATTGAGGCACTTGAACTGATACTGGGATGTAGGGAGACTTAATTTCTCTCTGCCCATATCCTCCAGACAGATGTCATCAATGCTTCTTGGTGGGTCATGAGCAACAAGACTCGGGATGAACTGGAAAGAAGTTTTGATTGTTGTGGCTTATTCAACCTCACAACCCTGTACCAACAAGATTATGATTTCTGCACTGCAGTGAGTGTGTTGGGGGTGGTGCAGCAGGCAGGGGAGGTAGGAAACTGGGTAAGGACAATGCCCAAGTTGGCAAATTTAGTTCGAATGTCATTGTTTCTCTAGAAGCCCTCTTGTATTGGGGCTGTGTATTGGTGGGGGGTGGGGGTGGATAAAGAGGCTGGGGAATTAGCCAAGTCGGATTTTAGTTTGTAGGACGCTGGTCAGATAACAGGAAAGTTTCTAGAGACATTCGGCATAGGTATTGGTGACTAGCAACTTTACATTAGCAACTTTGCATTCTTCACACACACGTTTTATCCTCAGATCTGCAAGAACCAGAGCCCCACATGCCAGATGTGTGGAGAAAAGTTTCTTAAGCATTCAGATGAAGCCCTGAAAATCCTAGGGGGTGTTGGACTCTTCTTTAGCTTTACAGAGGTACATTCTCCAGTTTCCTCACGCACATCCTTTTCAACTTGAGACTGAGAATTGATTGATGCTTCTCTCTCCCTTTGTTCCTACAGATCCTTGGTGTTTGGCTAGCAATGAGATTTCGGAATCAGAAGGATCCTAGAGCCAACCCCAGTGCCTTTCTATGAGACTTTGGATCCTTCTGACTTCTTTTCTGCTCTAAGCTTTCTCTTCCTCCCTTAGGGAATATCTAGGGTCTGTAACCATTTTGGTTTGAGAAAAAGGAAAGGCCCCTTGTCAAATCCTCTAAAATTGATGGAATAGCAAGACTTTATGGCTTGACATATTTTAGTGGGAGCCAGACTATAAGGAATAAAAGGAAAAACTTTCTCCCTCTCTCTCCAAGAGGATATGGGAAGCTTCTGAGGGTACATAGGATAGGCTGGAGTCATTCTTAGCTGTTTCCCCTCCTCCGTCCATATGCTGGATCACCTCAACATACTCTGGGGTGTGGCTCTAAGGGTAAATCAGGGACAGAGCCAAGGAGAAAACCACCAAGAGCTCTTTCCTGTAATAAGCAGGACCCAGTTTGAGAAAGTTCAGTGAATATAAAAAAGCCATTTAAAAATCTATATATATATATATTTTTTTTTTGACATTGAGTCTTGCTCTGTTGCCCAGGCTGGAGTGCAATGGCATGATCTCAGCTCACTGCAACCTCTGCCTCCCGCGTTCAAGCGATTCTCCTGCCTCAATCTCCCAAGTAGCTGGGATTACAGGTGTGCGCCACCACGCCCGGCTAATTTTGTATTTTTAGTAGAGACAGGGTTTCACCATGTTAGTCAGGCTGGTCTCGAACTCCTGACCTCAGGTGATCCACCCGCGTTGGCCTCCCAAAGTGCTGAGATTATAGGTGTGAGCCACCGTGCCCCGCCCTAAAATCCATATTCAAAGAAGCAATTTCTGTTCCTTTCTAAGCTTTGTCAGTCAAGGGGCTCCACTGACTTGCTAGGCCCTGTAACTTAACCAGTCTTTAAGGTTTTGCAGGAAAGTCCCTTCTTCCAAGTGGTTATTCCAAATCGCACAATGGCAAAGCCAAACAGAGGAAGAAACATTAAAAAAAAAAAAAAAGACCATTATTTCTTTGTTTTGTTTTTCCTGTATAAAAAAGGACCCCAAATATAAAGGTAGGGAGAGGGACAAGTGGGAACATACCCCTTAGTGTAGAGAAATAGTGGGGCAGGAGAAGGAGAAGCCTCAAAAGGAGAGGTAGGAGGGAAATGTTAAGGCAGCAAAGTAATCTCTGTAGAAAGATGGAGGAGGAGCCTCCACAGCCTCAGAGATAAAGGCAAAGATTGCCCTCTCAGTGTCCAGAAGGGAAATGGCAGCTTTTCTTCCTTCCATGGCAGCCACTCCATTGCTCACTCCGGATTACCTTCATCCTTATGTAGATAAGAGTGCTGCAGAGCTCGAAAGGCAGAGATTCGCTTGTGTGGGTTAAAAGTCAGCATTTCCTGAGGGGAGAGCCAAAGGTCAGAAAACCATGAAGAAAACTGAGAGAGACTTCTACCCACCCATGACAATACCTGGGATGAGCTCTCTTCTTTTCTTTCTTTTTTTTTTTTTTTGAGACAGAGTCTTGCTCTGTTGCCCAGGCTGGAGTGCAATGGTATGATCTCAGCTCACTGCAACCTCTGCCTCCAGAGTTCAAGTGATTCTCCTGCCTCAGCCTCCCAAGTAGCTGGGATTACAGGCGTGCACCACCACGCCCGGCTTATTTTTGCATTTTTAGTAGAGACAAGGTTTCAACACGTTGGCCAGGCTGGTCTCCCAACTTCTGACTTCAGGTGATCTGCCCACCTTGGCCTCCCAAAGTGCTGGGATTACAGGCGTGAGCCACCACGCCCAGCCAGGATGGGTTCTCTTCCACATCCCTCTCTGTGGGTGGCCATCTGCAGCTGTAATAAAAACTACAGCCCATCTACCAACCAAGTTTCATTAACCACAGTGGCCAGGGCCCTGCACACTGCTCTATTTCTTTCCCCAGTCTCTCCCTATGCCCACAGCCATCTCCAGTACCAGCAGCAGCTGTGCTCCCGACTCCTCCATCTCAGGTACCACCGACTGCACTGGGCGGGGCCCTCTGGGGGGAAAGGCTCCACGGGGCAGGGATACATCTCGAGGCCAGTCATCCTCTGGAGGCAGCCCAATCAGGCTGTGGGGGACAGGAGAACTCTGGTCAGGAGGGTCCTCCAGTTCCCATCCCCATGGGCAGAGCCAGTTGCCATCCTGGGCTTAGCAGAAAGAGGACTGAGAATAGAAAATCTTTTTCTCCCACGTTGGTCACTTACTCAAAGATTTTGCCCAACTGGTCAGCTTCAGAGTTTCCACAGAAGAGAGGCCTAAGGTGAGAAGGGACATAAGGTAGCAGTCATTTTCAAAGATATCTTAGTTGAATGGTTACTGCTTAGTGGCCCAAAATAGAAAGCACAGGGAATAAAGGTCGATAATTCCAGCACTTTGGGATGCTAAGGTGAGAGGACTGCTTGAGCCCAGGAGTTCCAGATCAGCCTGGGCAAGCAAGACCTTGTCTCTTAAAAAAAAAAAAAAAAAAAAAAAAAAAATTGCTGGGCACAGTGGCTCACGCCTGTAATCCCAGCACGTTAGGAGGCTGAGGCAGGTGGATCATGAGGTCAAGAGATTGAGACCATCCTGGCCAACATGGTGAAACCCCGTCTCTACTAAAAATACAAAAATTAGCTGGACGTGGTGGCACGCACCTGTAGTCCCAGCTACTTGGGAGGCTGAGTCAGGAGAATCACTTGAACCTGGGAGGCGGAGGTTGCAGTGAGCTGAGATCGCACCACTGCACTCCAGCCTGGCGACAAGGCGAGACTCCGTCTCAAAAAAAAAAAAAAAGCCAGTCATGGTGGCATGCACCTATAGTTTCTGCTACTCAGGAGGCTGAGATGGGAGAATTGCTTGAGCCCAGGAGATAGAGGCTACAGTGAGCTGTAATTGGGCCATTGCACTCCAGCCTGGGTGACAGAGTGAAACCTTATTGCAAAAATAAATAAATAAATAAAAGAGAATAAAGGGATATGAAGTTCCTAATTCTAGAGCATTTCAGAGCTTTCTGCTATGGGCAAAGTAGTCAGTAGTATGCAAGTAAAAGAATGGGGCCAGGTCCAGTAGTTCACGCTTGTAATCCCAGCACTTTGGGAGATAGCGGTGGGAGGACTGCTTGAGTACAAGAGTTCAAGACCAGCCTGGGCAATATACTGAGACCCCCCCTCTCTACAGAAATATTAAAAAACTAGCTGGGCATGGAGTGTCAGCTACTTGGGAGGCTGAGATGGGAGGATCACTTGAGCCCAGGAGGTTGACACTGCAGTGAGCTGTGATCATGCCATTGCAATCCAGCCTGAGCAACAAAGCAAGCCCTGGTCTCAAAAAAAAAAAAAAAAAAAAAAAAAAGAGAAAAAGAAAGAATGGGCAGGGTGTGGACGTGGTTTATGAACAAGCAATTTGGGGAATTCAAGGTGGTCCAGGGTATGTGGGTCCCATACTTTCGACGAAACATCTCTGCAAAGATACAGCCAACACTCCACATGTCCACAGGTGTTGCATATGTGGACTGCAGAAGAACTTCGGGAGCTCGGTACCAGAGTGTAACAACCTAAAGAGAATAGGAAGAATGGATGGGGACTCCATGGGTTACCACAAAACACAACTTGCTTGACTGAACACACGAAGCACATGACTTCTCAATTGCTACAGGCAATCACTCTCCTACTCCCAACCAGAACCCATTTTGGTACCATCTTTCTACTGACCACGGGTGTAAGTGCCATCTGGTAGCTGTAGATTCTGGCCAGGCCAAAGTCAGCCAGCTTGACTGTTCCACCACTTGTCACCAGAATGTTCTCTGGCTTCAGATCTCGGTGAACGATGCAATTTGCATGAAGGAAATCTAGGCCTCTTAGAAACTGGCGCATCAAATCCTAGTTTAGAAGGGGGAGGTACAGATGCACTGGAAACTAGGCACACCATACCTGAAATCCCAGGAGGTTTTACTACAAAGGTCCCAATCCACCTCTCAATGCCTACCAACCCCACTCACCTTGATGGTCTCGGCTGGCAAGCCTGGTGGGGGTGCTTTGTCCAGATACGTCCTTAGGTCTTGGTCTACATGCTCAAACACCAGGGTTACCTTGATCTCCCGGTCAGTTCGGGATGTGGCACAGACGTCCATCAGCCTGGCCAGAGTAAATGCTCACTTTTCAATCCCCTTTAACCCAACATGGCCTCTCATTATTTCCTCAGGGTCCCCACTTCTCTACAGATCACCACACCCCACCTATAGGCTGTCTTTTCCCTTTACTCCCCACTCCCCTCGTCACCACCTTCTCACCGGACTACATTGGGATGTTCAAAAGCCTCCAGTCGCCTCAGTAAGGCCACCTCCCGAACTGTGCTGATGGGAAGGCCTCCTCCAGCTCCTCCTCCATTGGGGACTCTCACACTCTTGAGGGCCACAAAGTGGCCACTGTGGGGATCACGGGCCTTGTACACTGTCCCATAGGCACCGACACCAATTTCAGCCACTGGCTCATATCGAGAGGTAGCCATTCTCAGATCAAGGGCGACCCTACAATCACAGACTCCTATCACCAAAAGTCCCTTACAGAATTAGCATGGTATGAGCCTGCAGCAACAAAAGGACTCCCAAAAAAAAGCACAAAGAGCAACACTAGCATCCCATCCCCCGCTCGCAGCCTTCCTTGGGGCCGGCCCCAGAGATAACACAATGACTCAATACCAACCCCTCCAGCCACGTGAGGCCCTGCAATAAAAAACGCATTTTCCTTTGGGACAATCGCGCCCTGCACAAAGATCACACATGACACATGCCTTGCATCAAAGATCCTACACCTCAGTCCCTAAAATTATACTTTCCCATGACCACAAAGGCCCCACTTCCCGCCCTTGAGCGACCCCTCCATAACCAGCTCGAGAAACGAACGCGTGGAAAACTGTGAGGGGGGCGGGCACTGGTTCTCATTCCCGGGAAGGGACTGCACTTACCTCACGCCAGGCCGGGGTGCTGCGGGGGCGGCCCGTTATCGGGGCCCCGGAGCTGGTTCCTACGGCCCCATACACCCAAGCTCGGTCCGGGGCAGCTGGACGCAGAGGGCCCGACCATAGACACAGGCCGCAAGCTAGAGAGGCCCCCTCACCCCCACCCTCACCATGTGACCAGCTGCCAAAGAGGCGCGCGGAAACTGGGAGGGCGGGGCGAACGCCGGACGTTCTGGGCACGTGACTGCCACCCATGCGCGGAGGGGTGGCCAGGAGCCGCTTTGACGGGGAGGAGGGCGAAGAGTGTAAGGGGGCGGAGGGGCGATGGTAGCCACGTGATCTGTTGCTATCACACGTGACCGCTTGACATTGCTCTGAGGAGCAGAGGTGTGGTTACGCGGCGGGCACATGACTGGCTGCCACAACCCCCGCCGCGGGGGGGCGCGGTAAGGGGACAAGAGAGGGTGGAGCCCGAGGCGGTGCCATGGCAACCTAGGCCACCCAGAGCCCAACTCCCGGCTGAAGGATTGTCTCACTACCGGTCTGAAGGCTGAACTCCAGTCTCACTACCGGTCTTTCAGCCTGTCTACATTGGGGAGGGAATGGGAGTTGGGGTACCAGAGGTGATGCTGTCACCTTTTCGCTCCACCATGATAAAACATACTCTCATTTGTGTCATTGATTCATTCATTAATTCTACAACATTTTACTGAGTGCTTGCTTCCAGTGTGTATGTGGGTTTTTATTTTGTTTTGTTTCTGGTGTCTGTCACTGGCCCTTTAAAGTAGTGGTACGACTATCTAGAAAGATGTAGCCAACAATGGGGTCTTCTAAAATAGGGAGTAAACAATGCCCATTTGAGGGCAAAACTACGATTAAAGGACGGACAGAAGGCAGATTAATACAGTAATCCAACAGGTTCAGTGACAAGGTAATGCCCCCTCTTTTCTCAACTTCCAAATCTCCCTGGGAGTGTTAATGCAAAGACCTGAGGCCATCTGGCAGAGAAGTTATTAATGAGCAGGAGACAGGAATACTTGACCTTTAAGTTTTTTTTTTCCCCAGTAGGACGGTTCTATGATTATGTGATATTTTTATATGTGTATATATACTTCTATGTATATATGTATGTATATATTATTTATTACATGTAATATATAAGATGGATACAGGAGTGTACATGTGCAAGAAAGTTACCACCACACCCCCTGCACCCTCCAGACCACCACAATGAATGAAAATGACATGTCTCCTTCTGTAAACCTTGTGACTGCTCATTTGGAGTCATTGTGCTTCCCTCTTTTTCCCTAGTGCCTCTTTCTTAGCACTTAGCGGTGTCCAGAACACACTTTTTCCCAAATGGCCTCTGCCCACAGACACCGAGGTAGACGTAGGTAGATTTCTCCTACTTTCTTTGTTTTATTGGCTCCAAGGTCTTCATGTCCTAGCCCTTTGAGGGTATGGGAGTAAAGGAGGAAAGCGGTTAGTGTCTCATTTGTGAGAATTTGTGTAAAATCTAAAGCCATTTTATTACCCTATTTGCCACTCCTTCCACTCTAACTTGTTTTCCTTAACCATCTGGCTGAGAATATAAGAGTTCAAACTAGAAGATGAATATAAACCGTGATTTAGAGCAAAATGGAATACATGTTAATACAGATGCCCCCTCTTTCCATCCTGATACTTGTAGTCCTGGGCCCCTCCTGGCAAGGGCAGCTGAAACACTAGTAAGAAAAATCTCAAGGACTGAACTGACTAAGGGGCTCAAGAGGTGAATGTTTTATTGGCTACCTTGCTAGGGGTGGGTGCTTTGTAAGCCTTCTGGAGGTGAAGATAAGTGTCTAAGTTTTTCAAACTCCCTTCCCACACCAGCATTCCCCACTTCAGCCTCACCTTCCACATAAGCCCTTCGCACCTTACTCTCTTTACAACAGAAGCCGTCTTCTCTGTCTGCTTGGGTCCCAGCCTCTTTTTCTGATTCATTCATTAGTCCATCCAAAACATTTGAATACTTCATGGGAACATTACTGTCTCTCCATCACTTTCTATTGAAGAACCTTAATTTGGCAGTCTGTCCCAGGCTCTGTCCCCTCCCTTCTTCTGTTAATTACTCTTTCACTAATTAATTTTTTTCCCAGTGCGTTTGACCCAATGAGCTCCCCTGGAATCCCTTTTCCCTCAGCTTTGCAAAGGGAAGGAGAGGGAGAATGTAAGTGTAAGGCAGAAAAAAATGTGATGAGGGTAGAGCTTTTTCTCAGAGTGAAGGCTCCATAAGAGCAAAGGGTGTGTGCGTTGTTCACTTCAATGTAGTGGAGGTGAGGGCAGGAGACTACCAGGAAAGACAGTCCCATCCCTTTAGCACTTCTACCTCCCCTGCTCACTCACCTCCTTCACACATTACAATCACAGGCTTCTGTTTCTCAGACAACGCGACTCCATTCCTTACACACCGCTCTTTCCCAGTCCCCATCGAGCACACTTTTCAGCCCTTTGGGTAAAGTGTATATTGCTTGAGTCCCTCCCTTGCCCATGTACCTCCTTCACACCTCCGACGCTTTAACAGCTCTTTCTTTGCACATTCCCATTTTGCACAAGCCTCTCCCTCCCCGGTACACCTGCGTCCTTTGACCACTCACCTTCCATGCTCACCCGTTCATCTCCCACTCCCAGACACACACCTAGTCTATTCGTGTGCACACTCCCCTTCCTTGGCCACTCCCCTTCCTCCACCCTCTTCGGGCTCTCACACTTGCCCCCGCCCCTGGGGACACCTGCTCGTGCGGGGCAGGGCGGGGATGCGCAGCCGCGGCCCCTTCTGCTCTCCCCCTCCCCGCCTCGCCCCTCCCTCCATCCTTCACCCGCTCCCCGGCGCCCGCCCCGCCCGCCCCGCCCGCCCCGCCCGCCCGCCGCTCCGGGGGGGTCTCCGCCGCCGCCGCCGCCGGAAGGAGCCGCCATTTGCCACCGCCGAGCGCACGGGCCGAGCCAAGCCTGATCCCGGAGCCGGAGGGGGACTGGGACCGGGAGGACGGCGATGGGGGGCGGCCCCGCCGCAGGAGGACCCGGGCGCGTAACCCCGGGGGCCCGGCCCGCTCCGGACCCAGACCCGCGGGGTGCGGCACCCTGAGCCCCCCTCCCCGCCTCCTGCCCTGGCCATGGCCGCCCACCCCGCCGCCCCCGGGCCGCCAGCCCCCTCGGCCCCGTAAGCACCGGAGTCCCGGCTGTGACAGCAGTGAACGGCGGTCGCAGGCCCGGAAGACCCCGGCCCGGCTCGGCTCTCCAGCGCGCGCCCCCTTCCCAGCCTTGTCCTCTCCCCTCCCCCCGCCGCCAGCGAGCCCCCCTTGCACGCCGCCCCCCGCCCCAGCGCCCGGACGATGCTCAAGTCTCGGCTCCGCATGTTTCTGAACGAGCTGAAGCTGCTGGTTCTGACAGGCGGGGGGCGGCCCCGGGCCGAGCCGCAGCCCCGGGGGGGCGGGGGAGGCGGCTGCGGCTGGGCGCCCTTCGCTGGCTGCTCCACCCGGGACGGCGACGGCGACGAGGAGGAGTACTACGGGTCGGAGCCGCGGGCTCGGGGCCTGGCCGGCGACAAGGAGCCGCGGGCCGGACCCCTGCCGCCGCCCGCGCCGCCGCTGCCGCCCCCGGGCGCACTGGACGCCCTGTCGCTCAGCAGCAGCCTGGACAGCGGACTCCGAACCCCTCAGTGCCGGATCTGCTTCCAGGGCCCGGAGCAGGTCAGGCCTGGGCACCTGGCCGGGCGCGGAGGGGTGGGGGCGCGCACCTGGGGTGTCAGCGGAGACTGCGAGCAGAGGCGGTGCCTAAGGAGGCTGGGCGGGCCCCAGGACCCGGAGTGGGAATGGGGTGAGGCGGAGTGGGAATGGGGTGAGGCCGAGGGGCTGGCAGGGGACTCCTGGAGCGCTTGTTTGTGTTGGAGGGTCAAGGGTCCCCAGGAAGTGGTGGGGCTTTCTCCCCGGAGAGCACAAAATCCATCTCACCCATTAACAGGGACTGCTGTTCTTTCCTATTTGCCTCGCCCCAGGGTCTCGTAAGCTGAGGGGACCTGTTCTCTTGCAGGTGGGCAGAAAAGAGTGCTTCTGTGCCCACCTAGAAGGGAGGGGCCCAGCCAGCGCCCTTGCTTAGCTCAGTATTTCTCCCTATGGGGTACTTTTTTTCACTTCACATCCTGCAACTTTCTATCTCATTCTAAAGAGTATTCTTTGTTAAAATTTTATGGGCAAAGTTGTCCCAGAATAGTGCTAGGAGGGTGTCTCTGTAGTGAGAATTGATTCCTTGATTAAAGGGAAACACCCTTCACTTCCACCTCCGGAATTTCTCCCTTTTAATACATGGAAACCGAGGACCGTAACCCATCCCAGTTTGCACCAGATCTGTGAAGTAACTTTACAGTGATGGGGTGGGGGAAGGAAAACATGGCTCAGAAGCTCTAACCCTCTCCTCCCTCCAGATCCTAAGAGGAAGCCTTTCCTTTGAGAAGTCTTAAAGACCACCCATTCCAAATTCTAGGAAAAGAGAAGATCCAGTCCTTCTCCCCTCTAATCCCCCCATCCCTTTCCATCCCTCATCTCTTTGGTATGGGAAGTTTCCCTTGATCTCCAAGGGAAACTTATTTTCTGTTGCAGCCTTACTTAGCCTCTTGCCCTGTCTTGGGTGAAAGGCCTGAGTTTTTTAACGTGGGCAAGTGACCTGAAGAGGTTTCCCTGTCTGGGAGCGCGGCCGAGTGGGGTCGGGGTGGTGATGGCTGACAGGGTCCCTCCTCACTCTTCCTCCAGGGGGAGCTCTTGAGCCCCTGCCGCTGCGACGGCTCAGTGCGCTGCACGCACCAGCCCTGCCTCATCCGCTGGATCAGCGAGAGGGGCTCCTGGAGCTGTGAGCTCTGCTACTTCAAGTACCAGGTCCTGGCGATCAGCACCAAGAACCCACTGCAGGTGAGGTGCAAGGAGAGGACTCAGAGACTGGGCGGGGACTTTTTAGCTATTGGAATGAGGAACCTTCCAGGAGGCCTATTTCATTTACTCTTTTCCCAAAGCCACCCTTCCCCACCAATTACTGCAGTCGCCTGTGTGTCTGTATATCCTTCCTCCCTTAATTTATTCACAAAAACATTTACAGGGTGCCACTTATATTCCAGGCACTGTTCTAGGCACTGGAATAACCACCACTCCCCACCCGACACACACACACAGACACAGAAAAGAAAAAGAAAACAGAAAAAATGCCGGGCGCGGTGGCTCATGCCTGTAATCCCAGCACTTTGGGAGGCCGAGGCGGGCGGATCACAAGGTCAAGAGTTTGAGACCAGCCTGGCCAACATGGTGAAACCCCGTCTCTACTAAGAATACAAAAATTAGCGGGGCGTGGTGGCGCTTGCCTGTAATCCCAGCTGCTCGTGAGGCTGAGGCAGGAGAATCCTTGAGCCTGGGAGGCAGAGGTTGCAGTGAGCCGAGATAACAGCCACTGCACTCCAGCCTGGGCAATAGAGCAAGACTCCGTCTCGAAGGAAAAAAAAAGAAAAAGAAAAGAAAACATGATGTTGATGATGATAGCAAACGTGTAGTGTTTTCTGTGTCAAGTTTTGGTGTGTATTAACTCTTTTAATCTTCACAATAATCTTATTAGTTAGATACTGTTATTATCCCCTCTTACAAATGAGGATACTGATGCACAAAGATTTGAAAACTTACCCAAGGTTACTTAGCCAGTAAGTGATGGAGTCAAGATTTGGGATTCAAATCTAGATGTTTTGGTTTCAGAGCACTTGCCCAATCCTGCCTTTTTAAAATAAGACAGACAAATGGTGTCAGACAAGTGCCACGTTCTAGATTTAATGAAGGCACAGAGAAGACAGATGTTGATCCTGCCTGAAGGTTTTAGGGAAGGTTACTGGAGCACCCTGCTTTTCAGGGCCACCCATCACCTGGCCCTCCATCCCTTTCTGGGACTCTTTGGAGCCCTTTCTCCCACACAGTGGCAGGCCATCTCCCTGACGGTCATCGAGAAGGTCCAGATTGCTGCCATAGTCCTGGGCTCGCTCTTCCTGGTTGCCAGCATCTCCTGGCTCATCTGGTCCTCACTCAGCCCTTCAGCCAAGTGGCAACGACAGGATCTGCTCTTTCAGATCTGCTACGGCATGTATGGCTTCATGGATGTCGTCTGCATAGGTGAGGGCACCTCTCTCCTTTACCTGCTCTGTATCTTCCTCTTACACACCTGACTCCCCTGCCCATCCCCTCAGTTTCATGGCCTTATTTTCTGCCACTGGGGGCCTTTAGGGCTATCCTGGTGCCCCCTCAACCCACTTCCCTGCTTCTCCAGGGCCCTTTGCAACTGTATCTTCTCACTCTGAAGAAATGCTTGCTTAAGTACCTCTGGCCACAGTTAAGTATCTAGGCCACAGTTAACCCTGGATTTCTTATCCCTATTGCTCAGGCCTCATCATCCATGAAGGCTCCTCTGTCTACCGCATCTTCAAGCGCTGGCAGGCAGTGAACCAGCAGTGGAAGGTCCTAAATTATGACAAGACCAAGGACATAGGAGGAGATGCAGGGGGAGGGACGGCAGGGAAGCCGGGCCCCAGGACCTCACGGACGGGCCCCACCTCTGGGGCCACCAGCCGCCCCCCAGCTGCCCAGCGCATGCGGACGCTCTTGCCTCAGCGCTGCGGTTATACAATCTTGCACCTCCTTGGGCAGCTGCGGCCACCAGATACCCGTTCCAGCTCCCATTCTGGCCGAGAGGTTGTCATGAGGGTCACTACAGTCTGAACTGGACTCCAGGAGCAGGGATCTTGAGTCAATGCATCAGTCAGAGAAGAGCTCTCATGACTGCTGGAGGTACCAGCTCGACAAGGTGTTTGGGGCATGCTGCCCCCATCACCTAGGATCTCTGTGGGCAGCCTCAAGCTGGAGACATTGTCTGGCCTCACTGCCCACTGGGTAGAGACACCTGGATGACATTTCAGTACCCACTGGCAGCTTCTCACACTCATCCAGAGATGGCCGGTGGGCAGGCGGGAAGAGCAGCTTTCCTTCCCTGGAGAGAACCGTCTTTACCTCAGCTCCTAGGGCCTCCAGCCCCCCAGGTCCACCATGGCGACTTGGTGAAGGGGGACCAATGCCAGAAGAAAGGGGCTGTAGACCCCTATTCCCTACCCCATGGCCACAGGGCATCTGGCAATAAGACTAGTATACATTGACCTCCCGTTCCCTGCATGAGGGCGGGGGACTTCCCCCTGCTCCATCCCCCATTGCATGGGGGAAGGGCATAAAGAATCATTTATATGCACGTGGAGACTCCTTTCTCATCTGGGGCTTTTCTGGAGGGTTGGGAGGTGTGGGGAGGTTTCTCTGCACAGGTTGCAAATCCCAAATGCAGCAGTGGGTTCCGAGTTGTAGGTGTGACTCCCACTTGCTGGTGAATAATTCATGTTGGCTGCTAGGTGGCAGCGCTCAGAGGTATCTAAGGGGTAGATCTGAACCTGCCACCTATGAGTTGTATGATTTAGAAAAAAATCTCTTAGCTATGGTTTTCCTGTCTACCTCATAGGGTTGGAATAAGGATAAATGAGGGACAGGTTGGATGTCGTTGCAAAGAAAATCAGCAATGACATAAAGAGATTTCTAGACTAGTTGATGGTTCATTTATTTCAAATAGTAGCTGGTATAACAAATTCTAAAATGTGTTTTTCATCTGAAGTTGCACAGAATCTTGGAATTTTATGTTGAGTGACATAATAGGTATGGAAATATGAGGGAAAATAGACATTGCAAATGTGAAGCATGGTGATTATTTGTAAGAATGAGAACTCCTCTGACTAAATATTTGGGCCTATGGGCTGGGGAAGGCTGGAGCCATCCGCCTTGTTCTGGAGATCATCTGGGTTCTTTTAGCCCTTCTCAAGTACTGTGCTCACCCAGAAAAGCAGTGTGGAGTGAATTTGGACTCATTTGGAGTGAGATGGAGGGAACCCCCCCTCAGTTATGAGTCTCCAACCCCAGTTTAAGCTATTTCTATGGCAGTTTAGGGTCACAGGTTTGATCCCGGTGTGCCCAGCTAGTGGTATTAATGGATGGCATTATGTTTGGAAGCAGCAGCATAGAGGACTGTTGTTTATAGAGAAAAGATTTGGGAAAGACTGGTTAAAATGTGGGTCAGCCTGAAGGCTGGGCACTTTCTTCTGTGACTTTGAGGTTGTGTATTATATGAATGATGCTGTTTTTTTTAAGTAAACCATTCATCAGCAATTAAATAATTCCTTCATTCACAGCTAAAGTTAGATCTGGAGGCCTTTCTTATTATTGATCCTTCTCTCAGGGAAGGTTCTGCTCTGCCTCCTTCCTCCCTGGGGATGTTTTGGAGAAAATGATTCTCTTGTAAAGGCCCACACATATACTTGCCCAGGAAACCTTGATCCCCTTGCCTCTCCCAAAAGGGGTCTTTGTCGCTGTCCATGGTGCTGGCATCCAGACTAACCTAGGGATGTAGGAACTAAAGCTGGACTGGGGTTCAAGTAATTTCAAAGTGTGGAAGTATATAACTTCCAATTTCTGAAGGAGTAGAGTGGATAGGGAGCTGAGACTGAGTCCTCCGTCTGCTTAGTAGGAAACTGTTTCCCCAGAGAGAGAACCCTCTATACCCCCCAAGTTGGGAGACAGAAAGGCCAGACTTTCCTGCTTTGCCATTCACAGAAGAGCTGGTGGGGACCAAATGGGGGATTGCAAATCAGAGTGACTACTATTATCTATACTGGCAGGTAGGGCTCAGGCATATAGGACACATGTGGAGCTTCCTGTGCCAAGCCTGAGCTGTCCTCTGTGATGGATCTGCAGGGAAGGTTAGACATACCAAAGAAAATAGACATATTCACACACAAACACACTGTATCCATTTACACTCTGGGTCCTAAAATGAGGCGAAGTGGGACACTTTCCCCTCTCCTTCAGCACTAATGGAAGTATTGGTATGGGGGTTGGGGCCAGCAATCAGTATGGTCTCCTCTTCTTCCCTTTTTCCAACTTAAAAAGATCATTGTCCAGGAAAGGGGTCATGGGAACTACTGCCCTCCTCAAGTGGGCATTCCTACTTGCCCACTGGAAAATAGAGAGTACGAGTGGGCAGAATTCTCATCACTGATTCCAGGGGAAAGGGTCTGACCACAAGCTGGGCTTTATCTCCCTCAAAGCTCAAATCTGTTAAAAATTTGGTCATTTACGTTCAAATTGAGTTCAGTGATAGAGGGATGGGGTGGAGACTGAGTATACAGTAGGGAAGGAGTTGAGAAGGTCAGAAAATTGCACAGAAACCTTGATCTTTGTACGAGCCTTTGGGTCCTCCCTGCCCCTCTGTAGATCTTGCATAATTATATGCCCCCGCAGAAGGCCTGGTGGCTAAATGGAGTTTCTGTGGTCAGGGAGCCATGTCTAGGCCAGGAGACCAAGGTGTGGAGGAGGAAGAAGTGTGAAGTGAAATCTCCATTTACACCCAGCTAATTGGAATAGGGTGAGGGTAGGGGAAGTGGGGCAAGTCTTGACATGGGAGGGTAATCTGGGATGCAGAAGGAACTGTGCAGTGTGCTGAGAGATTTATTTGGATGGAAGATGAGTTAATCTGTATACACCACAAGAGGAGAGCTGTGCCCAGCCTCTGGGGGGCCAGAGAATGCTGACTCAGGGAAACAGGCTCCCTCTGCCCACTGCCCCAGGGCTTCTGGCCACCCCCACACTCAGCTTTCATTCTGTCGGTCTGATTCCACTTCTCTGCTTGTATCCCTTCCTCTGAAGGAAATTATCTTGGAAGAACTATTCCAGAGAGGGCAGTGACCAATCTAGGACTTCCTTCAATCCTGGCAGTCCAAAAGCACTTTGCTTACCAAAGTCAGCAATCTCTGCAAATCCCTAGCTCCCGGCCGATTTTACAGCTTAGCCCCTGCAGTTACTTTTCACCCCCCACCCCTTAATCTCTTACAGGAAGCCAGACTAGACTTGGCCGTTCCCACTACAGACAGAAACATGTCTGGGTTTGTGTTACAAACTACTCTTCTAGGCATCCAGACCTCCCATTGTTATGGGGGTCACCCCCAGGACCTGAGAAACCAAGGTGGGAGATGGGAGGGTTAGGGTCTTACCTCCAGGTCTTATAGGAAGTGGTAATATGAGAGAGATAAGTCAAAGTCAAGAATGGAATATTTGATTTTTTATTCTTTTTTTTTTTTTTTTTTTTTTGAGATGGAGTCTCGCTCTATCACCCAGGCTGGAGTGCAGTGGCTGGATCTCAGCTCACTGCAAGCTCCGCCTCCCGGGTTTATGCCATTCTCCTGCCTCAGCCTCCGGAGTAGCTGGGACTACAGGCGCCCGCCACCTCGCCCAGCTAGTTTTTTGTATTTTTTAGTAGAGATGGGGTTTCACCGTGTTAGCCAGGATGGTCTTGATCTCCTGACCTTGTGATCCGCCCACCTCAGCCTCCCAAAGTGCTGGGATTACAGGCTTGAGCCACCGCGCCCGGCCTTGACTTTTTATTCTAAAATTTATGAATATTTAAAACTTTTCAATATAAAAAAGAAGCCAGAGGTCTGGGCAGGGACAAACCCAAAGATGTCTCTGCCTGAGAACTAAGTGATGGGGCAAACCCACTTAATAGTGGCCAGAGAGCAAAGGAGAGTTGTAAGAAATTGTAAACCAGGCTAGGGCAGATTCACCTTCCTATGGGTGAGACAAAGAAGGAAGTGGGTAGACAGAGCCTACTAAGCTGCTTATCCCTTCCACCACATGGTTCAGATTCAATCTAAGAATGTGTATGGTGTCACCCAGTCAGAGATGGGCCCTGGCAGGGGATATAAAAAACAAATAAGGCTTCATCCTTCCTCTCAAAGAGCTTACATGCAAAGAGGAAGGACCAACCAGGTACAGAGCAGATGCACAGTTACTGAGCTTATGCTTTGATAAATGCTTAGCCAGCAGCATCAATGAACACTATGAAAGCCCAAAAACAGCGGCGGGTGAATCTTTCCTCAGGCCATCCAGCATTATTAGTTAAAATCTGATTTCATCCTTGGGGGATGCATACATGATCAGAAGGGCCGAGCACGGAGAGAGACAATGGTTTTCTCACTTGGCCTACTGAGTCAGGCCAAGTGCATACTTCACACATTGGTCAGGGCTGCCTCACACTTCACTATGGTCATTCTATCCAGTTTGGTCAGATAGGCCTTAGGGGCAGATGTATCTCTTGGTCTTGTGCCTACAAAAAATATTATTCCTACGATGAACGAAAGGGTGATGATGACAGCCTCTTTCCACAGGACTATCTGTCCAAAAACTGTAGGTTGATGCTCCTCTCAGGTACCAGGACAGTCCGGGTCATGGGTCTGATTGGGGCCGCACCTGGCTCAGGCTGCACCTCAAAATGTATCAGGATCTGGAAAGGGAAGAAGGTGAGCACTACTGTGAAAGATATCTATAGTGGGGGGATTGATTGGTAAAGGGCATGCATTATTAGTGTTAGAATGGTCAATGATTGGGTGGCACCTGTGGCCAGTAGGGGACTTCTTGGTTAATAAGGGTGAGGGATTGTGGAAGGGAAAAAATAGTTTGAATACCCTCACTTACACTCCGGGCCTATAATGGGCTTATCATATTTTAGAATATTCATTCTACCGGGTCTTACATGATTTCCTATGCTTGTCAGGGGAAAGATCTCACAACTTTAGAGGGTTAGGGTCTCTCCAGCCTGGGGAAGGTATAAAATCTAGAGCACTTACCTGGGCCAAAGCCATTTGCAATTCAAGCTCTGCCAGGCGTCTCCCCATGCAGCTGCGCTTGCCAAAGCCAAAGGGAAGAGATGCAAATGGGTGGGGGGTGGGACCCTCCCCCAGCCAGCGAGCTGGATGAAAAGAATTTGGCTCTGGGAACTGGGCAGGGTCCCTTGAAGTGGCATAGTGACACAGAGTGACCAGCGTCTGGTGGGAAGAAAAACAAACTTGTCAGTTTGTGCTCAGAATGGGGGCAGGCATGAATAGGATATTCAGACAGGGACAAAGGCAGGTCCTGGTGGGTGATGGGGAAGTTTTCTGGGGCTACTTTTGGAAGGATCTCTCCACTGTCCCATTATATCCCAGAAAGGCATATCCTAGAGAGGGGTCAAGGGGAGTGTTTGAAGGGCTTTTAGGAGGGTGCTTGAGAACAGGGCTGGGGCCTAAGATAGTGAGGAAGGGCTCAGTAGAAAGGGTGCATAGGCTCTACTCACATTTTTGGGGATAATATAATCACCCACATGAATGTCTTTGTCTGGGACACGAGAATTTCCAGGTACCACAGGGTACAGTCTAGGTTGCAAAGCACAAAATGGAGACAGCAAGGTGAGGCTAGGGGCTGCAGCCTTCTTCGCATTGTTTCCAACTTCCAAACCCTTTTTGACCAGTAGTAGAGTGCCATTTTTCTCTGCTGTCTCCCTGCTTCCATCCACTATTTGCTTCCGCAGCCTTCCTTGGCATTTCCTCTTGTTCCTCCTCTCCTTTCCCCTCACCTTAGCACTTCCTTGACCACTGCCTTCAGCAGGGGCAGCTGGGACAGAACAGTGGCTGGGGGGTGGGCACTGGAGCCAGGGCCCAGGGCAGCTGTGATCTCGGAGTGGAGTGCTGTCTGGACTTCAGGGTGCCGGGAGAGCTCATACAGAGCCCAGGAGAGCGTGTTGGACACCTGAGAAACGTGAAAGCAAGAGAGGTGTTGGGTGTGGGAACCCAGCAGAGGGTGCAGATTACAGAACAGTCTGGGTGTTAAGCCAAGCTGGTCTACGTGGCCATAACGGATCCCCTGCAACAGAAAAATGGTCCCGGAGTCTGGGGAGGCTAAGCCCTGGAACAGGCTCACAGCACGGAGGGAGAACCTAACCGTGTCCACTCCCGCCAGTAGCAACTCTGTCACATTCCCCAGGATGGACTGGGCAGGCAACTCTTCCTGGAACAGAAAGTGGGTCAGGTGCGCCCCAGATTCCAGGTCCTCATCGGGCTGTCCTCGGTTCCTCATGGCTGCCTCGGCCTCTCGCCGCTCCACGTGCCTCTGAGCTGCGTAGGTAGAAGGCACGTGAATACCTCGCTACCCCTCGACAGCTTTACATTCCCCCATTCCCACCTCGTCCTGTGCCTTACCAAATGCAAACATCTGGTCCCAGTCTCGGCAGAGGCGGCCCCAGGGCCCAGGCACAAGGCGGCGCAGCCAGTGGGGCATCGCCATGGTCAACAGCGTGGACACAAACACCGAGCCCACCGCGCGGATGAAGGTCTCCGTGTCAGGCGGCACTTGAGCCTCCAGGCAGCCCAAGCGTGAGCCAAGCAGAACCGCGGCGATGCCTTGTCGGGAGGGGGCGCCGTCAGGGCTCAGGGAGGCTCCGGTAGGGCGCCCCCGACGCCTGCCCAGCTCTGTCCTGGGGCTCACCTTCCAGTCCGAACTTGTAAAATTCCCCCGCTACGTCCCGAACCAGGGCAGGCGGCCCCGTGCCACGTCCGCGCTGGCACCTCAGACGCCGCACAAGGTCGCGGACTACGTTGTCCAGAGTTTCGGTGTAGCGGGCGGCCGCTTGAGGCCGGAGGAGGAGTGGGGCCAGGAGACTGCGGAGCCTTTGCCATTCTTCGCCTTCCCTGCAGGGTTGAGGAGAGAGTGCGCATCGGGGAGGTGGGGACGGCTCGACGGGACTGGTTGTAGTGAAGAAGCGCATTCGGCTGCGGTGGCCAGGAAAGGGATTGCGTCTGCCCCCTTGGGGTACAGAAACCTACACCGGCCTGCGCTTGTCTTCCAACCCCCTTCCTCTTTACTCATTTCCTGGCCGCAGGGGCTGGGGTTCCCGGGTAACTTGAATCACAGAACCTTACATTCATTCCATCCAGATCCTGGTACCCTAACCCAATTCCTCTGGCTCCCCCAGTTCCCAGGATTCTGGTCTCAAATGATAAGGAGGTAGGCAGGGAGTGAGGTTGGGGCTCAACCCGAGTGTGGGTGAAGTAGACTGGGATGGGAACCCCAAGATGACCAAAGATAGAGTAGGACAGCCAACCTCCCACCATGCCCCTAAGTCCGATAGTTTCGGGACCCGCAGCAGGAGAGGGCCGCTGCAGGGTGTTTGGCTTTCTGGGGGCAGAGAAGACTCACGCAGTGAGAAGTCCGCAAGCCCGCTGGCGGCGGCGGCGGTGCTCAGTCCAGGGCGAGAAGCTGCAGCGCTCGGGCCGGGGTCCCTCCTGTCGCAGCAGCTCCTCGACGAGTGCAGGAGCAGCCACGTACACGGTGCGCACTGTCCCGAAGCTGGCTAGCCACACCGGCCCGAAGCGCGCGGCTCCCTGCACCTGGGGGAGGGGGCGCAGCGGACACTTGGATACCTGGGCGGGGACTTTCAGCTTGACCTGTGCCCACGCCAAGGGTGTTGACTGGGCTTGGGAAGAGGGAGCTTCTGCTCCTTCTAGGGTGCCCAGCTAGCTATTGCATGCCTTTGATACTGCAAACTCCTCCTCTCACTTCCCATCCCTAGAAAGTTTGAGTGCGATGGGCAAAACAGGAACTTTGCGCAAGGCAGACATTCAGGACCTCTCTGATCACCTTGGTCGAGGAGAAATCTCTAAAAGTTCCATGTCTAGATCGTCCATCTCAGGACGAGTTCTCAGTAAATGAAAACGAGCCCATGTAGCTTTAAGCCCTACGCAGGCGGAGGGTACCGCGTGCTCCCGCCTCCTGCGCACTTGCACTGTATCTGCAGGATCTCCACACCTCAGGACAGCGAGAAAGTGCTTTCCCAGCGCCCTCTGCTAAGAGTCGGGACGGACTCTATGCGGGTCGAGCCACACCGTCCCCAGCCTCAACTCGCCTTTTCCTTAATTCATGGGTATCCATTCTCTCTGGCTCTCCCACATTTGCTCTGCACTAGTCAGTCCTTTTTGACGCTGTCAAAGCCAGTTTCCCCAGCACTCAGTCTCGGGAAAGGCGTCCCTTCCTACCTGCAGCTCGTGTAGCCTCGACAGCCCCCCCTTGCAGAAAAGTTCAGCCAGAAAGCTGGGCGTAGAGGGGCCTGGGATGTCTGCCAAGCTCCGGCGTGCTGAGTCGTACTCTCGGTAGCCTAGGGAGGCGCCCAACTCGGGAGCCCAGCGGACGCGATGGAACACCCTGGAGGCATACTTGAGGGTCTGGGTCATGGTCTGGTTCCGGGTGCCCGCGATAGAAAGCGCTTCTCCTGAGCACCTAGTCTGAACCCCTATTTAACCTTTGGGTGAGGTGATGACGCCCCCTCTCCAAGCTCCTCAGCCAATCCCTCCTCCTGAGTGGTCTGTGCTGGGGATTAGCACCCAGGAACAGTAGGCGGGGCTGGGGCTGACTTCACGACTCCCGTGGGTCTCGTGTTGCAATGACCCTCATGGGAGGGAGGGCCTAAGATTTTCCTCCTGGGAGAGTGCCCTAGTCTAGGAGCCTAAAAGTCTCATCCTAGGAAAGGTTATAAGGCTTTTTAGTACGGACTAAGTGACCAAGCTACACTAGTCAGTCTCTGATATTCCCACCACTTCCACCAGGGAGCCCAGCCCCTTTAGGCCCATCCTCAGGAATTCCCCATCTTTCAGCTCCTCCGGGAAGGGAAGCAGGGGAGGCACAGCTGTAACTGTCCCCACATTCTTCGCTCAGTGGGTTGTCTCTTCTCTGCATTATTTTCCTGCACTAGCCACATCTCCCCCTCCTCCTGTACCTAACATATACTAGGCAGATGGCAGGTGGGTTAATGGGCTAAAATGGCTCCTAGAACCTCCATTTTTCTTTCTTGAGGATAAGGGGGCCTCTTGGGTGTACAAGCCCACTTCTGCCAGACATGGAAATTTGGGGCTTGAGAAGCAGAAATGAAGAAACTTTTTGTACATTAGTTAAGTTCTAAGATTGTCTCTGGGCTGTTAGAGGAGCTACATGGATGTGGATGTTCTAATTCCCCAGCTGACTCGGTCTCCTCTGGGGGGCTTTCTGGTTAGCAGCCCCTTTCTACTTTCAGCATCAGAATCCTCCACAGAGCCAGGCATGGTGGCTCATGCCTATAATCCCCGCACTTTGGGAGGCTGAGGCGGGAGGATGGCATGAGGCCAGGAGGTTGAGACAAGCTTGAGCAACACAGCAAGGCTCTGTCTCTACAAAAGAAGTTTAAAAATTAGGCTGGGCACGGCAGTTCATCACTATAATTCCAACACTTTGGGAGGCTGAGGTGGGCAGACTGCTTGAGCTCAGGAGTCTGAGACCAGCCTGGGCAACACAGTGAAACTCTGTCTCTACAAAAAATACAAAAATTAGCCAGGCATGGTGGCGCGTGCCTATAGTCCCAGCTACTTGAGAGGCTGAGGTGGATTACAGGAGCCTGGGAGGTCAAGTCTGCAGTGAGTTATGACTGTGCCACTGCACTCCAGCCTAGTCAACAGACAGAGGGCCTGTCTCTAAAAAAAATTAAAATAAAAGAATCCCTTACAGTTACCTCTCTGCTCCTTACTCCCTCATTCCCTACTCCAACCCTGTCAGGCTCTGTGCCAGTCAGTCAGATCTGAAGTTCTGAATTGAAGGTCAACATGAAAAAGGAGAGGGTCTCCACCCCCACACCTTCCCAAGGACTCTCCAGAGACATTTAGGGAATAGATTCCCCAGCTCGAGTCTTACGCAGGGAGAGGACAGGAGGATGGTAGAAGGCATATGATACATACTCCATCATTTCCTGAGAAATAGCAGAATGGGCATGTATACACATATACATGTTATCCCAGGATCCACAAAGCAAACAGAAGTGCTAATTGAGCCTAGCAAGCAGTTTAGATAGACTACATTCCTCATTCTAGCTGAGGAGAGATCTCACAAGGAGAAGGGAGAGCAAGACCCCATAGCCTTCCAAAGATTCCCTATGGTCCAAAGTCCTTTGACCATCTCAGTCAGCTGCTTTGTTTTCTGTTGGCAGTGGAGGGACAAGGTGAGAAGAGCCAGGGGTAGTCATGAACACCAGCGGGTTCTGCCCTGGGCAGCTCCCCACCTTCTTTGAGAGAGTACTGTGTCTCAGCTCCAGCAGTCTCAACTGGGAAGACCCAGGACTCCTGCTCTTTTCTCTAGTTCCTGGGAGACGAGGTCCAGCTAAGGTAGAGTAAGCAGTCAGTGACCAGGTAGGCTGGTTTGGGGGGTCACTGCCTGGAGGACGGGATCTTGTATTCTTCGGAAGATGGCTGGGAAATTCTTCCCTCCATTACGTAGAACTTTCTTCCCCTCCTCAGTTGAGGTGCCTAGATGTCCCACAATGGGGTCTTCACTCTGGGAGAAGGAAGGGTCCAATAAGTGCCCACTGTTCAGACTGCCCCTGGCCCTTAGACACCCATCCCATCCTCCTGGCACTGAGCTAAGTTCAAATATAGAACCACTCTGGAAAGGGCCTCCATATCCTGTAGATTCCCTACTCACCAGGTCCTCCAGAGGCACACGCTCAAACAGCGGGTGCTCTTCGAAATGAGTGCACATCCAGTCGTGTAGCTCCAGCACATCGGTTATGGTATATACCAGCCCCTGCATAGGCAAAATCACCCTAGACAGGAGGCTGCATGCAACATCATTAGCAGCCAGATGATGGGAGTGGTGGTGTGAGTCCCTAAATGCACCACCACTGAATTCTTAGTGAAGGGCCCCTGGATAGGCTACTCACCCCATCCTCCCTCCCATCCCAACTCACCCCAACTCTCAGCACGTAGGCATACTCTGCCAGCAGGGTGGGACTGATGATTCGCCACTTGTGCTTTGTCCGCTTGAAATGTGGGTCCGGGAAGAGGAAGAACATCTTTGTCAGCTGTGAGACAGACACGCACCAACAGGGTTGTGAGAGCCTGGCCTCCATGCCCCCACCTGCCTACCAGCCTAACCCACCAGGGCCCCTCCCCACCTGGCCCTTGTAGAAGAAGTTAGGAAGGTGCTTCATGGCATTGCTGCGGAGACAGGCGATGTTCTGGAAGCCACCTCCGGGAGCTGCGCGTAGGGCCCTAATCCGGTCTTGTACATAGTCTGAGACCTTCACCCGGATCTCTAGACCCAGAATCAGTGTATCTGGGAACAGCGGTGACAGTTCCACTGGACACAGAAATAGCAATGGAATCATCAACCATATACTTGTAGGAAGTGCAAAGGGGTCAACACAGGAAAGGAAGCCTCAATCTGCAACTACCAAAGTCCAGAATGGCAAGAGAGGACAGAGATACATATATGGATAGTATTATGCTGAAGAGGCTGGGGGAGAAATGAAAATTGTCATCAGGACCAGAATGGGAGGGCTGAGAATACATGTATATTTGCCATTGCTATAGAGTTTCCACAGTGTTTTCACACATTGTATTATTTCATCCTTATAACACTCTGTGGTAAATTGTGAAGATGAGGAAACCGAGAACTGGAACTTATTTATTTGAGATGGAGTCTTGCTCTGTCACCCAGGCTGGAGTGCAGTGGCACAATCTCGGCTCACTGCAATCCCTGCCTCTCAAGTTCATGCAATTCTTGTGTCTCAGCCTCCTGGGCAGCTGGTCTTTAACTCCTGGCCTCAAGTGGTTCACCTGCCTCAGCCTCCCAAAGTGTTGGGATTACAGGTGTGAGCCGCTGTGCCCAGGCAGAACTGGACCTTAAACCAAGGTTTTCTGCCTCTATGTACCATGCTCTTCCTCGCTATCAGAATGTTATCTGTTTGGGAAGATCTAAAAATAGGGAGTGGCTTGGCATGCATGGGTGCGACAATATAGACAATACAAGAGGAACCCAAAAAAACAGGAGCGTGGGGCAGAAGGAATGAGATCTGGCGAGGGAGGGGCAAAGGGGAGGGGAGATGGTAGAATCCCTGAGAAAGACAGTTCAGGATCACTGGCCACAATGGCTAATCTCTGATGCTTGTGCTGACCAGCTCACTGACCCGGTACCTGGCAGGTGAAATGGCTCATGTAGGGATTGACACCATAAAGGACAACCCAGGTTTTAAGAAGCATTTGAGGCAGCCCCCTCCACTCTCCAGGGCAAAGGTCACAGACCCAGAGTAGAGGGAAGGTGGAGCCTCTCCATGCTGATGTCACCAGTGTCTGGACGAAAGGGGAAAGGCTGATTATGACCCCCCACAAAAGCCGCTGAGGCAGCAGAAACTACTAGGCCTCTTCTCACCCCAGAGAGAGGGCCTAAGTGTTACCTAACAGGCCACCATAGCCACAGCCTATGTCTGCAAACTCCACTTGGGCCTGAGCTCTCTTTTCTTTCTTATCCTTTGGGTCATCGTGGCTCTGATTTTGAGTGAGTGGAGTGAAGAACTCTGGGTATAGCTCAGACCAGTCCATCTCCTCTGGCTTCACAGGGCTATTGGAAAGAAGACATAAGAAGCATGAGGTGGTTGGTCACACTATTGCAGAAGTGGTACTGTGAAAGTGTGTGGGTGGGTGAGGGTGGGAGGTAAATGGGAGGAGGGTTTCTCAAAAATTCTGTAACACTGGGCCCTGTGGCCTCTAAGAGAGACAATGGAAACCACCCTTAACTCCCAGTGTGAATCATAGGCCCATCATGAGGCCCATAAACGCTGACCTGCTCAACTCCACTTCTGGCGGTTTATGTGACCCTGGCCGGGTAGCTGCCCTTTCTGGGGCACAAGTTCCCCTTATCCCGAGACTGGCTGCCTAATGCACTGGGATCCTACTTTGTGTTTGTGCTCTGCGGGGAGGGAAGGGAAGGTGCGGGCAGGATTGTGTATATGTTTGCCTTTTTATTAAATCCAACAAACAAAAGCAAAAGATGGAAACGACATTTTGCCTCTATCACTTCAGTCTCAGTAACAATTTATTCCTCTTCCCAAACTTAGCACCGCTACCCAGTCTTAGGCCCGAACGCCACGCCCACTCCCAACCCGCCAACTCCACTCTCGGTCGAATCTCCCGGTCCCACCCCTAAAACTGACGTCACCCATCTGATCCTCCCGGGTCTATCCCAAATCCTCCCAGCAGTCGCAGCACAACTGCTCTCCCGGCTGCTTTGAGAATCCCTCCCTCCTGTCTGTCCCTCTGCCCACTCCTCACTAGCGCAGCGTGTGGTCCGCCATGGGGTTGGAGTGAGCACGTTGCCGGTAGTAGCGCTTCTGGGGCGGCGGGGCCTCTGCTCCGGCCACGTTCCAAGTCTCGGCTGCCATGATCCTAGTCCGGGGTTTCTCTACCAAATCCACGTGGAGGCACAGGCCAGAGGCGCAGGTTAATGACGCAGCCATGCGCGTTAGGGGCAGTTCCCGCCCCTTAAAGACCCAAGAGCAAATTCGGCTGGGCTGGGCCGGGCTGGGTCGGGAGGGCTGTAAGGAGCGAGTGCTGGAGGGAACCTCCGCACCGTTAGCCTCCAACTGGGAGGGTGAGGCCAGGCCTAGGGACCCAACATTTTCTCTTAGCTTGCTTCTGCCTCGTCTGGGTTACCATCCTGGTTGCAGGCACCTGTGTACCCCACAGGTGAAAGGGGTCTAGACACCTCACCTCCTACAGTAGCATCAGTCCTCGCTCCTCCCCCCTCACTCCCGGTCTCCGACCAGTCCGCCGGGTCTGACTCGTGTGGTCCCGTGTGGGTTTTGTCGCGTGTGCGCTCGGGGCCGGGGCGGGAGGGGCAGCTCCTCATTCCAACTCCAGGAAGTCGAACTGGAGGAAGGAGGGCAAACACAGGGAGGCGGGGCTCGTGCCACAGGGACACCAAGACGGCTCGCGGCCCCCAACCTCTACCCTGCTCCGGAGCCGGGATCTGAGCGCTGGCCGTGGTGCCCGGACACTCCCTTGGGGGGCCGGATGGCGGACCCCGGCCCAGATCCCGAATCTGAGTCGGAATCGGTGTTCCCACGGGAGGTCGGGCTCTTTGCGGACTCTTACTCGGAGAAGAGCCAGTTCTGTTTCTGTGGGCATGTGCTGACTATCACTCAGAACTTTGGGTCCCGCCTCGGGGTGGCGGCGCGCGTGTGGGACGCGGTGAGGAGTGGGCTGCGCCGGGTGAGGGTCCGTGGGAGGTCCAGATCCCGGACTCTGCCTCTCCCATATGGAGCCATCCTCACGACTGTCTTTTTCTTTCTCTTTTCTCCCGTAGGCCCTGAGCCTGTGCAATTATTTCGAGAGTCAAAATGTGGATTTCCGAGGCAAGAAGGTGATCGAACTGGGTGCGGGGACAGGCATCGTGGGGATCTTGGCAGCGCTGCAGGGTGTGTGAGCTGGCTTTGTGGCGGGAAAGAGTGGGGACCCAGGGGCGCGGAGAAATGGTCACTTCGTGGATCACTGGGGGAGAGGGGAGTACTTTGGGCCCAGTCCAACCCCTTCTTTTTAACAAACTTTTTTTTATTTGTTTTTGTTTTGGCGCCTACTTCTGTATGCCAGACAGCGGGAATTGCCTGTCAAAGCACCTAGGTGATTGGGGAGGGCAGGAAATAAAACTCAGGCAGGCCTATAAGAAGGAGTTGTTTCTATAGTGTGGCTCTTTTTTTTGTTTGTTTTTATTTTTTTGAGACGGAGTCTCACTCTGTCGCCCAGGCTGGACTGCAGTGGCGCTATCCCCACTCGCTGCAACCACCGCCTCCCGGGTTCAAGCAATTCTCATGCCTCAGCCTCCCAAGTAGTTGGGATTACAGGCTTGTGCTACCACACCCGGCTAATTTTTGTATATTTAGTAGAAGACAGAGTTTCACCATGTTGGCCAGGCTGGTCTCGAACTCCTGACCTCAGGTGATCCAACTGCCTTGAGAAGCACCTGGGATTACAGGCGTGAACCACGACACCCAGCCTTGTGTTGCTCTTTGTGATTTTATGGAGAATGCTATCACTTAAAAGCGCCTTGGTTTTGAAGATGGTTTTCTGTCAAGATGCACATATGGGGGTACTCTGTAGGGAGACTTGTGGACATTAAACTTCGTGAGTGCTTTATAACTTTATTATGAATATGTTTCAGATTCCTTAGTTTTTTATTGCTAAGAGAAACAAGCTTATGAGTTTCCAAGAGTTAGGATGTGTTTTGTAGGAAGTGGGGGTAGAATTAGACACTGCAGACTTGGAAAAGGAAAAGGTAAGGAAAAATTTGCTTCTCTTTTGTCAAGAACCAAAAACTACAGAGGAAACAGTTTCACAAATTATAATCTAATCGGCAGACAAAACCTCAAACTGAAAGCACTCATTTAAAAATTCTTACAATGTCATCTCTCTAGGAATGTAAATTAACATGTATTTGTTCATAGGGACAGAACTAGGTCATATTAAGGGAAGTCTAGCTGGGCGCAGTGGCTCATGCCTATAATCCCAGCACTTTGGGAGGCCAAGGTGGGTGGATCACCTGAGGTCAGGAGTTTGAGACCAGCCTGACCAACATGGTGAAACCCCGTCTCTACTAAAAACACAAAATTAGCCGGGTGTGATGGCATATGCCTGTAATCCCAGCTACTTGGGCGGCTGAGGCAGGAGAATCGCTTGAACCCGGGAGGTGGAGGTTGCAGTGAGCTGAGATTGCACATTGTACTCTAGCCTGGGCAACAAGAGCGAAACTCTGTCTCAAAAATAAAAAAAGGGAAATCTTTCCAGAGGCAGGCATTCATTCTTCTATTAATTCAACCAAAATGTATTTCAAGTCCCCTATGTACCAAAAATCATGCTAGGTATTGGGGATTCAACAATGAGTAAGATAGATTTTCTCTCCCCAAGGAGCTTATGGTCTAGTGAGGGAGACAGAGGACGATGTCATATAACAAGAACTCTGGTGAGGTATGCGTGGAGCCTGTGGACATGCTCTGTCCATGTCTACCATGACTCCCTGGGAATCCATCAAGGAAAGCTCTGTCAGGTGAGGAGGAGGTGAACAGTGTGAACACAGCAGGCTCAGAAACAGTGGAGGGTGCCAACAGCAGTTTTTGCATGAAGCATGGGTGGATACAGGCAGCTACGCTAAAAAGGGGAGAAAAGGCATGCGGTATGGATGGGAACACCTAGCTTCACTTGCTCCCAGACTGGCTTCTCCTTCTTTGCCTCCTATTTAGCTGTCAAATCAGAAGGCTGGATGTCATCTTGTCCCTCACTTTCTCTCCTCACATTCCAGCAGTCATCCAGTCCTATGAGTTAAATGTTCTCTTTCTCTCTTTTTTTTTTTCTTTTTGAGGCGGAGTCTCATTCTGCCACCCAAGCTGCAATGCAGTGGCATGATCTCGGCTCACCACAACATCCGCCTCCTGGTTCAAGCGATTCTCCTGCCTCAGCCTCCCGAGTAGCTGGGATTATAGTCATGTGCCACCATGCCTCACTAATTTTTGTATTTTTAGTAGAGACGGAGTTTCGCCATGTTGGCCAGGCTGGTCATGAACTCTTGGCCTCAAGTGATCTGGCCACCTCAGCATCCCAAAGTGTTGGGATTACAGGTGTGAGCCACTGCACTGAGCCAAGTTATATGCTTTTAATACTTCCCCAGTTGTCTGCTCCTCTTTTCATCATCTCTAGTTCAGGCCACTGGCATCTCTTGCCTGAATTTTCACAAGACTCTTCAAGCTTCTTCTGGGAAAGTATGACATACCCAACTAGATCTTGTGACCTTCCCCCACCAAACCCATTTCTCCCTCAGACTTCCCTATGTCAGTGAATCAAACCACCATGCGCCCAGTGGGAAACCTAGAAATCACGTTTGACACAACCCTCTTTTTCACCTACATGTCCATTTTTCAATTTATCTCCTAAAAATCTCTTAAATCTTCTCATGTTTTTCCATCTCCACTGACAGCTCCCCAGTCCAAACCACCACGATCACTTGCCTGGACTACTACAACAGCCACACTGGTCTTCCTGCTTTGACTCCTTGTCCTCACCTAGACCTCTGCTCTTCCACCCAGTGGTCAGAGTGATATTTTCAAAATAAAACTGTAATCGTGTATTCCCGCCCCAAACTTTCAGTGGCTTCATGTTGCTTTCAGGATAGAACCAACACCTATGGCATGGCCTCCAAGGTACTGCCTCCTTCTTTCTGTGCCTCTTTCACTCTTGTTTTTCTTGGGCTGCCTGTTGCCCGTCCATCAGTTCCTCAAACCTACTCTGATGTTCCCTTCCTTGGGGACTTCACCCAGGCTTACTTTCTGTCTGAAACTTTTCACCATTTGCTTAATGCATATGCATCCCTCCTTCCTCAGCTCAAACATCACTTCGAAGTGAAGGCATCCTTGGCACTCCCACTCCTAGGCTAATTCAGACCCTCATAGTACATACACAACTATGCTAACTGGGCTAATTTTAACTTTGTTACCATTGACCTTAGTTGGGTCCTAAGTGCTTCCCAGCTAGCCTGGTACATTCTCTTGTTCACTTTTTCTGCCACTCTCCTGAACAACTGTTTCTTACCTTCTTATTCCTCAAACCTCCAAATGCCTCCTCTGCCATCTTCACCCACACCTGATGACTTTGCTCCCTATCCTTTTATTTTATTTTATTTTTTGAGATGGAGTCTCACTCTGTTGCCCAGGCTAGAGTGCAGTAATGCAGTCTTGGTTCACTGCAACCTCTGCCTCCCAGGTTCAAGCTCTTCTCCTGTCTGAGCCTCCCAAGTAGCTGGGATTACAGGCACGCACCACCATGCCTGGCTAATTTTTGTATTTTTAGTAGAGATGGGGTTTCACCATGTTGGCCAGGCTGGTCACGAACTCCTAACCTCAGGTGATCCACCTGCCTTGGCCTCCCAAAGTGCTGGGATTACAAATGTGAGCCACTGTGCCTGGGTGTTTCCTATCTCTAATGATTGCTTCTGTTTTCTCTGAAAATGTCCACATATCCCTATCACAGCATCTACTTATGTAACTGCATCTGCATCTGTGTGCAGTGCCTTCTCTCCTGTTACCATGGATGAACATACTATGCTAGCTAAGGTCAAGACCCCCACTTGTCACAAGACCCCAAACCTTTCTGCCTACTCAAAGACATTGTTCCAGTAACACCCACTCCCATTTCTCCTGCATTCTCAGTTTTTCCTTTTCTTTGGATCATTCCATATGTAGCAATATATGGAATACAAAATGCATATAAATATGATATGATTTCTCCTATTTCAGAAAAAAACTCTTGATCCTACATCTCTCTCCAGCTATCACTCCATTTCTATGCTCTGTTTTAAAAAAAACTCCTCAAAAAAGTTAATATTTAGTGTCTAGTTCCTCTCCTCCTATTCTTTCCTTAAACCATTACGATCAGATTTTCACTCCACTGTGCCCCCTTCAATCCAGTTGTTCTAGTTAAAGTCATGAGCTTCATTTCCAACTCCAGGTTGTTAAACGCAGGAGTCAGTTATCAGCCTACCTTTGTTGACTTTGTATTTGATGCTAACACTCCCTCCTCCTTGGAACAATTCCTTTGGTTTCCAGGGGACCACACTTCTGGTTTCTGCTTACCTGGCAGGCACTCCCTTTCCATGCTCTCTTGTTGGTTCTTTTTCATCTTCACAACTGAAAATGTGAGTGCCCCAGGGCTCAGGGGCAGTCGTTTGATCCCCTCCTTTTCTTGTTTACCTCACTCCTGAGCAGCCCATCACCTCATGCCTTTAAATGTCCTGTTGAAGCCGGGCACGATGGCTCACGCCTGTAATCCCAGCACTTTGGGAGGCTGAGGTGGGTGGATCACCTGAGGTCAGGAGTTCGAGACTAGCCTGACCAACATGGTGAAACCCCATCTCTACTAAAAATACAAAATTAACTGGGCGTGGTGGCAAGCACCTGTAATCCCAGCTACTTGCGTGACTGAGGTCGGAGAATCCCTTAAACCTGGGAGGCGGAGGCGGCAGTGAGCCAAGATCGTTCCACTGCACTCCAGCCTGGGCAACAAGAGTGAGACTCCGTCTCAGGGAAAAAAAGAAAAAAAATGCCCTGTTGGTGATCATGACTCTAAGACTATCCCATTTCTATCTCCAGACTTGCTTGCATAACCTAGTGCCTACTCAGTATCTTCATGTGGTTGTCTGATGTGATATAGATGTCTATGTCAAACTTAATGTGCTCAGAAAATGAACTCATGATCTTCCTGTCCAAATTGCTCCTCCTGCAACCTTCCTCATCTAAATGAGTGGCAATTTGGTCTTCTAGTTGGTCAGGCCAAACACCCAGAAACCATCCTGAGCTTTTTTTTTTTTTGAAACAGGGTCTCGCTCTGTTGCCCAGGCTGGAGTGAAAGTGGTGCAATCATGGCTCACTAAAGCCCTGACATTTCAACCTCCCAAGGCTCAAGCGATCCTCCCACCTCAGCCTCCCAAGTAGCAGGGACTATAGGCGCGTACCACCACACCCAGCTAATTTTTGTATTTTTTGTAGAGACGAGGTTTTGCCCTGTTGCCCAGGCTGGTCTCAAACTCCTGGACTCAAGCAATCATCCCATATTGGCTTCCCAAAGTGTAATCCAAAGGGATTACAGGTGTGAGCCACCGTGCCTGGCCCATCCCAAGCTTTTCTCTCTCTCTGATATTTCATATCCAATCTGTTGGCAAATCCTGTTGACTCTACCTTCAAAATATATTCAGGATCTGACCATTTCTTAGCCATTGCTGCTGCCCTGGTTTAAACCATCATCATCTCTTACCTGGGTCGTTGCCGTCACCTCCTAACTGGTCTCCTAGCTTCTGACCTTGCCCTCCTGTACTCTTCTCATCACAGCAGCCAGTGTGCTCCTCCTAAAGCATGCCAGCCAGCACGTGCCATTCTTTTTTTTTTTTTTTTTTGAGATGGAGTCTCGCTGTTATCGCCCAGGCTGGAGTGCAATGGCGTGATCCCTGCTCACTGCAACCTCTGCCTCCCGGCTTCAAGCGATTCTCCTGCCCCAGCCTCCCGAGTAGCTGGGATTACAGGCGCCCGCCACCACACCTGGCTAATTTTTTGTATTTTCAGTAGAGACGAGGTTTCACCATTTTGGTCAGGCTGGTCTGACCACTCAATTTAAAATTACATTCAGGTTGCTAAGACTTTGTCCTCTATGCCCTGAGGTCTCTGGACCTTCCAGGTAGGAGCTGAGAACGCTTGGTTGGTCCACTCTAACTTGCATTTCTCCCCATCCCTCAAGCAATTCTTATCACCTTTCCCTGCTTGGGGCTTCACCATGGCATATATGATCATCTGATGTACAGTGTATTTTATTTTATTTATTTTGGTGGTTGTTATCTGTTTCTTGCCACTGGACCATAAGCTCTGTGAGGGGGTATTCTTACCTTCTTGGTTCATCATTATGTTCTCAGCACTTGGCATATAGGCACATAATAAATATGAATAAATGAATGAATGAATGGATGGATTCCTAGTACTTCTTGCTTCTCTTTCTATCATAGTCATCATGATTATGATGCAGTACCTAGTGTGTCTCTATCTCTAGAATGAAACAAAGAAAGCTGTGTTATTGTCTTGCTCACCTTATACACCCAGCACTTAGTAGGTGCTCCAAATTATATGTACTGCATGAATGAAGGTTTCTGAGATGCTAATCTGACCATCTTCACCCCTGTTTCTGCCCTTAAAGCCTATTGCCCTCAGTACCAAACCTGAATCTCCTTAGCATATCATAATCACTTTCCCCTTATCTCATGTCTTGACACTTTTCTCCCCCTTCCATATCCTCTAAGATCCAGCCTTTCTTGAATATGCCATGCTCTCTCACTCCCAGGCCTTTGTACTCACTGTTCTCTTCTTGGAAAGCTCCACCTGACTAACTCCCACTTGTCCTTTAGGACTCAGCTGAGGTCACATTTTCTGGGAAGTTTTCCAGACCCTTAAGGCAAGCTTGTGTCAGTGGGGGTGGGTGCATAACCCATCTCCAGCTTAGTCCTGCCCAGGCTTCTGCTGACATCTGATTGTTGTGTGTTGGCCAGAGAGGTTGAAGATTAGCTCAGAGAGAATGTTGATGTTGTAGAATGTAGGGTAATGAGAATAGCAGTGGGTGAAATGGAGGTTGAAGCAACTAAAAGGCAGAGTGGGCTCCGGGCTGTCAAGACATTGTCCTCTATGCTCTGAGGTTTCTGGACCTTCCAGGCAGGAGCCAAGAACCCTTGGTTGGTCCCTCTGACTTGCATTTTTCCTCCTTCCTCTCTCTCAGGGGGGGATGTTACCATCACTGACCTACCCCTGGCCCTAGAACAGATCCAGGGCAACGTCCAGGCCAGTGTGCCAGCTGGAGGCCAGGCCCAGGTGCGTGCCTTGTCCTGGGGGATTGACCATCATGTCTTCCCTGGAGACTATGACCTGGTGCTGGGGGCCGATATCGTGTACCTGGAACCCACCTTCCCTCTGCTGCTGGGGACCCTCCAACACCTGTGCAGGCCCCATGGCACCATCTATCTGGCCTCCAAGATGAGAGAGGAGCACGGGACAGAGAGCTTCTTTCAGCACCTCCTGCCCCAGCATTTCCAACTGGAGCTGGCTCAGCGGGATGAGGATGAAAATGTCAACATCTATAGGGCCAGGCACAGGGAACCAAGACCTGCTTGACATCACCCCTGCTGTTCTTCTCAGTCTCTTGCCCTAATGAAGGAACTGGGTATCTCAAAAATCATGTTTCCAGAGCCACAAACATGAAGACCAAAAAGGATGGATTTCCCTGGCCTCTCTCACTTTCTTCCTTCCCTCTTTGTTACCCCAGATACTCTTGGGCAGGTGCAGTGAGGGACCTGCTTACCAGGAATCCCAGAGCTCTGGCAGCACTAGTGTTAGAACACCAAGGAGGTTCCTGGCTACTGTTCTCAGAGGAGGAGGATGGTAAGGTATCTAGGATTTTTAGGGGCTAAGGCAGGTATATGGGATATGAGAGCAGTGGTTGTAGAGAGACTGTCACTGATCACTTCCATTCCTGTTGCTGTTTATACAGAATGGACTTAAAAAAAAATTCTATGGGATTTTTTTTTTTCTTTTGTTTGAGACAGGGTCTCACTCTGTCACCCAGGCGGGAGTGCAGATGCATGATCACAGCTCATTACAGCCTCAACCTCTCAAGGCCCAGATGATCTTCCTGCATCAGCTCCCCAAGTAGCTGGGACTAGAAGCATGAGCCATCATACCAGCTAATTTTTGTATTTTCAGTAGAGAAGGGTTTTGCCATGTTGCCCAGGGTGGTGTCAAACTCCTGGGCTCAAGTGATCCACCTGCCTTGCCTCCCAAAGTGCTGGGGATTACAGGTATGGGCCACTGTGCTAGCCCAGGATTTTTTTTGTTTTTGTTTTTTATTTTTTAAAAAAGAATTAAGCCTTAAAAATCTGTTGTGCAAGAACTCAGCTTTTGCTCAGGAGCTGAGAAGGAAGAAGCCTCAAACCACCTGTTTCCTGCTTTTTAGAGATAGAATCTGGTGGAACCATGGCTCTAACTGAGTCAAGTCCTCCCAGCTCCGAAGCTGAGGCTGCAGAGCTGTCCTTTGGACTGTAGTTTCTTCATGCTTTCCAGAGTTAGAGCCTTGATCACAGAACATCATGCTGTGCAGAACACTGGACTCAGTACTAAGTTTTCATCTTTGATTTTTCTTTAGCTTAATCAGTCCTTCCTTCCTAATCTGTAATCCCCTGAAGCCTAACACAGTTCCTAATGTGTTTTGCCTTCACCTCTTTTCTCTTCCCACATTGGTACTTCTGGTTGGGGCTCTCTTTACTTACTGCTTAGGCACATAGTCACCTTCTTTGGACTCCCTGCCTCCATGCTTTCTCCTTCAGTCCATTCTGCAAACTCTTGGGATCTTCCAAAATTAGCTTGATTAGCTTTCACTGCCTATAGAAGCAAGAACAAGCTCCTCTGCTTGGTACTTAGTCTGCGTCCATGTTATCCCAAATTACCCTCCTATTGCATTTCCTACTCCTTTGCTACATGTATTGGACCTCTGGCCAAATTACAAAAAAAGTACTCTTTGTTCTCTAAAACCACACTAAAGTTTCCTGACTTCTTTCTCACTCTTTATGATAATCCTCTGCCTGAAAGGCTATTGCCACCTGTCAAAATCTTCATTATTCTTTGCCTCTTTCCTGAGCCCCTTGCTTGAATGTGATTTCTTTCTCCCTGAGACCCTTTAACTGTTTGTTCGTCTTATGGGACCTTAATTTGTCTTGCATTGACATTTTTGATTTTCATTTTCTCACCATTAAATTACCTTGGAGGATAGGGCTGTGATTTACTCATGTCTAGTCCCCAGAAGCCTAACACAGTTCCTGGCACACACAGATATTGTGCTCATTCAATAAATATTTACTCGCTTTGTTCAATGGATTCCACCCCTGCCTTTCTAGGCGACCTTGGACAAATTTCAGAACCCATTCACCAACTACACAAGTTTGTTGTGAGTCATAAATGGATAATGAATATAAACGCGCATTGAAAATAAACATAAAATGTTACCCACATTTCTTGTGTTGTTGTTTTGTGACAACTTTATTTCTTGGTTTCTGTTATTTTACCTGGGGTGGGAGGTGGGGGGTAATTCCCATATGAAATGTGTAGTCTCAGGCTGCGCGCAGTGGCTCACGCCTGTAATCCCAGCGTGAGCTGGGATTTGGGAGGCCGAGGTGGGCGGATCACGAGGTCAGGAGATCAAGACCATCCTGGCTAACAGGGTGAAACCCCGTCTCTACTGAAAATACAGAAAGTTAGCTGGGTGTGGTGGCGGGCGCCTGTAGTTCCAGCTACTCGGGAGGCTGAGGCAGGAGAATGGCGTGAACCCGGGAGGCGGAGCTTGCAGTGAGCCCAGATCGGGCCACTAGCATTCCAGCCTGGGCGACAGAGCGAGACTCAAAAAAAAAAAAAAAAAAAGAACCAAAAACAAATGTGTAGTCTCAAGATATCAAGTAGAGGAGAGGACTGTGTTCCTCCGGCCAGCAGGTGGCACCATCCTCGTTTGGTGCGTTCCGCTGGAGAATTGTGGCCCTTCCGCCGCGCCGTAGGTTTGTCGTCTCACCTTTGCGCCCGCGGGAGGGAGTTTACTGCGGCTAGGGAGATGTCGCTGCTACGGTCAGTGCGTGTGTTCCTGGTCGCGCGGACCGGGAGCCACTCGGTGAGAAGTCCTGGTCCTGGTACCGGCCTGCTTTCCCTGCAGCTCTTCTGTGCGCCTGTACCTTTCCCTTCCTCCCAACCCCGTTTGACTCCATCCCACCTTCCCGGACAGCATTTCCTCTGCCCAGTCCAGTCCCGGTGCACCCCCGTTTGCACATCGTCCACTCCCTGCCAGTGTACCCTCCACTCTCTGGAGTTTGCTGCTTCCTGCCTCTCATCCCTTTCTTACCCCATCCAGGCTGGGTCTCTTCTGCGTCAGTCGCCCCAGCCACGGCACACACTTCATGCTGGGCCCCGTCTGTCTGCCTCGGCCTCCAGCAAGGAGCTCCTCATGAAACTGCGGCGGAATACAGGCTACTCCTTTGTAAATTGCAAGAAAGCTCTGGAGACTTGTGGCGGGGACCTCAAACAGGTGTGTGTGTGGAGGGGTGCAGGGCAGAGTACTAGAGCTCGACCTCAGACTCTTGGAATGGTCACGCTGGGGAGCGTGAAGTTAGACCTGCTCTCCAGTGACCATAATGGCACAGCCCTAAGTGGAAATCTGGCTTAAATGACAACCTTGGCCTTCACTTTGTCTTATTTGGAAGCAATTGAGTATCCCAGGATTAACAAACCAGACTCTTATGGTGTTTCTTGTTGCCTGGAGCTGAAAGGGTTTGTGTGAGCTTTACAGTTAGATCAATCAGGAGTCACATTGTGGTGCCCCACCAATCTGACTTTAGGCGTGTATATATATATATAGATCGATCAGGAGTCACATTGTGGTGCCCCACCAGTCTGACTTTAGGCGCATATATATATATATATATATATATATATTTTTTTTTTTTTTTATTTATTTATTTTTTTGAGACGGAGTCTTGCCTTTGTGGCCCAGGCTGGAGTGCAATGGCGCGATTTCGGGTCACTATAACCTCCGCCTCCTGGGTTCAAGCGATTCTCCTGCCCCAGCCTCCCTAATAGTTGGGATTACAGGCGTGCGCCACCACACCCGGCAATTTTTTTTTTTTTTTTTGTATTTTTAGTAGAGATGGGGTTTCGCCGTGTTGGTCAGGCTGGTCTCGAACTGCTGGCCGCAGGTGATCTGCCCGCCTCGGCCTCCCGGAGTGATGGGATTACAGGAGTGAGCCACCGCGCCCGGCTGACTTTAGACATCTTAATTTTTCAGAGTTGTGTAATTTTTGTCTGTGCAGCCATGCATCTCTTAACCAGGAAGACACATTCTGAGAAATGGGGTCGTTAGGAGATTTTGGCTTACGAACGTCGTAGAGTATTTACACAAATCTAGATAGTGTATTGTACTACAGCCTGGGTTATATGGAATAGCCAGCTGCTCCTAGGCTGCAAACCTTTACAGAATGTTACTGGACTGAATACTGTAGGCAGTCGTAACACAGTGGTAAGTATTGTGTATCTAAACATGGAAAAAGTACAGTAAATAGGCATAAAACATAAAAAAGATACATCTCTATAGGGAACTTATGTATGGAGCTTACAGGACTGGAAGTTGCTCTGGGTGAGTCAGTGAGTGGTTAGTGAATAAGAAGGCCTGCCTTAGGACACTATGGTACACTACAGTGGACATCAAAACAGTACACGTATGCTACATTAAATTTGTAAGAAATTTTTTCTTCGATAATAAGTTAACCTTAGTTTAAGGTAACATTTTTATTTTATAAACTTTTAACATGTTTTAAACTTTTGGACTCTTTTGTAATAACAGTGTAAAACATACTGTACAGCTGTGCCAAAATATTTTTCTTTATGTGCTTATTCTGTGAGCTTTTTTCTATTTTTAAAATTTTGAACTTTTTTTTGACTGGGCGTGGTGGCTCATGCCTGTAATCTCAGCACTTTGAGAGGCCAAGGTGAGCAGATCACCTGAGGTTGGGAGTTCGAGACTAGCCTGATCAACATGGAGAAACCCCGTCTCTACTAAAAAAGTATAAAATTAGCCGGGTGTGGTGGCGAGGGCCTGTAATCCCAGCTACTCAGGAGGCTGAGGCAGGAGAATTACTTGAACCTGGGAAGTGGAGGTTGTGGTGAGCCGAGATCGCGCCATTGCACTCTAGCCTGGGCAACAAGAGTGAAACTCTGTCTCAAAAAAAAAAATTCAAACTTTTTTTTTATTGAAAAATGGTTTATTTTATTTTATTTTTTTTTTGAGACGAGTCTTACTCTCTCCCCCAGGCTGGAGTGCAGTGGCACGATCTGGGCTTACTGCAAGCTCTGCCTCCCAGGTTCACATCATTCTCCTGCCTCAGCCTCCCGAGTAGCTGGGACTACAGATGCCTGCCACCATGCCTGGCTATTATTTTGTATTTTTAGTAGAGACGGGGTTTCACCATGTTAGCCAGGATGGTCTCTATCTCTTGACCTCGTGATCTGCCCACCTCGGCCTCCCAAGGTTCTGGGATTACAGGCATGAACCACCGCGCCTGGCCAAAATTTTTTTTACCTTAAAAAATTGTTTTGTTACGGGCGCCTGTAGTCCCAGCTACTTGGGAAGCTGAGGCAGGAGAATGGCGTGAACCGGGGAGGCGGAGCTTGCAGTGAGCCGAGATCTGGCCACTGCAGTCCAGCCTGGGCGACAGAGTGAGACTCCGTCTCAAAAAAAAAAAAAAATTGTTTTGTTAAAAACTGAGACACAAACACATACATTAGCCTAGGCCTACACAGGAGTGGGATCATCATTAACACTGTGTTCCACTTCCACATCTTGTCTTGCTGGAAGGTCTTCAGGGGCTGTAATGGGCATGGACCTGTTGTCTCCTATGATAACAATGTTTTTTTCTGGAATACCTCTTAAAGGACCTGCCTGAAGCTGTTTTACTGTTAAATTTTTTCAATTTTTATTTTTTTGAGACAGAGTCTCACTTTGTCACCCAGGTTGGAGTGCAGTGGTGTGTTTGATCTTGGTTCACTGCAACGTCCGCCTCCTGGGTTCAAGAGATTCAACCTCCCGAGTAGTTTATCAGTTGGAGTACACTCTAAAAAAACAATAAAGTATATATATTATAGTAAATACATAAACCGGTAACATAGTTGTTCATTGTTTCAGGTATCATGTACTGTGTATAATTGTACGTGCTATATTTTAATAGGACTGGCAGCACAGAAGTTTTCTTTACACTAGCATTGCCACAAACATGTAGGTAATATGTTGCCCTACAATGTTAGGAGGGCTACAGTGTCACTAGACAATAGGAATTTTTCAGCTCCATTATAATCTTAGGGACCATCATCGTATGTGGAGTCCGTCATTGTTCGAAATATTGTTATGTGCTGCATAACTGTATAAAGAAAATACAACTGTGTGCCCCATAGGGTTGTTGTGAAGATTAAATTCATCCAAGGCACCGGTTGTAATAATACCTGGTGCTTGGCATTTAGTGGTAGACTGCCAGTAAATGATAGATTACTTCAGTTTCTGTTAGAGAATTTAGAGAATCAGGAAACCTGAGTGTATCTTAGAATTACATTTAGTTCTAAATTCTGTGACTTTGTTGTCTGCTCTTTTTCTTCTCAATTTATAGGCAGAGATCTGGCTCCACAAGCAGGCCCAGAAAGAGGGCTGGAGCAAAGCTGCCAAGCTCCAAGGGAGAAAGACCAAAGAAGGCCTGATTGGGCTGTTGCAGGAAGGAAACACAACTGTATTAGTAGAGGTGAGTTGTTGGAAATTCCAGATACCAAGAATAGCTGTCCCTTGGGTATAAAGCTTGTAGTAGGCCCTTTATCTTCTTGAGGAAGAGATCTGTTTAAGAACCATAAAGGGTAGTTGAAGTTAAACTCATGAAACCTTGGGTATTAGTTATGAATTCATTTAAGTATAGAAATGTACTGGTGTGTTGATGAGAAATGGCCTAGCAGTCTAGAATATTACTCCTGAATGTGAGTCTGGTGCAGCCTTACCCCTTGTCACTGATTGTTTCCTGGAACAGTTAGATTACAAAGTTAATTATATTAATTGTTGTTGAATAGAGTGTAGCTATTTTAGAGGAGGTTTGGGGGCCATAATTGGTGAAGAATCAGGTGTGGATTAGTTTAGAATGAGAGGTGGGAATAAACAAGATAATAGCATAAGTGGTTTGGAGTTGGGATGGCTGGAGAATGAGGTGATGATGGTGTGCAGACACAGGTAAGTGGTGAACTTGTGGTGAGTCCTTCAGGACATTATTGAACCATCTTCCAAATATACAGGCTATTGCTAACTCACTGGCCCAACGTGAATCACTTCATTCTGTTTCGGGCTAGGAGAGGAACTGTAGCTTTAAAATTTTGGAGTCATTTTTTTTTTCTGTTGAGTCTGTAGCTTGTTCTGTCAGTATCTTGATTTACTCTCCAGCCTTAAGGCACTTTTGGAAATTATTAAACAGCTTATACAGCTATATCAATTTGTTCCCACAGGTAAACTGTGAGACAGATTTTGTTTCTAGAAATTTAAAATTTCAACAGTTGGTCCAGCAAGTTGCCCTTGGAACCATGATGTATTGTCAGAGCCTAAAGGATCAGCTCTCTACATACAGTAAAGTAAGTTTGGGGTTTGTCTTCAGTGTGCTGAATTTGCTCTCCTCATTGGGTCTTTGCTGTTCCTGTTTTAGACACTCTCATGTCTCATTCCCTTACTTCACATCTCTGCTTAAATGCTATCTCTTTGCATAGGATTACCCTTCCCCCATTACTATATCCCCATGTCGTGCTTCATTTAACATTTTTTATTATGGTGTTTATATATTACATTTTAATTTAGCTGTATGTTGTCTGTCTTCCCCAATAGAATGTAAACTTTATGAGGCAGGGAATTTGTCTTTTCACTGCTGTATCTCTGGTGAAAGAGAATTGGGCCCACTACTTAGTTGGAGTTCAATAAATCTTTGTCAGATGAATGAATGAATGAATGCATGCATGCCAGTGAAATGGAGTTAGCCAGATCAAGTGAAGCCATTTTAGGCTTTGTGTTCAGAAATTTGGAATGATCTTAGGAAAGGATTTCTAAATAAAGAGATTGGAGCCGGATGTGGTGGCTCAGGCCTGTAATCCCAGCACTTTAGGAGGCTGAGGCAGGCGGATCACCTGAGGTGGGGAGTTCAAGACCAGCCTGACCAACATGGAGAAACCTGTCTCTACTAAAAACACAAAATTAGCTGAGCGTGGTGGCGCATGCCTGTAATCCCAGCTACTCGGGCAGTTAGAGCAGGAGAATCGCTTGAACCCGGGAGGTGGAGGTTTCAGTGAGCCGTTGTACTTCATCCTGGGCAACAAGAGCAAAACTCCGTCTCAGAAAAAAAAAAAAAGAGAGAGATTGGAAAAGACACAGTTTAGGAAAATAAGCATATTCTTATCCATAGAGGGATCAAGGAAAGGAATTATGTCATTCTGCCTTTGACTCAGCTTTATTGCCAAAGCAAAAATGAACCAACCACTCACAGTAATTTTTTTGAATTTATTACTAACTTTTTTATCTTCTTTATCCTTCTCTTGAGATGTCTTGGTAAATGTTAATTATTACTGGCATTACATAGTCATATTATATGGAAAACAATGTTGAGATTATTTTTTTTAATTGTATTGAGTAGATAAGTCACTTGAACCAGAAATTTTAGCTCTGATTTTATCAGTAAACACCAGTGTACTCTTTTTTTTTTGGTTTTCGTTTTTGTTTTTTGAGATGAAGTCTTGCTCTGTTGCTCAGGCTGCAGTGCAGTGGCTCAATCTTGGCTTACTGCAACCTCCACCTCCTGGGTTCAAGCAATTCTCCTGCCTCAGACTCCCGAGTAGCTGGGACTACAGGCATGTGCCACCACACACGCCTAGTATTTGTATATTTTATAGAGACAGAGTTTCACCATGTTGGCCAGGCTGGTCTTGAACTCCTAACTTCAAGTGATCTTCCTGCCTCTGCCTCCCAAAGTGCTGTGATTACGGGCATGAGCCACCATGCCTGGCCTCAGTGTACTCTATCCAGATTCACCATTTGTTAACATTTTACTGTGTTTGCTTTATCACTTCTTTTTTTCTTTTAAATAGAGACAGATCCGGCTTTCTTGCCCAGCCTGGAGTGCAGTGGCACAATCATTGTTCACTGATGCCTCAAATTCCTGGGCTCAAGTGGTCTTCCCACCTCAGACTCCTGAGTAGCTGGGACTATGTGTGCACATCACCATGCTAGGCTCTTTTTTAAGTTTTTTGTAGAGACAGTCTTGCCATCTTGCCCAGGCTGGTCTCAAACCTCTGGGCTCAAGAAATCCACCTGCTTTGGCCTCCCAAAGTGTTGGGATTACAGGCTTGAGTCACTACAGCTGGCCCTGTCACTTTTTATGTACATGTTATCATCGCTTTTTTTTTTTTTCTTTGAGATGGAGTCTCTCTGTCACCCAGGCTGGAGTGCAATGGTGCCATCTCACTCACTGAAGCCTCTCCCTCCCGGTTCAAGGGACTCTTCCACTTCAGCCTTCCAAGTAGCTGGGATTACAGGTGCCTGCCACCACACCCGGCTAATTTTTTTGTATTTTTAGTAGAGACGGGGGTTTCACCATGTTGGCCAGGCTGGTCTTGAACTCCTGACCTCAGGTGATCCGCCCACCTGGGCCTCCCAAAGTGCTAGGTTTACAGGCATGAGCCACCGCGCCCAGCCCTTTTTTTTGTTTATTCTTATCTTTTGGGTTTATGTCATACTTTCCTTTCCTCAAGTGTGGAATGGGCCACTTCTTCAAGGAGTCCTAGTCCTTTTTAGCTGGGGAATGGTTTTTAGAAACCAAGATTTGAGTATTAGGTGTGCTGATTTCTTTGTTTTTTTTTGAGACAGAGTGTCTTTCTGTAGCCCAGGCTGGTGTGCAGTGGCACGATCTTGGCTCACTGCTACCTCTGCCTCCCGGGTCCCGGTTCAAGCAGTTCTGCCTCAGCCTCCCGAGTAGCTGGGATTACAGGCACATGCCACCATACCCATCTAATTTTTGTATTTTCAGTAGAGATGGGGTTTCACCATGTTGGCCAGGCTGGTCTTGAACTCCTGACCTCGTGATCCACCCACCTCAGCCTCCCAAAGTGCTGGGATTACAGGCATGAGCCACTTCGCCCAGCCAAGTGTGCTGATTTCTACTGAGATGTCATTTGTTCTTTTAGCAGACAGTGCAGGTGTATGTGCTGTGTGTATGTGGTTCCTTTTTCATAGCAACTTCAATATGTTTACTGTTTTTACTTATGTACTCATATGTACTCAGTGTTACAACATATATACAAAATTGTTTCAGAATTGCTACCCCTGACCACTGCAAATAACAAAACTACTAAGGAGTTCAAGATTTATTTGTAGTTCGTTTTGTCTTTACATTGAAGTTAGGTGGTCACGTGACTCTATTATTTGGATTTTTTTTTTTTTTCCTTCTGTGAGGTTATGTTACTCGTTTGAAATATAGTTTTATATTTCTTAGTAGTCAACATTTATTTTCACCCCAAATATGTGATTTAATTTTATTTTTTAAATGTGTGGGGTTTTTTTGTTTGTTTGTTTTGGCTGGGTGCCGTGGCTCATGCCTGTAATCCCAGCACTTTGGGGTTTGTTTGTTTATTTTTAAAATATTTTTTATAGTTATAGCGATGAGGTTTCACCATGTTGGCCAGGTTGGTCTCAAACTCCTGGCTTCAAGTGATCTGCCTGACTTGGCCTCCCCAGAGTGCTGGGATTATGGGCATGAGCCACGGTACTGGGCCAGGTTTTTTTTTTTTTTTTTTTTAAGATGGAGTTTCACGCTCATTAGCCAGCCTGGAGTGCAGTGGTTTGATCTCAGCTTACCACAGCCACCACCTCCTGGGTTCAAGTGATTCTCCTGCCTCAGCCTCCTGAGTAGCTGAGATTACAGGCACCCCCCACCACACCTGGCTAATTTTTGTATTTTTAGTAGAGATGGGGTTTCACCATGTTGGCCAGGCTGGTCTCGAACTCCTAACCTTAGGTGATCCACCCACCTCAGCCTCCCAAAGTGCTGAGATTACAGGTGTGGGCCACCGTGCCTGACTGGCCAGATTTAGTTTTATTTTTGAATATATAAAATACATTAACAAAGTCCTCAAAAGTTGAAACTGTCAAAAAAAAAAAAAAAAAAGCTATACTCGGAGAGGTGTTACTGCTTCTGTCCCTTCTACCCTGTTCCCATCCATCTGTTTACTTAGATAACCAGTGTCATTGGATTGTAGTTATCCATTTTCAGTATTTCTTTTTGCAAAAATAAGCATATTAATACAAATAGTTCTTTGTTGCACAGATAGTAGTATAATACGCATATACACTTATAATTTGCTTTTTTCACTTAATAATATATCCTGGAAATACTCCATAACAATTCATGAAGGTGATCCTTTTTATTTTTTCCAACTACGTAGTATTCTGTTGTATGGATGTGCTATAATTTAATCTCCTATGTTTGGGCATTTAGGCTGTTTTTACAATTTTATGATTAGAAATAATTGTTCAATGAATAAACTTGTGCAGTATTATTGTAAGTATATCATCAAGGTGAATTCCTAGAAATAGGATTTCAGGATCAAAGGATAAATACATATGTAGTTTTATTAGATACTACAATTTCACATCATTGGATTTATACCATTTTGCATTCCCATCAACAATGTGCAAGTCTAGCTCTAACATTTTATGATTTTATGAAAATATTGTTCTTGGCCAGGTGCGGTGGCTCACGTCTGTAATCCTAGCACTTTGGAAGGCTGAAGCAGGTGGATCACTTGAGGTCAGGAGTTCAAGACCAGCCTGGCCAACATGGTGAAACCCTGTCTCCACTAAAAAATATATAAAAATTTGCCAGGCATAGTGACGCATGCCTGTAGTCCCATCTACTCGGGAGGCTGAGGCAGGAGGATGGCTTGAATCTGGGAGGCGGAGGTTGCAGTAAGCTGAAATCATGCCACTGCACTCCAGCCTGGGCGGCAGAGCGAGACTCCATCTCAAAAAAAAGAAAATACTGTTCTTGGCTGGGTGTAGTGGCTTACGCCTGTAATCCCAGCACTTTGGGAGGCTAAAGCAGGAGGATCTCTTAAGCTAGGAGTTCGGGACCAGTCTGAGCAACACAGGGAGACCCCATCTCTATATTTAAAATAAAAAGAAAATAATTGTTCTTGATTTCTAGGAAATTACATTCTAAGAAGTTAGACTGGAGGATGAGAGTGGAATGTTACTGGGGTGGTGCAGTGATAGAATAAAATATTTATAAAGATGGAACTGTTACCAATTTTTAACATCCTTGGCTTAATGAAAATATTATCTACACTTAGTTGTCTTAAATAATTTTTATTTTTTTTTTGAGATGGAGTTTCAACTCTGTTTCCCAGGCTGGAGTGCATTGGCACAATCTCAGCTCACTGCAACCTCCGCCTCCCAGGTTCAAGCGATTCTCGTGTCTCAGGCTCCCCAGTAGCTGGGATTATAGGCGTGTGCCACCATGCCCAGCTAAGTTTTGTATTTTAGTAGAGATGGGGTTTCACCATTTTTGCTAGGCTGGTCTCAAACTGCTGAACTCAGGTGATCCACCCTCCTCGGCCTCCCAAAGTGTTGGGATTACAGGTGTGAGCCACCATACCTGGCCAATAATTTTCTTAGACTATTTTTGCCTATTCTTTTGATAATTTGAATAGTACAGAATCAGTTCATGTTTGTTTTCTTTGTGTACTTAGGGCTTCTTAAATTCCTCTGAGCTTTCTGGACTTCCAGCTGGGCCTGACAGAGATGGCTCACTCAAGGATCAGTTGGCTTTAGCAATTGGTGAGTATTTGTAAAGGTTCTGGAAACTGGAAATTAGGGACTGGATCTCTTGTTATCTTGTTCCTCCAAATCTAGGTCAAGAATCATGTGCCTACAAGGGTCAGATGATATGAATGTGAGAAGTGGTTTGTGTGTTAGATGTTAGGGAACATTAGGCATCTTAAAGAGCTCATATGCTGCTGGAGGAAGTGTCATTACCAAGCTCTAACCAATTGTTATATCTAGGGAAATGGAGTCCCGGGGTCATCAGAATTTCTAAATTCCTTAAAAGGATTTACATTTATGTCCAAAATCTCACAGGTTTTGGCTGTTTGCAACTAATTAAAATTATTTTCATTACTGTGCCAACAAAACAAAGCATGTCTTCAGGCAGAGATGGCCTTTTGACTTCCAGCTAAGTACTTTAGCATACACTATAGGGAAAATAGTACATTAAAGATTATTTCCTCTTCTTTATAAAAGGTTGCAGGACAATTGAGGAGCATTGTTTTTAGGAATTTGATCTTTCTTTTCAAAAAATCTGGTTGTGAATTTGTAAAGATACGTTCTTTTAGAGCCTGTTGGCTATAGGAACCACATCTGGATCATTGTGGTGGGACTAGCGGGGATCTTGCTTTCTTCCTAAGTGCTTGATGTAGGGAGGGTGGTAGGGAAGGGTTGGAGCTTGCTGGGAATTTACTGCTCATCTGAAGTTTCCAGTCAAAGCATCAATTCCGTTTTTATCAGGTCATCTTGTATTATCTGTGATGTTTCAATGAGTCATGGGTTAGAAACCAGGCAGACAGCTGTGTATGGGGCTTATTAAGAAATTCTGGAAGAGCTGGGTGTTTCAACCTTGTTGGTTTCTGGGAATTAACTATTGGGTATATGCTTTGAGCTATTTTAAAATTCGTTTTGGTTTCTGTATTCTCCTTTTCCGTGACTTTTAGATATTACTGTGGCTCATCCAGGCATACTTTCTGTTTATGGTTCTCATAAATAACTCTGACAATATTATTTTTTCTATTTTTGATGAGGACTTTCTCCTGATACAAGGGATGATCAGGACTTGTCTGTGTCAGTTATAGAGCATTCAGGATGGTGGGAAAAAGTACTTAATTGCTTTGGAGTCAGATCTGAGTTTTAATTTTAACTCTGCCTTGTGTTACTGGGTGGGTTACCTAAGTTCTCTAAGCCTAAGCTTATTGTAATAATAGCTAGCTTTTGAGTGCTCACTCTGTGCCAGATACTATAGTTAATGCTCTCTCTCTCTCTTTCTATATATATATATATTTTTTTGAGATGGAGTTTCGCTCTTGTTGCCCAGGCTGGTGTGCAATGGCATGATCTCGCTCAATGCAACCTCTGCCGCCAGGGTTCAAGAGATTCCCCTGCCTCAGCCTCCCAAGTAGCTGGGATTACAGGCATGTGCCACCATGCCTGGCTAATTTTTGTATTTTTAGTAGAGATGGGGTTTCTCCATGTTGGTCAGGCTGGTCTCGAACTCGCGACCTCAGGTGATCTGCCCGCCTCGGCCTCCCAAAGTGCCGGGATTACAGGTGTGGGCCACTGTGCCCAGCTGCTTTTACATATATAATTTATTTCTCCCCAAAACCCTGAAAGGTAGGTGGTCTCATCTCTATTTTAAAGGTGAGGAAACAAAGGCTTGATAAATTTAGTAAATGAGATTATGTCATTGAGTCACTTGCCCAAGGTCATATAGTCAGTAAAGAGGCAGAAGTGAGACCTGAGTCACACATACTTGTGTCACCACAACCTGTGTTTGTTTGTTTTTTGGAGAGAGAGTCTTGTTCTGTTGCCCAGGCTGGAGTGCAGTGGTACGATCTCAGCTCACTGCAACCTCTGCCTCATGGGTTCAAGTGATTCTCCTGCCTCAGCCTCCTGATTAGCTAGGATTACAGGTGCACACCACCATGGCCAGCTGAGTTTTGTATTTTTAGTAGAGACGGGGTTTCATCCACGTTGGCCAGGCTGGTTTTGAACTCCTGACCTTTGGTGATCCACCCACCTCAGCCTCCCAAAGTGCTGGGATTACAGACATGAGCCACCACACCCAGCCTCACAACCTGTTTTTAAGTACCAGAGTGCCTGGTACATAGTTGATGCTTCATAAAGGTATTCTTCACTTCCCCCACTCCCACTGCCCCGCCCCATGCCCCTTTTCCTCTTTATACAAAAACTGAAAATGATGTCTCTTCATCTTACTGCATATCCTGTGTAAATGCAAAGGGACTGTCTTCCAAACTGGGCCTCTTCTGTTCTTATTTTGGTACCATCACAGACATCACAATTTGTTGGTGTGTTTGGTTTTTTGTTTTTGCTTTTTTTAATAGGAAAACTGGGAGAAAACATGACTCTTAAACGAGCTGCATGGGTGAAGGTGCCATCTGGGTTCTACGTTGGCTCTTATGTCCACGGAGCAATGCAGAGTCCCTCACTTCACAACCTGGTGCTGGGGAAGTATGGGGCCCTGGTCATCTGTGAGACGTCTGAACAGAAAACAAACCTTGAAGACATTGGCCGCCGCCTTGGGCAGCATGTGGTGGGCATGGCCCCCCTCTCTGTTGGCTCCCTGGATGATGAGCCTGGGGGGGAGGCAGAGACTAAGATGTTGTCCCAGCCATACTTGCTGGATCCCTCCATTACCTTGGGGCAGTATGTGCAGCCTCAGGGGGTGTCGGTAGTAGACTTTGTGCGGTTTGAATGTGGAGAAGGTGAAGAGGCAGCAGAAACTGAATAGGTTCTAGAGACTTTCGGCCCAGGAGGAATATTTATTTTTAGCTCTGGACATCATTACAAAAAGGAGTATTTCCCAAGCCTCTTCAGACTGAGAATGTATTTTTCATTTGAGTTATAACGAGATTATAGACTTCATGGGTAAAATTATTAAATAGTTATATAATAAAAATAATTTTTTCCTTGTTTGCATAATACTGGGTTTAGCTTTTCTGTGCCTCTCAAAAATAACGGGCGGGCCTTATTGATGTGATTGACAGTGTCTTGGAGAACAGGCATCAACAATACTGCTGCTCCCTTCAACATAGATTTATTATGGTGTTTCTGAAATTTCTAACTTACATGTTCTGTCTTCCACCTTTTATGACATAGAATTCTTTTCTGTTTTTGCTTTGCGATACTGTGGACCATGCTTCTGCCTCGGAACCTCCCTAGTTATATTACTTCTGCCACATGGAATTCTTTGGGATTACTGATTCAAACCTAGAGTTGTCTGGAAACTATGGGTTCTCTTCTTTGTGATTGTCTGTAGCATGCTTTGAAGGTGCTCTGCAGTGGTAGGCACACTGGTTCTGGCTTCATTTAATTAAATTAATAACACATGCCTCTGTTTCTCTTTTGGATAATGTGTGGGTGGGTGAATACTGAGGTTTCCTGGCCAGCTGTAAGGCAGATTTTGACATTCTTGTGCCAGAAACAGAAATTAGAGTAGTCCGGTTATCCAGAGAGGTCACTTAACATTGCCTCTTTACTTCCCCAGTACTGAAACATTTCTTCCAATATAACATGAAATTACCATAACAAGCAAACCCAGAATACTGAAAATAACCACATTTGTTCATTAGAGGTATCTTTATTTGAAAAGTTAAAAATGCTTTGAAATGATTTACAGGTTAAATAGATTTTAGAAATAATGATCTTAAAATTGGAAACAAAGGTAGGTCCTGGTATAATGCTAAACAAAGTTATTAAACATTTTGAGCATTGTTTTTTGGTTCTCTTTCTTTTGATTTCTCCAGATTTATGCAGTTTTAGTGCTTTCTGCTGAGGCTTTAGCTAGAGGGCCACAAAATCCAAAAACCATGTGGTTAACATTTTAGGTATATAACAAGGAAGGAATGCAAGGATGAGAAAAAATGGAGAACAGTGATTTTCAGACTCTATTATATCTAAATTAAGTAGCTGAATGTCAGGCAGAAATTGGTGGATAAATTATTTCCTGATATTGGCACTATCTGCTCTCTTCTGTGGCCTTGCAGTAGATATAGGCCTTCTTGCTTTAGAAAAGCCCCTTTTCTTTCTTCATTTGCAGCTGTTTCCAGCCAGGCAGAGCTGCAAATTGCCCTCTTGTGATGCCAAACACAGACACAAAGTCCTGTTCAGAGAGGTAATTCTAAGAGAGGAAACAAAGTTTCTAGTTAGAAGGAAGACATGACATCAGTGCCAACAGAAGTTGGGAAAGTCAGAGCGAGAGGGAGTTCTAGGTGGATCCTTGAAGAGGGAAGTAGGATGACTTTCTCAGAAAGGCTGTTAGAGATTTAAATTATTCATTGGAGAGGTGTTCTTCAGTTCAGGGAGTCCCATTTTGGCCTGTGACAGAAGCTTACTGGATTCACTGCTCTCACAGTGCCAGCAAGCACCAGTTTCTTGCCAGAAGGCAATAAATGGGTTATGTATTAAGGATGAATTATAGACATCAAATTTTGGCAGAATGAAGAACTAAATTGAGCCATGGTTTTCCTTGTTTTCCGTCTGTAACTACCATTTTTACCCAGAAATTTTCAAATGCATGATCTTATTGAGCATAAAATTATTCTAAACATTTACTTAATGATTTATTGAATATTTATATACAAGTAAAGATTATTAATTAAGTAAAGATTATTAATATATGGGCTCTGCTTTCAAGAAAATTGTAGTCCAGATACTTGAGTTGGTTAGATAAGACGTTGTGGGAAATCCAGAGTCCATTCCCAAATCAACTTCTTCAAGGGGAAAATAAATTTATTCTTTTTTTTTTTTGAGACAGAGTCTTGCTTTGTCACCCAGGCTGGAGTGCAATGGAACGATCTCGGCTCACTGCAACCTCTGCCTCCCGGGTTCAAGCAGTTCTCCTGCCTCAGCCTCCAAGTAGCTGGGACTACAGGCACCCGCCACCTGCTAATTTTTGTATTGTTAGTAGAGACAGGGTTTCACCATATTGGCCAGGCTGGTCTTGTACTCCTGACCTTGTGATCCGCCCGCCTCAGCCTCCCAAAGTGCTGGGATTACAGGTGTGAGCCACCGCGCCCGGCCAAGAAATTTATTCTTTTAACTCAAATATGTTAATTCATTCAAGCGAAACTTAAGAATGCTTGCTATCTGCTAGGCACTGTTGTAGGTGCTGAGAAGCTGAGAATATGATGGTGAACAAGACAGACAAAGGTCCTTCCTTTTAAGGATATTACTAGAGGGGGAAATAGGCAATGAACAAGTATAAAGGGACTGGAGCAGGTATGGGAAGCAGTATTAGGGTGGTCGGGAAATGCCTCCTCGGGGAGGTGACACTGGGGCTGAGACCTACACCATGAGAAGGTGCTGGCACTGTGGTGATTTGGGAGAGGGATGTTTTCTCAGGCACGAGCACTAGCAAGTGTAAAGGCTGAAAGGCTGGAATAAGCATGTTTAAGGAACAGCAAAGCAGCGGCTGTACTGGCTGTAGGGTGGTGAATGATGAGGGTATTGGTATATGAAATGAAATCAGAGAGCTAGGCAGGGGCCAGATTGTATCGGCCTTCACATTCTTTTTTAAAATGTAGTGGGAAGCTATTCGAGGTGTTTTAAACAGGGCAGTGCCATATGTTTTAAAGATCCCTTTGGCTATTGCGTGGGGAACGGATTGTAGGAACAGGTGGAAACCAGTTGGATTGTAGTATGTAGTCCAAGATGGCTGCACTAGACTAGTAGCAGAGAGATGGAGAGCAGTGGACAGAAGCTAGCTGATAGATTGATGTAGGTGAAGAGAAAAGAATCAAGAAAGAACCCTCTTTCTTTTGGTTTGAGCTCCTGAGTAGCTCAGATGTCCATTGAGCAGCTACAGCATGCCGTGCCAGAACTGTCCTAGGCCATTTACTCATGGAGAGCTCCACTTCCAACAGACAGTTTCTTCAGTCACTCACCTCCTTTTTGGCAGGGTTTACATCCTCAGGTAGCTCCTGATTCTGGTTTTTCAACAGAACTGCTATAGGGTAATATTTTGACTCACTGTCAATAGAATTCACGGAGAGGGTTGCATTCTTCATGTCCTAGGTAAGATAAGATAATGTAGGCACAGGGAAAAGACTCCTCAGTGTCTGTATGGTTACAGTTCTAAATGTGTGTAATATTTAACATTTTGACTTGTGCCACTTCACCCTCTATAATCATCTTTCAGAGCAATGGTCCCCAAACCTGGCTGCATGTCAGAATCATCTGGGAATAGAAAATATTCAGATTTTGGGGTTGTTTTTGGGAAAAGTGATTCAGTAAGTTCAAGGCAAGTCCTGTATAGCCAGTTTGGCATACATGTTGTGCCGGAATCTCATTTGAATATTGGGATCACATACCTTCTCTTGGTACTTTTATTTAGCCCTGCATTTCCAGCCTTTAAATGACTTCAGGTTGTAGTTCTACTTAAATATAATTTAAAGATACTATATCAACATTAGCTTTAGAATCTGAGTTTGTGGAGCACAAAGGACAGAATTGCAGGTTTGAACTCCTGGTGCCATGCACTCCTCCTGAGGTTAAAGAACTGCTGGATTCCTGGCCAGAGGCTCTACTTCTTTTTTTTTTTTTTTTGAGACGGAGTCTCGCTCTGTCGCCCAGGCTGGAGTGCAGTGGCGCAATCTCGGCTCACTGCAAGCTCCGCCTCCCGGGTTCACGCCATTCTCCTGCCTCAGCCTCCCGAGTAGCTGGGACTACAGGCGCCCGCCCCTGCGCCCGGCTAATTTTTTCTATTTTTAGTAGAGACGGGGTTTCACCATGGTCTCGATTTCCTGACCTTGTGATCCGCCCACCTCGGCCTCCCAAAGTGCTGGGATTACAGGCGTGAGCCACCACGCCCGGCCAGCTCTACTTTTAACCATTAAAATAGGGGTAAATGGTCTAAGTTTCTGTGGACTTCACTGTCAGAAACGAATAAAAATGTCATTTGGGTTAGAAGCTTATTTCTGAAAAATACTGCCAATGACTTTAATCTCTCCTAAATGGCAGAGTTGAATAATAAAACAAGTTTTCATTTTTTTGTTGTTGTTTTTTTGAGATGGAGTCTCCCTCTGTTGTCCAGGCTGGAGTGCAGTGGTGCCATCTCAGCTGACAGCAACCTCTGCCTCCTAGGTTCAAGCAATTCACCTGTCTCAGCCTCCCGAGTAGCTGGGACTACAGGCGCCCATCACCATGCCCAGCTGATTTTCATATTTTTAGTAGAGATGGGGTTTCACCATATTAGTCAGGCTGGTCTCAAACTCTTGACCTTAGGTGATCCACCCGCCTTGGCCTCCCAAAGGGCTGGGATTACAGGCATGAACCACTGCACCCAGCCCCATTTTTGTTTTTAAGCAGCAAGTCTGTTTGAAAATCTGGAAGTCAGGAAAATAAGGAACTTGGCTCTCAGACCTGCTTTTCTATTGATTACAAAAAATTTTTACATCAAAACAGACAACTATAGTAATACTCCTTAGTAATACTAAGGAGGACATGAGTTTTGCCCATGAGCATCGGTAGCGTTTGTGGGTTCTCTTTGGCTCTGGTTGCCTGTGTGGCTGGCTTCTCCCAAGAGCGAACCTGACTCACAGCAGTGATTTGCATGATAGCAGCAGCATCTCCCAGCTCTTCTTTTAATTGTTCGTATGATTTTCCTGCCTGAGAAGGAGAGAAAACACAAGATGAGGTCTTTCTTATAGGGGAGGGACATCTTAGGTCTGGTCTGTGTCTTCAGGAAAAGCAAAAGAGCCAGGGAGTCAGAAGACATTTCAAGTATAAGTAAAAATGAAAATCCCCCCTTTTGGGTCCATGAAGGCTTGAAAGGTGCTTAAACATAATGCACATTCTTTGATGGTAACCCCTCAGTCCTCCCTATAAGATTTAAGAAAGAGCAGTTGAAGGCCAGGCGCAGTGGTTCATGCCTGTAATCCCAGCCCTTTGGGAGGCCGAGGCAGGTGGATCACCTGAGGTCAGGGGTTCAAGACCAGCCTGACTAACACAGTGAAACCCCATCTCTACTAAAAATACAAAAGTTAGCTGGGCGTGGTGATGCATGCCTATAATCCCAGCTACTTGGGAGGTTGAGGCAGGAGAATCGCTTGAACCCAGGAGGTGGAGGTTGCAGCGAGTCGAGATTATGCCATTACACTCCAGCCTGGGCGACAAGAGCAAAATTCTGTCTTGGAAAAAAAAAAAGAAGTTGATTAGGAGTCAGGAAACCTGGCTTTCTTTTTTTTTTTTTTTTTTTTTTTTTTTTTTTGAGACGGAGTCTTGCTCTGTCGCCCAGGCTGGAGTGCAGTGGCCGGATCTCAGCTCACTGCAAGCTCTGCCTCCCAGGTTTACGCCATTCTCCTGCCTCAGCCTCCCGAGTAGCTGGGACTACAGGCGCCCGCCACCTCGCCCGGCTAGTTTTTTGTATTTTTAGTAGAGACGGGGTTTCACCATGTTAGCCAGGATGGTCTTGATCTCCTGACCTCGTGATCCGCCCGTTTCGGCCTCCCAAAGTGCTGGGATTACAGGCTTGAGCCACCGCGCCCGGCGAAACCTGGCTTTCTGTTGATTAACTGTGACTTTGGACAAATAGCTCATTCTCTTAGCTTCCTTATCAATAAAATAGGGAACAGTACTTCTACTGGCTATCAGGATCATTGTACAGATCAAAAAGATGATGTGTATGGATACACTTTATAAACTGTTTATACTTCACACGGCTTATTGCTGAGACATGCTGTGAATTGTCTACCTGGACTTCCTGCTGTGGCAGGTGAAAAAGAGGAGAAAAGAAAAAGGCAGGGAGCAGGACAGGAGTAGGGAAATGAAGTCCTGGTTTCACTGAGCCGTGAAGCAGTACCCCACCTTCCTGCCCACTGAGCTGTTCTGAGCTCAATGAGCTGTTCCTGGCAGGAAGTAAGAGCTTCCCCACTCTCTTTTCTTACACTCCAAATGTTAGGGTCCCAGGCTAGGAACCAGCCTGTGAAGATGGGAGGCTCAGACCCCTGCTTAATGATCAGGATTGGTGTGTCGGGATCTCGGCCACTGGGGTGAGTGAGCAGGTACTGCTGCGCTGTGGCAAGGGCACTCTTCTTCTCCGTGGCATTGGCCTCAGCCCCAATCCACAAGAACACCTGTTATGGTGGAGATTTAATATATGTTACTGTGTTCATACTAAGTACTAGATCATACACACTACCCTATCTTTCCCCTTTCTTTCGTGAGCAATTCACAGCCTCAGAAAACTTTCTCAGCCTAATTTGTTCAGCAGAGAAAGGATTTCCCAGAATCAGCTTGATGTTTATCACTTTAATTGCTATGTGTATCTTCCAGATCTGCCTTTCCAAATCGGAGCTGTCTCTGAACTTCAGCTTCCTGAATCCAACTTCTTGCAGAACACCTCCTCTTGACTGCTCTAAGCACCTTAAAAATAACACCCTCAAGATGTAGCTCTTCTTTACTAAACTTGTATCTGAGTCTCCACTTCTGATAGGTGGTATCCATCTAGTCACCTAAGGCAGAAACCTGGGAGTTTCCTAGAAACCCCCCATATCCAATGAGTCACCAGGCTGACCAACTTTACCTCCTAAGCATCTGTCAAATCTGTCACCATCCCTCCATCCCTACTCCACTGCCCTTATGTGGACCCACGGTAGCTCTTACTTGACTATGACAATAGGCTACTGACTGCTGTTGTTCCCCTAAACGCCCATATCTTCTGCATGTGGAGTCCGTTGCTATTGATCCTAAGATTAAAAAGTGCATGATGATAGGATGACTTGATTTTTCCAAAGCAAGGTGGGAAAATGCCCAGGATGGTGAGTTTCAAACATCATTCTCAAACATCACCCCTTGCAAAAAAACGGAGGCTTTCTTTTGGTCACTGCTGACAGAGGTTTGATTGAGCTGGGGATGGTCCAGGGCTACCCTGGGTTTATCTAGGGTGGGGATACTACACAAAAACAACCCTTACTATGGGAGTCTTTGTCATGTTCTGAGTTCTGCAGCTGTGTCTTACCTGGTCCCAGGTATCTAGGAGCATCACGTCACCGGGGTTCAGGTCATCCTGGGTGAAGTCTGTGATCTCAGTGACAATGAATTGGCCAGTCTTATTGGAACATTCAAAGAGACGGGACTGGACATCTAGAATTTCCTGCTGAAGTCTGCAATACAGTCCATTTAAGGGCACCAAGCTGCTTAGAAATGTTTTTAAAACTGAGGTTTTAGCCTTTGTGCAATTCATAAGCCTGGCAGGCAGGGGGAGCCCAGAAGAGGAGGAGGCTGTGTTCCCATACCTTTTATCACTGGCATAGGGAGTTTTCCCTCCCAGTAGGTCCCAGAACTCGGCGGACTCCTGGCCCTCGGCCACAGTGTTCTCGCTGCCATCACAGAGAAGGCTGGCCAGCTCCTTAGCCATTGCCCGCTCATCCCCACTAGACCCCTGAGAGTGGGGCGAGGAGAGCACAAGTGTTAGTTGCACAGGGGCACTTTGAGGTGGAAAGAAAAGCATCTGAGACTAATAACTCAGTGTGCCAGGATCAGCTGCCAAGCCACAGTCCCTCAGCCTGGAAAGACAGACAAGTTTGTTCTAGTGCTGGGGAGTGGGGAGGAAAACAGTGTGGGGCAAAAAGCAGGACTAGGCTTTGAAACCCACAGTGGTTATGGGCAAAAGTCACCTTCGTTTCAGCTTCAGTTGGAATTTAAGTACCTACTTTTGGGTTTTTTTTTTTTAGAGAAAAAAATTAATTTTTAAAAGTACATACAGTAAAATATACTCTTTTTACATACAATTCTAAGAATTTTGACAAACAGAATCACGTTATTGTCAGTACAATAAAGGCACAGAACAGTTTCTTCCTCAGTCTCTCCCAAAATTATCTGGGGCCGTGACCCCTTTGGAGTCAAAGCCTCTGTGAATCCTTAACCTCTGGTAACCACGAATCTATTCTCCATCACTATAGTTTTGCCTTTTCCAGAATGCTATAAGTGGAGTCATACAATATTTAGCATTTGAGTCTGGCTTCTTTCTCTTAGCAGAATGCATTTGAGATCTCTGTTGTGTTTACCAGTGGCTCATCCCTTTTTATTGCTGAGTAGTATTCCATCATGTGGATGTACTACTGTTTGTTTATCCATTTTCCAGTTGGGTTTTTTCTGCTAATGAATAAAGGTGCTATAAACATTTGTGCACAGGTTTTTGTGTGAAGATAGTTTTTTATTTTACTTGAGTAAATACCCAGGAATAGGATTGCTGGATCATATGGTAAGTGTATGTTTAACTTTGTAAGAAACTGTCAGCTGGGCGTGGTGACTCCCCACTGTAATCCCAGCACTTTGGGAGGCTGAGGCAGGTGAATCACCTGAGGTCAGGAGTTCGAGACCAGCCTGGGCAACATGGCGAAACCTTGTCTCTACTGAAAATACAACAATTAGCTTAGTGTGTGGCACACGCCTGTAATTCCAGCTACTTGGGAGGCTGAGGTAGGAGAATCACTTGAACCCAAGAGGCAGAGGTTGCAGTGAGCTGAGATCGCATCACTGCACTCCAGCCTGGCTGACAGAACGAGACTCTTTAAAAAAAAAAAAATTGAAACTGGCGAAATGTTTTCCAAAAGCTGTACCATTTTGCAGTCCTGCCAGCAATGCATGAAAATTCCTGTTGCTCTGCATCCTTGCTCACATTTTATGTTGTTTTTTTTTAGCCATTCTAATAGATGTGTAGTGGTTATCTCATTGTGATTTTGATTTGCATCTCCCTAGCGACTAATGATGTTAAGCATCTTTTCCTATTCAATTCTTTTTTGTAAAACAATTTTAGTGCGTTTTATTTTATTTTGAGAGGGAGTCTTGCTCTGTTGGCCAGGCTGGAGTACAGTGGTGCGATCTTGGCTCACTGCAACCTCCACCTGCTGGGTTCGAGCAATTCTCCTGCCTCAGCCTCCGGAGTAGCTGGGACTACAGGCACACACCACCACGCCCAACTAATGTTTTGTATTTTTAATAAAGGCGGGGTTTCACCATGCAGGCCAGGCTGGTCTCAAACTCCTGACCTCAGGTGATCTGCCTGCCTCAGCCTCCCAAAGTGCTGGGATTACAGGTGTGAGCCACCGTGCCCGTACTTAGTGCATTTTAATCCACTGTTGCAATATGAATTGACGTAATATTTTGTGTTTTTGTTCTGTATTAGTGCCTGTCTGTTAGAGTCCAGCAAACTCATATGGGAAGATTGACTTATCCAGCCTCCATCTGCGAAGAAGTTTATGAGATTTCTGCTAGGTGTAAGCAGGGTTTTCAGTGAGTTTCTTTCTTTTTTTTTTTTTTTTTTTTTTGAGATGGAGTCTCGCTCTGCCGCCCAGGCTGGAGTGCAGTGGCCGCATCTCAGCTCACTGCAAGCTCCGCCTCCTGGGTTTACGCCATTCTCCTGCCTCAGCCTCCCAAGTAACTGGGACTATAGGCGTCCGCCACGTCACCCGGCTATTTTTTTTTTTTTTTGTATTTTTAGTAGAGACGGGGTTTCACCGTGTTAGCCAGGATGGTCTCGATCTCCTGACCTTGTGATCCGCCCGTCTCGGCCTCCCAAAGTGCTGGAATTACAGGCTTGAACCACCGCGCCCGGCCGAGTTTCTTTTCTTTTTCTTTTTCTTTTCTTTTTCTTTTTTTTTTTTTTTTGAGATGGAGTTTCACTCTTGTTGCCCAGGCTGGAGTGCAGTGGCGCAGTGTCGGCTCACCGCAGCCTGGGTTCAAGCAATTCTCCTGCCTCAGCCTCCCGAGTAGCTGGGATTACAGGCATGTGCCACCACCCTGGCTAATTTTGTATTTTTAGTAGAGACAGGTTTTTCCATGTTGGTCAGGCTAGTCTTGAACTCCCGACCTCAGGTGATCAGCCCACCTTGGCCTCCCAAAGTGCTGGGTTTATAGGCATGAGCCACCGTGCCCAGCCTTCAGTGAGTTTCTAATTGGAGTCTGATTGTGGAGAATGTTGGTGATCCCTTTGAAGATTTCTTAGGAAAAAGGCTTCCTTTTTGAGGACTGCTCCAGCCTACTTTTTTTTTTTAAGTGGAGTCTCACTCTGTTGCCCAGGCTGGAGTGTAGTGGTATAATCTTGGCTCACTGCAACCTCCGCCCCCAACCAGTTCACAATTCTTCTGCCTCAGCCTCCCAGGCAGCTGGGACTATAGGTGCGCGCCACCACACCCGGCTAATTTTTGTATTTTTAGTAGAGATGGGGTTTCACCAGGCTGGCCAGGCTGGTCTCGAACTCCTGACCTCATGGTCCGCCTGCCTCAGCCTCCCAAAGTGCTGGGATTACAGGAATGAGCCACTGCACCTGGCTTTTTTTTTTTTTTTCCCCAATATGGAATGCTTCACGAATTTGCATGCCATCCTTGCACAGTGACCATGCTAATCTTCTCTGTATCATTCCAATTTCAGTTATGTGCTGCCGAAGCTAGCACTCCAACCTACTCTAGGTCCTTTGACCTTGCTGACAGGAGGAGGGGACTGCAGGTCTGGGCTCCCAGGGGCTGGTCTGACCCCTGGGCCCAGTCATCCTACCTTGCCATACCACAGGTAGTGCTCTGCCTGAGTTCGCAGCAGAAAGACATCATTGGAGTTTAGGGAGGAGGCAAAGGCTGGAACCTCCACTGCTTTGGTGTTAGATTTGTCATTTCCATGAATTTGGAAGAGTCTTACCGGAGGGTCGGGCTCAGCATTTCCCTTCCTGGAAGTCCCACCCTAGAGAGAAGAAAAGCAGAGTCCAGATCTGAGGAGCACCATGTGAGCAGAGCACTAGAGGAGCTGTTGTGGGAAACGTGAATGTTGTAATACTATGTTTGCCCTTGAGGAGCTTCTAGGCTCACTGGAAAGGGTCAGGGTGAGCTGGAGTTATGGTACCAATAACAACAGCTTTCATTCTGAGAACTTTATCATATGCCAGGCTCTGTGACTGGTGCCTTACCTACATCATTTCATTGATCCTTATAACTCTATGAAGTAGATGTTATTATTCCACAGTATAGATGAGGAAACTGAGACTTGGAAACTTGACTAGTAAATACAAGGTTAAGACTTGACCCCAAACTTGTGTGATATCAAGCATGTGACATTATGCATTGCTTGGTAGTGCTTCAGCCAGGGCTTCATGGAAGAAGTGGGACTTGAATTTGAAAGGGCACATCTGCAGCAGGAGGGGTGTGGTGTGGCACACGTGAGGTCTAATGAGGAGACCCACCTGACTGGAGTGGAGGGTGCGGGTTAGGGAGCTGAGGGTGGTGCACCTGCATAGGTAATATGGGTCAGGTTATGAAAGACCTTGAACATAATTTAGATAGTGGTTCAGACTTGAAGCCCTAGGCATTTGGGATTCACTTGACTGTCTTAGAGGGATTAACCCCCTTCTTCCTCTGTCTAATCCAAGCCTGACTCCCTACCCGACACCTCCTCTGCTCGCCAATAGTCCCATGCTGGTTTGTTAGTTTGGAACGTTCCAGCTCATGGTGTAATTTTATCAGAGCATTCTCACCTCAAAGATAACTAGCTTCCCTTTGAAGATGGCCATGAAGTGGCGTGGCTCCGTCCCCATCCTGACTCGAACCTGCACAGCGGCCCCGTCAAACTGCCGATCCACCTCCACTGCCTGGTATGCTGAGGCTGCCAGCTCGTCCTGTGAGGCGTGGCGGCCCTGCAGTGGTGAGAAACCATGAAGGACCCATGCTCCCCGCCCCAGCCCAGTGGCCAGAGGACGCATCAGGATCCAAAGCTGAAGCCTGTGCCAGGCCTACCTGCCAGATGTATAAGATGTGATGTGGCTTCCCGTTCACCTCGTATGTGTAGAGGACCAGATAACAGTCTCCCCCATAAAAGAAGCCATACCACTGATATTCCACAGGGACCAGCTCCAGGTTCTCAATTCTCCAGACCTGGGCATGGAAGGAGACACTGTTTTCCAGAGATAGGGGGCTGGGAAGGGCTAGGCTATGCTAAAGGGAGAATCCAAGTGGGGAAGGTGCTGACATTTACTCCATGTTCTCTTTCTCCCTCTGGTTCTGTCCCAGTGCTGAGGACTCATCACATTTGCATGATTTGAATCCTGAGATGAACTGGGCCATCCTAGTCAGGAGCATCCCATCATGGCTCGGTCTTTGTAAGGCCGAGCGATGATTTGAATAGATCTTCCAGGTGAGATATTGATAGCACATTTGAGGATGTGTGTCTCTTTCCCCTGAAAACTCTACAGACCCACAAGACTCTTAGAGAAGACTCCTGAGGTGCTGGAGAGGAAAGGGAAAGCAAAGCAGACTCTGAATCACCTGCACCCTTGCCCCTAGCAGGACAGCCAGGAAGGCCAATGCTGCCTGCCCTGATATTTGAATCATTGGGCTTACCTCAACTTTTCCGCTGCCATCATCAACCATTCTTTCCTGGGCAGCTACCTCTGGCTTGGTGTGTAGCAGCGTCACATCAAATTTATCCTGGAAAACTTTAGCTGTGGAGAAAGGGTTGGGAAAAGCCGAGTGAGTAAGAAGCATATGTGCCTGCCTTTCTAGGGTCCCAGCAGTGAGAGGATGATCTGAGGGCAATCTCACCAATTTTACCAATGCTGAACGTTTTCCCCAGGCCCATGGTCTGGTCCTTTACTGACCACTTCTGGAACAGCTGCTTGAACATGGCCGACTCAGCACCATCGTTGACAGTCTCCACATTGGTGCTGCTGGGGTAGCCCTTCATCTTGATGAAGCCCTGCAGAGCCACCCATTCCCAAAGGCATGTCAGTTGTGGATTACACTGAGTTTTTTGCTTGTCTGGTAATTCACCTCTTTGAAGCCACATGATAAGAGTCTCCCCTCTGGGAGTCAGTCAAATTCTAACTCACTTCTATCTAAGGACCAAGGTACCTGCCTAAAAAAAAAGAGTGGAACATTTTTGGATCTCTTTATTGACTTGCAGTGATTATGATTGTTAATTTTTTGGAAGATTATGCTGTGTTCTTTCAGTACTTTTGTACTTACTGACTTTTCATCACATCCGTTTGCTCATTTATTGCATTGTAAGTGCATCTTGCTTGGTTCATCTGCATGAATCTGCACAAATATAAGCTCCTTGAGGACAGGGCTATTAACCTTGGTATGTGATATCTCCTTCAATAATAACAGCCACCTTTTATTCAGCAGATGCTGTGTGCCAAGAACTGTTCTGAGTGCTTTTTTTTGTTTTTGAGACAGAGTCTCACTTTCACCTAGGCTGGAATGCAGTGGCATGATCTCAGCTCACTGCAACCTCTGCCTCCCGGGTTCAAGTGATTCTCCTGTCTCAGCCCCGCCAGGTAGCCCGGACTACTGGCATGCGCCACCATGCCTGGATAATTTTGTTTTGTACCTTTAGTAGAGACGGGGTTTCACCATGTTGGCCAGGCTGGTCTCGAACTCCTTACCTCAGGGGATCCGCCTGCCTCGGCCTCCCAAAGTGCTGGGATTACAGGCGTGAGCCATCGCGCCCAGCCTTGAGTGCTTTACAAATGATATTTAATCCTCACAATAACCCTAGGAGATGGGTATGATTCCATGTGAGATATGGGGAAACTGAGGCCCAGAGGTGTTAAGTAGTCTTCCCCAGAGCACTCAGCTGGAAAAGGCAAAACCTGGATTTGAATCCCAGTTTGTCTGCCTGACTTTGCAGTCCATGTATGTAAGCACAATGTTATATGCTCACATACCTAGCATGACTCTGTGAAGTGACACACCTGAAGTGCTCTTAGCGGAATTATTTGAACAGTATTGCACATCTGTAGCTCCTACCAGCGCTTTAGACATGGCTGCCTGTTTTTCAGCCTTTGTGGCTCCTTTTCCTTTCCACACGTAGATTTTGGTTCCACTTTGGTCCAGGATGTAGCAGTCCTAAAGCAGCCAGAGATAGGTATGGTTGCTCAAGACCAGAAGGAAGATTTTGCTCAGAGTCTGCTTCTGAAGCAGGTCTGGCTACCCCAAGCTAAGGCCACCCAAACTCTACTTACATCATGGTTCAGTAAGTCCTGGACCAGAGGCCTCGTTGCTACCTCTGTGACTGCCAGCTGCCCAGGTGAATCTGAGACACTGGAGAAGGGGAGAGATTAGCCTGTGCCTTTTCCTCTATAAAGCATCTTGTAGTCAACTAGATGTTGTTCTGGTTTGGTTTTAGTTTGGAGTTTCTGGGTAGAGTGTGACTTCCTAATAAGACAGCCATGGGAGGACAGGAATGTGCAGACTCTTCTTTGGTGGAGACTTTTGTTTATCTCTGTCCCAAACATTATTCCTTCCACATCCCTGGGCCAGAGTAAACGAAAGGTCTCCTCAAGATATCAGGAGAGTTGCTAACAGGAACAACTGCCTCATTGAGCGGGGGATCTCCAAGCTTTCTAGGAGCTGCATTTGAAAAGGACTAAGAAGAAAACCAGATGACTACACCCAAAACAAGGAGCCAAGCAGAGGTGGCTGATGTTCTAGGGGACACCTTCCCCCCGACCCCAGCTTCCAGCTAAAGCCAGGTTTGGTTACTCACTGATACAACATGATATTTGATTTCTGCTGCTGATCTATGATCTCATCAGGGACTGCAGGCTTGATAATGGAGCGTCGGCCAAGGGTGTCCTGAAGGACCTTCATCAGCTCTGGGCTGGCTGCCTCCTTGTCTCCCTCGATCACTCCTATTTCAGCACGGCCTCCTCTCTCCCTGTCTCGAATATCCTTTGCCAGAAGCATAGCCTGTCAGAGAAGCCCAAGGGAGTCCTCAGCTCCTCTGGGACCCCTTTCTGCCTGATGTCTTTGGGGAGAACAGCCTAGATCTCAGACACAGGAGTTACTCGGTTGCTGAGGAGTCCAGGGTGAGTCACAAACTCACACACTTGGCCTGTCTCCAAGACAGATTCTACTCAAAGGCAGGGCTCCCCCTTGATTCTTGGGAAAGAGCCAGCATGGAGGGAAGAAGAAAGAGGAACTTGAGAGAGTGCTAAGGCTAGGAAGCCATACCTTCAGGCGCTCCCCACTGTTGCTCTCTGGGCCATTCCATTGGATGATGACTTTCCCAAGGTCCAGCAAGAAGACATCACCTCGGTTGAAACTGTCCCAGCTCATTTCCACCTGTTGATGAGAGGTAAACATTGTTCAGGAGGAATTCTTAGGTGCCAGGTAGAGAAATCCTGGGCCTGGGGCAGACAGTGTGCAGGACTAACCTCAGTGGCCCTGATGTTTCTTTTCCCCTTCACATGTAGCAGCCGCTTCACGTTGTAGGTGTTGGTCTCCACGTGCTTCATCCCAGAGGCGACACCCCCCTTCTTGTAGCTAAGGGAACATCCATTCAGTTATTTGAGTGCCTGCTATGTGCTAGGTTCTGGGGAGACAGTGGTGAATTACACAGATGCAGCCTTACTCGTGTGATGATGACAGTACCTATCAGCAAGGTAAATACAGATGGTGACAGCTGCTGCCCCACAAGTAGACTGGGTGAGTGACTTTCTGGTAGTGAGTCGGGACAGTCTTCTCTGAAGAAGTGACATTTGAGCTGAGATACTACAAGGAAAATGAACCAATACCCAGAGGAATAGTGCTCCAGGCAGAGGAGACATCAGTGACGAAGACCCCCTGCACAGAGGGCTTGTTTTGTTCCAGGAACTGTCTGAATGCCAGTGTGTCACTGGGAGAGGGGTACAAGTTGGGCTGCAGCAGAAGCATTAATGACTCCACAGCCTTAAGACCACCTACCCTAGGAATCAGCTCGCCCGCCCTGGCACTCAGTCCAGCCCAACCTCCGAGCCAGGCGTCCTGCACTTGAAAGGAATGCAGAAGGTAGCCCTGGAGCAGAGGGGCTTTGTCCTTGGGTTCCCCACTGGCTCAGTGTGGTCCTCTGTGCCCAGAAGGGCCTCAGTCAGTGGAGACTGCTGACCTGCAAGAAGCTGATCTTGGCCCGGCCTCACAATTCTCAAGCTCATTGGAATTTCTCTTTTTGTTTTAATATCAGGGGCAAAGTTTTGAGTTAAACTTCTCAGTTGATGGAACATTATCATCGGCCTTCACTCCCTCTCTTGTGTTAGGTGTCTGTGCATTCCCTTTACCTGCTTGCCCTACTCCCATTCCTTTCCCCATACGCTTCCATTCTAACTGTTGACCTTTTTATTTTCATTCTAGTAAACTGTGCCTCGCCCTCCCCCCCCTTTTTTTTTTTGAAGACAGGGTCTCTCTCTGTCACCCGGGCTAGAGTTCAGTAGTGCAATCATGGCTTATTGCAGCCTTGACCTCCCGGGCTTAAGTGATCCTCATCAGGGACTGCAGGCTCGATAACTGAGGGCTCGATACCCTCAGCCCATGGAGTAGCTAGGACTATAGGAGTGCACCACCATGCCTGGCTAGCTTTTTTACAAAGTTTTTTTTTGTAGAGATGGGGAATCTCACTATGTTGCCTAGGCTGGTCTTGAACTCTTGGGCTTAAGCGATCCTCCTGCCTCAGCCTCACAAAGTGCTGGGATTACAGGCATGAGCCACCATGCCCAACCTATCATGTTGTTTTGTGTGCATGGTTTTGTTTTGTTTTGTTTGAGATGGTGTCTTGCTCTGTCACGGTACTGGAGGGCAGTGGCGTGATCTCAGCTCACTGCAACCTCCACCTCCTGGGTTCAAGTGATTCTCCTGCCTCAGCCTCTCGAGTGTCTGGCATTACAGGTACGCGCCACCACACCCGGCTAATTTTTGTATTTTTAGTAGAGACGGGGTTTCACCATGTTGACCAGGCTGGTCTTGAATTCCTGACCTTGTGATCTGCCTGCCTTGGCCTCCCAAAGTGCTGGGATTACAGGCATGAGCCACCACGCCCGTCCATGCATGTGCTTTTTAAAACAGAAATTGGCATTCTGTTATATGTCCTAGTCTGTTTCTTACTTTGTGTGCTAAGCACCATGTTTGTGAGCTCTGTCCTTGTGTTAGGCATGTATCTAATCTGTTGCTTCTGGCTACTGCATAATACTCCGTGGTGTGCATGTCCTGTCTCCCAGTTATGGACACCTATGTTGCCTGCAGCTTCCTAACATCATTAATGAGGCTGCTGTGAACAGTGTGGTCCATGTGCCCTTATGGACATGGATACGTGAGGATTTCTGTGAGTTACACACGCAGAAGTGCGATTTGCAAGTGGCACTGACTACTCTCCAGGATGCTGCGCTAGTCTATACTTCCATCAGCAGGGCACAAGGGCTCCTATTTCCCCATAGCCTTGCCAACACTTGTCACCTCCCAGCTGTTTAATTTGCTACTCTAGTGGGTGGAAGTGACAGCTTTGTTTTGATTTGCATTTCTCTGATTACTTTCTTGATATGCATGTTGGCCTTTTGGGTTTCCTCCTCTGTAAACTGCTGTTTCTGTCCTTACTCTGTGCACCCCTACTCACATGATGCCCTGCTTGAAGTAGCCACGGAAGGTGTCTGACTCATGGTACTGGACCTCTCGGTGCTGCACAGGGCTGCCTCCCAGGTAGTCGTCCAGCTGTGTGGTGTAGATGGCTGCACAGCTCTGCTCATCCTGGGAGGAGTCCTTCCCGATCCAGAAGTGGATGTCCTGGGATAGGAGACTGGCCACTCTCCGGGTCTGGGATGTAGTCAGAGAGATCAGGTCAGGGGCCAGCTCACCTCCCCCTTTGCTGGTGGCCCCTCTGTCATGGGGAGAATGCAGCACATGTGCCTGCCCTTGGCAGACTGAGGGCCCTCTCTCCTGTGGTGGATGCAGGAGCTGCCCTGGCCCCCGAGCAGCCCTGCAATCATGGCATAAGCTTTGGCAGCCCAAATTCCTCCCCACATCTGGGTAAAGTTGACAGCTTGTTGTTCCCCAAATAAATAGAGACCAACGGGGATCTTTTCCCAGCCAGGTTGCAGGCTTACCTCACAGGTCCCCTTGGTCCCTTACACTCACACAGCTGGCACAGTGCTGATCTGTACACCTGCACGGCCCTGTCAGCACCGTTCATGTGAGTCTCCTCCATGAGAATCAGCACTTTAAGGCTAGAGACAGGCCTTGCATTTATCTGGCTTTCTTCCACACCACTTTTAATGTGGGACCTAGGCCTGGGAGAAGTGCTGCTTGTGGGTGGCTCACTGAGGTTCAGACTGAGGGTCATACCCCCATCCTCTGATGCAGAATTTAAAACCCAGGCCTAATGATGGCCTTTGATAGACTGGAGGTCTGCTCATAGCACTGAGGAACCATTGAGACCGATACCAGGGACTATCTTCCCTCACCAGCACATCTCCCAGTAGAGCCCAAGAACTGGCCCCAGGGGAGAAGCTCACAGGAGTGGGGAGGAGGAGGAGGGTGCTCACCGAGAGGATGACATAGCAGTCCCCCTCATAGAAGTTGCCATGGGCTCTCACAGGCACCAGCGCCAGCTCCATTTTCTGGAAGGACAAGGGGTGGGTATAGGCTACATCCCCTCCCACCTCCCTTCCCCATGAGCCTCCCTCTCCTCTCTGTCATTTGGTGCAGGTGGTGGGGAGAAGGAAGGGAGATGTTCCCAATGACCTTATAGGACGTGAGGCAGCCAGCCACAGGGTTAATGTAGCCACTCCTCTGGTTTCTGTGAGCTCTGCTTGCATCACCCTGGATCTGAATCTGGTCCCTATCCTGCTTTCCCTCGCCCTATTCTCTCCACTTCCTACCCGATCTCATCTCACACTATTGTGGGAAGCCTGTGAGCCACCTCCAGCCCTTTGCTGGATATAAACGACCAAGTACAAACCCTTCTCTGAGCTGTTGTGCCAGAACCTCCAACGCTCTTCCCAATGCTGACCACAGGGTGCTGGACCAGGCCCATGTAGGAAAGAACACTTGGATTCTGCGGGGCCGTGGGAGGTGGAGGATAACATTTGGAGAGTGCCAGCGGTCAGCAGGGCTCTGTGCCAAGTGTCTTATATTTGGAGTCTGGGTCAGGGCCCTGATTTGTCACTGCATGTATGGCTTGCCCCTGGAGGACTGTTCACACAGCCTTCATGTAGATTTTCATCACACTCTCCAAGTGAGGGAAACTTGCAGCCATACTTGTGTGTGTTCTATGTGAAATGTGTTAAATGTTAAATATATTGCAATTCTGGTAACCGTGTTTTAGTACCTGTTAGTTATTTTTGTTTGTTTGTTTTGAGATGGAATCTCTCTTTGTCGCCCAGGCTGGAGTGCAGTGGCACTATCTCGGCTCACTGCAAGTTCCACCTCCTGGGTTCACGCCATTTTCCTGCCTCGGCCTCCCAAGTAGCTGGGACTACAGGTGCCCACCACCACGCCCAGCTAAGTTTTTGTATTTGTAGTAGAGGCGGGGTTTCACCGTGTTAGCCAGAATGGTCTCGGTCTCCTGAACTCATGATCTGCCCGCCTCGGCCTCCCAAAGTGCTGGGATTACAGGCGTAAACCACTGCACCCGGCCAGTACCTGTTAGTTTTTAAGGAAACTGGAAGCCTTAAAACAATGGAAGTGACCTGGGACTCACAATCTCTGAGAGGCTTGCTGGAGAGCTGACTCCCCATCCTGGTTGAGAATAGTGAAGTGAGGCATTACCTCTGGGTTTTATGCAGCAGCAACTGACTGGGCTCGGGGTGGGGGTTAGGGGGAATCTTCATATCTGGCAGGTGGAGCTACCCAGGCCAGGGTAGTTCCCAGCTATGGATTGCTGGATGTCACAGCCACACAGAGTGGCCCAAGCCCAAGAGGAGATGGGCTGAACAGCGCCTCATCTCTGCAGTGCCCCCTCACCTCTCCCCATATTTTGTAGGAGCCAGGGTGCCCTGGGGAAGACATGTTCCATTTCTCTGATGGAAGCTGCCAGGAATCTGCTGAGTAGGTCCCACCTGTCTTTCCAGGGTATTTCCTGCGAGTGCAGACTCACTGAGCAGGTGGCTGGCTAAAGGACAAGCTTGTTTTTGCCTGGAGCCCTGCTCTTCAGGTCTGAACATTTCCTCCACCTGCCAGCCACCTGCTTTGAGCACCCAGGAGAGGTAAAGGATGGGAAATAGGTACTTTGATGCTGCCTCTCATTCTCCTCAAACCACAGGCTAAGGGGTGCTGGCGGGCTGTTGCCTAGCAGCCCCAGGCAGCCAGACTCTGCTTCCAGACTCCAGTAGTCACAAGTAAGGTGCCTCCAGCCCACCTCACCTCTATTCTCCAGACGATGATCCCAGGGTCATTGTCCACAGCCCTGAAGGCACTGGTCAGAGACATGGTGCTTGTCTTTCCAAGACTGAAACATCACAGAACACAGGGAGGTGATGCCTCTCGCCATAGTGGGCATCAATCCAGTTTTTCTGCTGAGTTGCTTCCCAGTCTGTTGTCAGCCATCTTGCCACACCCTCGTGGTGCATCCCTGCACCATTTCACAATGATGGGGTCAAGGACTTGTCCGTCCAAGTGCACATGGTCAGCCTGGCTGGCCCAGGGATTACCATCCATGAGTTCTGCTTCTCACCTGCCACTGCCCTTAACAACTCTGGTAATCGTCATGGTTATTTACCAAAGGGGTGATAAATATGTTAAGCCCTGTATTGATTCACTTTGCGTATGTTATCTCTAATTTTCAGAAGGTGATTTTCTTCATCTTACGTTGTGTGAATTTGAGGTTTAGAAAGGCTGAATAACTTGTACAAGATCACACTCTAGAATGAAATCCTTATCTGATTCCCAAACCTATGCTTCTAGCCACTTTGATATACTACAACCCTTTCTAAACCAATCTAAGTTCAGTGGCATTTGGAAAGAAAAGCTAGTCAGAAAAAATATTTCCAAACTCAGTTGCCTTCTCTCACTCATTCCCTCTAATTCTTCCCAAGTTCCCTGCTTGCAAGGCCTTCTCCACAGTCAACTTTGACCTTCTCTTTGGCTTTTATGTTTTTTTTTTTTTTTTTTTTTTGAGTAAACTATTCTAAAACTCAAACAACCCTTCCTTCTTTTGTCATATGACTACTATATTTCCTGTGCTTTCCAGATACAAAGGAAAGTAAAATGACAGGGCTGGGCCTGGGACAAAGGGTTCTGGGTGCCAGCAGGGTGTGGCCTGGTCTGGCCTGTGGACAGATGGCTTCCTTTCTCCCTCCCACACAGACCCAAGCTTCTCCGTGGAAGTGTGAACCTCAGACACTTAGACGTCTCCAGTTCCTTCAGGATTGGGCAAGTCAGGGTGGGGAGAGGGAGGAAGTGGTAAAGATCTAAGTCTGTGTGGGTCGTGTACCGTCTGTATTCAAGGAGCATCTTGAGTAATTAAGCACCTACCCATGTCCAAGGTCACGTAGAGGCTTTATAGAATTAAAATACCTGCTCTCAAGGAGCTTGAAATCTGATAACATGCCTAATTCATGTAAAGCTAGATGAATTTCTCCTGACAGGCAAAGGAAAAAGGATGGGGTTGATGGATTTACATAAGATTTAAAAATTCACCCAGAAAGGACTGTATGGATTTTTGCTATTTGGGGACATACTGTGCTTGTTAAGAGGAACATGTCTGACCATTGTTTTCTTGAACCTTGATGGACAAAGCCAAGTTGGAGAACATGCGCCATCTAGTATGGACTTTGGCAAAAAACCATAAAGCACAAAGCAAACTCCCTTTGTCTACTGCTATAACAGGACTAAAGCAAGGCAATGGTGCGGAGCAGCCAGTGTTTGAGAATTTAATTTGATAACTTGTGCTGCCCCACCCTGTGCTGCTCAGAATTGCCAGGAAATATGGTGTTTGGGTTTTCTTCAGACCCTGTGTAGCAGTCATTAAAGGCAAAAGCCATGAGCCAATTGGGGGAAGGGGACAAAGGCCAGTGAATTTATTCCTTGGAGACAGAACTGTCACCCTGGTAAAAGCCACACCAGCCGGCAGCAGTTAGGACTGTGAGCCTCAGAGGCTGAAACCTGTCCCATTTCCCAGCAGGAATTTAGGAATCAAGGAGCTCACTGGGCTAGGCACCCGGAATGCGAGAGGATAAACTCCAGGAAGGGACTTCCTGCCACACTGGAACACACAGAAAACACAGTTCTAACATCAAAGTCTCCCAAAGCTGCGTCTCTCCTTCTCTCCTCCCTAAATCCTAATTCAGTGTTCTTTGAGGGGACTACAGAAACCCCTTGGGTGGGGGGGCACAGTTTTGAGGTTAAAAGCCAGTGGCCTTTAATTCTCAGAGATGCCCTTATGGATGGACCCTGAGCAGAGGAAGCTGTTTTTTGTTATTGTTTTTGAGACAGGGTCTTGCTCTGTCACCCAGGCTGGAGTGCAGTGGTACGATCACAGCTCACTGCAACCTCCACCTCCTGGGCTTAAGTGATCCTTCTGCCTCAGCCTCCTGAGAAGCTGAGACCACAGGTGTGCACCACCATGCCTGGCTATTTTATTATTTTTTGTAGAGACGGGGTCTCACTGTGTTGCCCAGGATGGTCACAAGTTACAAATTCCTGGGCTCAAACAATCCTCATTCCCTGGCTTCCCAAAGTGTTGGGATTACAGGTGTGAGCCACTTCTCTGGGCCAGGAAGCTGGTTTTAACTCCTCCTGCCTTGCTCCATACCATTTTTCTCTGAGGATAGGTGAAAGGGGTCTGTCTTTCCCAGCTTTTGAAAATGTGCCCTATATGTTCAGCTGCCTCTAAGGGCTTCTACTTCTCAACAAGAAGTTTGCAAAACTGGCGAGACTCTTGGTTCATTTTAAGTCTCATCTCAGAGGACAAAGCCAAGGGAATCTCAAGCTCCTGTTCCTTTCATTTATTCCTCATTCAGGAGGATTAACTGGCATGCCCCCGTAAATCAGAGACCTTACCTTGCCTTCTCGCTCACCAGCTTTCCCAGTTGTTTCCCGGTGAGTAAGCAGCAGCAGCAGTATTGAAGAACCACTCCAAAGCAGGAGGCTCCGGGTCTGCTGCCTTAGCTTAGTAATGGCCGCAGAGACACTGAGTTATATTTGCTTGTGTTTGCATCTTAACTGCGTTTTCCTAGTCCTGGCCAATCAGAGCCAACCTAGCACTGAGCTTGACTTATTCAAACCAGAGGGAAAGCTTTATCTGTGCCTATTCAAAACAGCAAAACAAGAAGAGCAGACTTTTAAAGGCTTCTTTTAACTCCAGCTCCACGCCCTGATCTAATTGATTTTTTAAAAAGTGCACACAGCCCATCAATAATGCAGGAAAGAGGTTGGAAGGATATGAAATTTGCCATATTGTAGATATGGATGCATTATGGTGATGACAGGAGGCAGAGGCTGGAGCTGCCCCATGTGTGCCTGTGATGTCTAGGCTGGCAAGAGCCTCCTGAAGAAGCTTCTGGCATTTCTCAAAGGGAGGGGAAGTCTGGGAGAGGAGCCAGGAGAATTTTATTAGTTTTGCTCATTGGGGTCTCTATTAGTCATACAGTAAACCAATCAATATTTGAGTGCCTACTGTTTGCCAGGAACCATGCTGGGCTCTCAGCTTCAGAGTTCCCAATTTAGAAGAATCAGGGGCAGAGAAGAATCAAGACTCCATTCCCAGCCTGGGCGCGGTGGCTCACGCCTGTAATCCCAGTACTTTCCGGGGCCGAGGCAGGCGATCACGAGGTCAGGAGATGGAGACCATCCTGGCTCACATGGTGAAACCCTGTCTCTACTAAAAGTACAAAAAATTAGCTGGGTGTGGTGGCGGGTGCGTGTAGTCCCAGCTACTTGGGAGGCTGAGGCAGAATAGTGTGAGCCCGGGAGGTGGAGCTTGTGGTGAGTCGAGATTGTGCCACTGCACTCCAGCCTGGGGACAGAGCGAGACTCCGTCTCAAAAAAAAAAAAAAAAACTCGGCCGGGCGCGGTGGCTCAAGCCTGTAATCCCAGCACTTTGGGAGGCCGAGGCGGGTGGATCACGAGGTCAGGAGATCGAGACCATCCTGGCTAACATGGTGAAACCCCGTCTCTACTAAAAATACAAAAAACTAGCCGGGCGTGGTGGCGGGCGCCTGTAGTCCCAGCTTCTCGGAGGCTGAGGCGGGAGAATGGCATGAACCCGGGAGGTGGAGCTTGCAGTGAGCCGAGATCGGGCCACTGCACTCCAGCCTGGACCACACAGCGAGACTCCGTCTCAAAAAAAAAAAAAAAAAAAAAAAAACAAAAAACTCCATTCCAGGGCCCGGTGCGGTGATGGATCACACCTGTAATCCCAGCACTTTAGGAGGCTGAGGTGGGTGGATCACGAGGTCAGGAGTTCAAGAATAGCCTGGCCAAGATGGTGAAACCCCATCTCTACTAAAAATACAAAAATTAACCGCACATGGTGGTGGGCGCCTGTAATCCCAGCTACTCAGGAGGCTGAGGCAGGAGAATCTCTTGAACCCGGGAAGTGGCGGTTGCAGTGAGCCGAGATCACGCCACTGCACTCTAGCCTGGGCAACAGGGCAAGACTCTATCTCAAAAAAAAAAAAAAAAAAGACTCCATTCCCTTAGGGCTTCTGGTTGATGCCCAGAAGTCAACAGGACATCAAGCATATATGCTTGCTAAGCACCTGACTGCAATGGGGTTGATCACAGCAGAACTTGTGTAACTTTGAGTGGAAGCCCTATGTGGCATCTGCAGCTGGTCTCCCGGTGGGTACAACACCCCACTCAGCCTGGGGTGCAGCTGCTTCACGATGGAAGGGGTTGCGAGAAGAAAGGCGGTGATTGCTAAGGGCTCAGTGAACACCTAAGGGCCAATGAAGGTCAGTGGCAGCTCACATTCCTGGATAGGTTTTTAAAACCACTTTTATTAATTAATTGTAAGTAATACAAATATTCCAAAAATATAAACAGACACTTAATGGCGTCCTGCATTTCAAGTTTTTGAATACAACAAATTTATCAAACCATGAATCTGTAAGCAAGGTAGTCAGCATCCCATAGCCCAGTTACAGTGGGAAGCAGATCCCCTACCCTCCAAGTGGCGTCTTGAAGGGGGAAAGCGGCACGAGATTGAACATGATAAGCAAAAAAGCTCACGAGGCCCAAAGAGGAGGGTCCACTCCAGGGGCAGGCCCTACAACGTTAAAAGAATGGGGGCAGCTGGCCTGACCTCTGGCCTCCTCTTTCCTGGCTGAATGTAGATATTTACCGGCATTTAGAAAAAAGGAGAAAAAGACAGAACTAAACCCCTGTTTAGGAAAAAGGGACCGAGGGACAGCAGTGGTTAAGTAATCCACTGAGGACCTGAAGGGGAAAATGAACTTACCTTTCTCATATACTTGACCTGGCTAGGACACTAAGTGCCAGACAGCCTTCTGAGGGGACTTTCTTTCTAAATGAGGCCTCAGGAACAGGTAGGGGCAGCAGAATAGAGTAACATCCATTTCCCAGGGAAAGACTGCCCTTACACTTCCCATGCTTTTAGCACAAAGCAGCGTCTGGGCCACTGTTACCAGAGGTGAGTTTATACATTTACAAAATGCTTAAAATCTTTGGGAGGCAGAAGGAAGCTAAACAGAAGGTCCCAGGTTAACTGAAGGCAAATTCACTCAACCTTTCTAGTAAGGGACCCATGGGCCTACAGAGTGTCCCCTCTACAATGTGCAGAGTGGAAACCCTTACCTGACCCTTTTCCAAACTGGTCCTGTGTCCAAAGCTCCCCCTATGAGAGGGACACGAACATCAGGCTTTTGATTTAGAAGCCCAATCAGAGAGACACACTGTGTCCCTGAAGAGGCACCTTAAAAGAACTGAACCTGGCAGGTAGGCAGATTCCTGGCATGGCTTGAATTGGTGCTGACCAAGCATGGTGGCCTATTATCTCCCAAAGACCAGTCTCAAGTGGGAGGGGCTGATGGTGGGAAGCCCTAGAACAGAGTCCGAGATGAAGCAGCTTCCTCCCTGTCTTGCCCTCCAAAATTGAGTCTGGCCTGATTCCTCTGAGGAGCAAATTTTACAGTCATCCCTGACCCTAACACACGGTGAAACTGGAAACCCGACAGCAAATAATGACTAGGCTGGCTCTGGTTCACATGAATGGACCCTGGCTAGGTTTGGCTGAGTAGCTTCTCTGGGGCAAGTGGGAATGGCATTGCTGTGGGGGAGTTGCAGGTGGGCAGGCAGGGTTCTGATGGGAGCGAGGCCTAGAAAGCAGGGGCTTCATGCAGATGCAGCAGGGACACTCCCACCAAGCCATCCTGGGCTTTGGTCATGGGCCCCACACCAAGCACTTGGACAAGCCTGTTAGGAAAGGGGGTGGCACACGCTCTTCTTTCATCTGGAAAAACATGGAGATCCAAGGGAGGGCAGAAAGGGTCCTAGAAACTCAAGTCAGCTTAGAGCATCTTATTGCTTATTTAGTCAGAAGAGCCTAGCTGGGCCCATACAGAAAAAGATTTGGCCAAGGGCTAACCCTTAGGGTGGGGCTTGGAAGAGAGGCCCCTCCTGCAATATTAGGATAGCAGCCTAGGCCAGGCCTTGGGTCCAAAGCCACAGTTGGCTCTAAGGGTCTGAGCTCCAGCTTTCCTTCAAGAGATGGTATTCCTGGCTAGCATATGGGGCCCTTTTCCCTTTAGGTACACTGGGACCCCACAGGCCAGGGGAATGATGCTGGCGGAAATGACCACATGAGTTCTGGGGACTCTGTTCCACTTTGATTCCAAAGAGAAAGACAAGGCCCTATAACCTTGTAACAGGAGGGAAGGTGGTACCACAACGCTAGAGAAAGATGCCAGCCAGCCAGCCAGCTACCACTGAGAGCACCAAGCTGCTGCTCTACCCTCTGCTTTTCTCGGAACTTATTAGTTCCTGAGGCTGGACCTAGGGTGTGGCAATGGAAGGGATAATGGGGAAGAGTCCTGAGTGGGTGGTGTCCCTGCACCTGAAGCAATTCATAAATGCTTTGTGATACCTGCCTCCAGGGAACACAGAGATGGGAATAGGAGCTCCCTCCCACCCCAGGAGGGAGGGAGGGAGGGAAGAGAGAACCCCACCCACCCAGGGAGGCCATAATTAAGGCAGTGATGCTGAGGTGGGGCTCCTTTTTGGGAGGCCCCTTGTGCTCCCAATTACAGCAGCACTTCCTCATTTTCCACCCTGGGAAAACTTCCATTTCATGATGACTTTAATTCTAAAGCATTCACTATTAAGAACCTTTGAAAGCAGGAGACACCCAGAGTGCAGGTCTGAGGGGCTCACTCACTTCTGTTACCAGAGGCAGAAAGCATGTGCATTAGGCTGGCAAATGGCAAGAACACTCATTCCCCCTCAGCCCAGGAACAGTAGAAGTTCTGAGGCCCTCGGGAGGCAAAGCAACAGCCAGGAAGGATGAAGGCTGGAACAGACAGAGCTCAGTAGAGGATAGGCCCTGGGGGAAGACACAACAGGAAAGAGCCCTGCCCAAGAAATGGGAGGGGCTGGGGCAGCTTAGTTCTCCCCAGCCCTTGGAACAAAAGTCCTTGCACCAGCACCAGCAGAGAATCCCTGAAGAGCAGACTTATGGAAATGATCCCGAGCTCAGCTGATCCACAAGTCACGGGGACACACATGTCCACGCTTTGAGGATTTATCTTTTCCCTGCAACCTCAGCGCTGCCGACATTCATCACAGGCCCAGGATTGTAACTTTGTCAGAAACAAACCAGGCCCGACACTCCGTGTTTAGAAAGAGAATTTTAAAACAGAGTCAAAAGAACGGAAATCAGTTATCTGTCCTCTTCCCGGGCAGGGAGAAAACCTCCTTCCCCACGTTTGAGACTATGACTAGGTGGTGAGGAAGGCAGGCTCAGCACCCCAGCCTTGGGGAAACAGAAAGGGCCCGTCCCAGGCACTCAGCTGGACGCAAGCACAGCCTTTGGGCCACAAGACCTGATGGCCACTGGGTGCTGGTCTGGAAATAAGTCCTCATCTTCCCAGAAATGTGATCTTTTGTCTGCAGCAGCTGGCTGGAGAAGGATTTCAGAAAGGTGTGTGCCTGGAGTACCCAAAGGCATACCCTTCCTTTATCCTTGGCATAGGCCTTACAACACTGAGGAAAGGCCATGGTTTGGCAATGGAGCCTTCAATAGTCTTCATCCCTATAGAACTCAGTGGCTCTTAGGGTGACAGAGGAGACAAGCTAACTTGGGAAGAGTCTTGGTCTTTCAGCTTCTCCCCCACTGAAACACTATATGCTGGGGCCACAGTTCATGGCAAAACACACACACAAACACACTCTCTCTCAAACACACATCTCAACAAGGTGGTGGCAGATAGCTCTGGGTATCGTTGCTCTGGCATTTGCCCACTTGGCATCTCAGCTGTCCTAAAGCTCTTTCCAATTACTTCTCACTCTTTACGGGCTGTGTGGTGAGGCACTCCAGCTTCTACTCTGTCACGCTGATCAAAAAGGCACAGTGTGGGAAAGTCCCCTACTGGGATGGCCGTTGCTTGGAAGCAGGGCAGGCTAAGGGGCCCGCAGCTGCCCAAGGCTGGTGTAGACGTCCTCTGCTCCGCTCAGCTCCTCAAAGATTGGGATCAGGTTCAGCAACTCAGTGTCTGCCATGTCATCAAACCAGGACTGCACAGGCACCTGGTGGGGGGAAGATGTGGTGTCAATCTCCCAACTGCCGCTTCCTCCTCCCTCACCCCAGAGCCCTAGAGGGTGGCTGGGTCTTCCTGGAGGGGTGTACTTCTCTGGTGGAGCCCACAGTTCCAGTCTGCTTCCTCTCCCAATCCCTACCGTGGAGACGTGTCAGGAGCACTCACTGCATTCTCAGGGTGGAAGATGTAAGAAGCAGGTGAGTTGTCCAGGATGAGGGTCTTCCTCAGGTCCCTACCCAGGCGGCTGAGGTCCTTGACGTAGCAGCCCTGGTGGAACACGCAGGACTCACGGAATAGGCGGGCCCGGAACACCCCACACCGATCCAGCAGGTCTGTCACAGGGTCGGCATACTAGGAGGAGAGAAGATGCCTTAGTATGGATGCAGTCCTGGTCCTCCTGTGGCACCCTAGGGACCAAAAGGGAGCTGCTGGACCACCCCTGTGGCCACCACACCCACTCCTGGTTCTTCCCTCTCACCCCTAGGTACCTTGGCCAGGCTGGCAGTGAAGAGAACACATTCAAAGAGTTCCCCCATACGTCTCAGGAACTCATCCACATAAGGCCTCTTGAGCACATACACCTGAGGAAGAGCAGAGCAGCCTGTTGGAAGCCTCCCTGTGATGAAGCTTTGCAGTACGAGGTACCTTCACCAGTTACAGAGAGCAGCAAGGAGCTCTCAACCCCTGCAGCCCAGCCTCTTGGACTACCTGGCTGGAAGCCTGCGGCCCCCTGAGGGTCCACAGACCCTGAGAACTGGCTGTATCCCCTCACCAGGTTTCCAATGGATCAGTGGTCCCAACCTCAACCTGGCGCAGGAAGAAGTGCATACACCTTGTCCCAGAAGCCATCTCTGTTTCCGGCGGCGGACCATCAGCTGCCTCCAGAAACAAGTAATCAAGAATAGGCCTCACAGATGGAAACAGCCTATCCTGGATTACTTGAATCCAGCCACAGCCTCTATGGGAGCTTTCTGTCCTTGGCTCCAACAGGACAGTCTGTCCAGGTCACGATCAGGTAATGAACTGCACCAGGGAGCAGTGACTTTTTCCCCTCAATGGCCCCATTCTAGACAGATACTCTGCCGACTCTTGCTCTGCACCAGATTTTGTGCTTGCTTCTGCCAGCCACCCCTAACACCTGCGTCCACCTTTACGATCTTGCACATTTTGGCAAGTCCTTTGGCTACCTGACCCCCCATCGGTCTGCACTCTATTGCTTCCATGACTCTAGCCTACACAGGTGCTATCAGAACCATTTCCAGAAAGGTCCTTTTTCTTTTTTTATTTTTTAGAGATGGGGTCTTGCTGTGTGAGGCCAGGCTGGTTGTAACTTGTGGGCTCAAGTGTTCCTCCTGCCTCAGCCTCCCAGAGTGCTGGGATGACAGGTGTAAGCCACGGCGCCTGACTCCCAAAGCTCCTTTACCCACATAACTCCCGAGCTCAACGAGAGTCAGCCTGCCGTGACTCTCCCTCCTAGAGTGGGCCTGAACTGGCCACCAACTCACCAGACCCCTCAAGAGCTCTGCAGGAACCCTCTGTTCTAGGCAGCCACAACTTAGCATCTGTTAGCCTGCCATTCCTTTGACCTCCAACAAGCCCCTTCCTCATCCCAGCTATTCATCAAGTCTGGCATCCTTTCACCCACCTTGGGCAGGTAGTGCTCCCTTATTTTAACCTCATCCTTTTAAAAATTATTCATACCCTTCCTTGTTAGCCAGGAGTTCACAGTGTGTATCTGTTTGAAAATATGCCTTCACCTGTTCTACAAGGGTTTAGCACATCCCTATACCCTCAGCTAGACTGTAAAAGGGCTGCTGGACCAAGCCTGGTCCTGACCGGGGCCTGGCAGGTCTTCTGGGCAGGCAAGCTGAGTAAATGGTCTTTCACTAGCAATGTCACATGATCCTTAAGCCGGGACTGCCTGGGCTGCAGGCTGGAGCCTGGTCCGTTTAGATTTGAGTGCTCTTTACATTGACAGACATACATTGAGTACTTCCTCAGGCAGAATCCAATGGAGGGCCCCAGGGAAGGCAGTCAGAGAAGGCTTCACAGAGGAGGAGATGTCTGGGCTGGGGAGGAAGAAAGTCACTAGCTATTCACAGTGGGGGTGTGGGGGGGGAGCATGGGCAAGAGGGCATTCCAAGCAGAGAAAATGGTTACTACTGGTTTCCTTGCCTGTTACAGGAAAAGAGATACCTGGTTAAGGTATCTTAACAGGTATAGATACCTTTCTTAAGGAACAGAGAAATGTAATAAATCATGTTAACAGTGCTGGCCACGTGAGAGGATGGTGGTTAACAAATGATAGCTATTATTATTATTATTAAATAAAATGTAAACTATTTTTTTAAACAGCTTGGTTGCAAAGAGAAAACAAGGGTGACAGCTGGGGGGGATATGGGCTGAAACTCTTTTTTTAAGATGAGAAAGCCTTGAGTGTGAAAGATACCAATAAAAAGGGGAGGCTGGAGTTATAGAAAAGGGATCAGCTGACAGAACGCAAGCCCTGAGACGGGTGGAGGACCCCAGTATGCGTGGGGCAGAAGGCAGACCCCCCACCCTCTGGGCTGGGTGTGGTCGGGCTGGCAGCTCACCTGGTGAGTGGTCCCTTCAATCTCTATAGGCACTATGAAGTCAGCATTGTTGATTGGCTGGAAGGCAGAAAAGTTAATGCTGTCAGCATGGTGGCAAAGAAACATGAGGCCCCCACCATAACCCTAGGTGGGTGGGGAGAAACAGATCTTAGAGACTCCTGGAAGTGCCTCTGGCCACCCCATTAAGGGGTTCTCACCCTAGTTCAAAATGTGATATCCCATTCTGGTTTTCCCTACTCCTTAGCACCTCCACTCTGACAAATTCTACCTGAGCTGAGAGTTTTGGGGCCTGAGTTTCCTGATGAGACAAGCAGGGGCAAGGGCCAAAGGTGATTCAACCACTCTTTTAGCCCTGCACAGAGCCCTGGTGGCTGTCTGTGCTATGTGGCTCAGGGGCAGATGCAGCCTGTTGGGAGTGATTGGAGATAGCAGCCCTGGTGGAACACACAGGGTTCCTACTCAACAGTCTTTAGTGGGGCCTCTAGATACCTGTGACACCAGGGTGGCCAAAATGCCAGAGGCCTGGCCTTTTCCCTTCTAATCTCTCCTCTTTCCTCACCTTTAGCTTCCTTACACAATTGTTGTCAGATTCACAAAAGGGCCCAAGATAAAGGTAGGAAGGGTTCCCCAGACGTTGAGTTACCTTAAATGAGCTATGCACAAGGGTTTCATCGAGGTCAATGACCACACAGATCCTTCCTTGATCTTCCTCTGTCACCTCTGGGAGCAGGCAGGTCCCTGGGATCTAAAACCAAGCCAGGTTGCTGAGATCTGCCCACCAAGAAAGCCCAGTTGTACCCCTTGGCATAACTATGGGAAGAGCTGGGCTGTTTGTGGAGACAATCACCAACCCAAGATAGGCACCTCTTAAAGGCCAGGAAGAGAGAAGGTGGAGTTGTTTCATTGCTTTCAGCCTCCCAATGGGACTATTAAGTGATCTGGACATTGGAGGTGGTGGCCAGGGCTGGTGTGGGATGGACAGCAGCTGTGGGAAGAGGGCATGGAGCACCAGCTGTCCCCTAAAATCTAATGCCTTGCACACAGCAGGCCCTCAACAAATATGGGGAATAAATGGCTTCGCAGGTCAGGGAGGTGGCTGGCCAGGCACCAAGGACTATGCACGTCACCCTGCCCATGGAGCTGGCAGGGATCACAGGGTCCTGGCTTCTGAGTACTTACCAGGCCAGAGTCACGTACCTGGTAGAATTGGTACTGGAGACACTGGAGCAGATCCGACTGAGGAAGAGAAGGAGGCGGTCAGCGCCATCTCACCGCCCTTCCCACCCCATTCAAACCCGCTACTTCTGTCTTAAGCCTGAAGGGCAACTTTCTCCTGCAGACCCAGCCACCTGGAAGCTCCTACCATGTGAAAACTTACTTTTCCTAGGAGTGGGGCAGGAAAAGGGAAAGGCTAGAGCTTCCTTTCCACATTAGGCCTGGTGAAGGATGAAGAAGACAAGTGTCCCTGTTCTCAGTTGACACTGCCTCTCAATTGGACAAAGTGAGGAACAGGGAACTCAAGTAACTGATTCAGGGACACAGAGTCGAGGCAGAACCAAAGTCTGAATTCCTCACAGTGGCAAACTCTCGCTAAGTCCTTAAACTCAGCTTCTCTTTGAGAATATGTTGTTTTCTATGCACTCCTTAGGGGTTATATGGGGGAACAAGCCCTACAAAACATCAAGTAAGCCACACTGTGGGTACCCAAAATGTGAGGGGAGGGAGTGCAGAGAGATCAGCAAGCCCCCCCACCCCAATTTTTGCTAATATAAATATTATGACCGCTGGGCGCAGGGGCTCACACCTATAATCCTAGCACTTTGGGAGGCCAAGGCGGGCGGATCACCTGAGGTCAAGAGTTCGAGACCAGCCTGATCAACATGGAGAAACCTTTTCCATCTCTACTAAAAATACAAAATTAGCCGGGCGTGGTGGCACATGTCTGTAATCCCAGCTACTCGGGAGGCTGAGGCAGGAGAATCGCTTGAACCCGGCAGGCGGAGGTTGCAGCGAGCCAAGATCATGCCATTGCACTCCAGCCTGGGCAACGAGAGCGAAACTCCGTCTCCAAAAAAAAAAAAGAAAGGTTACAGTTTTAAGTGTTCTTAATGAAAACTCTGAAGAAAAATTAAAATCCTAGCACTTAGATAAACAATGTGGCATTCAGTGTACTGCCTTCAAATCTGTGTCAGCAGACTTTTTTCAGAATGCTATATAATTACACACTCTGCCTTTTTACTTAATGTTGCAAGTCAATACTTCTCCATGTTATTGAGAACTCTGTAAAAGCTAATCACTCAGTAATACTGTCATGTTGTATTTTATTTAACCATTTCCCCTACTGCAAAATGCAGTGATTTTTCACTGATGTATGTCTTCAGCCTGGTCTTGAGAAAAACGAAGGACAACCAGACCTCAGTGTTTCAGAGAAGTACTACTGGCTTTTGGGGCAGAATAATTTTTGTTGGTTGGGGCTGGCCCCACCTGTGAAGTACTAGACATATAAAAAATACCCACAAAATCCCAAATGCCTTGCGTGAGTACAGGAGAGAATTACTGACAGGAGTTATTAACAGCATGGTAGTTTCAATTCCTTGGTTCCCTGTAAGTCAGGTAACTTGGAAGTTAGCTTTGCATAGTTGAGAACAACAACACAGGCTTTAGAGCCAGAGAGATCTAAGTTCAAATCCTGACACTACTATTTATCAACCATGAACTCTTCAGGTGCCACATAAACCCTCTCCATAAACCCTTATCTGCAAAGTGTAAATCCTGTGATTTCCTTACAGGGCTGCTGGCTAGATCACATGAGACAATATATGCAAAGCACCTTGCCTAGTTCCTGAAACCTGGAAGGATCAGGATCACAGGGGCCGTCAGAAACCACAGGGACATCTGAATGGCCCATACCGCAAAGGGGAAGGAACAGAAAGGAAATGAACTACTTATGGAAGGATAGAGGAAGGGCCCCTCTCAGCCAGAAATCTTTGCAACCTCAGGCAAGGCTTCCTTGTCTGGTTGCCATCATTGGCAGGGATCTCCCACTAACAGTCCCTTCTTTGCTGGCATCTTACCACCCCAACCCACCTACCTTAGCAATGGTGTTTGCTTCCTCCTTATACGCGGCGAGCTCAGTGGAGGAACTTGACTGGCCAACATGCTGGGCACGAAAACAGCAGAAAAGGGCCTTGAAAATGTTACGTCCACGAGGCTTCTTAGGAGAGGACTTGGAGACCAGGCCTAGGGTGGACAGAATGAGAAGCCTTAGCTCTAGGGACATCAGTTTCTGTCCACAGATACTACCATGCCCATAGCTCTTCCAGTTTGTAAGCTCTACTAGGGCACACAGTATACGGCTGGTGAACAACCACATACAGTTAACAGTAAAACATACATGTTTATTCCAGCCTTTTCTCTTTAAAGCAGGAACGTCAGGAATCTCCATTCTCTGGGTTGGGAGACCTGAGCTACAGAGCATTTATTCTTCATTCCATGGGGGAAGATGAGGCCAGGCACAGAATCAAGGTGTTGTGCTGCTCCAGCTGCAGCCCACTCAAAATTAATTCACGAAGACAAAAATCCTCCCTAACATCAATTCCCAGGAAGGCCATCAGTTCCAGACAATGGAGTAACCTGGTCCCCTTCGAGTTAGTGGAGCTGTAGTTCTGTTCAGCATCAGCTTCCCTAGATACTGGGTCAGGGGAGGCAGAACTGAGCCCAATTTGCCTAAAAACCTCAGGCTAGAGGCTGGGCGCGGTGGCTCACACCTGTAATCCCAGCACTTTGGGAGGCCGAGGCAGGCGGATCACGAGGTCAGGAGATCGAGACCATGCTGGCTAACACGGTGAAACCCTGTCTCTACTAAAAATACAAAAAATTAGCCAGGTGAGGTGGCAGGCGCCTGTAGTCCCAGCTACTCGGGAGGCTGAGGCAGGAGAATGGTGGGAACCCGGGAGGCGGAGCTTGCAGTGAGCCCATATTGCGCTACGGCACTCCAGCCTGGGCAACAGAGTGAGACTCCCTCTCAAAAAAAACAAAAAACAAAAAACAAAAAAAAACCCTTCAGGCTAGAAACAAGAGACTAGGAACTACAGAGCAGCCCCAGCCCCAAGGAAGAAGCTACACTTTTTGTTCACAGTCTTGTCTTCCTCCTCCACTCCAGCAGCTCTCTTTAAGGCCCCCCCACCCCCACCCCAGGATGGGGAGCCTAACTGGTAAAACACAAGATACCATGGATTAGCCCCTTGGAACACACATTTGCAGCCTCAGGTTCTAGGGTGATAGCCTTGCTTCTGGACTGAAGCTGCTTAGTCCTACCTTGATAATTTGGGTGGTGGAAACAAAGTCATTTTAATAGGAGACTTGGCAAGACATCCCCAGAAAGGCCAAGCAGATACAGAAAAAAACTATGAACATTACAGGATCAACTAGAAACGGACTTAAGGATAGCTTTTGCGCTGGGTGTGGTGGCTCATGCCTGTAATCTCAGCACTTTGGGAGGCCGAGGTGGGCGGATCACTAGAGGTCAGAAGTTCGAAACCAGCCTGGCCCACATGGTGAAACCCCGTCTCTACTAAAAATACAAAACAGCTGTGCGTGATGGCATGTGCTTGTAATCTCAGCTACTTGGGAGGCTGAGGTAGGAGAACTGTTTGAACCCAGGAGGTGGAGGTTGCAGTGAGCTGAGATCATGCCACTGCACTCCAGCCTGGCTGACACAGCAAGACTCTGTCTCAAAAAAAAAAAAAAAAAAAAAAAAAGATTATCTTTTGCAAGTTCCTTCTGCTATAGATGAACTTTTCTGATGACTGTTGAGCAAGAGTGGAAAGCTACAATGTGCACTGTGGCCAGGAGGTGGCGCTGCACAACCACTCACAGAATGGTCCTTGGTCCCAGGTCTCTTCTCCAGAGGGTCTTGAGTTTCCCAGAGCCTGAGCCGATGGGCCTAGTGATTAAACCCAAGCCATTCCAGTTTAAAGCACAGGGCAAACTACTGTGCAGAAAAATGGATGCCGGAAATGCCTCTGTCTTTGTGGGGGAAAAACGAAAGCAGAATGTACCACGAAGGACAGACAAACTGCCCTGTGTTATTACTTGGGACAAAGATGAAGGGAAGAGGAAGACAATGTGGTAGGGGCTACCCAGGAGCAACACACCCAGAAAATGCACCAAGGTGACCCTTGCAGAAGTGGATGATGGGAGGGCCATATAACATCCAGTTACTGGGTTGCCAGTGCCCCCTGGAGAGGAGCAGGGGAAGATCAAATTATTCCCCAGGACCAAGGGTGGGAAAATGGCCTTTACACAGCAGCTGGACAAGTACAGTCAGCATCACCCCCTAGGATAAGGGACTCAGCTCTGCCTCAACAGAAAGGCAAAGGACTTCCTGCAGGTGCAGGCTCACCCTCCCCTGCTGGCCGGTCCAGAGCTTGCTCTCTCTCTCTCTCTCTCTCTCTCCCTCTTCCCTGGGTTAGGCCAGATTCCTTAACATTGGTATGGCCATTGGAAACCTTTTAGAAAATGACTGGGCCTTTCCAGCAATTAGCCTAAAAGCCTAGACATCACTTTCAAGCTCCTGGCTCTGGAAGAGGAACCAAGATTTCCAGGGACAGGGATTTTGTCATGAAGTTGTGCTGGGGACATCCCCCAGAGCCCTTTATCAAGGAGAAAAAATTCAGAGCAGAGCCCAGTGCTCAAAGAGACCAGGATAAGCTGGGCGCGGTGGCTCATATAGGAGGACTGCTCAAGCTCAGAAGTTCAAGACCAGCCTGGGCAACATAGTAAGACCTCATCTCAAATTTAAAAAGACAGGCCGGTCGTGGTGGCTCACACCTGTGATCCCAGCACTTTGGGAGGCCGAAGTGGGCAGATTGCCTGAGGTCAGGGGTTTGAGACCAGCCTGGCCAACATCGTGAAACCCCGTCTCTACTAAAAATACAAAAATTAGCTGGGCACAGTGGCGCACACCTGTAGTCCCAGTTACTTGGGATGCTGAGGCAGAAAAATCGCTTGAACCCAGGAGGCAGAGGTTGCAGTGAGCTGAGATCAGGCCACTGCACTCTAGCCTGGGCAACAGAGCGAGACTCCAGCTCAAAAAAAAAAAAAAGGGAAAAGAAAAAGAAAAGTCATCAAGACAGAGGTTCCTTGGATTTTCCCTATTTCTATGCTCAAATTGGAGGGAAAGGACAGCTTCCCCACCTGCCTGTATGGCTCACATTAAATTCTAAGCCCAGGGACTCAGGGCAGACGTTGACACAAAGCTCCAAGACGAAAGCTGAACCATTGCTTTCCCTTTGGTTTATGGTTTCTTCATGCAGAACCACAATCAGAGGCTTAACCCGGGCACAGAGCCTTTTTTAAAAGGCCACACAGCCTGGGCTTTTCCTGAAGAGAGGCTGTCAGGAATGCACTCAGCATCTTAGTGACAGACGCTGTGAAGGCTGAGTAATCCTGAGAGGTTGGGGGGGCGGTGAAAGGGGCAGCTGGCTGGGGGTATGGAAAGGCCTGGCTTGTGCCCGCTGCAGGGAGCCCAACAGGCAGAAACGCCTCAGTCCTAAACAGGGAGGGAGCTTGGACTCTGCAGGAGATGAGGGTCTTCTCAAAAACACAATGTGGCCGGCAGCCCCTGGGCCTCTGAGCCCACAAATGCCTTGAACTTGGGGGCAGGAGCTTGAAGCAGAGTACCTCAGACCCACAACAGCAAGGTCAACACCTCAGGCATCCGTCATTCCCCACTCCCCTGATGGGGTCCTGCTTCCCTCCAATCCTTTTCCAGGCTGGCTGTCCTCCTTACCTTTCTAAATACTACTCCAGAGAATTCATCAGAATGCATCAGCCTCTCCCAGCATGGCTGCCTCCCTGCAAGGCCCACAATGGCCGCAACTCAGTGCATTCATCAGCCTCTGTGACCCTCTGCATACCAGGCACTCAGTAACTTTGGCTGAGTAAATGACTCCAGGGTCCTCCAGGGCCTGTCACGACTGCAGAGCCAGGACCTGGGGAAGCCCCCACTAATTTGCAACAGCCCGGAAGAGTTAGATAGAGAAGCCTCCTTTATGTGAGGAAAGGAAGGTGAACACTGAGGGAGCTGGGGCCCTGAGGCAAGCCACTGAGTCTTTCTAGGCCACCGCCATGTTTACTGAGCATCACGGATGTGCCAGGCCTGCGTTAGACACTTGACATCATTAGCCTCATTTAATCCTTACTATTAACACTTTGGTAGGCACTAGTTCTCCACTTTACAGAAGGGAAACTAAAGCACAGAGAGGTTAAGTAACCTGGCTCACGGTCATGCAGGTAGTATGATAGCAGAGCCAGGATTCGAACCCAGATCTGCCTGAACCCAGAGCCCAGGCTCTTAACCATTACCCTGTATAGGGTCTCATACACATTTACTCATGCAACAAATGGGAGGTGTAGGGGCACTCTCAAGGTCTCTTCTGGATAACTTTTTTTTTTTTTCTTTCGGAGACAAGAGTCTCATTCTGTTGCCCAGGCTGAAGTACAGTGGTATAATCATGGCTCACTGCAGCCTCGATGTCCCAGGCTCAAGCAATCCTCCTACCTCAGCCTCTCAAGTAGCTAGGACTACAGTCTTCTTGGGAACTTTTGCTCTCTGCCTCTCTAGGATGAGCTGGTAAAGGACCAGTCTGAGGTCTAGCGCCTGGCCCTTGCCCCAGGTTTTCTTGGGCAGGCTGTCAAAGTTGGAAGGGGTAAAACAGCGCAAGGTTCTGGGATTCCACTCCAGGGAATCCACCCCCACCCCTGCCTGGACCTGCTGTGACCAGCAGATACCTCTGGGAGATCAAGATAACAATGGGGGGAGAGGAAGGAGGAGGGGCTGGAGCCAGGAGCTTTGGTCCAAGACCTGCACTGTTCCTTGGGTTTAAGGGTGAGGGAACCACAGAGTTCAGAGAGGGATCTGAAACTTGTGTCAAAGAGCCTTTCACATGGTTCCTTTGAGCCAGCACTCAGCATTGTGTCCTTGACAGCCAGGTGCAGGCCAGCCCCTACCCATCTGTGTGTGATGGGGAGGGGCACAGCCTGCCCTTCCAGGAGAGGAACACTGGGCACAAGATGATTTACAGGCCCACAGGGATTTCCTTCTTTAAAAAAAAAGAAAACAGAGGCCAGGCGTGGTGGCTCATGCTTGTAATCCCAGCACTTTGGGAGGCCGAGGCAGGCAGATCACCTGAGGTTGGGAGTTCGAGACCAGCCTGACCAACATGGAGAAACCCTGTCTTAGCCTGGAGTGGTGGCTCACGCCTGTAATCCCAACATGTTGGGAGGCCAAGGCAGGCAGATCACCTGGGATTGGGAGTTCAAGACCACCCTGACCAACATGGAGACACCCGGTCTCTACTAAAAATACAAAATTAGCTGGGCGTGGTGGCGCATGCCTGTAATCCCAGCTACTCGGGAGGCTGAGGCAGGAGAATCGCTTGAACCCGGGAGGTGGAGGGTGCAGTGAGCCGGAGATCGCACCAGTGCACTCCAGCCTGAGCAACAAGAGCAAAACTCCGTCTCAAAAAAAAAGAAAAAAGAAAAAGAAAAAAAAAGAAAAACCTCGTTTCTACTAAAAATACAAAATTAGCCAGGCGTGGTGGTGCATGCCTGTAATCCTAGCTACTAGGGAGGCTGAGGCAGGAGAACTGCTTGAACCCAGGAGGTGGAGGTTGCGGTGAGCCAAGATCACGCCATTGCACTCCAGCCTGGGCAACATGAGCGAAACTCCATCTACAAAAAAAAAAAAAAAAAAAAAAAGGATGGGGCCTTGAACTCCTGGGCTCAAGCGATCCTGCCTCATCCTCCCGAAGTGCTAGGATTACAGGTGTGAGCCATTATGCCTGGTCCACACAGGAAATTCATTGCACATGGTTTCCCCAACCAGGAAGGGCAGGACTCCAGCAGATGCCATGTAGCCCCAGGACAAGCTGCTTTCCCTCCTTCATTCCCTGCTACCCTCTGTGGACATCCAGCCCTCCTCTCCTGCCCAGATGCAGACGTGCTTCTGTCTTCCCTGCCCCAAACATTTGGTTTGGGGCTAGATGTCTGAGAGGACCAGCACAGACCCAATGAGGGAAGCAGCTCTGGCTTAAGAAGAAAGTGAGCTGGTGGCTGAAGACAGGGAAGCCAGGCCAGCCCTCCAGCTCACTGCTGTGAGGCTTCCTACTGAGGCAGGGTGTGAGGAGAAGAGGGGATGTGAGGAGTATGCCCCCACTGGGGATCATCAGGGCTGAGGTCCGGGCTCTGCCAGTTACTGACTCAGCCACACAGCCTTCTGGAGCCTTAGTTTCCTCATCCATAAACTGGGATAACAGCAAGCCCTCACTCAGGACTGAAAGGATAAACGAAGTTAGAGTAAGGCACTGTGCGAACTCTAGAGCTAAATGCTGTGCTTGTTTTAATTAATTATCCAAGGGGAGAGGACCACTAATTGGCAACATCATGGGCCTCATTCCAGGAGGCCAGCAACAGCTCAGGAGCCCTCCCACCATCATCACGTGGATGAAGCCCAAGAAGACGAGGGAAAGGTGCCTGAGAGCTCTACTATGAGCAGGTTTCAGAAAGTCAAAACAGCCCCTATACCTTCTCCCCAATCCACAACAAAATTTGTTTTCCAGCTCACAAACTCCCTGACTAGGTATTCTGTGAAAAATAAAAGCAAGTAAGACTGTTTCACTTGAGACAAAAATCACCATCTCCCCTGGTATTCACCCCCACCACCCTCAAGAAGTACCAGGTGAGGACACTATTTGCCTCTGCCTCTTAAGAAGCATATGCATGGGCCGGGGGAGGTGGCTCAAGCCTGTAATCTCAGCACTTCGGGAGGCCGAGCCTGGTGGATCACTAGAGCCCAGGAGTTCAAGACCAGCCTGAGCAACATGGCAAAATCCTGTTCTACAAAAAAAAAAATTAGCCAGGTGCACCTGTAGTCCCAGTTTGGCAGGCTGAAGTGGGAGAATCACCTGATCACCTGAGCCCAGGAGTTCGAGGCTGTAGTGAGCTGTGACTGCACCACTGCACACCAGCCTGGGTGACTGAGACCTTGTCTCAAAAAAAAAAAAAAAAAAAAAGCGTGTGCATGTACTAACACGTGAACACATGCACACATACACACAAATGAAGACCAGAGTGACCAGGGCAACAGTATTTTTAATCTTCTCCTGAAGGTCAGGTCCAGATACCACTTTTGTCAACAACACAGCTTTGTGTCCCAGCAAAGGAACTTCTCACACATCTGCCTGGCATTTGGCAGAAGGTAACCTCTGAGGCAATCAGATTTTAACAAGCCCATTCACGTAGAAAGTTGCTTTCTTTTTTGGTTCATCCCCAGAAGTACTTCCTTCCCCACCACCTCCCATCCCCCACAGCAAAGGACTTAGCCTTAGCCTGGCTATCACTATAAAATGGCCCCTCTGAGGGGCCTCCTTCCTCTCAGCTATTGGAGGAAGGAGAGTATTTGGAGCATTTCCGGCCCTTCTTGGCCGGCTGCCTGAACCCTGCAGCCAAGACACATTTGACTGGGACTCCCCCATGGAGAGAAGTCCTCCCAGGTCCTCTGCAAGGGGCATCTGTGCCTTGGCTATGGACATACCCTAAAGTGCCAGGTGGACGGAAGAGCTCCTGGGACCAGCAGGTGAGTCGGCAGGGAACAAAAGAGAGTGGGATGCCTAGGTAGCCCCCAAAAGACTGCAAACAATGGGGAGGGTGTACTGCTTTCACACCCGGCCACTGACACTGTTCTCTACTGCTAACAAGTAAGGCAGGGCCGGACCCAGCTTAGCACTGGCTCCCAAAGTTCCAAAAAGTAACTGTGAACTAACTGCACGGACATTTTTTGAAAAAAGCAGTTTTACACTTTGGGAGGCAAAGGCGGTGGGGATCACTTGAGATCAGGAGTTCGAGACCAGCATGGCCAATATGGTGAAACCCCATCTCTACTAAAAATGCAAAAACTAGCCGGGTGTGGTAGTGAGCTGCTGTAATCCCGGCTACTCTAGAGGCTGAGGCACGAGAATCACTTGAATCCAAGAGGTGGAGGTTGCAGTGAGCCAAGATCATACCACTGCACTCCAGCCTGGGAGACAGAGTTTCACTTTTTTTTTTAAATAAAATTAAATTTTTAATTTAATAAAATTAAATTTAATTTAAAAAAGCAGTTTTAGCCATGCTGTTTGGTTCATACCAGCATGTTGTATGCTGGTGCAGGGAGGGCACCAGCAACTGGGGCAGTCCTACCTAAGCCAGTGTCTCCATTAGTTCCCTTTCCCTGGGCAGCTCCCTACATGGCTGTCTCTTCTTTCAGACCTGAGTCCTTAATGCCACCTGTGGGGCGAGGGTCACAGGTCACACACTTTCTTGTCTCTCCCCCTTCAGCAGTCTGTTCTCTGACCTCAGCTAGAGAGGTCAGAGGACTCGGTTTTGGGAGCAGGGGACTTCTGGCAACTTCTAAAGGATGCTGATTTCAGAATCAGCCTCTAAAGGAGTTATTCCCAAAACACCCTCCTGGGCAGCTCTAACATACTTTAAAAACGTGCTGGGTTGGGGTGGGCCTCCAGAAGTAGTAGGTCCTGGATCAGAGACAGAGGAGGCATTTCCTCATAGACAAGTCAGCTGCAGGCTCAGCCCTGCAAGCCCCACTCCACAGGGCTCTTGGGGGATGTCAGGAAGTGATATAATAGCCCAAGGGGAGCAGGGACAAGCCTGAGATGCCATCCAAGAAAACTCAAAGGGCTGGATCCTGCCCCTGCCTCAGCAGGAGACCCTGCCCTATGTAGCACCAGCCAGAGCAAAGATTGTTAAGGGACTGGAAACCACACTTGCCCACCTGGAGTTCAACCCCTCCGTCCCCTTAAGGAGGTGTAGAACAAGCCCCTGTGGGAGGGGCTACACACAGACACCCTCTCAGTGAGTGTTTCAAGTTCCTGCCTTGGTGCTGTACCCTTGACTCCTGGAATGCTTGGATACAGTTGAAGCCTAGGAAGAATCCAGTGCTTCTTTCCCTTCCAGGTATGTAGGCCTGCTTTAGGTTGATACAAACGTGAGCTGGAGAAAGTAGTGAGGACACAGGACAAAGCAAGGGTATCTGTTCTGACCAGGGAACAATACATAAGGCACCTAGACTTGAGTTCGAATCTAGGCTCTGCCATGTGTAAGGTATGCAGCCATGGGCCTCAGTTTCTTCATCTGCAAAACGGGAAGACTACCTATTTCTCAGTGTCAGAATTATGGGGAGCTCAGGGAGAGTCCTGGTCCTAACAAAAGCTTGGTAAGTGTCAACTGCTACTCATTAAGCGTAGAGCACTTTCATACTCCTACCTCAGTCCCCGTTTCAAAATGTTCACATTAAAGGGACCATAGAGATTTCTTCTAACTCATTTCAGAGGTAGTAACGGCCAAACCGGAAATGATGTTTTCCGGGACTCCACAAAAACCAATCACTTGCACAAACACATACACACTCATTGAGGCTGGCCAACCAGTTCCTCCTTCATGTGGCTGGCCTCTGCAGAAGGACTGGAAGGAGTCTGCCAGGGAGGCACCCATCTCCAGGAACATTCGCCTTCTCCCCCTACACCCCTCAGCTTCACCTAGGACCAGCCAAGTTGTATAGGTGAGTCCACTTGAGAAAGCACTGATCTAGACATCAGGAAACCCAGCTCTTGCTCCAGTTCAGCTTCTCAACAGTTCCGTGGCCTTGCTAGGGCACAATTCTCTGGGGTTCAGTTTCCTCATAAGTCAATCTGGAAAGGTTTCCCCTGCATGGTCCCTTAAAAGGTGGCTTTACCTGAAGCATGCACCTGAAGCATGAACTCAAAGGCACTCAAAAAAGTGAAATGCCAGACAATGCAAATGTCTGGCTGACACTAGCCATGTACCCTTGGGCAAAGTCCTTCCCCTCTCTCTGTGAAAGTTTTCTTTATCTGCAGGGTGGGCGCGGTGGCTCACGCCTGTAATCCTGACACTTTGGGAGGCCGAGGCCGGCGGATCACGAGGTCAGGAGATCGAGACCATCCTGGCTAACACAGTGAAACCCCATTGCTACTAAAAATAAAAAACAAATTAGCCAAACGTGGTGGTGGGCGCCTGTAGTGTAGTGCCAGCTACTCCGGAGGTTGAGGCAGGAGAATGGCATGAACCCGGGAGGTGGAGCTTGCAGTGAGCCGAGATTGTGCCACTGCACCCCAACCTGGGCGACAGAGCGAGACTCCTTGTCAAAAAAAAGAGAAAGTTTTCTTTATCTGTTAAGTGAGGTTAATTCCTCTTACCGGAAAGGAAAAGTTGTCAGGAGAACTAAGTGAGATACTAGATACAAAATGCTAGGAATAGTACCTCGCCTATGGCAAGTACTCTATAAATACTGGCTATAACCTTTACTGGGTAAACAAGGATGGATCATTACTCTGTCCATTTACTCTGAAAACTTTAGGACTCCTCTTGAAGAGCCACAGATCTTTAACAAACAGTAAAACTGGACCACCAAGAGGAATTTTCCTGCTCGGGGCAAAACAGGCAGTTGGGGCCACTGCTGTGCCTACCTGGCTCTTCTCCAGGGGCACCTGTCAGAGCCACAAGGAGCATTTGGAACACATGCATGCCTGACCCACCTGCCCGTGAGCTGATTCAGTAGATCCCAGGTGGGGGGTCTGTATTTTTAGCAAGTGTCACAGGAGACTCTGATGTGTGTCCCTGGCTGAGAACCAACAACTAAAGGTGCCAGGGTCTCTGACTAACCCAGGGCTAGAAGGCAATTCAGCCAAAGTCCCCTTGGCCCCTCTCCCCACCATACCTGACTGGCTCAGTGTTTCTGTAAGCCTTGGAGGACTCATGCCCAGGATCCGGTTTTCTTCTCTAGGGATAGTTCTATGTGATGTGAGACAGAAAACCTGGGTCTGCTGTCTCTACCTGCAGGCCCCTGTTCCTGTGAAAGAGGGGTCCTAGCTCTATTCTGCTGTGGGAACAGAACAGCTGGGATCTACTATCCAGGAAGCCTTCCACAGGCAATTTGAGCCTTTCCATGAGTCTAGTCTGCTTGGCTGTCACTGGGACTGGGGCCATATTTCTTCCCTGGGAAAAGTGCAGGTGGGAAAGTGCAAATTCAACAGGATGGAAAAAGCTATGGCAAGAAATAAAAGAAAGTATAGAATAAAAAGAGAGTAAGAGCAAAGTCTGATTTGGGGGGATGGGGGTTGGGGAAGGACTAGAGCACCTAGGAGGGAAATGGAAAGGTCAGATCCACTCAGAGATCAGGTTCAAGGCTAACTCCTAGAATAGCTAACATAAAACAGGGCATACACACTTTTGCCTAGAGGGAGGCTGTGGCGCTCACTGGAGTACCCTGTGATAACAGATCCTGGTGCAGGCATACTCAGACCTGAAGGGCTAGGCATTTTGCCAAACAAAGAAACTCCATTCTATTTGGTCTCTGGTCCAGAGATGCTTCCAGTTTTAAGAAGTCAACTTATCCACTTTAATTTCTAGTAGTTTCTTCGTAAGATTTGTATGTTAATGTGCTCATCTGCATCCCAGTTCAGAACTACTCCTCCATTTCAGGAGAGAGAGGGAAATATGTCAGGGCCACACCCAATCCCACGTCCCCAAGACAAGCGAGTTAATTCCATGCTTCCCAGAGCTGGCTAGACTAAGACAAGATGAAAAGCAGATCAGTGCTGCTTTTGTACTTTCTCAATGTTGGACCCTAAAACCACAGCAAAAAACAAATAGCTTAAGAACATCTATTTCTCTTCAAACCCCATTTTCTTTTTCCCCTCTTACTAAAATTACCTAAAAGAAACCTCAATTTCTCTGAATTCATTAACTCTCAAAGCAAACAGTGAGAGAATGTAGCATACAGTTGTCTTGAATATTCGTTATATCCATATTTGAGAACCTCTAAGGAGGTTTAGACTTTAGAGATTTAGACTTTAGAGACTCAGAGGGGGCACATGCCTGGCCTTCTCCCACCCCCAGATGCCCAGGCATCAGACACAATGGTAAAAGTCCCAAAGCCCAGGCAGATAAAATCACATCCCAAGTCACATGACACAAAGAAGGGGTCTGTGCAGCAAGGCTCTTTGTAAGCCTCAGAGGTTGATCCTTCCAGAAGGCCCAAGCCCCCACAGTCAGTGTCCCCTCTGACCCCTGGCCACCTGTCTTGAAAACTAAAACCCACAAGACTACGTGCTGTTTACACGGTGTCCTTGGGGGAATGGAGGAAGGCGAACAGAGTCGTCTCACTATGTAAAAAAGGAGGACGTTAATATTTATCAAGCACCTACTAGGTATAATAGAAGAGTAGATATCATTATTACTATTTTATAGATAAGTTACTAAAGTGATTTATCAAGTGATTTATCAAGTCTCACTGTGAATAGGAAAAGAAGGGATTTGAACCCAGGTCTGAAGCAATTTTGCTTCAGAAACAATGCTTTGAAGTAACAATGAAAACTTTAACCCCGACCCTGGTCCTACTTCATCCAATTTAAGAACCAAACTGACCATGATGGGAATAAAAGACAATACCCCAAATTACCCAAAAACTACCAGGAAAAAAAAAATGGAGGAAGAAGAGGAAGGGAAGCTATGTATTGATATGTACACACATACACACATAATCCCATATATATTTACATATTGCTTTTGTTTCCCATACTTATTTATAAACATTTTAATTCTCCACAGGTTGGGAGCATCAATTCACGTTGGCTAGAAATGTGACTTCTTTAGTATTTACCATTTTAACAAAATCCATGATAAGTGATTTGGAAGGTCCCATGGAGAGGATGAAATGACACCTTTCTGTTACCCAGTTTCTTTAAGACCTCCATGGTTGAGAAGAGAGGACAAAGGAACACCCCCACCTCTGCCATCCTCCGAGGGATTTTTCACAGCAATTCCAGTGCTGCTCAGTGGAAAGCTCCGCAAGTCAACTGCAAACCCCCAGCCCCAGATATTAGACATTTACAAACTTTGTTGCTGATTTATCAGCACTCTTCTGCGATTTTGGGGGCAGGAGCAAACACAAGCTTAAGTCACCACACAGGCTCCAACCCTTACCCCAAGATGGGGGAAAAACTCCAAAGGAGATGCAGGAGGGAGCCTCAGCAGTCACTGTGAGAGCACAAAGAGGCCAAGACCCAGGGTAGGCAAAGGAAGGTGAGAGGCACCAGCAGGGCAGGAGGAGGAGTCAGCTATAAACATGGAGGCTTCCCGCCCCCCACATAGCAAGATATGGAAGGAAGCTTCCAGCAAGATTCATGTCTAAGCTTTTCAAGTTAAAGTCTTGGCTACATCTACAATGAAGGGTGCCTGAACAACTTCTTGAGGGAATAAGGCAGAATTTCCCCCTTATGCGGATAACAAAAGAGCTAGCCACCCTGAAAACTTGCCACATCCCAATTTTCAGAGATGGTCAGTCTCTCAGAAGAATCCTTGCGATTAGCTATCAGAACCTGTCCAGTTCCGCATGTGAGAAGGTAATCCAAGGCATCATCGAGAGGAAGGGGCATCAGGATTCATGGACAACAAAAAAATCTCTGATTCCTCCAAAAGGCGTGTGGGTCAGAGAGCTCCCAAAGAGGCTGCCTCCACCAGTTCTCATTTCACGTTGGGGGGTTACAGGGTGGGTCTTGTTTTCTTGGCTTTTCCCCATCTAATCCAAAAGCCAAGGTCACAACCTCTTAGCAATGGGGTGACAATCTCATATAGAGCTGCAGTAAACAGCCATTCTTGCCAAGCTGATATTAACATTTCTTTTTTCTTTTTGATGTTACACACAATCCTGTCCTTGCTGTACCAGAAAGCCATTTCACCCATCTGTCTGGGAAGATGATCCAATTTTGGTGCTTTTATCATCAATGCTTTCAGCAACTTTGTTCTACTTCCCCTACTGTAATTACTTTTGAATCATCAACACACCCAGACAGCCTTAAACCTCAGAGAACAGAATGCTAAAAAAGAAAAACAAAAATCTGCAATGGCAAGTAACTTCACTAAATAGCCACCCAAACTAGGAGCAATTTGTTTCTTTCCAGAAATTTACTTATTAATAATAAGTACCTCACACTCCTTCTTCCCCTTTTTCCAAAGGCAGGCAAGGCATGGAGATGGGATGTTATGGACAGGAGGGAGTGGGGAGAAGCAGGAACTCCAAAAGGAGCTAATTAAAACGTCTGCTTCCCCAGTCCCCCAGCTTTTGTTTTTTGTTTTGTTTTGAAGATGTAGGTTTTGTTTGTAAATGATGTGGGACTGAGAAAGTTGGTTGAGTGGCTGATGGGTGCCTAAGCAGCCCAGGAAGAAAGTATGCCCTCTCTGGAATGCAATCAAATTACATGGGGAGGGGCTGGGGAGGGGCCGGGCGCGGTGGCTCAGGCCTGTAATCCCAGCACTTTGGGAGCCTGAAGCGGGCTGATCACCTCAGGAGTGAAGACCAGCCTGGACAATTGGCGAAACCCGTCTGTACTAAAAATACAAAAAAATTAGCCAGGCGTGATGGCGCGCGCCTGTAATCCCAGCTACTCGGGAGGCTGAGGCAGGAGAATTGCTCGAATCTGGGAGGCGGAGGCTGCAGTGAGCTGAGATCACGCCACTGCACTCTAGCTTGGGCAACAGAGTGAGGCTCCGTCTCAATTAAAAAATAAAAATAAAAAATTACATGGGGAGGGACAGACTCAGTGGCTGCTAGCTTAAACCACACACACAAAAAAAGGGAAACATTAACTCCAAGAAAATCCAACACCAGCAACTTAACACTGCCAAGCCAGTTGCTTTGCTTTCTGCTGTTATCTATTCTGTGGCCTGCCATTCACCCTGGTGGATGAAACTTCCAGCTCTGATTTCTACGATGCCCCGGCGCAGTCCACCTATCCCTTACTCCTTGCGTGGTCTCACGATGCCCAAGGCACACTCCAGGGCACAGGGCTCCTCCCCCTATTCATCACCACTGCCCCCTCTTGAATCCCCCCACATCTGGATTTCTTCCCCTCTGGCTAGCTCTTAGGGCCTTTTCCTGAGATGAGTTTGGGAAGGGAGTGGGAAGAGTCAGGAGTGAGCTATGAACACACGCAGCCTCCCTCCCTTTTTCAGCCGTCAGCACAGTTGAGCAGCCAGCAGAGGCGGTGAAGTTGCCGCCTGGGTCACAGTCTGGTTAGTGATGCAGCCAGGAGAGCAGAAATCATGGCAACACCGAGGTCAGGGAGGCTGGAGCCTTCTGGGGGGTTGGGATCTGAGTAGGCCAGGCTCATCCCTCCTCAGGGCAGGCTTATTTAAAGTCCGGCCAGTGATGCAAGAGGAACACACTGCCCCCTCCCCCACCCCTAACCCCCTCCCAGCTCCTCTCGTTCCACTGGGAAATTTGGGAGAGGCTGACACCACCAACTCAGCGTCTTTGCTCCTAGGGAAGTTGGGGGAGCTCCTTGGAACGTGAACCCCAGGAATTAGTGACCTGCTGACTAATGTTGCCAAACGGGTAGACGTGGGGCACACAAGGCCCCGAAGCTGGCCGCCCACCAGGCTCTAGGCCTCAGTGTTCAACTGCAGCACCGGCCCCTCGCGCTCTGTGGAGGAGGGGCGGGAGCGCTACGGATTCCGCCCCAGGAGCCAGCTCCCGCCCCAGCCTCCGGGGCCAGGTGGCCCGGGTCCGGCGGCTCTCCAGAGAAACGCCACACTCGTCCTTACACCCCGCGGAAATTCTGCCGCTATTTTGGACACATTCCTCAAGGCCAGAAGAACGTGGCGGAGGGGGAAAAGAGTTTCGAGTCCCCCACTGTGACCAAACTAAGAGGTTCCACCCTCGCTCCCCAGCTTTCTCCCGCCCCGGGAGAGGCCTCGGCCGCCGCCTCACCCCGGCGAGGGCCTGCGGGCCCCCTTGCGCCCCCACCTGACACTCTGGAAGGCGGGGGCCGCCAGCCCCTGCCCACAGAGAACTCGCACTTTTTCGCTGCGCGATTCAGAACCACGCCGGGTCTGATGCCATCCGGCGAATTATGTAACCAGGGACACCGCTCCCGAGCTAAACAAACGCGGCTCTGTGTGTGCAGCGGCGGCCCCGGGGGAGCGCACCGGGCAGGGAGGGGCTCTGGCCGGGCCTCGGAGTCGGGCTTGTTTGCTCAGCGAAACTAGCCAGAGGCAGCCGGGAGGGAGCCCGGCGCCGCCAATGTCCCGGGGCCCGCGCTGAGCCGGGGACCCGCCACGTCTGGTCTGCCAGGGCCCGGGCCCCTCCCCCACCGCGACCGCCCCCGCCTCCAAGTGGTGAACTTGGTCCCAAGTCCCGCCGGACGCCGTCACCGCCAGCTAGCTGCCGGAGCGACCTCGGGCTTGGGGGGCCTGGAAGTACTGGATTCCAGTCCCGGCTGCGTTCCATCTGGGGGTCCCTCCGTCACCTTCCTAACCCCTCCCCGCGATCCCAGGGCAGCCGCGCGCGGCTGTGAGGGAAAGTGACGACCCTATCCCCCAACTCCGAGGGGACGGACGCGGAGTGGCCCAGTGCTTCGAGAGCGATCCCTCCGTCTCTCAATCCCGAGGGGAGGGGTTGCGGGAAAGGGTGACAGCTGCGCCGAAGACGCCCCTTCCCCTAGGGCGCCGGGATCCCGGGTCCCGTGCAGCCCCCACGGAGGTCTGAGTGCCAGCCGGGATGCGGGGGCGGATGGACCGAAGGGGTCCAGTCGGGATCACTGGCTCTGAGCCCGGGAGGTCAAGGGCCGAGACCTGGGGTTCGGGGCTGTGCTAGCCCCCTCCTCGCCCGGGGGCGACGCAAAGTTTTGGGAAGTTGCTGCCCCTACCTTGCTTGGTGAGCACCAGGGCGTCTTCCCTCCGCGCCTGGGTGATGATGGAGCCGTGTTCCATCTAACAATCCCGCGGGCCCGGGCTGGCTGGGCGGGAGGACGGGCGGGCGCGCGGGCTGGGCTGGGCTGGGGGGCCTGGGCGGGGGCCCGCTCCAGCTCCCGAGATTCCGACTTCCACAGCTGTTCACATCCCCCCTCTCGTTTCCTCCCCGGGCCGGGAAGGTAGGCGGCCTGTACAGAGGGCGGGCGGCCCGGGCAACGGCTCCCCCGGGTGCCCCCGGCCCCGATCCCCCGGCGGCAGCTCCGGGCTCCTCAGTTTGGGTCCAACATGGAGAATCCGGAGCGAAAACAAGAGGAGGAAATGGGACACGGGGCGGTTTCCAGGCTCCCCCCTCCCCTCCGTACTCCAGATAAACAACCCGCGGCTGCAGCGCCCACCCCCGCGCCTCCCGGATCTCGACTCGGCCTCTTCACGGCCCACTGGAGCTTCCCGCTCCGGGGCTGCGTCCTAGGCCCCGGGACCCTCCACCTGTGAGCGACCGGGGCTTCGGACAGTCCGGAGCTTTGCTATTTTGTTACGGAAAAAGCGAATCCTCAAGGGGGGTGGGGTGGCGGGCGGGCGGGCTGGCGGGCGGGCTGGCGGGGGAGACTTGAAACCGCTCCGGTGCTCCGATTGGCTCTCTTGGAGAAAAGGGGCGTGGCCCCTCCTTACTATGCGGTGAGAGGACCTAACAACATTCCAGGCGCCACGGCCACGCCCCCGGGCCACTCCTCCATCGCCAGACTGCGGCCTCCCAGTCTCCTCGGCCACACCCCCTTCCCAACTATTTAAAAGGCCACTCCAAAGCTCACGTTTCTGTCCTCAGTGGTGGGGTGTTCTTGTCTCGGTGGCTGCACTCGGGGAAAGTGGAATGGTTCTGCCCTTCAGGGGTGACCAGGACAAGCCGCTGAGCCTAACCGGACTCCGGCAGGGGATGGGGCGGATCGGAAGTTACCTTACCCCTTGCTTGGCCCTCGAATCAAGGACCTACCAAGTTACATAAAAGTACAACCGTCGAGGCCGGGCGCGGTGGCTTACGCCTGTAATCCCAGCATTTTGGAAGGCCGTGGTGGGTGGATCACGAGATCAGGAGTTCAAGACCAGTCTGGTCAAGATGGTGAAACTCCGTCTCTACTAAAAATACTTAAAAAAAAAAAAAAAAAAAAAAAAGCCGGGCGTGGTGGCGGTCACCTGTAATCCCAGCTACTTGGGAGGCTGAGGCAGAGAATTGCTTGAACCCGGGAGGCGGAGATTGCAGTTAGCCGAGATCGTGCCACTGCACTCCAGCGTAGACGACAGAGCGAGCCTCCGTCTCAAAAAAAAAAAAAAAAAAAAAAAAAAGTACAACCTTCGAATCCCGAAAGGGGTGTATGCGTGTGGGCGGACCTAGGACTCCAGAGTACAAGAGCTGCAACTGACCTCAGGACTGTGTCACCCCCAACACTGAAAATGAGACCTGAGGTGCTGGGCTTTCCTCACAGCCAACGACTTACTCCAATTTAAGCAGCCCCGACTCCTCCCCTCCACCCTACCTTCCTCATCCTACCCCTCTCTCTGCCCCCACCGTCCCAGCTTCCTTTAGATGAATGGAGGTCTCTCAGGGAGGAGCTTCAGCTTTGTGGACTCAGACTGCCCTCCCCACTTGCTCTTTAGGCCTCAGGACATGCTCCGCTGGCTATGGCTCCTGGAGTCTCTGCTCAAGGTTGTAGGTGCTTTTGCTCCCCAGAGGCAGTAGCTCCAGAAAGGTTGGTTTCAGGTCAAAATCAGGTCTTTTCCAGTGATCTACATCTGTCCACAGGTGACACAGGCTGCCTTGGGACAATGGTAGCTGTTCGAGTCAAGGCCAGCAAGAGTGGTGCAGAGTGAGATTGCACTGGGTGACTTCTGAGCTAAATCCAACCCTAATATTCTGTGATTCAATGGCACTCACCCTGCCAGGGAAGGGGCTTCCTTCCTGCTGCAGTTCCCATTGCCCAACATGCATCAGGTCTTACCCATGGTTAGAGGACAACTAGGTCACAGCTAAACTTGCCAGGTACTATCAGACACCTGCTCCCTATGGTCCCTTCCTCATGAGGACAGGTGAGGTCATGATCTGCATATGCCTGTGTGCCATACAGTGATCATGTGTGCCTGTTTCTTTCTGCTGTTCCTACGCACGTATACAAAACCTTTTTATATAACACCATTTTAATGGAAATGCTGTTTTTCCAAAATGAAAGTGGCTGTTACAGATCTGAATGATGCTTATGTAACTTTAAACACTGAATTTGGGTAGATCTTAATTCATTAACAGAAAGGGAAACGGAGGAGTTCTGACATACCCACCTCCCATCATTAAAACAATAGGATCTTTAAGGTAAATCTTCAACAGTCAGGTTGCTAGGGGGGCCTTTTAGACCCTGCCCCTGCTGTCTTTTAAGGTAGAATAGTTACAGTGGGAGCAATGCAAGCAGGAGCTGAGGACTGAAGATTGAGGGGGGCCTGCTACCCAGAGCACTGTAGGGCAGGACACTTCATTATGCTTCCATTTCCTCATCCATAGAGACAATACCTCCCCTTTTGTAATTTACAAAGTGCTTTCACGTACTAATCTGTCTCATTTGATCTGTCACTTCTTTGAGGTTGATAGAGCAGATACTGTGCCCATTTTTATAGATGCCTGTTTTGTAAATGAGGAATCAGGGTCTGGGAAGGTTAATTGACTCACCTGAGACCTCACGGCTTGTTAAGGAGACAGGATGTCTTTGGACTTTAAGACTAGAACCCAGGCCGGGCGCGGTGGCTCAAGCCTGTAATCCCAGCACTTTGGGAGGCCGAGACTGGCGGATCACGAGGTCAGGAGATCGAGACCATCCTGGCTAACACGGTGAAACCCCGTCTCTACTAAAAAATACAAAAAAACTAGCTGGGCGAGGTGGCGGGCGCCTGTAGTCCCAGCTACGGGGGAGGCTGAGGCAGGAGAATGGCGTAAACCTGGGAGGCGGAGCTGACAGTGAGCTGAGATCCAGCCACTGCACTCCAGCCCGGGCAACAGAGCAAGACTTCGTCTCAAAAAAAAAAAAAAAAAAGACTAGAACCCTTGACATTTTAACATAGTTCCCTTCTTATCCATAGGATGGAGGAGACACTAGAACCTATCGCTCTCTTTTCCTGCTGAGAGCTCCAACTACATCACCTCTTCCTGGAAGCCCTCCCAGATGCCCGCCCTCATGTCAGGGTTTCATAGCCTCGTACATACTCTCTCAGACCACTTGGCATCATATCTTGCAACTGTATGCTTATTGGCTTCCCAACCAGAAGGTGGATTGAGACTAGGGGATGTCTTTACTGGGTTTCTTGTGCCTAGCAGAGTGCCTAGCGCAGAACAGGTGACCTGTACATGTTGAGATGAAGTCTCACTCTGTTGCCTAGGCTGGAGTGAAGTGGTGTGATCTTGGCTCACTGCAACCTCTGCCCCCTGGCTTCAAGCGATTCTCCTGCCTCAGCCTCATGAGTAGCTGGGATTATAGGCACCCGCCACCACGCCCAGCTAATTTTTGTATTTTTAGCAGAGACGGGGTTTCACCATGTTGGCCAGGCTGGTCTGGAACTCTTGACCTCAGGTGATCCACCTGCCTTGGCCTCCCAAAGTGCTAGGATTACTGGTGTAAGCCACCATGCCTGGCCTTGACTTTATGTCTTAACCAGTGTTCTTTTGTCCAGGGATTTGTTCAGTGACCTACAGCAAGAAACACATTTTATGTTGTGGGATAAATGATACAAAAATTTCATGGACAATACTTACCCTGGCTATGTGTGCACACTCATGTTTTCTATTGCACGTATTGTATTCTATTTGATGGTTTTAAGGTGCCAGCCATGACCTTCTAAATTGAATTCACAAACCACCACCCAGTGTTAAAACAATGCTACTTTCACTCCTGGATACAGTGGATGCCTTCATGTGTAGGGCTCTGGCTGTCCCTGAAAAATGCAGAGGAGATGGTCCTCAAGCATTTCTTGCTCTGAGGTCAAAGAAAAGTTTGTGTATAACAGATAGAACCCCTTCCAAGGCCAGAGGCACAGGGATGCAAATAGAACCCAGCAAGGAGGGGTAAACGAGGGAGGAGGGACAGTTCCCAAGAGGCCTGGTGAGGACCCCGTGTTTCCAGAGACTACAAAAGCAGTGGAGGCTCTACTGGAGCCTGGAACCCCAAACATAGGTGGGGCTTGCTCTCTTGATGCCACGGGTTTCTCACTGCTCTGCCCACAGATGACTAAGAAAAGGTCTGCATTCTGGAAAGCTCTAGGGTCATGGTGGGCCTCTTTCCTGTAAAGTGGTGAGGGTGGTGGGAGGCAAGTGGACCTTCTAACTTCTGCCTAAAACAGCCTTAAAAATAACATCTTGCCTACAGGGCCTGGGCCAGTTGCTGGTTGTGTAACTTTAGGTGGTTCATTTTAGGTGGTTCAAGGGAGATAGCTGAAGCCAGGTCTAACAACTCTCCCAGGAGAATGTCCACTGACTCTCACTTGGTTCCCTACCTGCTCTATCCCCTTTCCTCTGTCCTCTCTGACGGCATGGTTGGAAAGAGGCAATTTGGAAACAACAGCGGTGTCCCCATTACCCCCAAATGCTGGAACGGGGGACTAGGTGGGGCAAACACGGTGTGGCTGTCCTTGTCTGTCTCCTGCTGTGGCTACTGACGTCGGACTGGGTGTCCTGAGCCAAGGCCGGCGAAAGGGAAACAGCTGGAGGAGCTTCCTCCATGGAAGATACCTAATTGCCCTTTTCCCCACAGAAAATAAGTACAAGGTTGGGTTACTGACCTTTCATGATTATCTCTGATGTCACTGAGATGCTACTTTTTTTCTTAAAACCTTTAAAAAAAAAAAAAAAAAAAGGCCGGGCGCGGTGGCTCAAGCCTGTAATCCCAGCACTTTGGGAGGCCGAGACGGGCGGATCACGAGGTCAGGAGATCAAGACCATCCTGGCTAATACGGTGAAACCCCGTCTCTACTAAAAAATACAAAAAAACTAGCTGGGCGAGGTGGCGGGCGCCTGTAGTCCCAGCTACTCGGGAGGCTGAGGCGGGAGAATGGCGTGAACCCAGGAGGCGGAGCTTGCAGTGAGCTGAGATCCGGCCACTGCACTCCAGCCCGGTCGACAGAGCCAGACTCCATCTCAAAAAATAAAAAATTAAAAAAAAAAATAAATAAATAAATAAAAAAAGGAAAGGAACACACTTATTTTCTTGGTTTTTCTGATTGTCCCTGCAGTCTCAGCTCTGCTTTGTATTGTTCATGGGTAGGTGGATGTCAGTGCCACGATTCCAGAGCTTGGTGCCCTCCTGTCACAAGGCTTGTGTGGTATGGTCCTGTCCTGGCTTCCCAGGGCAGAGTCTCCGGGCTGAGGTGGGGTGGGGTGAGGGAGAGAGACCCAGAGACTAATGACTGAACTGCTGTGGGGGTGCCAGATGCTGAGGGCTGGAGAGGGAGGGAGGAGCTAGTGGTAGCGGGGATAGCTCCTCTGTGCAACAGCCTGGGAAACCTCACTGCCTGCAAGGTGCACACATGCTCATCACTCCAACACCACCACTTAATTACTTAACCTCTTGACTCAGTTTCCCCTTAAGATGGAGACAACAATAGTACCTACTTTGTAAGTTATCGTGAGGATTTTTTTTTTTTTTTTTTTTTTTTTTTTTTTTTTTTTGAGACGGAGTCTTGCTCTGTAGCCCGGGCTGGAGTGCAGTGGCCGGATCTCAGCTCACTGCAAGCTCCGCCTCCCGGGTTTACGCCATTCTCCTGCCTCAGCCTCCGGAGTAGCTGGGACTACAGGCGCCCGCCACCTCGCCCGGCTAGTTTTTTTTTTGTATTTTTAGTAGAGACGGGGTTTCACTGTGTTAGCCAGGATGGTCTCGATCTCCTGACCTCGTGATCCGCCCGTCTCGGCCTCCCAAAGTGCTGGGATTACAGGCTTGAGCCACCGCGCCCGGCCTATCGTGAGGATTAAATGAGATGATATATGAAGTGTTTATGCCTGAAACTGAGTGCTTAATAGATACTATGCTCATCATCATCATTCTCCTTTCCTCCAAAGTTGTTCCTTCTGCATCCATCATCTGCCCAGTTCCCCAAGCCAGAAACCTGAGATCATCCAATTCTCTTCCACCTAACTCATGCCTACCCCTAATCAGTCCTGAAAACCAATGGCTCCTCCACTCCCAAAGATTTGTCAGGCCTTTTCCTTCTTTCGATTCGAATGCATGGCTGGCTGCTGTCTCAGGGGAGGTTGGCAACAGGCTTCTCATCAACCTTTTTCATTCTCTACATCCCAAATTCAAATCCATTCCCAGCTCTCCTAGAAAATGCAAATCTGACTCTGTCTTGTCCTGATCCTGTCTGTATGGAATGATTCAGCAGTTCCCTGAGACTTCCAGAAGGAAGCTCAGATGCCTAGCTGGGCACCCATGGTCCCCAAGATCTGGCTCCTGTCAGCCTGCCCACCCCATCTGCAGCACTTTCCCCCACAGCCCCCTGTGCTCCTGTCAGGAGGAACTAAGTGTCTGGGATCCTGTTACTCATCTCCTATGCCTCCCTACCTTTGCACAGGCAGTTTTCTCTGCCTGGATGCCCTTTCCCCCTCCTTTGTGTGCTAAACTTCATCCTTGAAGATACAATTCAAGTGCCACCTCTTCCTCAAATCCTCCCAGGTCCCCGTCTGACTTAGAAGGTTCTCGGAGCTCCTGTATTTTCATTCTGGTTTACTTGCCTGTTTCCCCACTGCAGTGTAAGCTCCTTCAGGGCAGGCGCTGTCTCTTTTTCTGCACACCCCTAATGCCTCTCACAGAGCCTGGCACACTGTTGGAAACCAGTCCCAGCGGGCACCTTCCTTTCTGGGCACTGCTGAGCTCCCTGGGGCACTGAGCCAGCGAGGCTGGGAGGCGGGATGCCAGCCTCCTAGGCACTTTCTCCACAAGCCGGTCAGTGATGGAGTTTCAACTCAGGGCAGAGCCTGCCAGCACCCTGCCCATCACCCCAGGCAGCAGCGAGCCGCCCAGGAGTCAGATCTACACCTGTCTTCTGAAACAAGACCGAGGCCAACTGAGGCTTGGAGAAAACCACAGACACACCTTTCCTCAGCATTCAGAAAGCGCCTGGGGCGGATGAATACGGAGCAGCGCAGCCCCCCGACCTTCCCAGCCCCACAGTCAGTGTTGGGGGAGTGTGCCGTAAGGACAAAAATAATTACTGGGGGCCAGAGCTGGCGAGGTTTGCCGGGATTCCTGCCTCCCCTCTACCCACATCGGGAGCACCCCTTTAGTCTCCCCCCAACCCTCTGGTCCTGGGCGACCACGTGACCTGCGCCCCAAGCAGCCACTGAGAGCCTGGCTCCAGCCCTTCTCCTAAATTGGGAAGCGACGAGACCCGATCGAGTTTCTCGGCCGGTATTTACATGTTCCCTATTTACAGACCAAACCTCCCACTTCCCACGCTCCTCCCTACTCCGGTGGTGGGCAAAGGAAAGAAGGGGCCTCTCCTGCGCCCCACCCCCACCTCTCCAATCCTCCAAGCCCGGGTGCTCTCCTCCCTTACCTCCCTCCCTTCCCCGCCGCCTGCTGGGCCCTCTGGGGGCACAGCTTAGGTCAATGTATTCCAAAGCCCGGGTGGCTCTTTGAGGTCAAGTGGCGTGGTGGGGGTGGGGAGGGGACCGCCCTGACCCGGGCGGGGGTACTTGAGGCCTTTCAGTTATCAACAGACTGGGGGCCCTTCTCCCGAGACCTCCCAGGGGCCAACTTCGTTCTGGCCTCAAGAACTCAGTGGGGAATTGCGCAAGGCAGGTTTTCACTCTCCAGGGTCTGCGGTGCTAAGCGGTCCTCCAGTCCTCCCTGTACCCCCAGCCCAGGCTGCATAGCTATCCTACTCGAAGATACTGGCCGGGAGTCACCGGGGCAGGTGAACTTAAAGGCCTAGAATCTCAACTCTTGGCCTGCAAAATGGATGGGAAAGTGAGAAGACTGGGAAGGGCCAGCCACTTAGTTTAGGCCAAGATCTATCCTTGTCAGGCAGGCCAAAGTCCTGAGCTACCTGGGTACCCCGTGTCAAGCTTGGGTCCTAGACCTCTGAGAGCTGTACTTTGGGCCTAGGGAAAGGGAAACTGAGACAGGATTGATTTCCATCAGAGCTGGGTAGACAGATATCCCCTAAGCAGCTCATTCCAGTATAGTACAAACTCAGATAGCTAGCAAAGCCCTGGGAAAGCCAGCCGCCATAGCTGAGGCAGGAGGATTGCTGGAACCCAGGAATTCGAGGCTTCAGTGAGCTATGATCGGGCAACTGCACTCCAGCCCATGGGACAGAGCAAGACCCATCTCTAAAAAAAAAGAAGCCCTGTACTGGAGCTGACCCTGGTCACATGAAGGGGGCCCTGGCTTCTTTATGGGGTTGAGGCAGGCGTAAATGAATTGGACGTGGAGCACTGGCGACAGCCAACTTGTTTGAGAGGGTGTGACCTTGTAGGAAAGACAGAGAGTAGATGGTAGAACGGAGATGGCAGAGAGAGGCAGACTTTAAATATTGAGGGGAGCCTGCATTTTTTGTGACTCATTAATTCGCTCAAATCCTTTTTGAGCTCTTACTAAAAGTGAGTCATGCATTCATCTATTTGCATAATTACTGACTCCTTAACAGTGCACCAGGCCCCGTCCTGAGGCTACAGTGATCAAGACAGAGTTTCTGGCCTCAAGGAGCTTACAGTCTAACAGTGAGGGGCGGTTACAGTACAATGCGCTAAAGGCTTCAGCAGGGAAAGCAGAGGAGGAGGGGCGGGGAGGAGGAGAGGGAAGGAGTAGAAAGGGAGGAAGGAGGAAGAAGGGGAGGAGTGCCAGGAGGGCCGGGGGAGGGCTAAGTGGGGATAGCTCAGATAAGTGGAGAGAGCAACAGCTATGGAGGAAATGTTATCTGAAGTATAAACTAGAGTTCAGCATTTGGATGGGAGCAGAGGAGGGAAGACTACTAGTCTTCCAGCAAGGGGCACAGTGAGTACCTGTAAAGCCTTAAAAGCATGTTATAGACATTTACTTTTAATTAATTAATCAGGCCGGGCGCGGTGGCTCAAGCCTGTAATCCCAGCACTTTGGGAGGCCGAGACGGGCGGATCACGAGGTCAGGAGATCGAGACCATCCTGGCTAATATGGTGAAACCCCGTCTCTACTAAAAATACAAAAAACTAGCCGGGCGAGGTGATGGGCGCCTGTAGTCCCAGCTACTCGGGAGGCTGAGGCAGGAGAATGGCGTAAACCCGGGAGGCGGAGCTTGCAGTGAGCTGAGATCCCGCCACTGCACTCCAGCCTGGGCGACAAAGCGAGACTCCGTCTCAAAAAAAAAAAAAAAAAAAATTAATTAATCAATTAATTTTTGAGATAGGATCTTGCTCCATTGCCCAGGCTGGAGTGCAGTGGTGTGATCACAGCTCTCTGCTGCCTCAACCTCCTGGGCTCAATCAATTCTCTTACCTCACTCTCCTAAGTAGCTGGGACCACAGGTGAGCACCAACACACCTGGCTAATTTTTAAATGTTTTTGTAGAGACAGGGTTTCTCTGCATTGCCCAGGCTGATCTCGAACTCCTGAGCTCAAGCGGTCCTCCCACCTTGGCCTCCCAAAGTGCTGGGATTACAGGTGTGAGCCACTGTGCCTGACCTCTAAAAACTTATAGTTCAGTACAGCCACCCAGTTGATGGCTGCCACAGGAACAGGAGGAGATGGAGAAATTGCCTTAGTGAGTGGAAGAGGGTTAAGCTGATGGATAATACCTGTCCAGACGGTGTGAGTGTGGAGAAATCCTTGCTCCTTTGGGTCCACACAGTCCTGCAGGTGTGCTGTAGTGGAGATTGTGGCACCAGAGTTATAGTTGCTTTAGAAAATCAGTATTTATTTTATCAAGATAATACATACACCTAGCTGAAAAATCAAATCGTGCTAAAAGGCTTGTAACGCAAACAGAAGTCCCCCTGGCTTTTCTCCCAGCTCTTATCCTAGTCCCCAGGGTCAACTGCTTTCAATTCTCAGCTGTTTTTTTCCTGGTACTTCCTTCCTTATTTATGCTTTTTTTTTTTTTTTTTTTTTTTGAGACAGAGCCTTGCTCTGTCACACAGGCTGGAGTGCAGTGGCACGATCTCGGCTCACTGCAACCTCTGCCTCTCAGGTTCAAGTAATTCTCCCTACCTCAGCCTCCCAAGCAGCTGGGATTACAGACGCACACTACCATGCCCGGCTAATTTTTGTAATTTTAGTAGAAATGGGGTTTCACCATGTTGGCCAAGCTGGTCTCAAACTCAAGACCTCTGGTGATCCACCCGCCTTAGCCTCCAAATGTGCTGGGATTACAGGCATAAACCACCATGCTTGGCCCCTTGTTTCTAAATAGTATATGTACTGCCATTCTGGATGCATCTAATTTGTTGACTTCTTGTCTTGGTAGTGGAGGATTTTGATTCTCTACTCGCTTCTTCCCCTCCCCGACTCACATTATGTTTATATCATAATCTATAGTTAAATCCATATTCAGTGGTTTCATTATTGAATTTGTAAATATTGTTTATTCTCAAGGCAAGTATTCTGGTTACATTTCCTTTTCTAAATAACTTTGTCATATACTCTGTTTATATTTCCTTTCTTGTACAACCTTTTTGTTTTTTCTGGAGTTAATTGCCTCATTTTTAATTTGCTTGGTTTTTTTCTTTGAATCTCTGGCTCTGTCTTCCCACACCCTTCAACAGTTCTGTAAAACGCCCTCTCAGTACAATTTTGCATATGGCCAAACCTGTCATATAATCTTACTGGTTCTCTTTTTCCCTTGGAGATTTTTGTCCTGGGGTGCTCCATACTTGCACATAACTCTGGACGTGTTGCCCTCTGGGCCGTGGTACACCTGTCATCCTGGGTTTCTCATCACCTTTGCCCTTTTCCTCTTTCCTGGACTCCGTGTTTTCTTCTTTCTTGGTTTACTCCCTTGTTTTGATGAAGCACATCCTCCAGTAGCTTCCTGAGAAAGAGTGCCTGGGAGGTAACATTTTAGACTTTTGCATTACTTAAAATGGCTTTATTCCATCCTCACACTTGATTGATAGTTTTGGCTGGGTATGGAATTTTAAGTTGAAAATCATTTTCCTTCATAATTTTGAAGACATTGTTCCTTTATTTTTCAGCTTCTAATTTTGTGGTTCAGAAGTTCTTGCCATTTTGATTTCTGAGACTTTGAATTCACCTCTGCCCTTTCCCCCAACCCCCAGTTTTAGGATTGTTTTCTTTTATCTCGGCTGTTTTGAAATGTCACGGTATATTGCTGTTGGTCGCTTTTTATTCATTTTTCTGTGTATTTGTCAGGTTCTTTAAATCTAATACAGCGGTTCTTAAAGTATAGTCCCCAGTCCAGCAGCATCAGTATCACCTGTGGGAACATGTCAGCAATGCAAACTTGGGGCCCCACCTCACACCTACTGAATCAGTAACTCCAGCGGTCTGTGCTTTAACAAGCCTACCAAGTATTCTGATGCATGCTAAAGCTTAAGAACCTCTGTCCCAAAACAATTTATGTACTTTAGTTCTGGGAATTGCTTTATAATTTCTTTGAAATTTCTTCTTCCATTTTCCCTGTTCATTCCTTCTGTATTTCTGATTACTTGGATGCTAGGCTCCTTGGATTGATCCTCTAATTTTTTTATTATTTCTCTCTTATTAACCATCTCTTTGTTCTATTTTCTGGTAGGTATTCACTATGTTATATCCTAATCTATTTGCTAAGTATATCGTTATTACTCTTTTTCTTTTTTCTTTATATAATTTTCAACAGTGCTTTCATGTTCTCTATTTTTTCTTTCTTTTAAGATAAATATTTTTTTAAAGAGAAAGAGTCTCACTGCGTTGCCCAGGCTAGAGTGCTGTGGCTATTCACATGTATGATCACACTGTTGGTCAGCATGGGAGGTTTTTTTTTTTTTTTTTTTTTCCTGAGACAGTCTTGCTCTGTTGCCCAGGCTGGAGTGCAGTGGCGTGATCTCAGCTCACTGCAATCCTGGGTTCAAGCAATTCTGCTGCTGAGGCAGGAGACTATAGATGTGTGCCACCACGCCTGGCTAATTTTTGTATTTTTAGTAGAGACGAGGTTTCACTGTGTTGCCCAGGCTGGTCTCGAACTCCTGACCTCAAGCAATTTGCCCGCCTCGGCCTCCCAAAGTGCTGGGATTATAGGCATGAGCCACCGCACCCAGCCAGCATGGGAGTTTTGACCTGCTCTATTTTTGACCTGAACCGGTTCCCTCTTCCCTCTTAGGCAAGTGGGTGATTCCCTGATCCTAGCGTAGCACATTACAGCCCAGAACTGGGCTCAAGTGACGTTTTCACATCAGCCTCTGAAGTTGCTGTACCACCATGCCCAGCATTTCTTTTTCTTTTCTTTTTTTGAGATGCGGTCTTACTCTGTCATCCAGACTGTAGTGCAATGGTGCGATCTCAGTTCACAGCAACCTTCGCTCCCCAGGTTCAAGCGATTGTCCTGCTTCAGCCTCCTGAGTAGCTGGGATTACAGGTGCCTGACACCGTGCCTGGCTAATTTTTGTATTTTTAGTAGACTTGGTTTCACCATGTTGGCCAGGCTGGTCTTGAGCTGCCTGCCCCCATGATTCATTTATCTCCCACTGGGTCCTTCCCACAACATGTGGGAATTATGGGAACTACAATTGAAGATGAGATTTGGGTGGGGACTTCAGGTGATCTGCCCGCCTCAGCCTCCCAAAATGCTGGAATTGTAGGTGTGAGCCTTGGCGCCTGGCCTCTTTTCTTTCCTTTTTTTTTTTTTTTTTTTGAGACGGAGTCTTGCTGTGTCACCCAGGCTGGAGTGCAGTGGTGTGATCTTGGCTCACTGCAACCTCCACCTCCCAGGTTCAAGCGATTCTCCTGCTTCAGCCTCCCGAGTAGCTGGGGTTACAGGTACCCGCCACCACGCCCGGCTTTTTTTTTTTTTTTTTGTATTTTTAGTAGAGATGGGGTTTCACCATGATGACCAGGCTAGTCTTGAACTCCTGACCTCAAGGGATCCTCCTGCCTTGGCCTCCCAAAGTGCTGGGATTACAGGTGTGAGCCACCGCACCCGGCCTCTTTCTTTCTCCCTTTTTTAAAAGAAATAGTTTCATGTCCTTTGGACGCGTGAAGTATCTTATCTCTCTGAGGATATTAACTTGAATTTTTCTTCCCCCGTGTTTTGATTTGCATCATGCTGGAGGCTCTCCTCAGAGGTTTGGTGGTCCTTGGCTGTCCACTCCTGTTGAGAGGGAGGCTCTAGCGATCCAGTTGGAAGCTCTCCCTGTGGGCTCCCAGTAGGGCAATCAAGTGGCTGGCTGGACTCCTTCATTGGAGGGTATCAATTGTCAGTGTCAATAGACTTTTTCTCTGGCACATTTTGTTTTTTTCCAGAAAAGAATGATCTAGTTTCATCTCCTGCTTGAAGGTTACAAACCCCTCATCCAGAGTTCTTTTTTTTTTTTTTTTTTTTAGTAGAGACGGGGTTTCACCGTGTTCGCCAGGATGGTCTCGATCTCCTGACCTCGTGATCCACCCGTCTCGGCCTCCCAAAGTGCTGGGATTTCAGGCTTGAGCCACCGCGCCCGGCCATCATCCAGAGTTCTAGAGCCAGCTATAGTGTGGGAGTTAAGAGAGAAGTGTGTGGCAGGGAGACCGGGTGTTATCATTCAGATGCCAACTGTATTAGTCTGTTCTCATGCTGCTAATAAAGACATACCCAAGTCTGGACAATTTATAAAGGAAAGAGGTTTAATGGACTCATAGTTCCACATGGTTGGGAAGACCTCACAATCATGGCAGAAGAGGAAGGAATAGCAAAGGGACTTCTTACCTGGTGGTCGGCAAGAGAGAGAATGAGAATGAAGCGAAAGGGGAAACCCCTTATCAAACCATCCCATCTCGTGAGACTTATTCACTATCTTGAGAACAGTATGGGGGAAACTGCCCCCATGATTCATTTATCTCCCACTGGATCCTTCCCACAACACATGGGAATTATGGGAGCTACAACTGAAGATGAGATTTGGGTGGGGACAGAGCCAAACCGTATCACCGACTTTCCCTCAGTCTTTGATCCCACTCCTTTTCCTGCATCTCCCCAACCCCTAAGTCCAGAATCTTTCTGCTTCAATATCTCTAGACTCCATCTTCCTGTCTCCTGCAGGAATGGGGAGGGGACACATTAAGCTACCTGATTGTGCTGGGGATGGCTAGGGTTCCTGACAGTCTAATTGCTCTTTAAAGAGATCTTCAAGCAATCTCTGGAGTTTCAGACCTTGCCTCAGTTTTAGACCCCTGCCCATCCTTCTGACTTACTTGCTACTTCCAATTCCCGAGCTTTCCTGGGTTTCCGAGGGAAGAATCAGCTTGCTTCTCATGGGTCTGTGCCTCCAAATGTTTTTGGTCTGCCCTTCTTGGACTCTGTGGGGTCGTTTGCCATTCTTCTATCCATTTTCTGTTTTCATATGATGGGGGGCCAGGATTCTAAATCCTTGTTTCGTTGAAGATGGACTTTGGGTTCCTGTTTCTTATTTTCCTTATCATCTTGGGGGTGATTTTTGAGAGGAGAAGGGGGCTTTACTCCACTATCTTGTGACCTGAAGGCAGAGATGTCTTCTATTTTTTTTTTTTTTGAGACGGAGTCTCGCTATCTTCCAGGCTGGAGTGCAGTGGGGCGATCTCGGCTCACTGCAAGCTCCGCCTCCCGGGTTCACGCCATTCTCCTGCCTCAGCCTCCTGAGTAGCTGGGACTACAGGTGCCCGCCACCACGCCCGGCTCATTTTTTGTATTGTTAGTAGAGACGGGGTTTCACCGTGTTGGTCAGGATAGTCTTGATCTCCTGACCTCATGGTCCGCCCGCCTCGGCCTCCCAAAGTGCTGGGATTACAGGCGTGAGCCACCGCGCCCGGCCAGATATGTCTTCTTGAGGTGGAAGTGGTGGTGCTTGTGCCAGACACTCTTGCTGACAAAGTGACTGAAAGTGGGCCATCTGTTAGGAGGAAGGTGAGGAGGGGAGGAGAGAAGCTTCCGGAGCTTAGACAAGCTGCTGTGGGAACTTGATTTGGAACCCCTGACCCCCGCCCTCCTAAGAGGGCCCAAGAGGAAAAAGATTACTGGGCCCCAGTGAGGCCTGGTTGAGGTGAGACCGTGAGAATCGGTGGTGAGTTCAGCAGGGAACAGGGATGGAGACAGAGAGCAGTGAGCAACAGCTTCTAGCTCAGAGGAGGATGTGAGGGGATGGGGCATTCTAGAGCCAGAAGGAGGGCAGTGAAGTGGCTTGGGGGCAGGCCGTTGGCCAGGGAGCGGAAGAGGACAAGACAGTATTGACAGCCACTGATTAGATGTTGGTGATGTGCCAGAGACTGGGCCAGGTTCTTCAAAGCAGGCTCAGTGGGAGTGGGCAGCCAGGAGGAGAAAGGAAAGGCGGTGTAGGTCAGTGAAGGAAGGGCTGAGTCCCGGAGGTGGGAGTGGGGCAGGTCTGAGTGATGATGGAGTCTCCTGCTCCAGCGGTGAGAGACTGCTCACGTGCAGACCCATGAAGCAGGGTGTCCCTGAGGAGGGCAAGAGGTGAGGTGGGAAGAAGCAGTGGTATAATGGTTAAGTCTTCAGAAAGAATGGCAGCAGGTGGGAGAGGCCAGTTGTTTAGATGGGTGGCCTCTCAGGAACCAAGGAAAGATACTATTTTATTTTATTTAGTTTTTAGAGATGAGGTCTCACTATGTTGCCTAGGCTGGAGTGCAGTGGCTATTCACAGGCACGATCATAGGGCACTGCAGCCTTGAACTTCAGGGCTCAAGTGATCCTTCTTTTTTTTTTTTTTTTTTGAGACAGGGTCTGGCCCTGTTGCCCAGGCTGGAGTGTAGTGGTGCAGTCTCACTGTAGCCTCTGCCTCCTGGATTCAAGCCATCCTCCCACCTCAGCCTCCTGAATAGGGGACTACAGGCACATGCCATCATACCCAGCTAATTTTTTTGTATTTTTAGTACAGATGGGGTCTTGCTGTGTTGCCCCGACTGGTCTCAAACTCCTGGACTCACTTCACCCACCATGGCCTCCCAAAGGGTTTGGATTACAGGTGTGAGGCACTGCACTCGGCCTTCAAATGATCCTTCTGCCTCAGCCTTCCGAGTAGTGGGAACAAGAGGTTCCAATTACCACGCCTGGCTTAAAATTTTAAAAAGGAATGGTGATCACTTCAGTTCACTTTATTTTATTTATTTATATTTTGAGACAGGGTCTTGCTGTGTCACCCAGGCTGGAGTGCAGTGGCACGATCACGGCTCACTGCAGCCTTGACTTCCTGGGCTCCAGGGATCCTCCCACTTCAGCCACCTGAGTAGCTGGGACCACAGGTGCACACCACCAAGCTCGGCTAATTTTTGTATTTTTGGTAGAGGCAGGGTTTTTCCCTTTGTTGCCCAGGCTAGTCTCAAACTCCTGAGCTCAACTGATCTGCCTACCTCGGCCTCCCAAAGTGCTGGGATTACAGGCGTGAACCACCGAAAGGGACCTTCAGTTCACTTTAATACTTACTGAACATTTATGTAATGCACCTGCCCCAGGTTACATAGCTTGGGGTACAGTCACAATAAGACACCTAAAATACATAGCCTCTTACTCTAAGCTGTAACAACTCAGCTCTCATGCATGACTCCACAGTCTTTTCCTGACGTCCTTGGACTATTTTCCATGTGCTTCTATATGGTCATTCTATGCCGCCTCACAGATGTGTGCTGATAGCACTCCTCCTGGCCGAGAAGGCTGCTCCTGTCATCTCATCAGGCAGCCCCTGAGTGTAGCTCAGCCAGGCTTCTGTGGTTACAGGCCACAGAAACCAACTCTGGCTAACTTAAGCAGAAAAACAATTTATTGGAAGGTTATTGGGCAGCTCATAGATTCAAAAATTGGGCAGCTCATAGATTCAACAGCTACTCTCTACCCTTTTTCTGTGCTGGTAAAGGCTTGATTTTGTCCTGAAATTTACCTGCCTGTACCCAAGAAAGGAGACCCCCTCCTCAGCCACACGGGATGAATGTTGATGAGTCTCAGCCAACCAGGGCACTTCCTGCCTCTGTGCCAGTGATTGGTTTAGGTTTAGGCATGTGATGCAGCCCTGGCCAAGGACACACAAGGGGAAGCCCACTAGGCCAGGGCTTTCGGAAAGAAACACAGAGAAGCTGACTTTATTAAAGGTGGACTTAATGCTCTCTGCCTCTGAAAAATAATATACTTGCCCATTGTTTAAGGTGCTTTTAGTTGGTCTTCTGTGCTTTTAGTTGAAAGGTTCTGACACATGAAGTCTAGCTATTTTTCCTGGGTAGTAGGTGGGGCTAAAGATGGGAAAATAAGCTGATGGCTAAAGGGTGAAATGAAAAGAGTTTGCAAAATAAAGGAGCTGATATATTTTTTGAAGGCAGAAGAATTACCTAATAGAAAAGAACTGACTGAAAATGCTAGAGAGAAGGGGACTAACTCAGGGAGAAGGAGGCCACCACTCATCAAGCAGACACTTGCCATATGCCAGGCACTATGATACGGGGTGGGATACAGTGATAGATAGAAATATAAGGTCCCTGCTCTTAGGGAAGCTTTCAGTCTGGGTGGGGCAGAGAGACAATGAACTTGTAAGTAACAAAATAAACAGGATAAGATAATGGGAAGTAATTTGGCGGGGGGCAGTTAATTTTGATAGAGGATGGTCCAGAAAGTCTCCTCTGAAGAAGATGAGATCCGCCCACCTCGGCCTCCCAAAGTGCTGGGATTACAGGCGTGAGCCACCGAGGGGGGCCTTCAGTTCACTTTAATATTTACTGAACATTCATGTAATGCACCTGCCCCAGGTTACATAGCCTGGGGGTACAGGGATGGGCCAGCCACATGAAGAAACTTAGGAGGACTCCAGAAGACATCTCAGGGCAACAGTGGGCTCTGTCCTGACTACAGCAACGAAGTCCAATGTCCATTCAGAAAAGGAAAAGAAATGGTAGCAAAGTTTGCCTTGAGGTTCCTGCAGGCCACGAGTGACCGAGCAGCTGGAGAGATATATTTTCCCAGGGCTGGCATGGATATCACCTCCCCTGTGGCAGGACAGACTGGGAACCCTGGTGTTGCTGACTTTCTGGAAGCTGGAGAGGTCTGAGTGGAATATTTGGAGTGCATTATATACCATAGGTGGCTTGTGCTGGCCACCCATGGTCTATAACTCTGTTGGATGTCCTTAATTTTCTACTGATAAATAGATTTGCTACTTGATTTTCTACTGTGGGTTGGAGGGAAGATACTTGGGGCCAGCAGATGACTCACACCTCTGATCCCTACATGCCCAGCTGCCTCTGTCTCCCCTTGCCTATGCAGTCTGGAATTCCAATCTGCTCCCCTGTTTAACATCTCATCCAATCAATATGTGCCTCTGAAGTCTTTACTTTGTGAGTAGCGTCTTTGACATGTTTGTGTCGGGTGGATACCATGACAGAAAGACAAGACTTGGCCTCAAGGAGTTTGCTGGTCAAATTCGAGAACACTGCATCTGAAATAATTAGAAAATAATTTATCAGTAGAAAATAAAGGACATCCAACAGAGGTGTAGACCATGTGTGGCCATCACAAGCCACCTATGGTATACAGTGCACTGGTTTATATACCATCTACTGCATTAGTCCCAGCCTCCCAAACTGGCACCAACAGTCCTCTTCTCCTTGTCCACTACTCCCTTCTTCCCTCCAAGATCCCTTTGGAGGTGATCCATCAAGTTGGAGCCTGACATATCATTTCTGCTCATCCTGTGTGGCCTTCCTCCAATTTCCTGGGGATGTGAAGGAAGAGGAGGGAGGGACCAGTCAGCTGGATGGAGACTTCTTTGCCCAAAGGTGATAGTACCACAGTGGGGCTCTTCACAGGCAGTCATTTTGAGACCTGTCCAGCACAAGGTTCTAGTTTTGGGGGTCCTGACACTTAAATGAGAAAATATTGAGTGCTTACCTTGTGCCAGTGTCTGTTTAAAGAGGCAGACCAATGACACTTCTCTTGTATTATTTCATTCAATCCACACAACAATTGCCTTTGGTGGGAATTTTAATTATTCCATTTTACAGTTGGGGAAACTAAGGTACAGAAAGATAAAGTCACTTACCCTTATCAAACAACTAGTAAGTAGTGGAGCCACGATTTGAACCCAAGCAGACTGCCTGCAGCATCCCTGGTTGGCACCCCTGTGCACACTGCCAAATTGTCTTATTCTAGGAATTTCCCTTCCCTGCGCCATGACATATTAAAAACTCAGCTAGAGGTCATTTTGAGCAAGGAACCCTTCTCCACTCTGCCTTTCCATGAGTGGGAGTTGGGATCCCAGAGAAGAGGAATTCCAGAAGAGGCACTGACACTTTGGCTATTTTTCCTGAATGTTCCCCAGGCAGGGAGTGCCAGCTTTTGATTCGGCCAGGTGTCTCTCTGTTCTTCTAATTAACACCAGACTCAGCCTTTAGCCAGAGCCCTGCCTGTAGCTGGAATCCACCTTGCAGCTCAGGGGCCAGCTTGCTGTGACTGCCACAGAGGACAAAGCAAGCGCTAACTCGGGGTGGAGCCTCCTGTAATGATGCTCCCTTTGCCTCATCCATAAAAAGCTCCACTCAGATCTACCTCGTTTATGGTGGAGGCCAGGGTGGCAGAGTGTGCAGGAGGAGGCAGAATCAGGCTGAAACAGCTCCTCTTTTCCTCCCTGGATTCTTTTCCAAAATGCTGTCAGCACTGCCAGTTGGAAAATATTTTTCTCCCTCCCTTTGTCTTCTTTCTTATTAAGAAAAAAAAAAAAAAAAAAAAGCCATCTGGTGTCAAATTCACTCCTGGCACATCATAAAGGGTAGCACTAAAAATGTCCCCGAAAAACTAAAAGCAAAACCACAGCAGTACACATGGGATTTAATCTCAACATCCTAGAATTTCAGAGTTGATAAGGCCCTCCGAGATCAAACCCTTCCTGTACACAGGAGGAAACTGAGGCCGGGAGGGATTATGTTATTCTTTCAAAAATGTTTACTGAGCGCCTACTATGTTCAAGGCACTCTTCAGGCGCCGCAGATGAATCACGAACACAACAGTGAGGCAGAAATCCCCTCCTCCTTGGAGCTTTCCGTGGGAGGGTCTTGCCTCGGCCCTCGGGCCTGCGTCTGCCGCCGTTTTTAAACGGCCCCGAAGTTGGGAGCTCTGGCTGGGACACCCTTGGGCTGCGGGCCGGGCCTGGGGCCGCCCCTCTCTTCCCGCCCGGAGCCGCAGCGTCCAGAGGGGCGAAGTTTGTGGCCGCCGCCGGCCGTGCTGTCTCCCGCGCTTCCCCCGCTGGAGCGCCGGCCCCGCATTCCTCCGGGTTGAGCAACAGCTTTTCCTCCGAGGGCGGCGGGCCAGGCAAGGCGGGGCCGCGAGCGCTGGGGCCCTCGCGAGGCGCGGCCCTAGTGTCCGGGGCCTCTGGCAGCGCCCCGGGTTTAAGTGGAGCGCGGCTGCCAGGCCCTCCCCGGGGAGCCGAGCCCGGAGACCGGGGCCGCAGAGCCCGGGTCCCAGCCTACCCTTTCCTGCAGCGCCGGCGGGATTGCCCAATGACCAAGCGGGTGCCGGGCCTCACCCGACCTTGTGTTGGCGTTGGTCCGGATTGACCGCCCACTCTGACGCCCTGTACTGAGTGAGAGCGCCTTTGCTTCCATTTTTACTCCAATCCTGGAGATTCTTTGTCGATGAAAAGAGGACAGTTTATAGTTAACTCCAGAAGAGGGGTCCTAACTCAGTTCTTTGAATTTAAATACTTAACAATCATCTATGTGTGCGTATATATATATACACACACACATATATACATACACATACACATATATACATACACACACACATATACACATACATATTTGAGACAGAGTCTTGCCCTGTCCCCCATTCTGGAGTGCAGTGGCACAATCTCAGCTCACTGCAACATCTGCCTCCCGGGTTCAAGCGATTCTCCCACCTTAGTCTTTGAGTAGATAGGACTGCAGATGCGTGCCATGCCAGGCTAATTTTTGTATTTTTAGTAGAGACAGGGTTTCACCATGTTGGCCAGGCTGGTACTGAACCCCTGGACTCAAGTGATCTGCCTGCCTCGGCCTCCCAAAGTGCTGGGATTACAGGCATGAACCACCATGCCCCACCCTTCGTCTTTTTCTTTTCCTGCCTCTTAAATCTTGAGCTTAGGTCTTGAATTTTTTTAGCTTTATTTTATTTTAGTATACTTTTTGTTTTGGAAAATTTTTAGATGTACATAAAAGTTACAACAATAGTGTAGAGAATTCCCATGTACTCTTCACCCCGCTTCCCCCAAAATTAATATCTTACGTAACTATGGTACATTTGTCAAAATGAAGAATTAACATTGGAACAATGCTATTAACAAAACTACAGACTTTATTTGGATTTCACATGTTTCCACTCATGTCCTTTTTCTGTTTCAGAATTCAGTCTGGTACATCACCTTGCATTTAGGGGTTTGAAGCCTTTTAGTATGTAATCCAGATTTCATTGTGTAGAGTCTCTCCCCTTGACAATGAGGCAGGAAGCAGAGTCCCTGGCACTGGATTGACCTCCCTGTCCTTGTCCTGTTGGCCCAGGAAACACCTCGAGCCCTGGATATCCTGAGAATGCTATTAAGGGATTCCTGCTAGGTCTGCCTGCTGGTTCCGGTAGCACCTGGTATAAATCCGGATCCCAAGGCCTGCACCTGGTCCTACTGGATAGCAACAAGGAAGTCCATGGGGTTCTTTAGAGAACACTCAGAGCTAAGGAGGTAAGCAGGTGCATGAGCTCCCTGTCTTTTTTTTACTTTTTATTTTTAAATTGAGATAGGGTCTCACCCTGTCACCCAGGCTGGAGTGCAGTGGTATAATCATGGCTCACTGCAGCCTCAACCTCCTGAGCTCAAGTGATCCTCCTACCTCAGCCTCCTGAGAAGCTAGGACTACAGGCATGTGCCACCAAGCCTGGCTAATTTTCTTTTCTTTTCTTTTTGTTTGGTAGGGACAGGGTCTCCCTGTTTTGACCAGGCTGGTCTTGAACTCCTGGGCTCAAATGATCCTCCCATCTTGGCCTCCCAAAGTGCTGGGATTATAGGTGTGAGCCACCATGCCTGGCCGACTCCTACTGTCTTTAGGCATTTTGAGACTTGCTATAATTTTGGAAGTGACTGGAGTTTGACCTGAAGGCACTCTCCTCTGTTTGGTTGTGGGAGGGGTCCAGATACCTGGGAACGCCTTTATGGCCAACTCAAGTAGCTGGAAAAAGCCTATGGCAGATTTCTAGTAACTACCCCTGCAGAAACCCTGATTCTTAGCTGAACACTGCCAGGAACTGTAAAGGGTCTGAGATTTTGTCCTACTTACAAGCTAACAAATTAGCCCACCTGTGTCATAGCTTGTGATAGAAGCCTAGACTCCTGGGTCAGAGATGAAGGACAGTTTATTATTCACAGCAATAGCAGTAACAAGAGTATCAGTCCTAATTCCCACAGGATTTTGCAGAAAGGGCCTGGTGATGCCTGCACACCCAGTGGATTGCATTTCAAGACAGGAACCCTGAACTTAGGGAACCCAGATCTTTTAGAATGTTCCATGAATATTTTATAAGGGGCAGCATGCCTGCCCCTTTGGGAGGGAGACATTGTAGATCTTCCAAGGCTGTCCACTATATCCTGAAAATGATAATCTGGAACAAGGGACAGTCAATGCCTCACTTGCAAGATGTGTAGAAATGGAATAGAACCATGGAGCATTGTCTCCCAACGAACAAATGGCCATATAAGACAAGCATACATTTCCCAACCTCTCCTGCAGCTAAGTGTAGCCATGTAACTAAATTGTTATCTGTTGCGTGTGTGGCGGCTTCTGGGAAATTTCAATGACTAGCATGCACCCTGGGCAGCTTCTTCCCGTCTTCTTTTCCTGATGGCTGGAATGTGGACATGATGTTGGAGCTTGAGCAGTCATGTGGGACCAGGACTAGCATGTTAAGGATTGAGGATGGCAGGCAGTGAGGGGAAAGGGGCCTAGGTCTCTGATGGTGGTGGAGCTCACAAACTAGGTCTGTACTTTAGATTTGTTTATATGAGAGAAAAAGACACTCCCATCTAGTTTTAACTTGTTGTTGTTGTTTTTTGGTATATGCGCCTGAACTTTATTCTCACTGATGCAGGGTTAGAGCAGAGGAGGACCAATGGAGGGTTAAGCCCGTCAGCAGAGAGAAGGGTCAGGGGCCCTGCTCCCCTTTCCCTCCATCTCAGCTTCAGCAACGACAGGGGAGGGGAGCAGGAGTCATCTCGGGCTTGTTCACCACCCACTGGTGATGCTCCATTCACAAGGGGGCCTGGTCGGCCACGCGACCCAGCAGCATCCATTTGAAGGCCGCAAGCAACAAGCTGGCTCCATTCACAAACCCTGTCCTCCTTTGAAAACCAATCACCATGCGAAGCGTGACTGGGTGGTGGCTGGTGTCGGCCCATCTGTCACGCCCTTTCAGGGAGCCTGGTGGCGGCAGCCAGCCTGGGCCGAGCCAGCCCCTCTCCCTTTGTACCCCAGGGACACGCACTGTAACGAGATCACAGTGCCTACTGAATTATTCAGAGCTGCCCTGAGTGTCAGTTTTATTATAAACATGCAGATTGCTCCAGGCTCCAAACTTCCAAACCTCCAGCAACCGTCTCCCTCCAGGATTTTGCAGTGACTGCTTTGTGCCTGTGATTTCCCCAGGCCTTGATGGCCTAATTTCCCTTTGACCAGTTCCTACCTGCTGCTGGACTTGAAAGCCTCGGCCCTTTACCCATTGCTTCCACAAGCCCTATTCCGTGCTTAAAAACTGTCCTCTCCACCGCCCCAGCAGTCCTGCCGCTGCCTCTCCCATCTCCTACTGGCTTCACTGCCCAAGTGGGTGACATCAGACTTGGAGAGTGCAGCTCGCCTTCCTCTGCTGGGGACATGGATCCTCCTCTACTGTGGGCTTCAGTGTGATCTTTAAGCCCACTAGGTCTTCCCGCCCATCTGGGTGTTCTAGACCCAACTCTGTCCTCTGCCCTTCCGCATATGTCCCAGATCCCTGGTGCTCTCCGGAGTTGATCCGGAGAATACCCCCCAGCTGGTAATGAAGCGAAGATGGTAATGCACATTTAAGAGTAATGAAATGCAGTGATATTTCAGGCCTGACAGACCTATTTCTGGCAGCCTTAGAATTAAAGTGTGAGGCTTTGTACTGCAGCTGCTACTAGGAGCCTTCAGAGTTTTTCTAAAGATGTGAATAAAGCTTCCAGGGTTTCAGCTCAGATCACTGTGGCTATTTATCCTGCTGCTGCTTTCATTGTACCTTTTTATTTGAAATTTTAGAGCTTTCAGATGAAGGGAACGCAGCAGTAAGTGCAAAGCATACAAAATATCCTGGTGGGGGAGAATGTCCCGGTTTTTCTCTCCAATTGTCCATGACAGCTCTGGGGAGGAAGAGCTGCTCACAGGGAGCACTGCCTCTGTCTCCCCTTTGAGTGGGCTCCTCCTGAATTCTTGCCCTGCTGCAGTAGGAAATGGGGTCTCCTGAGAAAGCCCTAGGAGGGAGTCCATGCCACCAAGATTGACGGGGCTAGGTGTGGGCTGGCCCTCCCCCAGTGCCTCAGTGCTGTGAGCTTGGTTTAGACTGTCCTTGGTTGGGGAATGTGATGGAAAGGAGTCGATCTACACTAGGCCGACAGTGAGAGCTCTTGCTCCAGTCCTCCAGTTAGGAAAGTTGGGCTGCTCTTTCCATCTCTGCACCTGGCTCCATCCATTGCATCTAGGAGGTTGGAGCCATTCGTGAGGAGAGGTCATGTAGGACAGTGGTGGAAACATGGGCTCCACTGGCAGACAAACCTGGCAGCAAAACCTGGTGAGACCAGCTGCACTGCCCAGGGCAAGCCACTTGCCCTTTCTGGACCTCACTGTCTTAGTTTCCCCACCTGTAAAATGGGGATAATAAAGCATCCATTGTCCAGATCCTCGTGATGCATGTAAGGTACTTGGCACATATGAAGTCACAATGTGTATTATTAACACTGAACAGTATGAATAATAGTCCCAGGACTCAGGCTAGCTAGACCACCTTCCTGCACCATCGCTCACGTGTCAAGCCCCTTTTCACTCCGGGGCTGTGTAGTGCAGTGAGAAGGGGCTCTGGAGTCACACACAGCCAGGTTCCAACCCTGGTTCTGTCATTTTCCAGTTTTGTCAGATCTCAGATTTTCTGAGTCCCAGTTTCCTCATCCATAAGAATAGTGATAATAAATATTCACCTCAAAGGGTATCAGTGAGGATTAAATGAGATCATGTTTATACAAGAACCCACACAGTGCCTGGCACACAGTAGGTGCTGATAAATAATGGTTCCCTTCCCCCTTTCCTTTTCCCTCTGCTTCTGTTAAAAAGGAGAAGAGTTTTGTAATCAGCCACCAGTTTACAGGAAATGCAGGAGGAAGATAAGCATGGTAAATGGTGGTGGCCGTGGGGGGGATTTCATCAGCAAAATCTAGAATTTAGGAAATTCTATAGGACAAATGACCTAGAATCCTCAATGAACAAATGAAAAGAGAGAGGGCCAAGTGAAATGTGAAGGCCAGTCGGGCACAGAGGCTAACACCTGTAATCCCAGCATTTTGGAAGGCCGAGGTGGGAGGATTGCTTGAGACCAGGAGTTCAGGACCAGCCTGGGCAACATGGCGAGACCCCAGTCTCTACAAAAAAGTTAAAAATTAGCTGAGTGTGATGGCTTGCACCTGTGGTCCCAGCTCGTTGAGAGGCTGAGGCAGGAGGATTGCTTGTGCTCAGGAGGTCGATCACACCACCGCCCTCTGGTCTGGGTAACAGAGTGAGACTCTGTGAGAGAGAGAGAGAGAGAGAGAGAGAGAGAGAGAGAGAAAGAAAAGAAAAGAAAAGAAAAGAAAAGAAAAGAAAAGAAAAGTGAGGATCTTGTTCGGATCCCAATCCAAACAAACCAACTGGGAAAAAATAAAAGAGGCCATGAGGGGCATTTTGATATTGACTAGTTATTTGATAACATTAAGTAGTCATTGTTAATTTTTAGCGTGATAATGGTATGGTAGCCATGTTCCAAAGAAGTTTTTATCTTTTGGAACACATAATGAAGAAATTAAAGATTAAATGATATGATATGGGGATTTGCTTGACAATAATTTAGTGGGGTGAAGTGAGGGGTGGAAGTGAAGCAAAATCAGCCATGTGTGGGTAACAAAGCTGGGTGATGGTATGTGGGGGTTCATTAAACTATTCTCTCTACTCTTGTACATGTTTGAATATTTCCATACAAGTTAAAAAAAAAAGAAGCAGTGGTCCTTTTAGATTAGAATTGTCTCTCTCATCTACCTCCTCCTTCATATTCTCCCAGCCCCTTCCTCACTTCAGTTTCTTCTTACTACCTACCTGGACTGTACTGCAACAGCCTCTTAGAGTCTCCCAGCTTTTGATCTCTCTCCCATCCAGTCTTCTTCCCATTCTGCTGCCAAAGATCTTCCTAAAACACAAATCATATCATGGTGCTTTCCTGCTTAAAAATTCTTTGGTAGCTCTCTATTGCCAATAATTTAGTAGAGTACAAAATCCTTATTATGTGATTCAAAGCCCTTCACAGTCAGGCTCAGCCTTCCTCCTTCCTTCCTTCCCCATCCCCTGGGATGGGGATCCCAGGCCAATCCCTATCCCTTTATTCAACCTGGCTTTTGGTCATATCTGCCAGGCCATTTCATGCCTCCGTGACTTCTCTTATGTAATTACCTGGCAGGTCCTCCTCCCTGGCCCTTAACTTCATCTATTGAAGACTAAAATATTTTTTAAAGCTCGGTTCAAATATCATTCTTCCTTGGTGGTTTCTGAATGTCTTTCCAATGCTCACTAAATATCTGTGCCTCTCTGCCTTCTGGCATATGGTAGGATCTCTCTTCCTGGCTCCCTGTAGTTTGATGGGGCCATGTGACCAGCTTTAGCCAATGGGTTGTGAGTGGATGTCATACATTTCGCTTCTGGGCCAAGAATTCCAGAATTCAATTGCTAATTCAAAACCCTCTGAGCTGTCTTTCCCTCTGGCTCAGTGATGGGTGACATCCAGATAAAAGCTGTTCTCAGGCCGGGTGTGGTGGCTCACACTTGTAATCCTAGCACTTTGGGAGGCTTTGGTGGGTGGATCACCTGAGGTCAGGAGTTCGAGACCAGCCTGGCCAACATGGTGAAACCCCATCTCTACTAAAAATACAAAAATTAGCCAGGTGTGGTGGCACATGCCTGTAATCCCAGCTACTCAGGAGACTAAGGCAGAAGAATTGCTTGAACTCCAGTGGGGCAGAAGTTGCAGTGAGCCAAGATAATGCCACTTTGTTCCAGCCTGGGCGTAAGAGTGAAACTCTGTCTGAAAAAAAAAAAAAAAAGCTGTTCTCAGGCTGGAGGTTCTGGAGTGTGTGTGGTACCATGGAGTAGAATCTCCTGGCCACCTGTGGGCGCTATGTAGTGTGAGACACATATATCTGAGGGGGCCTTTTGTTTCTTCAGCACAACTGAGTCTACCCTAAGCCTTCCCTCTCTGCGTTGCAATCCACTGTGCTGTCCTCTGTGTTTTCACATTATATCATGTGTATGTAATGTGTCCAGATGACAACCCCGGCAGGTCAGAAATCCTATGTTACGATCTTAGCATTCTGGCCCACAGCCCTCAGCATAGTGCCCTGCAGAGGGGAGGGATGAATGTGCAGCAGTTCTTCGCTGTGGTGGATGCAGTTGGGCGTAGGTGCAGAGGTTGGGAGGTGTCATCCTTTCCAGGGGCCCCGGTACTCATTAGTCTTTGGGAATTTTTTTTTTTTTTAAGTCAGAATCTCGCTCTGTTGCCCAGGCTGGAGTGCAGTGGTGCCATCTCAGCTTCGCCTCCCAGGTTCACGTCATTCTCTGCCTCAGCCTCCCGAGTAGCTGGGACTACAGGTGCCCACCACCACACCCGGCTGATTTTTTGCATTTTTAGTAGAGATGGGGTTTCACCGTAGCCAGGATGGTCTCGATCTCCTGGCCTTGTGATCCGCCTGCCTTGGCCTCCCAAAGTGCTGGGATTACAGACATAAGCCACCACACCCGGCCAGTCTTGGGAATCTTGATGGTTTGGAGATGGAACCAGGACTAGGCTTGATATCGACGCCCAGCATGCCCAGCTCCAGGGAATGAAGCATGGTTGGTCTAGGCGAATCCTAATAATCCCTTTCCCTGGTGGCTGTAATTAGTTTAGACATGGGTACACAAACCAGTTTTGGATGATGAAATTAAAGAGAAAGTCTCGTTCCCTCCTAGGAAAACAGGAACAGGTGAGAAATGCAGCTAGTCTGTTCTAGTTTGGATTTCCTGGATTGCAAAGCCTGAGACAGGATTAAAATGCTAATTGTTTACGTGGTAAGGGATTCTAGGGAGCAGGGAAAAGGGAGGAGGGAGAAGGGAGTGGGGAGAATGAAACAGGAAAGGAAGAGAAGCCAACAAAGGGCGTACTTTTGAGCTTATTGTTATAATTGTCCCTCCAAATGGCAGGAGGCTGGGGCATTTATCCAGAGACTTTCATTGGCTGCCAGTTGCCCCTCATTTTACTAAAACTGGATGTTTCCTGTGACTTCCTAGTGACAAGAATCCACTGACTGCGTTTCATCTTGGCCTGCTCTGTCCACCACTTCCTCTTTTTGAACGCTCTCTATCCTGGTTTCTATGGCAGTTCTCCCTCCAGCCTTGTCCGGCCTCTCTGGCTGCTTCTTGGTTTCCTTCCCAGGCTCCTTTTCCTTTTTCCACTCTGTGGCTGATCTCCTGGATTCTATTCTGGTCTTCCTCACTTCTACCCACTCTTACTGGGCAAACCGTTTTGCGAAATGGTTTCCACTGTTACTGTTGTGATGACGCCAGCTCCTATGTCTATGCCCCCAGCTCTCCCTCCCGAGTCCTGTAGGCATATAGCTCTTTATCCACACAGCACATATTTATGAAGCTGTTTGAATATGCCCAGAGTTGCGATAGGGCAGTAAATAGGAACTCACCTTCTAGGAGTGCTAGCCAATATGGAGCTAGTGGCCAAAATCCAAGTAAACAAGTAAGTAAGCCAGATATTTTTAGATAGTGACAGGTTTTATGCAGACAATAAAACAGGTCAGTGTGATAGAGGGTGTATGCATGTGTGTGCATGCACACTAGTTTAGAATGACTGCTTTGAGGAGGTAACATGGTATCTGTCATTTGTGGTTATGCAAGTGCAAAGGTCACAGAGGCCTGGAGGACTTATCAGTGTGTTTGGGGAAGAGGAGGAAGGCCAGTGTGGCTGCAGCAATGTAGGCACAAGGGAGTGGTGGGAGATGAAGTCAGAAAAATAGCAGGGGCCCATTCAGGCATTCAAGTAGGGCAAGGTGAGCCTGCATTGAACAAGATCCCCAGGTGACACTTATGTAAGCTTCTGCACACATTTGAAAACCATTAGGGTAGATGAAGAAGAGATGAGAAGAGAAACCCCATTTAAAAGTTACTCTTTTTTTTTTTTTGAGACAAGAGTCTCACTCTGTTGCCCAGGCTGGAGTGCAGTGGCACAATCTTGGCTCGCTGAAACCTCTGCCTCCCGGGTTCAAGCGATTCTCCTGCCTCAGCCTCCCAAGTAGCTGGGGTTACAGGCATGCACCACCACGCCTGGGTAATTTTTGTATTTTTAGTGGAGACAGTGTTTCACCATGTTAGCCAGGCTGGTCTGGAACTCCTGACCTCAGGTGATCCACCCGCCTTGGCTTCCCAATGTGCTGGGATTACAGGCGTGAGCCACCACTCCTGGCCTAAAAGTTATTCCTTAAAAGCATGTTGGAGGCTGGGTGTGGTGGCTCACGCCTGTAATCTCAGCACTTTGGGAAGCTGAGGCAGGTGGATCACCTGAGGTCAGGAGTTTGAGACCAGCCTGGCCAACATGGTGAAACCCCGTCTCTACTAAAAATGCAAAAAAATTAGCCAGGCATGGTGGTGAGTGCCTGTAAATCCCAGCTACTTGGGAGGCTGAGGCAGGAGAATAGCTTGAACCCAGGAGGCAGAGGTTGCAGTGAGGGAGATTGCGCCACTACACTCCAGCCTGGGCAACAAGAGTGAGACTCTGTCTCAAAAAAAACAAAAAACAAAAAACACCAACAAAAACACACACACACACAAAACAAAAAGTATTTTGGAAAGAGTAAGACACACAAAAGTGTAACATTCTGTCACAACCTCCTATATACCCAGCCTCAACACTAACAACTTTATTTTACAAAGGAAACTGAAAGTAGTAGTCAGGAATGTAGAAGGAAGACCAGGAAAGGATTGTGTCAGTGAAGCACGTCAAAGAGAGAGATCAGCAGTGACAAATAAAGGGTAGATGTTCTGTAGGTTGAGCAGAGGTCAAATCCCTGCTGACATCATGGTCCTGTGTTGTCCCATGGGCTTCTCACACAGTACATGTGACTGTTAAGGTGCCAGCTGCCCCCAACCTGCTTCTCCTCTTATTTTCTCTGTCAAAGAGTCTTCAAGAGTTTCTGTTTGGGATGAAAGCAGGGACTGAGACTTGGACTTGAGCTCAGGGAGTTTATTTGGGAGATGCTCCTGGGAAGCAGGGTGTGAGAGCAAAAAGAGTGAGGCAGGGAAGAAGGAAAAGCCACAAAGAGTATGTTATTGAGCTGGTTACCACTGTGAGCAAATGAAGCTCGATCTGGCTGGGCCTGTGAGGAACTGGGTGAATGCATCTCAGATTGGCCCTCAGCAGCATAGGAAGCCAGGGCACTTCAATGGTCTCTCGTGCCCCGTTTCTTGAGCGCTGTACTGGGGATATTAGCCTCCTTGCATTTCTGGGCTGCCCAAGGCAGAAAGCCAGCCATGTGGTGGCCGTTAAGGAGGGAAGCTGTGAGTGCCTGGAGGGACTGTCTGCCACAGCTGCACCCGAATCTGAGCAGGGAGAGAGGGTATAGAGTACAGGACACCTAAAGTTGTCTGCTGCAGCTCCATCACCGGCTTGATAGGATCTAACCTCCCTCTCATGACACTGGTGTTCTCCTATTAACCAGGCCAGAAACATGGGAGTTATTCTAAATGCTTCCCTCATTACCCTCTCTCCCTTGTTTGTCTCTGCAGCCATGCTTTTAGTTCAGGTGGTCATTTCTTGAGTACCATGGTAATGATCTCCTTATCTTTTACTAAATGCCAATGACACTAAAAAATGATTTTGGAGGCCGGGCACAGTAGCTCATGCCTGTAATCCCAACACTTTGGGAGGCCGAGGCAGGTGGATCACCTGAGGTCAGGAGTTCGAGACCAGGCTGGCCAACATGGCAAATCCTGTCTGTACTAAAAATACAAAAAAAAAAAAAAATTATCTGAGTGTGGTGGCATGCGTCTATAATCCCAGCTACTTGGGAGGCTGAGGCAGGAGAATTGCTTGAACCCGGGAGGCAGAGGTTGCAGTGAGCCGAGATCACGTCATTGCACTCCAGCCTGGGCGACGGAGTGAGACTCTGTCAAAAAAAAAAAAAAAAAAAAAATTAGAGGTGATGTGGAGTCCATGGAGGGGTACATGACTCAGTACTGGGGACGCGGAGAAAGCTTCCAGGAAGAAGTGACTTCTAAACTGAAATCTGAGGACTGAGTAGGAATAAGAAAAAGAAGTATGACGAAAGTTCAGTTATAGGGAAGACCATGTGTGAAAGCTCAAAAAGAGCACGGCAAATTTAAGACACTAAACTGACCCTTGTCAGTTTATCTGAAGTGTGATGGAGGAAGAGAGACTGGCCAGATCATACAGGATTCTGCTAACCTTATGAACAAATATTGACTTTATTCAAAAGGCAATGGGAAGCCTGAAGATTTAAGGCAGGAGGGTGATGGGATTGAATCTGAGTTTTAGTAAGATCACTTTGACCAAAGTATGGGAAAAAATTAGTAGATCACACTCATTTTTGGCTATTTGGCTACACCCCTTTGTTGGGTGCCTGGCCAGTGTCTGTTCCCCACCTGCTGCCATAGTCATGGTTTTCCTTTAGAGGATTTCACATCTTCAACCATTTGATTGGGGTGTGATGAGCTCTTCTTCCCAACCATTGCTAAGTTAATTAGCACACTGACCACAGTGGCTGGTTCAGGGATGGGCACTTGATCCATTTTAAGTGAATGAGAGAATATGAGTCTCAGGACTTGTATAGCAGTTACTAGTATGAAGATGTGAGGTGTGAATTGCTGTAGCCAGGCCATGACTATTATGGGAGAATCTGGAGCTGTTGGAAAACCACTGTATGAAACATGATGATGCCGTGAAAGGCAGAGAGAGAAGGGGGGAACTGATTTCATGGTAACATTGTATCAACTTTTGGATCAAGCCTTATTTACTTTTTACTGTTTTATTTATTTTTTTTTTTTTAGATAGGGTCTTGCTCTGTTGCCCAGGCTGGACTGCAGTGGTGTGATTACAGTCACTGCAGCCTTGACCTCATAGGTTCAAGTGATCCTCCCACCTCAGCCTCCTGAGTAGCTGGGGCCATAGATGCATGTCAGTGTGCCCAGCTAATTAAATTTTTTTTTTTTTTTTTGTAGAGACAGGGTATCTTTATGTTGCTCAGACTGGTCTCAAACTCCTGGGCTCAAGCAATTAGCCTACCTTGGCCTCCCAAATTGCTGGGATTATTGGCATGACCACCACGCCTGGCCTCAAGCCTTATTTAAAGCCACCTCTTCCTCTGGACTTTACAGTAAAGTGAGCCAATACATTCTCTGTATTGTTTAAACCAGTTGAACTGGAGATTGGTTTACTGTAACCTAAAGATTCCTAACTGATACAGAAATGAGTTCCATAAGGTGTTTCAAGAGACAGGCCCTAAAAATGGGATTGTCCAACCAAAGAGGTAAGATGAAGGATAAAGAACCCGTACATTTTCGGCTGAGAAACTGGTAATCTAATTAGCTCTACAGTTTCCTGTTGTGACGATCCTGATGTGCAGATCACGTGCCTGCTGCGGCTGTAGCGGTACACTACTTAGTAAAAAAATGTAGAGTGTTGGATTGTGTTGGCTCCTTCTTGTTACTATTAGTAAAGCACTATAAAAAGGTAAGCTGCTAGCCGGGTGCAGTGGCTCACGCCTCAATCCAGCACGTTGGGAGGCCAAGGCGGACGGATCATGAGGTCAGGAGTTCGAGGTCGGCCTGGCTAACATGGTGAAACGCTGTCTCCATTAAGAATACAAAAATTAGCCGGGCGCGGTGGCTCAAGCCTGTAATCCCAGCACTTTGGGAGGCCGAGATGGGCGGATCACGAGGTCAGGAGTTCGAGACCATCCTGGCTAACACGGTGAAACCCCGTCTCTACTAAAAAATACAAAAAACTAGCCGGGCGAGGTGGCGGGCGCCTGTAGTCCCGGCTACTCGGGAGGCTGAGGCAGGAGAATGGCGTAAAAACCCGGGAGGCAGAGCTTGCAGTGAGCTGAGATCCGGCCACTGCACTCCAGCCTGGGCGACACAGCGAGACTCCGTCTCAAAAAAAAAAAAAAAAAAAAAAAAGAATATAAAAATTAGCTGGTCGTGGTGGCATACGCCTGTAATCCCAGCTACTCAGGAGGCTGAGGCAGGAGAACCTCTTGAACCCAGGAGGCAGAGGTTGCAGTGAGCTGAGATTGCGCCACTACCCTCTAGCCTGGGTGACAGAGTGAGACTCCGTCTCAAAAAAAAAAAAAAAAAAAAAAAAAGGTAAGCTTATGCTCAAACTAGCCTACTGCAAAACAAAGAAGGAAGAAAATACAGCTTTGATAAGAGAAGCCCTTTGTGCCTATGGTTAAAAAAAAAAAAATGACTGAGAAGTACTGGAAAACTCCAAAAACTTTGTCTCAAAGTAAGTTAGTATTAGGTTAGTGCAAAAGTAATTGCGTTTTTTGCCATCGAAAAGAATTGCAAAACTGTAATTACTTTTGCACTAACCTAATATGAACAGAAGCAGGGATGGGGAGTGCATTGTATGGGATATGGGATATGAGATATGGGATATGGGATATAGAACATGGGACATGAGACGTGGGATATGGATATGGTCTATGGGATATGGATATGGGCTATGGGCTATGGGATATGGATATAAGATATGGGCTATGAGATATGGATATGGGCTATGGGATATGGATGTGGGATATGGATATGGGCTATGGGATATGGATGTGGGATATGGGATATGGGATATGGATGTGGGATATGGGGTATGGATATGGATATGGGCTAAGGGCTATGGGATATGGCTGTGGGATATGGATATGGGCTATGGATATGGGCTATGGGACATGGATGTGGGATATGGGCTATGGGCTATGGGATATGGATGTGGGATATGGGACATGGGATATGGGCCATGGGGTATGAGATATGGGATATGGATGTGGGATATGGGATATGGGCTATGGGCTATGGATGTGGCATATGGGCTATGGGATATGGATGTGGGATATGCAATATGGAATATGGGATATAGGATATGGGATATGGTTGAAGGCTTATCCCTAGCCCCTTCCCAAGCACCTCCTGGTTTTTACTTCTTCTAAAACAAAGATGGCCATAACTTCCATGACAGATGTAAGTGGGACACAGCTTATAGGCAATGACCAGATTTAGAGTGCCTCCCAGCCAGTTTCTTCAAGTTGTTCAAAGGTACAGTTCGAGACTAAATGTAAGTCTGGGTATTTGGGAAGAGAACTAAGACCTATTTGCTTAGAGAAAGAAATATCCAGGCCAGACTGCAGACTGCAGACTCAAAGACTAGTCTCACAAAGAGCTCTGGTTTCAGCTGGGCGCGGTGGCTCACGCCTGCAGTCTCAGTGCACTTTGGGAGGCCAAGGTGGGCAGATCGCCTGAGGTTGGGAGTTCGAGACCAGCCTGACCAACATGGAGAAATCCCATCTCTACTAAATATACAAAAATTAGCTGAGCTTGGTGCCGCCTGCCTGTAATCCGAGCTACTTGAGAGGCTGAGGCAGGAGAATTGCTTTAACCTGGGAGGTGGAAGTTGCAGGGAGCCGAGATCACGCCATTGCATTCCAGCCTGGGCAACAAGAATGAAACTCCGCCTCAAGGGAAAAAAAGAAAAAAAAAAAAAAGCTCTGGTTTCATATACTAGCTGATAGAATCAACCAGAAGCAAATAAACTTGAAGCCCACAAAGAAGCTCCAAGCCCAGATGACAATGGCTGGAGACTTTTCAACTCCTAACATAATTCTCAGGTCCCAAAGCACAATGAATCTGTCTTCACAGAACCACTGCTTTAATGTCTTCTGTGAACATTAAAACAGTGGTTCTCACACTTTTGTGTACATAAGATGTTTATTAAAAATATAGATTATTGGGCTTCATCCCCAAAGAATCTGACTCCTTCCATCTGAGATTGGGCTTAGGGATCTGCATTATTAACAAATATCCTTGATGAATCACATGTGGGGGACTAGGGAGCCCTGCTTTGGGAAACATTGCATTTAAGGAAATTATTACCTTTTCTTTTCTTTTCTTTTTTTTTTGAGATGGAGTCTCTCTGTGTCACCCAGGCTGGAATGCAGTGGCGTGATCTCAGCTCACTGCAAGCTCCGCCTCCCAGGTTCATGCCATTCTCCTGCCTCAGCCTCCCGAGTAGCTAGGACTACAGGCGCCCGCCACCACACCCAGCTCATTTTTTGTATTTTTAGTAGAGACGGGGTTTCACCGTGTTAGCCAGGATGGTCTCGATCTCCTAACCTCGTGATCCGCCTGCCTCCGCCTCCCAAAGTGCTGGGATTACAGACGTGAGCCACTGCGCCCAGCCTTTTTTTTTTTTTGAGACGGAGTCTCGCTCTGTTGCCCAAGCTGGAGTGCAGTGGCATGAGCTCGGCTCACTGCAACCTCTGCCTCCTGGGTTCAAGCGATTCTCCTGCCTCAGCCTCCCCAGTAGCTGGGATTACAGGTCCGTGCCACCACACTTGGCTTATATATATATATATATTTTTTTTTTTCTTTTTTCTTTTTTTAAATTTTTGTAGTTTTAGTAGAGACGGGGTTCACCATGTTGGTCAGGCTGGTCTCGAATTCCTGACCTTGTGATCTGCCAGCCTAGGCCTCCCAAAGTGCTGGGATTACAGGCGTGAGTCACGGCGCCTGGCCTAGTATTAAATTCTTTAGGGATGATCAGCAGGACTCATTTTGTCCTGATAGTATCTGTGCACTGCGTAGCGCCCAGAGTGAGAGCTCAGCACAGCCTTGTCTATTAGACCTGGAAAGCATGGGTTTCTAGAGCCAAGGTGGGTTTGGGAAGTTTGCAGACTATGATTTCAGGAACTGATTTGCCCTGAGTCCCTGCTCCCTTACTCCTTGATTATGTTTGATTCTGCCTTGGCTCTATTAGGATTGCTTTGTCCAGACACTGACCTGGCAGTGAGTGTGCCTGGGATCCTCTGTCAGTGTCCCTTGTATAGTCAGAGAGTTCTGGACACGTCTGTGGGAGGTAGAGACTGTGACAAACTCTGGGGAGGGTGTTTACTAGGCTTTTCCATGTTTATTTTCTTTCCTCCACCTCACCTTAGGACAGGGAGTATTCTGAAAGCCTTAGTGAAGCAGTTACACTTTTCTGGCACCTTGAATGACTCATATGTCTCAGTGCCACACACACCCTCCATTGAAGTCCTTGGGATTGTCAAGGTCAGGATATTTAAAGCCACATTCTTGGGAGTGCTCTGGACATTGCCAGGTCAGCTCAGGATGAGGGAGGTGCCCAGAGACAGCTGTCAGTGTCAGTGCCCATAGTTTATGGTGAGTCTAATGGTAAATGCCAGTTATAGGTATGGTCTTATCATTGTTTAGTTATAGCTGGTGATGGCCAAGTGACTATGGGTTTCTCTTCTTTCATTCTCCTAAACTTTCTTTGTTTTTTAAAGAAAGTGTCTTGCTCTGTTGCCGAGGCTGGAGTACAGTGGCATGGTGACAGCTCACTGCAGCCTTGAACTCCTGGCTCAAGTGATCCTCCTGCTTCAGCCTCCTGAGTAGCTGGGACTGCTGGCACATGCCACCATGCTCAGTTAATTTTTTCATTTTTTTTTTTTTTTTTGTAGAGAGAAGGTCTTTCTCGTTGCCTAGGCTGACCTCAAACTCCTGGCCTCAAGTGATCCTCCTGCCTTGGCCTTCCAAAGTGTTGGGATCACAGGCATGAGCCACTGCACCTGGCCTCATTCTCCTAAATATTTATTTCTTTTCTATTTTTCTTTCTTGTTTGCTTTTTCTTTTCTTTTTATTTCTTTTTTTAACTGAATCTTTTTTTTTTTTTTTTTTTTTTTGAGACGGAGTCTCGCTCTGTAGCCCAGGCTGGAGTGCAGTGGCCGGATCTCAGCTCACTGCAAGCTCCGCCTCCCGGGTTCACGCCATTCTCCCGCCTCAGCCTCCCGAGTAGCTGGGACTACAGGCGCCCGCCACCTCGCCCGGCTATTTTTTGTATTTCTTAGTAGAGACGGGGTTTCACCGTGTTAGCCAGGATGGTCTCGATCTCCTGACCTCGTGATCCGCCCATCTCGGCCTCCCAAAGTGCTGGGATTACAGGCTTGAGCCACCGCGCCCGGCTTTTTAACTGAATCTTATGTTTACTGAGATATCCTAAACATTTAATTCAGCACCTACTATATTCAAGATGCCAGAGAGAATACAAAGATGTGTAGACATAACTGTACTCCAGATTAACTCACAGACTAGAAAGCAACTTGGTGGCCCTGCAGAGAGACTCATGAGCGATAGTCATACTCACAGGTAAGGTATTATAAGCTCACTGATAAAGAGCTTCCAACCTGCACTGGTGGAGATAATGGTGGGGCATAGGGAAATCTTCTGAAAGCAAGGTCCTGAGCTGAATATACAAATTTAAGCAGAAGTTATCCAGAACAACTTCTGTTTCTGGTCAAGATGCAATAACAGGGATGGACTTTACCCTCCTTCCTGGAGCAATTAAAATGTTGTATAAAATATATGAAGCAATGGTTTTGGATATCAGATAGCACAGGACAGTGATCCCTGAGAGAGGGAAAACAAGTGAGCTGAGCTGTACATTTGCTCCATCCTACTGCCTTGAGAGAGTTTCCAGGCTGCTCTGCAAAGAGGAGCAACCCAGGCAGAGTCCAATAGTCTTTCTGAGCTGAGGAGATGGAACAGGGAATTCAGGGAGGCCAAGGCAGCTATGGTTTTAAGGGCAGTGTGCCAGACAGGAGAGAGCTACAGAGAGATGAAGGAGGAGAATAAGGGTGGAGGGCAGGAGATGCGGGGAGAGAGAGAGCGTGAGAGAGAGGCAGAAATCTGCAGAGGTCCCATTGAGTCGTCAGCTGAGTACTGATCAGAGCATGTATGTGAGGAAAGTATCTGAGTCTAGGGAAACAACCACACAAAAGGAGCAGAGGAAATAATTAATCCCTGGAGTGTATGTTCTCACCAGCCAGTTGAAAAACCTCATAAATCACAAGACATCAGAGTACTCAGAAGGGTATTATCTCAGTAGTGGGGCAAAGTTAGCACTAAACTAGTGGATATTATGGTCCTAACTAACAAAGTTTAAACACAATCAAACTTGAAAAGATCTGGTTCCGAATAACTGTGTCTCAGAACAAAGTTCAAGAGTATTTACATAAATATAAAAATATGCAACACCCAACAAGGTAAAATTCACAATGTATACTATCCAGTCAAAAATTATTGGATACAGGCATACAAATAATGAGGAAAATATGACCAATAACAAGGAAAATAAACCAATCAACAGAAACAGACCCAGAAATGACATAGATGTTAGAAAAAGAACATTAGTAGACAAGGACGTTAAAATAGTTATTACATGTTTAAGAAAATAAAAGAAAGATTAAGTATGTTAAATAAAGGCCTGGAAGATATTAAAAAGATCCAAATTAAACCTCTAGCAATGAAAAATATAATGTGAAACGAAAAATATACTGAAATAAAAAACATACTGGATGAAATCAATAGCAGAGTAGACACTGCAGAGGTAAAGACAAATGAACCTGAAGCTATAGTCACAGAGACTATCCAAAAGAAACACAGAGAAGAAAGATTGAGGAAAACAAAAAAGAGCAGAGCACCAGTGATCTGTAAGAAAACTTCAAGTGGCCTAATATTTGTGTAATTGGGGTCCCAGGAAAAGGGAGATGGTAAAAAAAATTTGAAGAAATAATGGCCAAATAAATTTCAAATTTGATGAAAACTGTAAGTCTACAAATCCAAGAAGCTTAATGAACCCTTAGCACAAAAAACTGGAGAACTACCCAAAGACACATCATAACCAAACTGTTTAAAACCATTGTGAAGCAGAATGTCTTACAAGCAGCTAGAGGAAAACAGGATACACTATGTACAAGAGTATAACATTAAAAATGACAGCAGGCCAGGCACGGTGGCTCACGCCTGTAATCCCAGCACTTTCGGAGGCCAAGGCAGGCTGATCATGAGGTCACGAGATTGAGATCATCCTGGTTAACACAGTGAGACCCTGTCTCTACTAAAAATACAAAAAGTTAGCCAGGCGTGGTGGCGGGTGCCTGTAGTCCCAGCTACTCTGGAGGCTGAGGCAGGAGAATGGTGTGAACCTGGGAGGTGGAGCTTGCAGTAAGCCGAGATCACACCACTGCACTCCAGCATGGGCGACAGAGTGAAACTCTGTATCAAAAAAAAAAAAAAAAAAAAAAAAAAAAACAAAAAGAAGTCTGCTGGTTTTTTTTTTTTTTTTTTTTTGAGATGGAGTCTCACTCTGCGGCCTAGACTGGAGTGTAGTGGCATGATCTTGGCTCACTGCGTTCTCTGCCTCCCGGGTTCAGGCAATTCTCCTGCTTCAGCCTCCTGAGTAGCTGGGATTACAGGCGTGGGCCACCACACCCAGCTACTTTTTGTATTTGTAGTAGAGACAGGGTTTTGGCATGTTGGCCAAGCTGGTTTTGAACTTCCGACCTCAGGTTATCTGCCCTTCTTGGCCTTCTAAAGTGCTGGGATTATAGGCGTGAGCCACTGCACCTGGCCACAGACTTCTTTTTGCAAACAGTGAAAGCCAGAAGACAGTAGAGTAACATCTTTTGAATACTGAAGGAAAAAAAATTGTCATCCTAGAATTCTATACCCAACAAGAGTAGCTTTCAAAAATGAAGGGGAAATAAAAACTTTTTTGGCATTTAAAATGTCAAGGATCACCAGAAGACTTGAATTATAAAAAACAGTGACAGAAGTCCTTCAAACAGAAGGAAAATTACACTAGATAGAAATCTGAATCTATACAAAACAATTTAAGAGCCCTGGAAATGGGGAATTCTATCTAATAAATGAATAAGTAATAACAGAATAGAGTAACAAAATTTTGTATGCTCTAATGAATTAATGAGTGTAGGCAATGATCAACAATGACTGACAATGTGACAAAAAGAGAGGCAACCAGGTATTATATACCACCCATGTGAAGTAATATTGTCAAAAAATAAGAACAAAAAGAGATAATAATAGTCAAACCTGACCCTGGCCACTGGATCTAACTATCAATTTACTGTCTTTACAAGAGACAGAGAAACATGTTAAATGATATCACTGTGTTTTGATTTTTTTAAAAAAATATCCAGATTTGGGAAATTCTGTAAGATAAACAATCAAATTTTTTTTCATCAAAAAAAGTGCAAGGGGAGAGAGATTTACAAAGAGAGAGAATTATAAACAAGAGACTCTGGAGACATATCAATTAATCACAATATATAGATCTTGTTTAGATTCCTACTTCAAACAAACATACTAAAAAAGGAAAAAGAATTCAAAATCATTCAGGGGAATGTGAACACTGGCAGTATTTTATAACATTAAAGAATTATTGAAGAGAAAATGGTTACCTATGCCAATAGAGGAGGAAGCTCGCCTCAGGGGTGGGGACAGCATAGGCAAAGACATCCTCTTTAGTGAGGGGTGACAGTTTAGTAGTTACAGGAGAAAGGACACCTGCTGCAAAAACATCCTCTTACTTTGTCTCTGGGCTAGAGCTGACTGTGGTGCTCTGGTTTCTGAGAAAGGAAGATGCAGCATATTGACATGGAGACTATTTCTGTCCACCACTTCTGGCTTCCCTGGGTGTAGCAGGCACCTAAGGGCAGGGGAGAAGTGTTACTGAGAGTTTTCAAGGCCACTCTTAGCAACAAGAGAAAAGGACCTGGTGGTTTGGGTGGAACAGAGGCTTTGAGTACATTGATCTCATCCCACTCTCCCAGCTCTGCCCTGGGATTAGAAGACAAGGAAGGAGGAGAGGTATAGCACGAAGAACAGGAAAGTATGGAGGGAAGTGAAGAGAAGAAAGGAGGAGGAGAAGAGGCGAGAGAAGGAGGGGCTGAAGTTAGAGGTCAGGATGTGTTCAGTTGTTTTAAAGTAGCAACTGACTTAGGGCCCCTAAACAGTAGGTAGAAGACGGGCATAGTGGCTTGTTGCACTTGTAATCCCCATGACTCAGGAGGCTGAGGTAGGAGGATCGCTTGAGGCCAGGAGTTTGAGACCAGCCTGGGCAGCATAGTAAGACCCTATCTCCAAAAAAATTTTAACATTCGCTGGGTGTGGTGGTGCGGCCTGTAGTCTCAGCTACTTGAGCCCAAGAGTTAGAGGCTGCTGTGAGCTATGATCACACCACTGTACTCCAGCCTAGGTGATAGAGTGAGACCCTGTCTCTAAAAGACAAAACCAAAACCAAACCCCAGTAGGTAGAATGCTACCCTGTCTCCTCTCCCTACTTGCAGTTCGGTTCAGAGGCAAAGTAGGGGTGTAAGGAGGGATAAAGGGGATCCTCTGGCTGCAGAGATTGAAGAGTTTGCTCAGTGTTGACAGGACAAGCCAGAGGACCTGACCCTGTGTATCCACAGCCACCCATGGTGAACAATGTATGCCATGGTACCTTTGTCCTGTGGTTTTCTGTTGTACAGAGATGCCAGTGAGAAATAATAATACTTATTAGTCAACATTATTAAGTACTGACTATGCCAAGCCCTATTCCAAGTGTTTCCATATTAACTCATTTCATCTTGTCAAGAATCCTTTGAGGAAGGTACAGTTATTATTAAACCCATCTAATAAGTGAGGTAACTGCGCCCAGAGCGATTAAGTAACTTTCTTAAGGTCACAAAGATATTAAGTGGCCCAGATGTAATTGAACCTAAGAAAAGTCTAGTTCCACAGCACGTGCTCTTCACAACTACCCAGAATGGTGGTGGTGACCTGGGCCAACCCTAGTGTGACCTCAGCCCCCTCCCCCAGACAGAGCTTTAGAAAGGCTCTACCTTCTTCCCCCAGAGCAGTTGGGGCCCAGGGCTGGAATTGTCTTCCCAGTGTTCTAGAAGAGACCTTGGAACACCACTAGAAAAGCCACCCTGAGCATGAAAGGCTGGTAGGACCTCAAGGCTGGGCCAGAATTTACCAAAAACAACAGTGGGCCTGCCCTAAACTGTTCTGAGGCTGCACAGCCTGGACCTCAGGTTGGCTTGTCCATGATTCTTATCAGCTCTCCACAGAGTGAGCGCTAGAGTCTGCGGCATTTCCATCCCGGCATATTCCGAGGGCCAGGGGAAGGCGCTGTCCCAGGCAGCACTCTCGGTGGGAGGCGGGGAGCTCGGGAAGGCCCGTATGTGAATCCCAGCCTGGCTCTTGGTGGGCAGCTGGGTCCCCTCCCCAGGTTCTGGCAGAACACCCTTGAACAATTTAGCCTGAAATAGCATAAGAACTTCTTTCCTATTTTTTTCCAGGCTTTTGGATGAAATTATATTTTACAAATGACTCATTATTATATTTATAGCTTCTCTCCAAATGATTCAAATTGTGGTTTGTCGCCTCCCTGTCTCTCAGCTCCCCCCAGCTCGACAGGAAAAAGTGCTGTTTACTGTATGGCCAGGTGTGGCTGCAAGAGCGGCTTTGCCTCTCCCTATAATTACGTTTGCCTAAGCCCTGACAAGCACCCCGGCACATTTAGTCATGAGCAGCCTTTGTTCCAGCATGTTGTCGGGAGGCAGCATCCGACATTAACTGGGCTTGGAATCTGCTCCTGTAGGAAGTGCATGTGTGTGGTGCGGGGTGCGGGGAGTGGGGAGCGTGGGGGAGGCTGTGACAGAGGGTGCCTTTGTGAGGGCAGAGGCTGGAGAGGCTGGGCTGCAGCTTCTCCCTCAAAGCACCCTGTGAGAAGGCTGGGGTGGGCTACGCCCCGGAGGGCCTCAGAAGAAACGTTATTCCTTTCCACCCCCAGCCTCCATGGAGGAGCTGAGAGGGCCGCTGGTGGAGAAGCTGGTGGCTCATACATTCCAGGCTGTGCTAGTGGTCTGGCCAGTGACACTCCATGGTTTCTTGTGAGGAACCACTCTGGCTCTTTCAAGAATGGGGAGTTCTTGAATTCTCTCCCCCTTTCCAGGGAGCTCTCAGCCACAGTGATTGCTCAGCACCCCTACCCCTCCCCTCCACCCAGCTCTCAGGAAGGTGTGGTAAGGTTAGAGCAGCTTGCTCTTAAACAGGCAACCTTTGAGAGGAGGGGTGGAGAGGAGGTTGGGATGAGGTCCCATTTGTAGGAACAGTTTATTCCATTGGTCGTCCGTGGGATCAAGGTCCTCTGGGTCTGTCCTGGCTGGGTACTAAGTAAAGTTAAAATCCCATAAATTTTGCGACTCACGGTGACATTCTCAGAGCCCACAACAACCCTGTGCCCCTCTGGGTCCTCGGACCTGGGGTGTGGTGATATGCAGACGCCCCTGACTGGCTTGGATTGAAGGCTGTGCGGCCGCAGCAAGGACCGTCCACCCTGAGTGTCCCGAGGCCCAGAGGCAAGCAGGGAAACAGGCTACTCTATGAGAGAACGGCTTTGCGGGAAATCTCTCTGTTCCCCTCCCTTGGCTTTAAGTGAAAAGCGAGCTCCTGTAGGTTGCAGATTCTGCAGCTGTGGTGTGGTGGTGGCTTGGGAGGTTGGGCTGGATAAGGTCGGAGCCTGAAGTTGTCCGTGGTCCAAGCCCTGGGCCCTGGTCGTGTCCCCAGACACAACCCCAGCCCGGGTTCCTTTGAGTCTGCTTCCATTTTCACTTCTTGGCACTGCCTGAGTGAGTGGGAAGGGGACTCGGAAGGAGGTGATGTGGGAATGGGTGTGGACAAGCATAACGTCATTGTTGGTGAAATCAGTCTGAAGCCCTAACCAGATGACTTCCATCTGGGCTAAGCCGGGTCACTGTGAGGTGTGTGAGACGGGCCTGAGTGTGGCTGGGGCCAGACACATGGAGTACAGGGTCCTCTGCCTCTGGGCGTTCCCTGGAGGTGGGAGGGGACAGCTGAGAGAAGGACGGAGAGGGTCTTGGTGAGGCAGGGGAGGGCAGAGGGAGGAAGAGTGTGGACTTACCTGGGCTGTGGGGACCTGAACTTCTTCCTAAGGCCTGAGGGAAAGAGGGACTTCCTGACAAGAAGTGCTGCCTCTTACATCCGAATGGACCAGAGCCAGGGCAGCGGGACCAGCTGGCAGCCAGACTGAGGGGCAGCCAGTGCCACCGTCTGAAGCCACTATCAGGCCACCGTCTTTTATGAGAACTTTAGTCTTGTATCCACCCTACTCGTGCTGTCACCTTTTCATTTGTCTTTTGACAGTCAACATGCCCGAGTGCTGTGAACGTTATGAGAGGGGGCTGTTGGGAACACATGCTCCTGGGAATCAGCCCTTCCCTCTGTCCCGTTCCCACTCCTCCCTGATGATGCTCCTGCTCAGAACCCACTCCTCACCTCAGTGAAGCAATGCAGTGGGCACCCTGTGGACAAAGCTGGATATTGGTTCTGAATAAAAGCAAATCATGGGGAAAATCAGTGTCTCAGTAAAATGGAGTTTTCTTAGTAGAGACCAGACCGTGAAGGACCTTGCTTCATTCCATCTTTGAGGAGGATAATGATTTAGGGACATTGGCCCAAGATCAAAGTGGTATTTTTAGGCTGTATTTACTGAGCTATTTGCTGGCTACCTCCTTATTTCCAGGTAGCAACTTCTTTCTAATGTCTGAGGTGTTTAAGAGATGATGAAGCTTGCACATACTTCTCAAAGTGTGTTCACATCCATTATTTCACTGGGGACTGGCTATTATCTTCTCCATTTTCTTTATAAGGATATTGAAAGAGAATAAATAACTTGCCCAAGGCCGCATAGCTAGTTAATGACTGAACTAGGCTTAAAACCAACTCTGAAGGCTCCTATTCCAGTGTCAGCTGCTGCGTGCTGCTTCTGTTTTCCATCAGTTTGGAAGGGGAGCCTAAAGTCTACAGCCACGTGGGTGGGGTCAGCAGAAAGATGATTGAACATCAAGCCTGAGGCAGGTGAGGCTGATCTCCTGAGCACAGGCTGTCTGCCCAGGAGTTCACAGAAGTGATATGATCCAAAGTTGCTGAGGGAAAAGCCCCTATTTGTGGAATTAACTGCAAGTCTCTCTTGAGGTCAGAATGAATGTTATTAACATTATTGTTTGTATTGTGGTAAGGTATACATAATGGAAAATGTACCATTTTGGCTGGGCATGGTGGCTCACGCCTGTAATCCCAGCACTTTGGGAGACCGAGGTGGGCGCATCACCTGAGGTCAGGAGTTTGAGAACAGCCTGCCAACATGGTGAAACCTCATCTCTGCTAAAAATACAAAAATTAGCCGGGCGTGGTGGTGGGCGCCTGTAGTCCCAGCTACTCGGGAGACTGAGGCAGGCGAATCACTTGAACCCAGGAGGCAGAGGTTGCAGTGAGCCGAGATGGCACCTCTGCACTCCAGGCTGGATGACAGAGTGAGACTCCGTCTCAATAAATAAATAAAATAAAATAAAATAAAATAAAATAAACCATTTTAACAATTTTTAAGTGTACAGTTTAGTGACACGAAGTATTTTTATCTTCCCAAACTGAAACTCCACACCCACTAAACAATAACTCCCCCTTCTCCCCTCTCCCCAGCTCCTGGTAACCACTATTCTACTTTCTGTCTCTGGGAATTTGGCTACTCTAGGTACCTTATGTAAGGGGAATCATACAATATTTTGTGCTTTTGTATCTGTTTCATGCTGACTTATTTTTAATTAGATCACCATTTCAACTGCAGCAGGAATGCGGATCAGTGATGTGCCATGCCTATAGAGGAGTAAAGAAAGAAAAAAAGAAGGAGCAAAAAGGAAAAAGAAAACAGGAACATTTTGGGGTGGATTTCTTGACTGTCAGGGGTACCAGATGTAAGGGGGCGGTGGTGGGGGGTGGATAGGAAGAAAGTGTTACATAGAAAACAAAATGCTGTGCTTTATCATTCCAGGGGCGGGCTGGCATCTATCCTGGAGGTAGATGCCTCTGTTTTGAGGATTAAGCTATGATGAACCCCGATAGGGAAGTGCTCCGGTGAGAACAATGGAACTTTCTGTGCATGCAGAAGGCAAGACAAATTGTTTTGCAAGATGAATCCCCAGGAACTTGGAGTTTGGGTAGAAGGGTCTAGAAGAGAAGAGGAAGGCTGGAGAGAAGATGGTTTAAAACAGTTGGGACTTAGGGGACAGTGAGAAGTTTTCTGAGGTGGGAGATGGTTGGTGAACTTTCAGGGTAATATCTATTCGTAGATTCTCATTTGCTTACTGCCATTTCCTCTCTATGACCCCTAACCTTGAGTAAAAGTTTGTTGCTGTGTGAGTTGTGGGTGGCTGGGGGAATGCAGGGATGGGGCTAAGCAGAGGGTGATAAAGAGGGGGTGGGAGAGGAGAGCAGCTGCGGGAGGAGAGGTGCAGTTAGAGGGTGAGAGGTGGGAAGCAGGGAAGCCCAGCAAGAGGTCACCAGAGGAAGCACAAACCTGAGAATCTTGGCACTCAGAAGGTAGGGGGTTGTGGCAAGATTTGAGAGGCACTGCAAAGTTGGGGGGACACAATGAATGGAGTCCCTGCACTTAGGGGAATGGGGCTGGAGTCACTGCTTGGATATTACAGGGCAGGCACGCCAGTTAGACAGCCTGAAGGAAGGAGTGGATGGATTTCTCTTCTTGGAGACCTTCGGCAACATTTGGACGAGGCACAGCCTGGGTAATGAGGAAGTCCCTGCAACACAGCTCACTGCCTTCAAGATTTCCAGATGCACAGAGAAGAGGACTGTGTTTCTCAAAACAGAGATGGAGGTAGAACCAAAGCCAAACCCTGAACATGTCTCGAGCTTTCAAAACAACATTCTCTTTAAAATCATCTGAAAGCAGAGATATATGGCAGTTGACTATCTCTGATGGAGACATATGCCTTATTTATTTATTTATTTTTATTTTTAAGACAGGGTCTCGCTCTGTTGCCCAGGCTGGAGTGCAGTGGCGTGATCTCAGCTCACTGCAACCTCCACCTCCCTGGTTCAAGTGATTCTCCTGCCTCAGCCTCCCGAGTAGCTGGGACTATAGGATGTGCCACCACACCTGGCGAATTTTTGTGTTTTTAGTAGAGACAGGGTTTCACCGTGTTGGCCAGGCTGGTCTTGAACTCCTGTCCTCAATCGATCTGCCTGCCTCGGCTTCCCAAAGTGCTGGCATTACAGACATGAGCCACTGTGCCTGGCCAACATATGCTTTTTGTACCCCCCAGGCATAGGAACCCAGTGAGAAGGCCGGGCTGCTCCCACCCAGAGATCCTGGAGGAGCCTGACATGGAAAATGGGCCGTGTGTCGTGTTGTTGGGAATTCTTGGTGATTCTTTGGCCAGGTCCTGGGCTGAATGTGGGCCGGGGATGGAGCCCTGCCTGGAATCAGTGATGCATCCTGAAATCTCTGGACCAGCCTGCATGGTGACGGAGCCCACAGTGAGGCTGGCCGAGGACATTTCCCTCTTGTCCTCTCCAGCCTTGGCCCCGAGAACCAAGGCTCTAGGCTCATCTGGCTGGATGGATCCTGTTTTTGGCCCAGCCCAGTATCCCTTTGTTACTTGGGACCTGGGGAAAAAGGCCTGGCTTGGCTCACACTTGAGGAGGTTTGCCAAATGTGTTAGTTACCACTAAAAAGCTTGTAAACCTGGGGTGCAGGATGCCGTGGGGGCCTGGGCTGGCTCGAGGATGTGCTGTTTAGAAGTTCCAGAAATTCCCTGCCGGCTGGGAGGGAAGAATGTCCCTGCAGAGTCAGAGGCGAGCCTGCCCTGGGCCTGGGCCAGCTTTCCCTCTCGCGGGCCCCTCTGCTCTGGGGGAGCTGTGTTCCCTTCTACTCAGGCAGCTTGGGAAAGACCAGAGGCCCTTTCAGGGAAGGGAGAAAAAGGGACACAGGCCTGAAATGACTGTCGTGAAAGCCCACTTCTGAGCTTCAGCCCAGAGCACAAATGCATTTTCTTCTCAGTTAAGAGAATGTGGAGAGTTCCAAGAGGTTGTTCAGGGGAAATAGAGAGCCTCAGAGCGCTGGTACTAGGAGGACCTTAAAGACCAGTTAGGACAGCCCCCTCATTTTACTGGAAGGCTAATTTGAAACAGAATGGAATTTGGCAGGGGCTGGGATGCCTTTTTTCTTTTGAGGCTTCATTTCCTGAAAGAGACAGTGTCCGTGATGAGCTGATTTCACTAATTCACTCTGCATTTTTTTAAAACCTCAGCGGTCCAGATATGACTTCTTTTGAAGGTAACAGAGTTTGTGGCTTCCAGTGTGTTTTCAGTTTGGGGCCATAATTCCTTTTTTTCATTAGAAATATTTGTTCACCACAGGCTTATTGCCAGTTCTTCCTATGCACAGCATCAGGCTGTGCTTGTGCATGGCTGAGGGAAGCTGGAAATAGGCGAAATCAGGAAAATACTGGAATAAGGCAGGGGCTGGTGTGGTCTAGGAGAGTTAGAAGGTGGAGGCTGGCAGACTTGTGATTAAGGATGGTGTTTGGGCACCCTCAATGGGGAGGGACCAAGAGACCCTGGGTAGACATCTGTGCAGGGCCTAGGGACTCAGGACCCCCTGTGGATGCAGCTGAGCTGCACCTGGGAGGGCTCTGAGGTGGACAGGTCCCTGGCACAGGAGGCTTCAGAAAGAGGAGACTTGCACTGGGGCATCCAGGCATATCAGAAAAAGAACTAAAAAAATAATAATAATAAAAAAGAGAGAGAGAGACAGAAAGTGGGTGCGACAGAGTGAAGTGGGGCCTGAAATAATTATAAATGGTGGTGGTTATATCCTTTTTTGGGAGGAGCCCAGGAGGCTGCCAACTTTGATCTCATTTTCTGGACAGGCCTTTAGGTTACCTCTTCTATCCACCACCCAATCACCAGAGAGTTAGTGCTTTCTGACAGAAGCAGCTCTTGGCAGAACACACGAGACATAAGTAGCTGGGGCTGGGGGCAACACCTGCTAGGGGTGGGCTGGGAAGGAGACAGACATATGCTGGTGCAGGAGAGAAAAGCCTATCATAGCCTCCTGTCCTGGGAGGCAGAGTGAAGGACTGCGCAGCAGGGTTCGGGGAGGGACCATCTCTGTCTTATTTATGTGGTAGCCCTGGTGCCTAACTCAGTGCCAGGCACACCCTAAATAACAAAATCACTAAATAACGGAATGAGTGAAGTTAGCATATGCCTGAACACACAGAGTGCCATCCTCTTGAATCCTTATGTTAACCTATATTTTTCTTCTCCAGGATTTATGGAATAATCAGGAATCTGCCTTCCATGAGCTTTCGCCTTTAGAAAGGTTTTCTCATTGCTGGTGTGACAGAGCGCACTGAGGCTCTGTTCCTTCAGTGATCTCAGCATAAAGACCCTCCATCTGACAGGGAAAGGGCGGGTGGGAGGAGGGCCAGGAGGACCCCCCCAGGGCCCAGCTGGCTGTGCAGGATGCAGAGGGTGGGCTGGGACAGAGGCTGAGGGCAGAGTTCAGGGTGAGAGGAGGCATTAGCAGCTTTGTTAATTGCATCATGTCTTTCCTCCAGGTGACAACCCTAGGCCTATGCCTCATCCCCAGCAGGTGACCAATGGAGGAAAATAAAACAGAACTTCAACATGCTCTCCGATGAGCTTGAACCCCTGGTACTGGTTGCTCTGAGAAGCCACAGGTTTCCTTCCTTGGACAATTTCAGAGCCCATCAATATGGTTTATGGAAAGGAAGTGGCAATGAGAGAGACCCTTGCTTCTCCTGGCAGCTCTTCTCCCTTGAGAAAGCTCCTCAACTTCTCCTGAGCTTGGTTTCAGAAGTGATTGTTCATCCTCTCCCATTGGGAGTTCTTCTGGGATGGGCTCTGTATATTCCTCCAGCAGCAGGGGGATGGATGAGATGACCTTTTCAGGTCACTCAGGAGATCCTCCAGTTTCTCAGGATGATCTAAGCATCTCCCTTTCCTTTAGAAGCTGTCAGAGCTAACTAAGCGTGGGTGTGGGCTCCTCAGCAGCTACACCACCTCCCCTCCAATATTTAAAAGATCTTTCCTGGTTCTTAGGGTCTTCTAATCACAGCTCTTTTTTTCTGAGCTCTGCCTGAAAGGCCACATCCGTTTTTTCCCTGAAAGCTGGCTAGGTCCTCTGGGCTAAACACGACCGCCCCTCAGCTCTAGAAATGGCTGATTTTCATTATGCCCTTTGCCAACCAGATTATTTCTTAAATTGCTCTCCCCCCTGCTGGGTGTTCTGGGACACAGACGCCAGTGTGTGGGGTCCCCGGCTTTCCTTTCTCCCTGAGCAGCTGAAGGAGAGCCTCAGTTTCTCCACCGCACACCCTGGCTTGAGGGCAACAGCCCACCCAGTCGGGGGAGTGGGCCTCGTGCGCCCTCGGAGGCCCAGGTCCGCGGGGCCCCATCGAGGACCCCCTGAACTGCATCCCGCCGCGAGGCAACGTGGGGACCAAACTGCCGCGCCCCAGAGCCCGCCGCCGCCTGTCCCCGAGTCCGACGTCCACAAGGAAGAGCTGCGGGAGTGCAGGCCCGGGGAGGAGGCTTTGTGAACCGAGGCTCGGCGCGCCCCCCTCCCGCGCCCCTCATAGGCAGCCGGGCCCAGCCCGCCGCCCGGGCCCCTCTGGGAAGGGCTTGGAGGCGACGCGGGGAGGGGGTCGGGGGAGGAGGGAGCGTTCCTGCAAATCACATGATTTTCCCGCTTATATAAATCACAGCTTGTTTTTCTCAACCGGCTGCAGACTTAAAGGTGCAGTGTCTTCTTTCTCTCCCAAGGGCAGAGGTTCCCCAGAGTGCTTTTGACGACCCCTGAGCTGGGCTGGAGTGGTTTCACCAAGGAGGGGTCAGGGTTCAGGGTTCAGGAATCCCCCCACCCATCCCCCATCCCCGGGATGTTTCCTTTTAGCTGGGGACCAGGGAGGGGCATGGAAATCCGATCGCCAAATCAGCAGGCAGAGCCGAGCTGGGGCGGCCTCCAGCGCCTCGCCTCGGTCAGCGATCACTCTGGAGACCAGCGATGCCCGTGGGGGACCCTGAGCTGAGGGGTTACAGTGAAATTGGTCTGTGGCAGATTTGCCGTGGCCAAGAGCAGACTTCTAACGGTGATGCTTACTGTTCTGACCAGCCCTGGTTATTTGTTTGAGACCAAGTTATGTGGGCAGAAAGACGAGCTCAACATATATATCCAGCACCTATTGTCTACCTATTAGCCACTGTAGGGAGAAACCAAGACCTTTAAGACAGTTGTCACCTTCAAGTGGTTTATAGGATTTAGGTGATGAGATATGTAGATACAGACATAGAGGCAGACCTGAGATACAGAGATTAAATAGCACTAGTCAGTTTCAATACCTGTTCCAGGCTAAACAGAAGAGCCTTACAAGGCTGTGCATAATTACTTGCCTGATCAACAGTACAGATAATGAGTCCTGCAGGCCTTGGGAGGAGGGCTCTGGAGGCCCTGACTGAGAGGTGGGCCAGAGGCAGGAGGGGGACAGGGAGCTGGGGGAGGAGGGACGGCATGTGTCAGGAGCGGAGAAAGGAGCATGATGTTGGAGTAATGCCTTTGCTAAACTGAGGAACTGGAGAGAGGGGGAGTAGGGGATGAGGGTGGGAAGCTGTGGGGGGTGGGGGGCCAGGTGCAGTTGGCCTTGAGTGCAGGGCTGAGTGTGGACTTGGTCTGGTGAAGGCAGTGGGCGAGCCTGCAGAGGTGGGAGGGCAGGTGAACGGTATGATGAAGGGGGTGTTTTCAAGGACCACAAGTCTGGCAGCAGTGTGCAGGATAAACTCCAAGCATTGACAGAGACCCGTTGGAGGCTTCTGCAAGGAACCAGGCTGACATAAGGTCACAGTGCTGGGGTGTTAAGAGAAAAGGTGAAAATGAACAGTGAGAAATAAGAGATTTTGAAGAAAGAATGGAGATAATTGAGTGATTGTGTATACAGAAAATGGGAGAAATCACCAGAAGTGATGTTGATTTTGAGCATGGGTGGCATGGAGAAGAGGGCAGCCCTTGTGGTGGGGCTGCGAGTGGCCAGGGGAGGAGCTCCTTTTGGAGATGGCGTTTGTGAAGACAGTAGGCTCTTAACTGGGAAATGTCCAGTGGGCTGGAAGTCAGAGGAAATAACTCAAGGGATGAAAGAGATCTTGCAGATCTTACAGGGAGATCACAGAAAGGGAGACAGAGAAGTAGGGCCAGGGGACACCCATGTTTAGGAGAAGGAGCCGCTGGCAAGGCTGTGGAAGGAATGTTCATACCCCAGGGACAGACCAACCTGGGCGCGAAGTGTCTCTGCCTGACCTTGGCCAAGTTGTTTATTCTGTCTGCACCTCAGTTTTCTCATCTATAAAATGGCACTAACAGCACTTGCCTTACTTTCTGTGATGATGACGTGAAATGTCTGAAGCATCTCACATACTGCACAGTGTCTGGCGCAGGGCAAGCACCAGCTGTTCTTCCTTTCCGCACTTCCCTTCCTGCCACACCCTCTATGTCCTTTCATGGCAGGCACCTGAACACAGTTTCTCTCCTTTCAAATTGTTGTTTCTCTTCTTACTCCTCCTCTGCTTCATCTCCTTCTTCTTTTTCTAGAAGAAACACACGGTCTTGTTTGCATGACTAATTATTTGAACTGGAAATACCCTCCATTACGAAGGAAGGAAATAATAAATTTTTTTCCTAAGGGCCTCTTAGCTGAAGCTGGCTATTACCTCACTGGATCCTTCCAGCAGCCCTGCAGGGTTTGGGAAGGCAGGTATTATCAGGCCTTTTTTCCCCCCTACAGCTGAAGAAATGGAAGAATGGTTGTAAAAAGTTTTATTATTCTGTTGAGAACCACATGTCTAATCAGTACTCTCTAGTTCAGAGCTTTCTAAACTTCTATTTGTAGCCCTTTATTTTTGGAAATAATTTTACTCAGTAGTCAAATAAAATAGATATAGGCAACCCAGTTCTGGTTTCAGTGCAGTGGGGAGGTTCTGAGTCACGACTGCTTGGCTGTGCTCCCACTCCCAGCCCCAGGCCAGGCTGAGAAGTGGGGCTTTCCTTGTGGGGTAACCCAGCACCCAGAGCCTCTCCCTCTACACTAAGCTTCATTCTTTTCCTTTTTAGCCACAAACTTCCTGACGGTGAAAGCCAGGCCCCAGCCCAAGAAGGCTTCACAGACCCCTAGGTGTGCCCTCTGTGTGAGCCAAGTGTTGACTCTGGCGATGATGCCAACAGCCTGGCTCTGCCCAGCTTTCAGCTGCACGAGCGTGAACCAGCTGAGCTTGGGGCAAGGCAGACGGCCAGGTGCACTGTCTCTGGTCAGGCAGGATGAACAGCAGCACCTGAAGTCATGGCGGCCGGGGAACCACCGTGGCTGGGGCATGCTAACCCACCCTGCTAATATACTTTGGGTCCTAATTTCCTTTTTGAATGAGTTTCTTAAAAAAAAAAACTTGTTAGGTGAAAAGACAGTTTGTGGTTTTTAGAATGGTGATTTGAGTAAGGCAAGTATTGGTAAAATGCTCTGCGGATAGTTATCACATACACTAATGCTTACATAAGATAAACTCCTGGCAATGGAATTGGATGAAAGTATATATACATTAAATTTAAAAATATACACTATTTAAGGCATATGAATAGACATAAAAAAAAAAAGCAGCTTAAAAAATGACACTGTCAACACAAGCAGAATGCTGCTTTATACAACCCTGATCTTGCCATCGCTTCCCTTCTACCTAGAGGACACCAGGATCTAGAATTTGGCGTTTATCATTCTTGTGCAATGCTTTGAATGTTTTTACATTTTACGTAAATTATATTTTACTGTATGTATTCTTCCGAAACTTGCATCTTTCATTGTTGTGATTCAGGGTGTTGTTCTGTTGCCCATGCTGGGTAGTGGTGTGAATATGGCTCATTATAACCTCTAACTCCTGGGCTCAAACTGCTACAACAGCCTCCTGAGTAGGTAGGACTACAGGCTTGCGCCACCATGCCTGGCTGATGAAAACAAGTTTTTTTTTTTTTTTTTTTTTTATACAGAGGCTCGCTCTGTTGCCCAGGCTGGAGTGCAGTGGCATGATCTCGGCTCACTACAACTTTTGCTGCCCAGGTTCAAGTGATTCTCCTGCCTCAGCCTCCTGAGTCGCTGGGATTACAGGCGCCTGCCACTGCACCTGGCTAATTTTTTGGTAGTTTTTAGTAGAGACGGGGTTTCATCATCTTGGCCAACCTGGTCTTGAACTCCTGACCTCGTGATCCACCCGCCTTGGCCTCCCAAAGTGCTGGGATTACAGGTGTGAGCCACTGTGCCTGGCGAAAACAAATTTTTTGTGGCGACTGAGTCTCATTATGTGGCGCAGGCTCTTCTTGAACTCTGGGCCTCAAGCAATCCTCCTGCCTCAGCCTCCCGGGTAGCTGGGATTACATAGGCATGCACCACTGTTCCTGGCTGAAACTCTCATTGTCTTTTCCTTAGTATTATATTTCTGAGATTCTTCCATGTTGCTACCTTTTTAAAGCAAATTTATTTTCACTGTATAACTTCAAATTGTATGAATATACTACAATTATGTATCCATTTTCTGGTTAATGAACATTAAAGTTGTACCAGTTTTTTTTTTTCTGTTACAAACAGTGCTTCTATGAACATTCTTGTATACATCATCTCTTGCTTGTACATGTGTGGGGGTTTCTCTAGGATATTTGCTTAGGAGTGGAATTACTGACTGGTTCATAGATTGTGGGAATCTTCAATGATATTGGAAGTATTCTCCAGGCCAGGCACGGTGGCTCACGCCTGTAATTCCAGCACTTTGGGAGGCTGAGGTGGGTGGATCACACGAGGTCAGAAGTTCGAGACCAGCCTGCCCAACATGGTGAAACCCTGTCTCTACTAAAAAAATATAAAAATTGGCAGGGCGCAGTGGCTTGCGCCTGTAATCCCAGCACTTTGGGAGGCCGAGGCGGGCGGCTCACGAGGTCAGGAGATCAAGACCATCCTGGCTAACACGGTGAAACCCTGTCTCTACTAAAAATACAAAAAATTAGCCGGGCGTGGTGGTGGGCGCCTGTAGTCCCACCTACTCAGGAGGCTGAGGCAGGAGAATGGCGTGAACCCGGGAGGCGGAGCTCGCAGTGAGCCGAGATCATACCACTGCACTCCAGCCTGGGCGACAGAGCGAGACTCCGTCTCAAAAAAAAAAAGAAAAAAAACAAGAAAAAAAAAATCCCAAAAATTAGCTGGCTGTGGTGGCACGAGCCTGTAATCCCAGCTACTTGGAGGCTGAAGCAGGAGAATTGCTTGAACCCAGGAGACAGAGGTGCAGTGAGCCGACACTGCACCACTGCACTCCAGCCTGGGTGACAGAGTGAGATTCTGTCTCAAAAAAAAAAAAAAAAAAAAAAAAAAAAAGTCTTTTCCAAAGTGGTTATTGTAATTTACAGTCTTATCCACAGCCAGTTACTCCACCTCCTTACCATCACTTACTGTTGTCAAACTTTCAATTTTTGTGAATTGGATTGGTATGAAATGTTTTCTTGTTGTGGTTTACATTTCTCTGATTACTAGTGAAGTTAGGCATCTCTTCACATATTTTTTTTTTTTGCTATACGTATCTCCTCTTATGATAATTACCTTTGCCCATTTTCTTCTTTTGGAGTGCTTGTCCTTTCCATATTGATTATAGAATTCCAGTAAATATTATGCTTACTAGTCTATTATCAGTTAAATGTTTTGCAAATATATTTCCCATCTGTTGATTATCTTTTCACTTTTTTTTTCTTGAGACAGGGTCTCAGTCTGCCGCCCAGGCTGTAGCGCAATGGTGCGATCACAGCTCAGTGTAGCCTCGAACTCTTGGGCTCAGGTGATCCTCCTGCCTTGAGCTGGGAATACAGGTGTGCACCACCATGCTTGGCTATTTTTTCACTTCTAAAATGAGTGGACTTTTGATGAACGGAAGTTGATGTAATATAGTTGAGTTTTGTATTTAAATTTTTGATATTGTTAATTGCTCAGCTTGTACTTCTGCCAATAGTGTATAAGAGTGCCTGGTTTTCCACACTCCTGCCAACACTGGGCCTGAATGATTTTAATTTTTTAAATCTGATAGGTGAAAATGGTGTCTCACTGTTTTGATCTGTCTTAATTATGGGTAAGCTTGAGCCTATTTTCACAGGCTACTGGCCTTTTACATTTCTTTTTCTGTTTTCTTCATTTTTCTATTGAGTAGTTTGCTTTTTCCTAATTGATTTGTGAAGGCTTTCTGAATACTAAAAAAATACACCCTGTTTCTGCCGTGTATGTGGCTATGTGCTGCATGTGTACCTCCTCACTGCAGGCCATTGAGGATGAAACTAGAAAAACCTGAGCCTCTGTACCACATTTGCCCGCTTTGGCCCTTGAACACTAGCTGTGTTGCACAAGAATGTAAAAAGCTGCAGTTGGAGTCTTTGTGGAGGCGGCAGGAGGAGCAATGTAGTTCTGTGTAAGTAGGAGCAGCTAGGGTAGGGAGCGTGCACGCTGTGGATGCCCATCTTCTATTAAAGGGTAAGATAAACAGAGATGGGAGAGAAAGTTTGAGTTGGAGCAATAGGAATGTGGTCTGCATTCTCATTTCTTAAGTGAAACGTTACTAATGCCCTGGTGAGGAAGTCTGAAGTGCCTTGTGCAGCTTGGCTGCCCTTGGCTGGTGGTAAGAGTGGTGGAATGGAATAGTTCTGAGGGTCTGGCCTGTACCAGGCATGCAGCCCTGATGGAGGCTCAAGAAAGCTGATTTGCTCCAGGTCACAGGGCTGTCAGTGGCTAAGCTTGGATTCAACTCTGGGACTAGCTCACTCTTCAGCCCCGTTCTTTGCAGCATACTAATGGTTCTACCATGATTAGTCTCAATTAGGGGAAGACTTGGCTTCTATACGGAGATCAGGAGAGCCTCATAACAAAAGAGTCAAATTAGAACATATTTTAAATAGATTGCCATCTCAACAGTGAAATTTCATATTTCTATGTTTTAATGTCAATAATTGACTTAAGTAGTCCCTCTTGGAGAACACAGGTAAATTAACAGTAATTATAATTGGGCTCTATTGAAAAACAGCAATAGACTTAATAGTCCTGTTCATGCCTGAAAGAATGTTCAACGGAGAAACCAGCCAAGATTCCATTTTTCCCTGTCTTGCATTCAGTGCAATTTGGATGACATTAAGCTTTCTCTTCACTCATTTACTCATCCATCAACTGCTTACCACATTCACATTCTGTGCCACTTTGTTAAGAGCTGAAAGAGTGGTGAACAGACCTAGGGCCTGCCCTCACGGAGCCTACAGTCTAGTGAGAGGGATAATCAATAAACAAGTAAACAAATAAAATACTTAACAGCTGTCGTAAGTGCTGTGCGGTACATACACACGTGCTGTGACAGAGAATATTATGGGATTGACTTTAGTGGGCGGGTCAGGGAAGGTCACACACATTCTGTGGGTGTTTGGGTACTAACATTTATTTTGGAATTAAAAATACCTCCTACAGGTATTTTGCTGCAACCATGCCAGCAGGAGCATCAGGAGCCTGGGCTCAGAGCAGGACGCCTCGGATTGTTTTAAGAAAATGGCAGATGAACTGGGCATGGAGGAAATCGCCAGCTTTCATAAGGTCAAGCTGAGGAAAATGGGGATGCAGAACACCCTGCCAACCAACCCAAGAGACTGCTGAGCAGGAGAAGCCGTGAGAGGCTTCCTAAGAGCCTGGAGGATTCCCTACCCCATCATCTTCCAGACTTCGTCTGCCATGTGGAGGAAGCTGATTATACGAGGATTTTTTTTTTTTGCCATGCCATGAGGTGTGTTTTATTTTCAATATTCATACAAATAATTTTCTATAACGAAAAATCATACAAAATAATTTTCTATAATGAAAATCATACAAATAATTTTCTGTAATGAAAATTAATACAAATAATTTTGTATTAATCATACAAAGAATTTTCATTAAAGAACATTATTTGTACGATTACTGAAAATAAAAAACACCTCATGACATGGCAAAAAGAACCCAAAAACCCTCCTATAATCAGCTTTGATATAAACAGTTTTCTTTTAACTGAGGAGAAACAGCACCAGTATACAAAGAAGAAAAGCAGGGTATGCACTTTTTTCTTCTGGGGTCTACAAAATGAAAATAGCCATGAGCCTCCCTGGATAGCTTTTCTTGCTGAATGCAAACACCAGATACCCCAAGTGCAGTCTTTTCATTCAATCTGGATGTGCATCTTGGTTTTTCACGGAAATTTCTTCCTTGAGGTAAAAGATGACCATCCATATTTAATGGGAGGACCCAAAAGCATTGAAAGAGAATCTAAATTCCAGAGGTCTATCCAGAACTAACATGAAAAGCCCCTCTCTTGAATTCACTGCCCTTCAAGGCAAAACATCTTCCTTGAAGCAGGTTTGAAGGATTTGCTTCCTCATCTCGCCTCCTCTCTTTGCACCTGCCAGTCCCCAAGGGCTTAGGTGACAGTACTTGGCCTATACACTTTTCTAGGCACAGCAGAACTGTCCCCTACACGGTTTTTATTTTGTTCACCAACACCTCTCCTCTCATTTTGGTTGTTTGAGCCATGGTGAGAATGCTGGGCTTACAGGAATATAATTTGATGATCAAGGGATTCACCCTCTGCCCAGGACTTTTTTTTTTTTTTTGAGTTGAAGTCTTGCTTTGTTGCTCAGGCTGGAGTGCAGTGGCACGATCTTGGCTCACTGCAAAGTCCGCTTCCCTGGTTCAAGCGATTCTCCGGCCTCAGCCTCCTGAGTAGCTGGGATTACAGGCGCCCACCACCACGCCCAGCTAATTTTTGTTTTGTATTTTTAGTAAAGATGGGGTTTCACCATGTTGACCAGGCTGGTTTTGAACTCCTGACCTCAAGTGATCTACCCGCCTTGGACTTCCAGGGTAGGGGTTACAGGCGTGAGCCACCGCGCCCGGCCTGTCCAGGACTTTTTGAAGGGCTTTTGTTTGTTTTGCTTTTAGGTATGTATATTTGTTATTTTCTTAATAAAAACACCGGCCGGGCGCGGTGGCTCAAGCCTGTAATCCCAGCACTTTGGGAGGCCGAGACGGGCGGATCACGAGGTCAGGAGTTCGAGACCATCCTGGCTAACACGGTGAAACCCCGTCTCTACTAAAAAATACAAAAAACTAGCCGGGCGAGGTGGCGGGCGCCTGTAGTCCCGGCTACTCGGGAGGCTGAGGCAGGAGAATGGCGTAAAAACCCGGGAGGCAGAGCTTGCAGTGAGCTGAGATCCGGCCACTGCACTCCAGCCTGGGCGACACAGCGAGACTCCGTCTCAAAAAAAAAAAAACAAAAAAAAAAACACCACTAGCGGCCAGGCGCGGTGGGTAACGCCTGCACTGCAGCCTGGGTGACAGAGACCCTGTCATTAAAAAAAAAAAAAAAAAAAAAAAAGAGAGCCTCTCTTTCTAGCCAATGTTTAAAAAGCTGTCAGTGTTGCTCCTCTCTCTTCCTACATTTCCTCTTCCTAAGCAAAGTAACATGACAACTCTAAACAATTGGCAGGTATTTGTGTGTTCACCGGTGGGAGAGATTTCACTTTTCCGGGAGCGGGAATAAAGGAAAACGATTGTCGAGTGCACCTGATTTAAATTAAGTCCCGGCCTCCATTAAAGTGGTGTTGGGAACCATCTGGTGGCCAGAAAGATTTTAACACAGGCCAGGGCTCCCTGCTGTCCTCTCGTGGCAAGAGGTGGTATGACGCCCTAGGTAGGAATCCTTTGCCCTGCCTTGTTCAGGATTACAGAAAAGATACAGATCAGGAAGGAAGGCAGTTAACAGTTAACGTTTACTTAATGCCCTAAAGCAGATGGGGCTCCGGGAGGATCCAGGACAGCACCGACGCTGGCGTGGTATCTGCTGCCTGCTGCCCACAGGAGATTTACAAAAACTCCAAATATGACAATCCCAATTCATAATTTTGGGTGGAGTGGGGTGGTGGAGTTTTATGACATATTCTCAATTAAAAAAATCTTTATCCTGTTTTTGAATCATAGAATTTTAGAGCTGGAAAGGATCTTAGAAATGAGTCAATACAATTTTATTGAGTTTTTACTGTGTGCCTCTGTACTACGTGCTGTTAGGGACTTAAGGCTGAATTAGATATGAATAAGCCCTGTCCTCAAAGAGTTAAAAGTGTAGCGGAAAAGTCAGACAATAAAGCAAGGAAATGCCATGTAATGTGATAGGTGCAATAACAATGGAAGAGCATACCATACTGTGAGGACAGAAGTCAGAATGGGCCCCTCTACCTGAGGTCAGTGAAGGCTTAAAAGAGAGGAGTTAGCACCTGACTTGTGTCTCAGAGAATAAGGAGTTTTCCAGATAGGTGGGTGAGGGTGGGGATTGGAGAGGGAGGCCCAGGCAGTTGGGAAGCACACGCAGACAGGTGGGACATTGCACTGGGCTGTAGCATATGGTGTGAGGTAGGTAGCAGATGCTGCATAAATCCTTGCTGAATGAATGCATCTATGAATGATGACGGTGGGAATGGTGAGAGAGGAGGATGAAGAGGTTATGGGGGGCGGGGTGCAGGTCATAACACTAAGGAATTTGAACGTCATGCTAGAAGAGGTGAGAGAGGGTGTGGGTGGAGTGCCTTTGAAGGGTTTAAGCAGAGGAGTGACAATGATCATATTTATGTTTTAAAAACAATTTTGGCATCAGTGAGAAGGAGGCAGAGAACTAATTAGTAGCCTACTGAAATAACCCAGTGAGTGATGACGAAGTCCTAAGTCAGTGAAATGGGAACATTGAGGAAAGAATGGATTTGAGTACTGTTGGGAATACAGAAATCAGTAGAGGCAATGTAAGAGAGAGAAGGGTCTAGGATGGATGCCACCCAGAGTTTTGGCGTGGGGCCTGCCTGGAGCAGATTTTGAAGGGAAGGCAAAGAACATAGTGGTGGTGTTTGTGGCACCTCCAGGTCGATGTCAAGAGGGCATCTGAATACATGGGTCTGGGTTTAGGATCACAAAACTGAATGAAAGAAACCCAGAGAGTGTGCGGAGTGTGTGACCAGTGGGGAGAGCAGAGGATGAACTCTGGTGACCAAAGAATGGGTGGGGAGGGGCAGAAGAGGAGCTAGGAGAGGAGGAGAACCAAAGGGGAAACTGGCCGAGGCAGGTGTCCTTAAAGGGCTAGTCAACTCTGGGCTAGAGTCTGCCTAACAGGATCAGAAGCCTGGTCCAGACAGAATTGCTCTTGTGTTTTCTGCACCATGCGTTTGCTTATTTATTTGTTCAATGCTTGTCTTCACATTTTGTAAAAGGTTTTTCTTGTAAGAGCACCCCTCTCTGCCCTAAGGTTCTGCTGCATAGACAGGAGCTGGCCACAGTTAGAGTTGGAGTGGGCTCCCTCCCCCTGGGCCTCTCCTTTGCAACCTCTCTCCCGCTGTGATCTCACCAGCTTGGCTCACGAGTAGTTCTGATCACTTTTCCCCATCACAATCGTTCATTCTCCCTTTCTTAGTCTCCTTCTCCCAGGGATCCCCACTGCCTACAGAGTAGCTCTCAAGCCTGGCATTCAGCCCCTAAAATCTGATCCCAACTTCTCCTTCCAGCTGTAGCTCAGAATTCCTCCACTCACTTCCACCCAGCCAGAACCTCAGGCACACTGGAGCTCACTTCCCCTACCTCTGTGTCATCACCCAAATTCCTTCCATCCTTTAAGGTCAAGATCGAATAGTCCTTTCAACCTTCCCTGATTCTTTTAGCCCAAACCATTTTAAAAAATCACTTTTCTGAACTTCTACCGCACTTAACATATTCCCTATACTGTCGTAGTAATTTAGAATCCATTTCATTTCCTCTAACCCTCTTCAGGTAAAAGGGTCTTGTATTATGTTCCTTGTTTTCTCTCAAGAGCCTAACAAAATGTCCAGCACATACACAGGTACTCAATGAATATTAAACAACAATTGGGTCAGGTGCAGTGGCTCATGCCTGTAATCTCAGCAGTTTGGGAGGCCAAGTGGGAGAATCCTTGAGGCCAGGAGTTTGAGACCAGCCTGGACAATATAGGGAGACCTGGTCTCCACAAAAAGTTTAAAAAATTAGCTAGATATGACGGCACGTGCCTGTAGTCCCAGCTACTCTGGAGGCTGAAGTGGGAGGATTACTTGAGCCCAGGAGGTTGACATTGCTGTGAACTATAATTATTTCACTGGACTCTAGCCTGGGTAACAGAGCAAGACCCTGTCTCAAAAAATAAAAAAAAATTTGATTACTGAGAAATCCTTAGGAAATAATATAAATGGGGGAAGCAGCAATTAATGTTTTTCTAAACTAGAAATAAAGGGTTGAAGCAGAAACATAATGTGAAGAGGCACCGGGAGGAATCGGGAAGTAGGAGGCAGAGTCCGAGGCAGAATTTGGGAACCTGCAGAACTGCAGAAAAGGACTAAGAGGTGGATTCTGCAGCTACCGAAGGGCGAGACACCCAGGATTGGGTCTGAAGATGGTTAATACATGGGTCAAACCTAAAGCAACCCTCTGTTAAGAGCATGATGATATATAAGTTGTGGTAAGCAAATGTTAAGTACTTAACTATTTATGGAATTTACCTAGTTTGAGTGTAGTCTGTGTTCCCCATCTCCATCCACCCTAGTAATTGAAAGCCTTACGTTATATAAATTTAACACCTACATGTCAAGCGTGATGATGGGTACTTCTCATCCATTCTTTCTGAACCTTAATCTTTCAAGATGGGTACTGTTATTATTCAGTTTCTACAGGTGGGAATATGAAGTTCAGTGAGCTTCGATATCTCACCCAGGGCCACAGAGCTAATAAGTGATAAAGTATTTCAACTGACTTCTCCCCCTTGTGGCTCCCACAGCTGAGGCAGGCTGGATGGGGTTGGGGCTAGGAATGAAGTATGAGTGGGTTGACACCTGCGGATGCTGTGGGGAACTGTGATGAGGTGAGCAGGGGCTGATCCAGGCTTCGTGGGGCTGAAGCTTTTACAATTTGGCGGGAGGGTGCTTTAATAAAAAACATGCTAAATTTGGTACAAAAGTACCTATTTAGGTACTTATTTAGGATGAGACAATAAATCACAGAAAAATTATTGATGCTTTAGGGAACCAGAATCCTTTTCCTAATAGCCTTTCAGGCAATTTACCAAAACTGCTCATGCAGAAATGCTTTGTGATTGCAGCATGGCTTCCCCTCTCCACCTAGACCCCTTCACATCTCCCAGCAACTCTCAACACTTGTAGGGGCCTTGAAAGTGAGGGGCCCTGAAGCTGAAGTTTCATTAGCTTCACTGTGAGTCCACCCTTGGAGGTGACTGAGGAATGGGGCAGAGATCAGAGATGGGAGAGAAGGGTTGAGAGGAGGACGTGCATTGCACACACCACCTGATGATGAACAATGAAAGGGCCGTGGAGAGAGAGGGAGAAAAGAAGTGATGTCGGTTTTCAGACCTTATTAAAAAATGGCCCCACATCAAAACAGCCGCATGACAATGTAATGTTCCCCTTTCCACTGTGGCCAGCATCAGTAGGTGAGCAAGTATTGTGCTGAAGAGGCCTGCCATTTGTCTGTGGTGTCAGGGAGGCGTTGGCTTCATGTTAGGCACACCTGAAACTTTGACTTTTAAAAATGAAACAGTCTATCAGCAACAAATTTTTTTATTTATTGTGACCACGCATAGCAGAAATAGTTGCATGTGTGTGCATGTGTGTGTGTGTGTGTGAGAGAGAGATCATCTCTACTGGTGAATATAAGTATTCTCAATATCTTTTTACATTTGACTATTTTTGTAAAAAATTAGGATACTTTAAGGAATTAGCTAGGAAGTCTATAAAAATTTCATTTATAAAGAAGACAGTTAAAGAATGTCTAGGCCAAGAAGCCTGGGCCGTCTTCCTGTAATGCAACCTCCTTCCTTGATTGTCTGTGAGCTTCATCACAGGCAGCCCTGCAATGCTCTCCTGGAGACCTGTGTGTGGAACCAGGGGCTGTGGCTCTGGCACAGAAGGTGAGTCTCCTAGGAGCAAAAGGGATGAACGATAGTCCCCAGGATAAAATGAAGTAAGTGGGGTCAATTGCTGCTGCTAAGAAGAAAAAAAGAGGAGGATGGAGGTAAGTAGAAGTATTTAATTAGCATTGGACACAGTTTAATTGCAATTCACAGAAATTTAGTAACAAATTTCTTTTGCACTTTAATACATTTTGCGATTTTCTTTTTTGCACTAAGATTATTATGGAAGGGTTACTGCTAAACAGTTACAAGCAATTTAGAGTAAATTGTTCTTTAGATCCCTACCAGGCAGTCACTGAGGAACTTTATTTTTAACTAGGAGGAAAGGTAGAGAGATGGTGGTCACAGCCTGGCCTGAGGGGCAGGAGGAGTGGGTGTGACTGGGGCCCAAGTGCATTGAATCTTTAGGTGAGAGGCTTGGATGATAGTTCAATAATGAGTAATTAAAAGAAGACTTAGGAAGCTTTTGAGGACAAACATTGCCTCACGATGTTTGCTGAGGGATTCCCTGCATGGGGGCTAGTGATCGGCCTCACCCACCCTGTGCTTGGAAGAGAGCAAATGGCACAAACATGGGTAGAAAGATGTGATAGGCAGAAGAGTGGCCCCTTCCAAAGACGTCCAGCCCTAATCCCTGGAATCTGTGAATATGTTAAATCACATAGTAAAAGAGACTTTGCTGGCCGGGCATAGTGGCTCACGCCTGTAATCCCAGCACTTTGGAAGGCTGAGATCACTTGAGGTCAAATGTTTGAGATAAGCCTGGCCAACATGGTGAAACCCTGTCTCTACAAAAAATACAAAAATTAGCCGGGCGTGATGGTGCACGTCTCTAATCCCAGCTACTCAGGAAATTGAAGCAGTAGAATCGCTTGAACGCGGGAGGCAGAGGTTGCAGTGAACTGAGATCACGTCACTGCACTCCAGCTTGGGTGACAGAGAGAGACTCTGTCTCAAAAAAAAAAAAAAAAAAAGAGAGACTTTGCAGAGGGATTTAAGATCATGAACTGAAAATAGGGAGATTATCCTAGATTATCCAGATGGTCGTAATGTGAATCGTAAGAGCCTTTGAAAGTGGAGAGAAAGGCAGAAGAATGAGTTAGGGAGGTGAGACAGAAGACGAGGCAGGAGAGACTCGAAGTGTGAGAAGTACTTACAGTCTGGCTTTGAAGACGGAGGAAGGGGCCAGGGGCCAGCAACGTGGCAGCCTCGAGAAGCCAGGGACAGCCGACTACAGTGAGCAAGGACATGGGACCTCAGTCTGACAACCACGAGGAGGTGAATTCTGCCCGAAACCAGAAGGAGCAGGGAAACGGATTCTCCCTTAGAACCTCAGGAAGGAAAAGCCACCCTGCTGAAACCTTAAATTTAGCCTGATGAGACCATGAGACCACATCAGACTTCTGACCTATAGAACTGTAAGATAATACATTTGTTTCAAGTTGCTAAATTTGTGGTACTTTGTGCAGCAATAGAAAACTAATACAAAAGGTAGAGCACTACTTAATTCCTTACATCCATGGTCCTTCACTCTTTGAGTGTCATAGGCCCCTTTGAGAACCTGGTGAAAGCCGGGGATCTTCTATCTAGAAAAATTCACATGCACACAAAACTTTGAATACAGCTTTGAGAGGTTCATGAATTCACCAGAGCACACCTCATGGACCCAGGGTAAAAATGTTTGCAGATGTTAAAAAGGCAAAAGGTATGTTCAGAAGAGACAAGCGGGTGAAATGAGGCTTCCTAGGGATAGCATTGTTCTCTCCCACCAAAGACTCTCATAGTACCCAGGAGAACACTTAGCTGGGTTGCAATGAACAGATTCAATTTTAATAAAATGAATTTCTAGACACTGAAGCTGAAAAGCAACCATCTCAGCCTGATCTTTTCCTGATGGACTCCTTGGAATGAGACCACACTGTTGAGTAGAACAGCCAGTCTTTATGAGATAGCTACTGATATCTACTGATTTGAGAATCACTCTGAAAAATTAAAATGTAAAAATTACTAAGAAGGGTATTGATTTTATTCCCCTGAAGAGTATGTAGAGAAAAAGAAATCATACATAGTATTCTTTAGTAAATTAAATTTACTATAAGTTTGTGACAAGAACTGTTTTGGGGATTATTGATGTTATATAGATTTCCTATTTGGTTTTTTTTTTTTTTTTTTTTTTTTTTTTTTTTTTTTTTTTTTTGAGACAGAGTCTTGCTCTGTCGCCCAGGCTGGAGTGCAGTGGCCGGATCTCAGCTCACTGCAAGCTCCGCCTCCCGGGTTTACGCCATTCTCCTGCCTCAGCCTCCCGAGTAGCTGGGACTACAGGCGCCCGCCACCTCGCCCGGCTAGTTTTTTGTATTTTTTTTAGTAGAGACGAGGTTTCACCGTGTTAACCAGGATGGTCTCGATCTTCTGACCTCGTGATCCGCCCGTCTCGGCCTCCCAAAGTGCTGGGATTACAGGCTTGAGCCACCGCGCCCGGCCAGATTTCCTATTTGTTTAGAGCAGTGCTGTCCAGTAGAAATATAAAGTGAACCCCTTAGGTAATTCTAATAACCACGTTAAGAAAAGTAAAAATAAGCAAGAGAAATTTGTTTATTTATTTTTTTGAGATGGAGTCTCACTCTTGTCACCCAGGCTGGAGTGCAGTGGCGCGATCTTGGCTCACTGCAACCTCTGCCTCCTGGGTTCAAGTGATTCTTGTGCCTCAGCCTCCCCAGTAGCTGGGATTACAGGCGTGTGCCACCATGCCCAGCTAATTTTTGTATTTTAGTAGAGATGGGGTTTTATCATGTTGGCCAGGCTGGTCAGTGAAGTAGATTCCATTTTTTCACAGTAAATATTTGGTATCTAGTGCGTAATCTGCACTTACAGCACATCTCAGTTATGATTATTCATATTTTATGAGCTTAGTAGAATTTTTGTTTTTTTTCTTTCTTCACACACTATTGCCACTAGTGTCACTGTGTATGTGATCAAAGGGAGCAGCAAATGACAAGTGTTCCTCTACATAAGTACTTTGGCCCCTGAGGCTATTTTCATATATATATATATGTATATATGTGAGTGTGTATTATATACACATATGTATGTGTATATAATATATACATATATATGAAAATAGCCTCAGAGTGGTAACTTAGTGATGATTTCTGAGATTGTAGTGAGACTAGTGGCAATAGTGTGTGAAGAAAGAAAAAAACAAAAATCTAAAGATTATTTTTTAGCAGATTTTAACTTAAGCAGGTTGACCTAAAGCAATGTATTTGAATTTCTCTGTACATAATAGGCCTTTAATATGGATGTTTATTTTTTGACATTAAAAACAGAATTCTAGTATCGGAAAGGCTTTACAAATCATTTATTTTTTAAGTAAGGAAGTACAGAATAGAAGATGGAAAAAAAAAGAAAGTATAAAGTTACCTTTCAGCCTTCCTTGTGTGGTGTTTTTTTGCATAGGAACCTGAAGTTCCTTCTCTCCTTCCATGACCACTACCACTACCAGTTACTGCTTACTGAGCTAATGATATCGACAGGAGACAGGGAAATACTGGGTAGAAGAGGGCAGTTCCCTGGCAAAGGTCCCACCCTCAAGCCCAGATACCTGTCACCCTAAATGAGAACAGGCATTCCTGTTTTTGCACCCAAAAATTTGCCTTTTGGCCTGCCATCCTCCTATCCTGGGGTAGACCTGGAGCCCCAAACCCCAGGCTCCAGAAGCTGACAAGGAGATAAGCAGATGAATGATGGAGAAGGAGAGAAGAGAAGGAGCATCTGAACGCCAAGAGGAGTTCGGCTGGGGACGAATGGAGAGGAGACTGACTGCTGGATGGCCAAACTCCGGGGGAAGATCATCTTCCCAGTCCATCCCCCTTTCAGTTCCCCATCCATCCCTCTGAGTGCCATCTCCACCATTCAATAAAACCCCTGCATTCATCCTTCAAGTCCATATGTGATCTGATACTTCCGGGATACTGGATAAGAGCTCAGGATACAGAAAGCAGCCACACTGGCCCTCTGCCCTTGCAAAAAGGCAGAGAGTCCACTGAGCTGGTTAACACTAGCAAGGCTAAAAGTGCACACTGAAACACATGCCCGTTGGGCTCCAAGAGTCACAGGCTCCCAACCCTGGATGCTGCCATGGGGCCTGAGCCCAGCACCCCGGCTCCTTAACCTGTGCATCTATGTGCTTCCCATCCTGTAAGGGGTTTGAGCAGCGGCAGTGTCTGAACAGATGAGCCACACCCCTGTCACATGTCCTGCAAGGTGGGTCAGGGAACTGTCCTGTTTCACTACTAATATGTCAGACACTAAAACCATCTTTATTAATCCTGCAACAACTCTGCAAGGAAGATCTTTTAAATTTTTTAAATTTTTATTTCAATTGTTTTTGGGGTACAGATGGTTTTCGGTTATATGGGTAAGTTCTTTAGTGGTGATATCTGAGATTTTAGTGTACCCATCACTTGAGCTGTTGTACACCATACCCAATGTATAGTCTTTTATCTCTCACCCCTCCCAATCTCCCATAAGTCCCCAAAGTCTTCCCAGGAATTTTCTTTTTTTTTTTTTTTTTTTTTTTTGAGACGGAGTCTCTCTGTGTCACCCAGGCTGGAATACAGTGGCGTGATCTCAGCTCACTGCAAGCTCTGCCTCCTAGGTTCATGCCATTCTCCTGCCTCAGCCTCCCGAGTAGCTGGGACTACAGGCACCCGCCACCTTGCCCAACTAATTTTTTTGTATTTTTAGTAGAGACGGGGTTTCACTGTGTTAGCCAAGATGGTCTCGATCTCCTGACCTTGTGATCCGCCCACCTCAGCTTCCCAAAGTGCTGGGATTACAAGCGTGCGCCACCACACTCAGTCACCCACGAATTTTCTTATGCCTTTGCATCTCCACACCCTAGCTCCCGCTTATGAGAACCTATGATATTAGGGTGTCCATTCCTGAGTTACTTCACTTAGAATAATGACCTCTAGCTCCATTCAAGTTGTGCGAAATACATTATTTCATTCCTGCAAGGTAAATCTTATTACCCCTATTTAACAGATGAAGACAGACTTAGAGGGGCTATATAACATGACCAAGCTCATAAAACTCATCAAAGAAAACTCATCAAAGCAGAGCCAAAAGTCAAACTTACTATTTTTATCCAAAGCCTGTGCTATTTCCAGTATACTATGCAGCCTCCATCAGGCTGGGGAAGGAGAGGACCCAGATGGGCTTATTGAAGTACTAACGGGGTAATTGGTGAAGTGACCAAGAGTAGGAGAAGTGCAGGGCAAGAAAGAAAGAGCAAGGAAAGGAAGTCGAGGTGGGGCATAAGCAAGGAAAGCTGTTGGATGCAGGGTTGTAGTTAGTGGGGGTGGTTTCCTCCACCCTCCACAGGTTGATGGCTTGAAGGCCAGCTAGGCAGGCGGACTTTGAGGAAGAAGACATGAGTGAGGTGCTTGACTCCCTTAAAGAGGAGTTGTGGCTCCAGGCTGATTCTACAATATTGCACATTGACAGATGGGCCTTTTCCTGTGTGGGAGTCTGAGGATGGTAAGAACAAAATGAGGGTTAAAGGCATGTGCCCACTCCAGCCACTCAAGAGCTTTGAGCTTCTTGAGATTTGCAATGTGCATTCAGTCAGATCCAAGCAACCTTTGATGTTAGCTGTCTTCTCCTGGCACATAGTTCTTGATAATGTTTAGTTTCACATCCATAATGTTTAGTTTCACATCCATTTTTCTCTGTTCCTTGGTGCCAGAGTTTCAAAACAGTGAAATTTTTTTTTTACATGATGAAAATATGTGAATAAAACAGACACATTTTGCAAGAAAGACAAACACAATGCAATACCAGTCTCAAGACACTGACAAGCATAAGGGGTTTGTGGGTATCTATTTGGGTGGTTATCCCCAGGGCATAATATTTTCACTATATCCTGCTGCTGGGATGGCAGCCAGACTGACTACATGATAGGGGCTGGGTGCTTGCCTTCTTCTAGGTCCCATACTGTTTCAAAGTATAGCTGGAAAAAAAAAAAAAAAGAAGGAAAAAAATCCAAATAGAGAATCAACATGGTTCTAAAGCCACGTAATGTAGACTCATGGATGCAAGCTGCTCATGATTCCACAGACTTTTACCTAGAATTCTTTTGGAAAATGCATCAATTTTAGGATACATAGATAGACATGATGATTCCAGCTGTATTTTTTTTTTTTTAAATGAGTGTTACCAGTAGTTTAAAAAACACTGTGACCAGGCACAGTGGCGTATGCCTGTAATCCCAGCAATTTGGGAAGCCGACGCGGGCAGATCACAAGAGGTTGGGAGTTTGAGACCAGCCTGGCTAATATGGCAAAACCCCGTCTCTAGTAAAAATACAAAAATTAGCTGGGTGTGGTGGCCGGTGCCTGTAACCCCAGCTACTCTGGAGGCTGAAGCAAGAGAATCGCTTGAACCCGGGAGGCCGAGGTTGCAGTGAGCTGAGATTGCACCACTGCACTCCAGCCTGGGTGACAGAGCGAGACTCTGTCTCAAAAAAGAAACAAACAAACAAAGAAACAACAAAAAAACTCACTGTGGGCCGGGTGCAGTGTCTCACGCTTTGGGAGGCTGAGGCACACGGATTGCTTGAGCCCAGCAGTTTGAGACCAGCCAGCAACATAGTAAGACACTGTATCTACAAATTTCTTTTTTTAAAAATCATTCAGGTGTGGTAGCTTATACCTGTAGTCCCACCTACTTGGGGGTGCTGAGATGGGAGGATCACTTGAGACATGGAGGTTGACACTGCAGCAAGCTATAATTGCACCACTGCACTCCAGCTTGGGCAACAGAGCAAGACCCTGTCTCAAAACAAACAAACAAACAAATCAAAAGCACAACACTGTGACCTTTGTCAGGTAGGCTGTGGAAAAGCAGGCATTCTCATAGATTGCTGGTATTGAATGCAAAATGACATAATCCCCATAGTTTGGCAACATCTATGAAAACTACATGTAAGTTTACCATTTGATCCAGTCATCTTCTTGTTTTATGGTTGCTTTTTGAGATGGAGTCTTACTCTGTTGCCCAGGCTGGAGTGCAGTGGTGTGATCTCAGCTCACTGCAACCTCTGCCTCCAGGGTTCAAGCCATTCTCCTGCCTCAGCCTCCTGAGTAGCTGGGATTACAGTCATGCGCCAACATGGCTGGTTAATTTTTGTATTTTCAGTAGGACCAAGTTTCATCATGTTGGCCAGGCTGGTCTCGAACTCCTGAACTCAAGTGATCTGCTTGCTTCAGCCTCCCAACGTGCTGGGAATTCAGGCATGAGCCACTGTGCTCAGCCTTAATTATCTCACTTCTAAGAATTTAACCTGAGGAAACATCTTCAACAATATAAAATGACACATGTGTAAGATTTTATATGCAGTATTATTTGTAATTGAGAAATGGAAATAACCTAAATGTGTATACACAAGGATACAGAGTGAATAAATTATATTACATTACATACACATAATAGCATATTAGGCAGCTTTTAAGGAGTGATTTTCAGGCTTTGCTGCTAAGTGAAAAAAGCAAAGAGCAAAAGAGAATAATAGTATGCCACTACCATAGAAAAGGAATAAGGGGAGAGAATGCACATGTATCTGCTTCCTTTTAACAAAAAGACATATTAGAAGGACAAAGCAGAAAGGACTGAAATTTGTTACTTGCAGGGGGAGAGTGGGAACAGAATGGGAGGAATATATAGAGAGAATGACACATCTCCATATCCACTAGTGTATTATTTTGACTTTTGGAATCATGTTAATGCTTTACGTGTTTATAAAATAATCAACAATTTTGGGGAAGAAGTCCTAAAATTGGATACAAATAGAAACAAAGAAACTGAATGTACATAAAAATGGAGAATCACACAGAAGGAAAAAGAAACCCAACCTACTCAAGTAACATTTGGACAAAGTATCTTGACTATATATCCTGAGTTTAAAAACAAAAGAGCTGTGAGAAATTTTGAGCTCTACTTGATAGCTTTATTGTTGGTGGTGGCACAGGTGTAGCAATTCTGAAACTATTTTTTGTATATTATAGTATTGAGCAAATAATTGCATTGATAATTGTTGGGAGCCAGAGTTCTTGCTTTGAGGAGGGAGATTCAATATGGAATGGGGAAAGGTAAGGAAGAACCTTGTGGTGGTGCTGGATTGGCATACACTCATGTTTTTTTTTTTTTCCCCTCTTTTTAAAACAAACAAAACAACATCCTAGCTATGTTTGCTGAAAGAGCAAGTTTCAATGAAGAGATTTGGTTTCCAAATCTTGTTTTCAAAAAATCACTGTCTGCTACAAGGAACCAGGGCTTCTTGAAGATGGGACTGTTTTCATGGCTAGAGGAGGGAAAATGTAACATGGGCCTGAAAAATTTGCTAGGCCAGAAAGTAAAGAAGTGCTAAAAATGCATGAAATTATGTCAAAATGACACAGAAGCCAGCTGATGGGCTTTCCCTGGCCAAACCTGGGATAATTTGAGCATAAAAATAAGTAGTGACATTAATGGATTACATCCCACTGAATAAAATAGAATCCATGAATTCATACTGACAGTAAAAAACAAGCAAGCAAGCAAATGCAGATAGGGAAGGGAGAAGGAGGGCTCTTTACAGTAGGGTGTCAACTAATGTAGAAGTAATGATGAGTTAGAAAGTCACCATTTATGCAATTACTGTGGAGTACTGATAAGTAGCAAAAGCAAGGAAGGGGCCCCAGGTGGAGAAGAACAGTGAACAATTGTTCTGAGAGATGGCTTATCAAACAACCCAAGGGCACAACGACCTTGTGGCACAATGACCTGTTCGGCAAGTAGGCCCCTCCAGCATGGCCCTATAAAACTTCCTTCCAGCCCTTGCCTCTTTGCAGGAGCTTTGCACATGAGCTCCTTCTCTGCTGTGCTGCCTGTTGCATCCTTGCAACGCATTGTCATGTCTTAATCTGACTTTCTTTACCTACAACTGTCTTGGTAAATTCCTTTACAGCCTGCGCCACTAGCCCTAGAAAGTCACACCTGCAACAATTACCATAGTAATAATTTATTCAGGAAAGAATTGTCAGTGGATGCTGGAAGTTGGTAGAAAATTTATTGGAGAAGAGGATATTTACACAGTACCAAAGTATATTCCTACAGATTATTTATTAAATACAAGGAGAAAAAAGGAGGACAAATCTAGTGGAAACCACTTTAATCAAGTAATCAAGGTCAACAACATCCTCCCAAATAATACAAACTGACTGTAGGTGTGTCCTGATGTGATGAACATAAATTGCTTACGTAGTGTCTCTGCCAAAAATGTATAATTTTAATTGAATCACAGGGAAACAATGGGGATAAAACAATGGGCCTGTATTCTTCAAAAACATCACTGTCATGAAAGACAAAGCAAGGCCAAGAACTGTTCCAGATTAAAAGAGACTGAAGAGGCCGGGCGCGGTGGCTCATGCCTGTAATCCCAGCACTTTGGGAGGTCGAGGTGGGTGGATCACGAGGTCAGGAGATCAAGACCATCCTGGCTAACACGGTGAAACCCTGTCTCTACTAAAAAAAATACAAAAAATTAGCCAGGCGTGGTGGTGGGCGCCTGTAGTCCCAGCTACTCGGGAGGCTGAGGCAGGAGAATGGTGTGAACCTGGGAGGCAGAGCTTGCAGTGAGCCAAGATCTCACCACTGCACTCCAGCCTGAGCGACAGAGCGAGACTCTGTCTCAAAAAAAAAAAAAGAGACTGAAGAGACATGACAACTACATGAAATATGTGATTCTAGATTGTAAAAAAACATTTCTATAAAGGATAATATTGGTATTTTATTATCAATATTTCAATATTGATAATATTGAAATTTGAAGATGGAATGTATATTAAACAACTTCCAAAGTTGTTTAAGCATTTATTATCATATGTAACAATAATCTAGAGATAAGGCATATCCTCAGTGACCTCATTACCTGGGGGTCCAGGTGTCTCCCATCTTTCTTCTGTGCCATCATCAGCAGGTTGGCTTTTCCACTGAGGCTGGTTTCTCATATTCTCCTAAGTACATACATGCAGATGTGCTTAGGAGAGAAGAGTCATAATCTCTGTAATAAGCCTCAAAAGGTTCAGCAAAAACAAACTAAAATAAATACCTATAATTCACATATGTACTAAAATATCTTCCTGAAAAGTATATAAAACATAGTATATAAAATATACTATAAAATTTTCTGTGAAGTTTTTAGGCCAGATTCCATATTTGCCCGTCAAATGGACTGTCTTTAGTTCCTTAATTTGTAATAGGGGTAGCTGAAAAAGCAAAATGCAGCATAATGCATCTATTATGTCTTGTAGGCTAAAGGTGACAAGCTTCATCTCTCTTTTAAAGAAATCAGGTTATTTCCCGAGGTACTAACTTTTCCAGATTGCTCTAATCAAACTCATTTGGTTATAAGCCACTCAAGCTAGTTCAAACAAAAGGTGATAATTGCACTAAGGGGGACCAATTTTCCTGGCACTCGACAAATAGGAGACATACTGGGATTAGGCATCAACAGACGAGAGCTGGAGAGTGGCTCTGGATTTAAGCAGAAATGTGTGGGCCTCAGCTCCATGCTTTGGCATTAGTGTGAATGATGACACCTTGCATATTTCTGTGTCCAACTGGCAGGCCTAGGGATTGGCTGCCCTTGAGTTAGGTATCTGATTTGATCAGTTGTGATGCTCTTGGCTAAAAGTAACAAAAAGCCCAATCCAAAGTTGTTTAAGCATTTATTATCATATATAATAGTAATCTAGAGATAGGGCATGTGCTCAGTGACCTCATTACCTGCGGGCCCAGGTGTCTCCCATCTTTCTGTTCTGCCATCCTCAACAGGTTGGCTTTTCCACTGAGGCTGGTGTCTCTCATGATTTCAAGTTGGTTGTTATAGCTTCAGGCATTACAGGGGTTCACAACACTGGGACACAGAAAATGAACTGTCCTTCTCATGTGTTCCATTAAAAAAAAAATTTCTCAAAAAAACAAAAACAAAAACAGAAAACGGGATACATCGGCAGAATGTGCAAGTTTGTTACATAAGTATACATACGTGTGCCATGGTGGTTTGCTGCACCTATTGACCCATTTTCTAAGTTCTCTCCCCTCACCCCTCACCCTGCAACAGGCCCTGGTGTGTGTTGTTCCCCTCTCTGTGTCCATGTGTTCTCAATGTTCAACTCCCACTTATGAGTGAGAACATACGGTGTTTGGTTTTCTGTTCCTATGTGTTCCATTTTTAGGGCAGGGAAAAATGTTCCCAGAAGGCCTCCAACAAACTTCCCCTTATATCTCATTGGCAGATTAAGCAAGGTAAATGACAACTATTGTGGCTGACTTGGACTAATTAAGGTTCATCCTCTTAGGCTGAGAAGGTGCTCAGCCTGTCATAATACATTTGGCTAAGATAAAGGAATTTTTCTATTAGGATGGAAAAGGAAAATGAGAGAATGGTATTGAATGCAGTGTTGCACTCCCTGGCCTGATCAGTCATGGTGATGATAAATGGTTATTTGGTCTAGTAAATTATCTTTTTTTTTTTGAGACAGGGTCTGCTCTGTTGCCTAGGCTGGGGTGCAGTGGCATGATCTCAGCTCACTGTAACCTCTGCTTCCTGGGCTCAAGCGATTCTTCAGCCTCAGCCTCCTGCGTATTTGGGACTAAAGACGTGAACCACCATGCCCTGCTGTTTTTTGTAGTATTTGTAGAGATGGGGTTTCACCAGTTGCCCAGGCTAGTCTCGAACTCCTGAGCAGCTCAAAGTGATTCGCCTGTCAAAGTGCTGGAATTACAGGTCTGAGCCACCACATTTGTCTAAATTATCCTTTAGGGAAAGAAAATCTGTGCACAAAACAAGTTCTTTTAGAAGATGTGGGCAGGCAGGCAATTATTGGCATCTCAAATATACTAATATTTGCCACATCATAAAATGTAATGAAAGTAATTATCTGATGGGCATATTATTTTATCTATTTCAAAATACATAATAGCTTCTTGTTAAATTACACAAATATACAATCCTTTTGAAAAACTTAAGCTATAAACAAATAAAATAATTGCAGTTGTAAAGAGAAGTGAGAAGTATATTTACTACTATGGTATGATCTTTAGGTCTAGAAAAACCAAGGAGATCAAGATAATGAGAAGACAAGCCACATACTGGAAGAAAATATTTGCAAAAGACATATCTGAAAATGGACTATTATCCAAAGTAAACAAAGAACTCTTAAAATTCAATAATAAGAAAACAATTTGATTAAAAAATTTTTCTGAACAGACACTTGAACCTGAACAGACACCTCACTAAAGAAGATATACAGATGGCAAATAAATGGGTATGAAGATGGCCAACATCATATGTCATCGGGGAATTGCTAATTAAAACAATGAGGGGGCCTCTGCAGCTGGGACGCCGGCGGAAGCGGGGGCGCCAGTAGCCGCGGACCTCGCCAAGACAATGCAAACTCCAGTGACCATTCCTGTACCTGTGCTCCGGCTGCCCCGGGGCCCTGATGGCTTCAGCCGTGGCTTTGCCCCTGATGGACGCAGAGCCCCCCTGAGGCCAGAGGTTCCTGAAATCCAGGAGTGTCCCATAGCTCAAGAATCCCTGGAATTCCAGGAGCAGCGGGCCCGAGCCGCCCTTCGGGAGCGTTACCTCCGCAGCCTGCTGGCCATGGTGGGTCGTCAGGTGAGCTTCACGTTGCACGAGGGTGTGCGTGTGGCCGCCCACTTCGGAGCCACCGACCTGGATGTGGTCAACTTCTACGTGTCACAGCTGCAGACTCCCATAGGTGTGCAAGCAGAGGCGCTGCTCCGATGTAGTGACATTATTTCATACACCTTCAAGCCATAGAGACATTGTGTTCACTTTTCTGCTTGAGGCTGAGCCACTGTATCCCAGGCCTCCCAATGTTCCCAAGCCAGGAACTCTGGGCCCCACGGAGTTATGAGCTCCCTTGGAATTTTCAGCCAAGCTTTAAGCAAGTCTGGACTCCTGAGACCTCCTGGGTCTAGTCAGTAAAATTCTGCAACTCTAGGAATTCTAAGATCCCACTGGAAGGAATGCTCTACTTCACAGAACTCTGAACCCTACAGAAAGATGGGCCTGCTGCCATTTCTTGAAGACCAGGGCATCGGGGTGGGGTGATAAAGGAGACAACCTGCACAGGGGGGCATTATTAAAGAGGCTGCAAAGTTCAGCCACCCTGAAGATACTCCCCAGTGCTCCTCTCCTGCTAAAGAACCAGTTACCCCAGGAAAAAACAAAACAAAACAAAACAAAACAAAACAAAAAAAACAATGAGATATCACTACACACTACACCAGCAGGATAGAGACAGCAAGGAAGTGCCACACTTATTAGAATGGGCAAAATCTAAAACATTGAAAATACCAAATATGGGTGAGGATGTGGAGCAAGAAAAACTCTCATTTTTTGCTGGTGGGAATGCAAAATGGTGTAGTCACTTTGGAAGACAGTTGGGCAGTTTCTTACAAAACTAAACATATTCTTACTAACAATCCAGCAATCATGCTCCTTGGTATTTACCCAAATGAGCTGAAAACTTACATCTACACACAAATCTGGACATGGATATTTATAGCAGCATTATTTATAATTGCCAAAACTTGGAAGCAACCAAGATGCCCTTCAGTAGGTGAATGAATAATTAAACTGTGGTAGATCCAGACAGTGGAATGTATTCAGTGCTAAAAAGAAATGAGCTATCAAGATGTGAAAAGACACAGAGTAGGCTGGGTTCAGTGGCTCACGCCTATAATCCCAGGACTTTGGGAGGCTGAGATGGTAGAATTGCTTGAGCCTAGGAGTTCGAGACCAGCCTGGGCAACACAATGAGATCCATGTCCACAAAAAAGAAAAAAAAAAAAAAAAAAAAAGAAAAGACATGGAGTAAACTTAAATGTGGCTGAGCATGGTGGCTCATGCCAGTAATCCCAGCACTTTGGGAGGCCAAGGTGAGAGGATGGCTTCAGTCCAGGATGTTGAGACCAGCTGGGCAACGTAATGAGACCTTGTCTCTACAAGAAAATAAAGTTAGCCATGGTGGTGGGTGCCTGTAGTCCCAGCTTCTCGGGAGGCCAAGGTGGGAGGATCCCTTGAGCCTAGCAGTTTGAGGCAGCAGTGAGCTACGATAGCGCTACTGCACTCCGGCCTGGGTGACAGAGTGAGGCCCTGTCCCAAACAAAAAAACAAATCAACCAACCAACTAACAACAACAACAGAAACTTGAATGCATATTACTAGGTAGAGGAAGTTAGCTGAAAAGGATGTATGCTGTGTAATTCCAGCTATATGACATTCTGGTAAAGGAAAAACCATGACTATGAAATGAGCAGTGTTTGCCAGTAGTTATTGGGGAGGGAGGGATGAATAGGCAGCACAGAGGATTTTTATGACAGTGAAACTATCCTTTTTATTTATTTGTTTTGAGACAGAGTCTTGCTCTATCATCCAGGCTGAAGTGCATTGGTGTGACCTCAGCTCACTGCAAATTCCACCTCCCGGGTTTAAGTGATTCTCATGCCTCAGCCTCCCTAGTAGTTGGGACTACAGGTGCGTGCCACCATGCCTGGCTAACGTTTTTGTATTTTTAGTGGAGACGGGGTTTTGCCATGTTGATCAGGCTGGTCTTGGACTCTTGGCCTCAAGTGATCCATCCACCTTGACCTCCTAAAGTGCTAGGATTACAGGTATGAGCCACCAAGCCTGGCCTAGGACAATGAAACTATTCTGTGTGATACTGTAATGATGGGCATGCTATTATACATTTGTCAAAACCCAAAGGATGTGCAGCCCCAAGAGTGAACCCTAACGCAAATGATGGATAATGATATGTAGGTTCATTGATTGTAAAAAATGTACTTACCACTGTGGTGTGGGATATTGATAGTGGAGGAGGCTATGCATGTGTGGGGACAGGAGGCAGATGGGAATTCTCTTTACTTTTCTGCTCAGTTTTGCTGTGAACCTAAAACTGCTCTAAAAAATAAAACCTATTAAAAAACAGAACAAAAAAGAAAAACAAAACAAGACAAAAAATGAAGGAGAAATCTGAAAATGGCTTGAAGAAAACAATTCCATTTATATTAGCAGCACAAAAAGAAATAGGAATAAATTTAACAAAAGTAGTACAAAACTTGTACTCTGAAAACTAAAAAAGGAATTAAAAGGTTATTGTTAAAAGAAATTAATGAAGACATAAATAAATGGCAAGACATCTAACGTTCATGGATTGGAATGTTTAATGTTGCTAACACGGCAATACTCCCCAAATTGACTCACAGATTAAACACAATCTCTATAAAAACTATTATATTTGTTTTTATGTTATATTAAACTATTATATTTGTGGCTAATTGTTTTTTTAAATAATGGTGCCAACCCAATTAAATCAGAGAAAAAAGGAAATAGTCTTTTCAACAAATGGTGCTAGGACAACTGAATATCACAAAAGAATAAAGTTAGATCCCTACCTCATGCCATAGACAAAAATTAACTCATAATGATGGATCATAGACTTAAATGTAGAAATAGTACTATGAAAATCTTAGAATAAAATGTGGGAGTAAATCTTTGTGATATTGGGTTAGGCAAAGCCTTCTTAGACATGATGCTAGCACCACAAGTGACAAATGAACAAGCAGATAAATTGGACTTGATCAAAATTAAAACAAACTAACTAAAAACCTTTTGTGCTTCAAAGGACACCATCAAGAAAAGACGATAGGGGCCGGGCGCAGTGGCTCACACCTGTAATCCTAGCACTTTGGGAGGCCGAGGAGGGTGGATCACAAGGTCAGGAGATTGAGACCATCCTGGCTAACATGGCAAAACCCTGTCTCTACTAAAAATACAAAAAAAAAAAAAAAAAAAAATTAGCCAGGAGTGGTGGTGGGCACCTATAGTCCCAGCTACTCGGGAGGCTGAGGCAGGAGAATGGCGTGAACCCGGGAGGCAGAGATTGCAGTGAGCCAAGATTGTGCCACTGCACTCCAGCCTGGACAACAGAGTGAGATTCCATCTCATGAAAAAAAAAAAAAAAGAAAAAAAGAAAAGACAATAGAATGGAAGAAAGTATTTGCAAATTAAATATTGATGAGACTTACGTCCAAAAAAAAAAATAACTCTTAAAACAACAAAAAGATAAATAACTCAATTGATAAATGGGTGAAGGATCTGAACAGACATTTCTTCAAAGAGAAGATATACAAATGGCCAAAACGCACATGAAAGATGCTCCATATTTGTACTAGTCTGTTTTCACAGTGCTATAAGGAAACTACCTGAGACTGGGTAGTTTATTTATTTATTTATTTATTTTTTTTGAGGCGGAGTCTCGCTCTGTGGCCCAGACTGGAGGGCAGTGACGCAATCTCGGCTCACTGCAAGCTCCACCTCCCGGGTTCACGCCATTCTCTTGCCTCAGCCTCCCGAGTAGCTGGGACTACAGGCGCTTGCCACCGCGCCCGGCTAATTTTTTGTATTTTTAGTAGAGACGGGGTTTCACTGTGGTCTCGATCTCCTGACCTTGTGATCCGCCCGCCTCGGCCTCCCAAAGTGCTGGGATTACAGGAGTGAGCCACCGTGCCCGGCGAGACTGGGTAGTTTATAAAGAAAAAGGTTTAATTGACTCACAGTTTTGCATGGCTGGGGAGGCCTCAGGAAACTCACAATCATGGTAGAAGGTGAATGGAGAAGCAAGCACCTTCTTCATATGGCAGCAGGAGAGAGACAGCAAGGAAGTGCCACACTTTAAAACCATCAGCTCTTGTGACAACTCACTCTCAAGAGAAGAGCATTGGGGAAGCCACCCCCATGATCCAAACACCTCCCACCAGGTTCCTCCCTTGACATGTGGGGATTACAATTTGAGATGAGATTTGGGTGGGGACACAGAGCCAAACCATATCAATATTATAGGCCATTAGGGAAATGCAAACCAAACCACAATGAGATCCCACTTCATTTCCACTAAGATGGCTATAATAAAGAAAATGGACAGTAATAAATGGTGGCAAGGATTCAGAGAAATTGGAAACCACCCAGCTGGTGGGAATATCTTTTTGGGATAATGAAAATGTTTGAAAATTGATTGTTGCAGTGGTTGCATAGCTTAGTGAATATACTAAAAACCATTGAATTGTATAATTTAAATGAGTGAATTGAGTGCAGTCTGTTGCCATTTTAAAATTAATTAATTATTTAATTAATTTATTTTTGGGATGGAGTCTAGCACTGTCAGCCGGGCTGGAGTGCAATGGCACAATCTCAGCCCACTGCAACCTCTGCCTCCCGGGTTCAAGTGATTCTCCTGCCTCAGCCTCCTGAGTAACTGGAATTACAGGTGCCCACCACCAAGTCCGATTAATTTTTTGTATTTTTAGTAGAGACGGGGTTTCACTATTTTGGCCAGGCTGGTCTCGAACTCCTGACCTCGTGATCTGCCTGCCTTGGCCTCCCAAAGTGTTGGGATTACAGGCATGAGCTACCGCACCCGGTGCCATTTATATTTAAAGAGAGGATGGACATATATACATATATCTGAAATATTGCTTATACTTTAAAAAATGGAAGGACAAGCCATAAAAATAAATGGCCATTTATATAATAAGGAATGAGTGAGCATTTATGGAATGAAGTGGAAGCTAGATTTTTCTCAAATAGACCTTGTTTTATAGACTTTAGAACCACACAAATAATTTATATAATTATAAAACAAAATTGAAACTAAAAATGCAACCCCTAAAAATTGAAATAAAAATTAAGCACATCAGCCTGTGTACTGAGCTAGTGGCATAACCACACATGAGAAACTTTTCCAAGTAACATTATTATCATTATTAATTTTTTTTTTTGAGATGGAGTTTCGCTCTGTCACCCAGACTGGAGTGCAGTGGTGCAATCTTGGCTCACTGAAACCTCTGCCTCCTGGATTCAAGCAATTCTCTTGCTTCAGCCTCCCCAGTAGCTGGGATTACAGGTGTGTGCCACTATGCCCGGCTAAGTTTTGTATTTTTAGTAGAGATGGGGTTTCAGCACGTTGAACAGGCTGGTCTTGAACTCCTGACGTCAACTGATCCGCCCAGTTTGGCCTCCCAAAGTGCGGGGATTATAGGTGTGAGCCACTGCAACCGGCCTCCAAGTGACTTTAAAACATAGTAATTGACTATACATCTCTATTGGAATATACCCTAATCAGAAAAAGAATTGCAAAAAAGTCCCCCCAAAACAACAACAAAAAACCCAAACTATGTTCAGTGATCATATTGTGGTGGTGCTGTGGACTGTTATTCTGAGACTATACATGATGGGAAAAATTAAATAGGTAATTACGGTGGGATTTTAGGCACAGGGGAAAAGGAGATACAGATATGAGGTTGATGAAGATAGTACTGGTTTTGAATTGGATACAGCAATAAAACTCATGATGTTTTATATCTCTAAAACAACAACATTTCCTAGTTCCACCCACTGCAAAGGTCTAGAAACAATGAACCAGTCAAGAATGACCCTGTAGGAATAAGCACCCATTCTAGATAGTGGCCTCTAAAATACCATTTCCCACTGAGAAGAATTAGGGCTCCTTGGAGACGTGCTGATTCCACATCTGAGGCAGGAAATGTTGAAGATGAGTCTGGAACATCTTGTTATTTAGAAGGTAAGGAAGCTATCAAAGGCTTTTATAGTCATGTCAAAGAACTCAGAAGTTACTTTGAGAAGATTCCCATTGGCTAAAGGTGGGACAATTTCAACATCAATGAGAACGAGAATTGAAATGAATTAAACACATCAAATATACAGGCTGAGTATCCCTTATCCAAAATGCTTGGGACTATAAATGTTTCGGATTTTGTATTTTTTTTGGATTTTGGAATATTTGCATATATATAATGAGATATCTTAGGGATAGGACCCAAATCTGAACACAAAATTCATGTATGTTTCATATACAGCTATATACACAGTCTGAAGGTAATTTTACACAATATTTTAAGTAATTTTGTGCATGAAACAAAGTTTGTGTAGACTGAACTATCAGAAAGCAAAGGTGTCACTATCTCAGTCACCCATCTGGACAATCTGTGGTTGTTTGACATCACCATTATTCCTGACTCTGAATTTATATGCTACGGATAAGCAAACATTTTCTTACACTTGTTCACACATAAGTGCCTAACAATAAAAAATGTGACCCACCATTATTAATCCAGTGAAAACTAATGTGTTCAGGGTAACTAAATGGCACAGTAGCATCACCAGAACACCTGTGTCAACTGGTAAACAACAGTGACAGCCAACATGGCTGCTTTCAGTCTCCACTGTGTCCTGTCACATGTGGTCAGGTGTTGAATTTTCCACTTGTGGAATCATGTTGGTGCTCAAAAAGTTTCAGATTTTGGAATCTGGATTTTTGGATTAGGAATGCTCAACCACTATTGAAAATATTTTTTTTTTGAGACAGGGTTTCGCTCCACTGAATGCAGTGGCACAGTCTTGACCTCCTGGGCTCAAACAATCCCCACACCTCAGACTCCAGAGTATCTGAGACTACAGGCGTGCATCACCATGCCTGGCTAATTTTGATTTTTTTTTTTGTGGAAATGGGTTTTCGCTATGTTGTTCAGGCTGGCCTTGAACTCCTGAGCTCAAGCAATCTGCCCGCCTTGGCCTCTCAAAGTGCAGGGACTATAGGCATAAGCTACCATGCCCGGCCTGCATTTAAATTCTTAAATTCTTTAAAACCCTCACAACTCTCACTTGTAGTCTTTGATGGATATGAGGGAACCAACTCATTATTCTGAAAATTGTTAAATAAAGGGAAAGAATTAAGCATGAATCCTGCCTTTCCCATATAAACTGTATTTTAGGGAGACCAAATATATGTTGAAGGGAAGTTTCTTTTTATAAAAGCATTTCAGCAAATATATGGATGACAGAATTAGAATATCACCATTTTGTAAACCTTAATTAATATATGTAAGTAATGATAATCAATAACTGCTAACAGCACATACACCACTTGCACATACACATATACACACACACACAACAACCCCAAATAAAAAAGACCACCAACACTAAATTTTGATGGAATGTGGAGCACCTAGGACTTTCATACATTGCTGTTGGAAATGAAAAATGATACAACCACTTTGAACTGTTTGACAGTCTCTTTTGAAGTTAAATAATAATTTTCATTTCCAAGTACTTACTGACAAGAAATTAAAATGCCCACAAAAGGGTGTGCATAAGAATGTTCAGGGCTGGGCATAGTGGCTCACACCTATAATACCAGTGCTTTGGGAGGCCAAGGTGGGAGGATCACTTGAAGAGAAGTTTGAGACCAGCTTGGACAATATAGAGAGACCCCTTCTCTACAAAAGTACTAAAAAATTCCAGCCTGGGCAACATAGTGAGACCCTGTCTGTACAAAAAAATTAAAAAATTTAGCCATGTGGGGCGTTTTGCACCTGTAGTCCCAGTTACTCTGGAGGCTGAGGTGGGAGAATCACTTGAGCCCAGGATGTCGAGGCTCAGTGAGTCAGGATGGCACCACTGCACTCTAGCCTGGGCAACAGAGTGAGACCTTGTCTCTAAAACAGAAAAACGAAAAGTTCACAGCAGCTTTATTCCCAAACTATTATTCCCAAACAGTTCCAAACTGGAAACACCCCAAATGTCTATGAAAAGGAGAATGGATAAACAAATTATGGTATATTCACATAATGGAATATTACTTAGCAATAAAAAATGATGAACTAGTGCATTAATATATGCAACAACATGGAGATACCTTTAAAAAACATTTTGTTAAGTTAAAGAAACTGGACATAAAATACTACATACTGTATTATTTCATTCATAGGAAGTCCAAGAATAGGCAAAACTATCTGCTATGGGTTTTTTTTTTTTTTTTTTTTTTTAGTCAGAGTCTTACTCTGTTGCCCAGGCTGGAGTGCAGGGGGGTGCAATCTCAGCTCACTGCAACCTCCGCCTCCTGGGTTCAAGTGATTCCTGTGCCTCAGCCTCCTGAGTAGCTGGGACTAATGGTGTGTGCCACCATGCCTGGCTAATTTTTGTATTTTTATAGAGGCGGGGTTTCCTCATGTTGGCCAGGCTGGTCTTGAACTCCTGACCTCAAGTGATCCACTCTCTTTGGCCTCCCAGAGTGCTGGAATTACAGGCATGAGCCACCGTGCCTGGCCTGCTATGGTTTAAATGCCTATGTCTCTCCAAAATTTGTGTTGAAATTTAATCTCCATTGTGGTGTTATTAAGAGGTGGGGCCATTTGGTAAGTGGGTAAGTGCTCTGCCCTTGTGAATGGGATTAGTGCCCTTATAAAAGAGGCTTCAGGGAGCTGCCTGGTCCTTCTGTCTCTTCTGCCATGTGGGAACACAGTGCCTCTTCCACTATGTGAGGTTGCAGCAACAAAGCACTACTCTTGGAAGCAGAGACAAGCCCTTAGCAGATACTGAATCTGCTGGTGCTTTGATCTTGGACTTCCCAGCCTTTGGAACTGTGATAAATACGTTTCTATTATTTATAAATTACCCAGTCTAGGGTATTTTGTGATAGTGGCATAAAATAACTAAGACACTATCTGTGGTGATGGAAATGAGAAAATAGTTGGCTGGACAGGAACTGACTATAAAGACCCATGAGAGAACTTTCCAGAATGAAGGAAATATTCTGTGTCTTGTTTTTGGAGGAAGCTACATGGGTGCACGCAATTGTGAAAACAAATTGAGCTGTTACTATCTGTGTATTTTAATTATAACTCAATTAAAAAGTGATAGATTTTATGTGCCTCCTGATGGGTGCACACAAAGTCACTTATGAAATACTACCAACATCTTTGAATCTGAATCTGATCAAGCTCCTAGATCTAAACATCAATTTACAGGAAATAGAGGGAATAAAAAAAAAACCTTATTTAATGACACCTTGGGGATGCGATCTGCAAAACTCAGACTGTGGGAATTATATTGTAGTACTTACACCAAGGTAGGGGCCCCTGTTCTGACCCTCCTCTGGCTGGACCCCTCTACTTAATATAGAATTAAACATTAATTTTAACCCCAAAGAAAAACACCATCAATACTTTTTTGTTTGTATCAACATATATTAATCATTAAAAAAGGAATCCTATTATGCATATTATTTTACAACTTGTTTTTTAAAAACAGTGCATCTTGGGGCATCCTCTTTTGTCAACATACAAGTCTACCTCATTCTTTTTAACATGGTATCAAATTGTATACGACAGTTTTTCTCAGCCTTTTAGACTTTTTTTTTTCTTTTTTGAGATGGAGTCTCACTTTGTCGCTCAGGCTGGAGTGCAATGGCATGATCTTGGCTCACTGCAACCTCCACCTCCCAGGTTCAAGCGATTCTCCTGCCTTAGCCTCTTGAGTAGCTGGGATTACAGGTGCCTGCCAGCATGCCCGGCTAATTTTTGTATTTTTAGTACAGATGGGGTTTCACCATCTTGGCCAGGCTGGTCTTGAACTCATGACCTCATGATCCACCCACCTCGGCCTTTCAAAGTGTTGGGATTACAGGTGTGAGCCACTGCACCCAGCATAGACATTTTTTCTTAATTATTACTGTCCCATGAAGTTTTAATACCACATATATACTATATATCTGTTTATATGCTTTACACATATCTATGATTTAGAAAAAAAAATTTCCCTCAAAAATCAATTTTCACCTCCTGGTTGCGATATTGCCCCTCTGTGAATGCATGATATAGGTATTCATATCCTATTTCATAAGTGTAGTACTTTTGATATTCCCATACTGCATTACCCATATTTATGCAGATATTTTGTTTCTGTAGGATATATTTCTAGAATTGAAAGGCTGTATTGAAAGTTATTAATATTTAATTGATATTGCTAAAGATTGTGCCAATTATATGCCAATCAACATATATTGAGAATCTGGCTTCAGTTTTTACACTTAAGTCACAAATCCATGTGAAATTTATTCTGGGAATAAGGTAAAGATCTAATTATCTTTCTCCTCTAAATCTAGTTCAATGTTTTCACTGGATTCATCTTTTTTTGATTTACCACATATTAAATTTGGTAAGTGCTCTTAGATATATTCAGGCTTTGAATTCTGTTCCACGACTGTTTGTTTATTCCATTACCATGCTATGTTTATTATTCTTGTTTTACACTTTATTATAATACAATTCCCCTTTATGAATTCTATTTTCTTGTTTTTTTTTTCATGTTTTCTCTCAATGAATTTTGGAGTAATTCTGTTTAGTCCCAAACAAGCAAACAAACAACAAAAACAGGCTCTTAAAATACTTTTGGGATTAATATTGGAATTTTACCAAATTTGTGAATTAACTTAGTGAGGCTGTAGAATGCTGAGTACATTACAGAGTTACCTTTAAAATAAGACAGAGAAAAAAAGAAATAATGTTGATTTAATGATGTATACTTCTATATTAGAATACTTTGAGCTGTAAATGACAAAAATCCAGGTAAAACCCAAGGTTAAGTATAAAAGAGAGTTTATTGGCTCATTTAACAGATAAGTCCAGTGGTAAAACTAGTCTTCAGGCATGTCCGGATCTCTGGGTTCAAACAATGTCATCAGGATTTGGTCTCTCTGTCTTCCAGCTCAGCTTCCTTAGCCTCAATATTAGACAAACCTCCATGTGGTAGCAAAGGTGGCCTGTCTGCTCTGTGTCTGTATGGTCTTTAGCACCTGCAGTATAACATCAGAGGGAGAGAAGCTTTTTTTTTTTAAAATGGTGTCAGCGGGCCGGGTGCGGTAGCTCACGCCTGTAATCCCAGCACTTTGGGAGGCTGAGGTGGGTGGATCACCTGAGGTCGGGAGTTCCAGACCAGCCTGACCAACATGGATTAACCCCGTCTTTACTAAAAATAAAAAATTAGCTGGGTGTGGTGGCACATGCCTATAATCTCAGCTACTTGGGAGGCTGAGGCAGGAGAATCACTTGAACCTGGGAGGCGGAGGTTGCGGTGACCTGAGATTGCGGTGAGCCGAGATTGCGCCATTGCACTCCAGCCTCGGCAACAAGAGTGAAACTCCGTCTCAAACAAAACAAAACAAAACAAAACAAAAATTAAATAAATAGTGCCAGCAAAAGTACCAATGATGTTTCTCATTGGTCAGGTCTGAATCAAGTGTAGGAATGGGGGCAGGGTGGGTAGTTGGGAATCAGTCCCACTTGAACCAGCTAAGGCTGGTGAGTGGTGGTTTCCTGAAAGGGACATGGAGCAACCAAAAAATCAGGAATTATACACCATAATACCTATTTATTTATTTATTATACATCATAATACCTATTTATTTATTTATTAGATGGAGTCTCGCTCTGTCGCCCAGGCTGGAGTACAGAGGTGCGATCTTGGCTTACTGCAACCTCTGCCTCCTGGGTTCAAGCAATTCTCCTGCCTCAGCCTCCTGAGTAGCTGAGATTACAGGCGCCCATCATCACACTCAGCTAATTTTTGTATTTTTAGTAGAGACAGGGTTTTACCATGTTGGCCAGGCTGGTCTTGAACTCCTGACCTAAGCTGATCTGCCTGCCTTGGCCTGCCAAAGTGCTGGGATTACAGGTGTGAGCCACCACGGCCTGCTGATAATACCTGTTTAGAAAAAGAGGATTTAAAAGCAACATTAGGAAATATTACTAAGTTGAAGTTCTAATACTATTTTTTAGATTATGAATTTATTTTAGGGCTAAAGGTGAAAAGAAACCAGGCCACTGGGCAGGAAAACATGATGATAGACATTAAAAAGTTACTTGTAATTGAACAATATTTGTTAGAATTATAATGCTTATTCTTGATGTTACTCTTCCTTCATTTCTTGATCTCATTACTACTTAGATTCTCCAAAACCTTGCTTCATAAATTTGTCCTGTTTTGCAGCTTAATCTTGCCTATTTTTTCCCCCTGCTCCTAAGGAACCCAATTCCCTACCTCCCTAAACAAATCAACAAGCCTCTCAATTCTACTGCTTTTTAAAGCTCCTCTTCTTATACTCATTGGCCAGTTGTTTAAAGTCATCAGTGATTTCCTTAATCATCAAATCCAATGGCCTTTACCCTCCTTGATGGCTTGCTGTCTCTGTAGTATTTGACAATATTGACTGAACGTTCCTTCTTGAAACCTGGAATCTTAGTTCCTGTGAAACCCACTCTCCTGATGTTTCTCTTAGCTTTCTGATGACTTTTTCTGTTTACTTTGTTGGTTTTTCTTCCTCACCTTCTTTATATGTGGGTGATTCTCAAGGTTCTGGCTTCAAACTGTTTCACTATTCACTCTTTTTTTTTTTGGCAGTTTCAAATACTTACTTTCAAAAGAAGGGTATACATCTTCTTCTTCTTCTTTTTTTTTTTTTTAGATGGAGTCTTACTCTGCCCCCCAGGCTGGAGGGCAGTGGCTGCTTCCCCTGCTCAAGTGATTCTCTTGCCTCAGCCTCCCATGTAGCTGGGATTACAGGTGTGCACCACCACACCCGGCTAATTTTTGTATTTTTGGTACAGACGGAGTTTTGTCATGTTGGCCAGGCTGGTCTCGAATTCCTGACCTCAAGTGATCCATGTACCTCAGCCTCCCAAAGTGCTGGGATTACAGGTGTGAGCCACCGCACCCGGCCTACATCTTCTATTTAACTGCTTCTGACCAGTTCCTCTCCTAACACCTGTGTGATCTAATCTTAACTTGCCACTATCTAGAAAGATGGAGCTTAACTTCTTAACTTCCTCTAAAAAGATCTTTCCCTTCTGAATCCCATGGTACTTTTTTGTTTTTAAATGGCACTACTTTAAAACTTGCATTAGCTGCTTATGTGTAAGACTTGTCTTACTTTCTGACCTATAAACTCGCTTTTTCTTTCTTTTTTTTTTTTTTTAAGGAGATGGGGCCCCTGCTCTATAAACTTCTTTAAGAAGATTTTCTTCTTTTAAAACTTTTATTTTAGGTTTGGGGGTACGCATGAAGGTTTGTTGTAAAGATTATTTCATCACCCACGTATTAAGCCTAGTACCCCATATTTTTTCTGCTCCTCTCCATGCTCCCACCCTCCACCCTCAAGTAGACCCCAGTGTTTCTTGTTCCCTTAAGATTTTCTAATTCAACTCTGCATCTTCTATACTGTAAAGCATTGTGTTTTGTATTTTTTCATTTGTTTATTCAACATACATAAGCACTGACTCTGTATTGTGCTAGGAGCTGGGTAAGTGGTTAAAAAAAACCGTGGTTTCTGCCCTCAGACAGTTTAGAGTCTCATGAAAATACATATTGTGATATATAATTAATAAAACTTTATTGAAAGAATGAATCTTACATCTTAAACTCCTTTTTCATCTTCTTTCCCCAAACTCCTGACCTACATTCCTGCACCCTTTTCCCTGATAAATCCCACAGATTTCTCAAACCCAACAGCTGAACTGGATTCATGTGCTATGGATACATATGAATAAGTTTGCCCCATGTTCAAGAAACTCACAATCAAGCACCTTCTCTCCCCAAACCTTCTGCTGATTTTAGTATCAATGTTACTACCTCCTCCTTATTACCAAGGGGAAATCTTGGTATTCTTTTTGACTTCTTCCTCTTTTTTCATACTTAATTCTTTAATTCAAACAATTATCCCTCTTGTTGAGGTCCTTTCACCTATAGCAGAGGTTGAAAATTAGTGACTCATGAATTGTATCTAGCCAGTAGAGGTGTTTTGTTTTGTATAATATTATCGCAAATATGATTTTTCTGTTTCTCCTGAAAAATCAGAATATCTGGCAACACTGAATCCTTATTCTTGCAAGAACTGGCTGGAGTTTTAGATGGGACAGCTCAATCAAGTCTACCATTCTAATCTCTATCACTCCTTGCTTTTGTCACATTCAGTCCATTTCCTCACTTATGAAACTTTCTTAGTCCCTAATTTAGGCATTTGAGTTTGCCATCTCTGGCCTGTGTGATCATAGACTGTCAGTGGCGGAAGAGATATTAAAAGATCAACTCGTCTAACGGTCTTCTTCTTCCTCTCCCCACTCTTTAAGAGATGGAGAAAAGAGGTCTAAAGAGCTTACATTACCCAATCAATTTCATACAGCTAATGTGTAACAGGATTCTATAATATGCCATTAGACCCCCCCATATGGATCATGTGAAAGTTATAACTATATTTTCCCTTTGGTTTAGTTGCTAGGAACCTCAGAGCCCAATCTGTGGCACCCCTCTAGTAATTACATGGACCTTTTGGTATGAAGTTTTGGGGTATTAACATACTCCTGGCTTTATTTTGTTTTCCATTTACCTTTGCCTCAGTTTCTCTTCCAATCATTTTCTCCTATGATAGTGTGTAGTTTTTCCCCAAGCATACTCAATCTTTTGTGAAAAAGGTGGGACATCAATACAGGTGTAAACTGTCCGGCTGTATTGTCTGGCTCCCAATTTCTTTCTTTCGCCTGTCATTCTCCTTCGGCTACTCACATTCTCTATTTTCCTTGACAGCCAAACTTCTTGAAAGAATTGTCTTCACATGCTGTGTCCACTTCATCCTGTCTTCTCAATTCACTGTAAACAGATTTAAAGTCTTCAATGCCTTCTTTGTTGCTATGATATTGATACCAAAATTATATTGTATTCGCTCATATATGCAGGACACAAAATGGTTTCCCTAAATTATCTCAACTATGAAAAAATATGCAGAAAAAAATTAATAGGTAATGCATGAAAATTTTGTTACTTCTGATGACTGGTGAGATTTATTTTCTTTTAAAAAGTTTTACACAATTTTAAAAACAAGCGCATTAGAACACATCTCGATGTAAATTAGAAATTCTCAACTTACATTTTCTAAAAGGAGGCAGAAAACTAGAGAAGCGACAATGAGGAGCCACTGGGCCACACTTCATTTCACCTTAAGACAGACTCAGAGAAAAACAAAGAGGGTGCGACTCAGATCCCCGGGGCCAGCGGCTGGGCCAAGGGGCACGACTGGATAACCTATTGTGAGGAAAATCTTGAGAGAGCCCTCACGACCCTTTAGCACATCCTAAAAGACCTCTGAACTTCTCTGCCTCTCCCGCTAACGGCTGCAAACCGCAGATAACGGTCAATCGCCTCCGGTTGTCCTGGTAACAGCCAGCAACAACAATCCCGCCTTCCTAACTCCTCCCAGAATACTGTGCGTCTTCTGCTTCACTTCCAGGTTCGGAGGACCGACTTCTTCCGGAAGTATCTGCCTGCCAGTCACCTGGCGTGTTCTGGCTGGGTGGCTTTGGTAGACAGAGTGTGGCGTATCGTTGGGCAGGGTCCTGGGGACCCTTTTGTTCTTTTCGCCGTTTAACGGGACTGGAAAGCTAAGCAAAGGCTTTACTCTCAGGGAATTTATTGTTGGTCGTTGATAGATGAATTGGACGTTAGTTTTTAAAATGTTTTGGTGGGGTTGGCAAATTTTGATTGCTGAGTGACAGTGGTGGGTAAAATTCATCTTAGAATTGTAGCAGGCTGTCTTAGTAGCCTTTAGATTAAATTGGTTTTAAGTGTTAGCAGGCAGTTTCAGCAGCCAGGCCTGTAGAGAATTATATTTTTCAAGTGATATTTGTGACCTGAATGTTTTCTCCCTCTGGCCTCTCCACTTTTTAATAGGTATGACAAAAATGGCCCAATTTATATGATCAACTTTCACAGCTGAAAGGTGGTAAACTCTTTACAATTATATGTAATTTATTTTTTACTGTGATAGATTTATAAAATTGTAAATAATTTAGTTCCCATGAAAAAGCAATTATTTTTGCTTTAGAAAATGAAGGCTGAAAAAACCCCCAAAACACAAAACCTCCAAATCCTACCCATTTAAAGACAACCAGTGTGAATACTTTGTAGGAATCTTCCAGACCCTTTCTATGAATTATAGTAAGTACAAATTCAAAATGGAATCATACTGTATATGCTACTTTGGAACTTAAAAAACTTTTTTTTTTTTCCAGACAAAGTTTCACTGTGTTGCCCAGGCTGGAGTGTAGTGGCCTGATCTTGGCTTACAGCAGCCTCTCCACCTCCTGGGCTCAAGCAATTCTCCTGCCTCACTCTCCTGAGTAGCTGGGATTATAGGCGGTGCCACCACACTCAGCTAATTTTTCTATTTTTAGTAGAGATGAGGTTTCACCATGTTGGTCAGGCTAGTCTCAAACTCCTGATCCCAAGTGATCTGCCCGCCTCAGTCTCCCAAAGTGCTGAGATTACAGGCATGAGCCACCTGTGCCCGGCCTGAAATTTTTTTTTTTTTTTTTTTTCCCGAGCTGCTGTCTCGCTCTGTCGCCCAGGCTGGAGTGCAGTGGCACAATCCCAGCTCACTGAGGCAGGAGAATCACTTGAACCTGGGAGGCGGAGGTTGCAGTGAGCCGGGATGGCGCCACTGCACTCCAGCCTGGGCAACAGAGCAAGACTCCGGCTCCAAAAAACCCAAAAAATTTTAATGAACATATTTTGTTTAAAAGAGACACTTAACGTGGTCATATATGTTCCATTTTACCTCTTGTTGGATATTTAAACAATTGATGTCTTTCCCCACTCCTTTTTTTTTTTTTTTTTTTTTTGAGGAGGAGGAGGTGTCTTGCTGTATCACACAGGCTGGTCTTGAACTTCTGGGCTCAGGCAGTCCTCCTGCCTCAGCCTCCCAAATAGCTATGATTACATGCCACTGGCCTGGCCATTTTTGCTCTCAATTAGTGCTACAATGGAGAAATGAAAATCCTTATAGCTAAATCTTTGCCCTTGCTCTAATTTCTTTGTGGTAATTCTTTTTCTTTTTAAAACTCATTTGTATTTGCACTTCATTATCTCTTCCTTAATGCCTTTTTATTCCATACTTTATACTGTATACAGATGAAGTTACACATGACATCCAAAGCCCACTTTATTTTTTAAAGTTGATTTTTCTGATTATAAAGGTAATATATGCTTATTGAGGAACATTAGAAAATTTCAGAAGAATGTAACGAGAAAATTCCAATACCTAGACCGCCATTGATACTGTGATATGATTTTTTTCCCCTCTGTTTCTTCAACAATCAGTATTGAAAGAGTGTTAGCTGATTTAGTAAGGAAATGTTGCAGCTTTTGGTTTGTACTTTTTTACTTATTCCTGTAGCTGAAGGGTGTTGCAAATAGTATCCAGAAATAAAGCCACATACCTACAACCAACTGATCTTAGACAATGACAACAAAAATAAATAATGAGAAAAAGACACTCTTTAATAAATGGTGCTAGACAAAGTGGATAGACATGCAGAGGAAGAAATTGGACCGCTTTCTTTCACCATATACCAAACTTAACTCAAAATGGATTAGAGTTAAATTTAAGACCTGACACAATAAAAACCCTAGAAGGAAACCTAGGGAAAAGGTCTTGTGGACACTGACCTAGGCAAAGAATTTATGAGCAAGTCTTCAAAAGCAATGCAACAAAAACAAAAACAGACAAATGAGTTTCATTGTGCTAAAAAGCTTCTGCATAGTAAGATAAATAAATAATCAAATAACCTACAGAATGGACGAACATATTTACAAACTATGCATTCAACAAAGGACTAATATCCAGAATCTACAAGGAACTCAACCAGAAAAAACCAAATAATCCTATTCAAAAGTAGGCAAAGGACAGGAATAGACATTTCTCAAAAGAAGACATACAAGTGGCTAATAAACATGATAAAATTCTCAGCATCACTAATCATTAGAGAAATGCAGATTAAAACCACGGTGAGATACCATCTCGCACCAGTCTGAATGACTATTATTAAAAAGTCAAAAAAACCTGATATTGATGAGAATTCAGAAAAAAGGGATTGCTTATACACTGTTGGTGGGAATGTAAATTAGTACAACCTCTGTGGAAACTCGTATGGAGATTTCTCAACTAAAAATAGAACTACCATTTGACCCACCCAGCAATCTCACTACTGACTACCCAAGGGAAAACAAATTATCACTGGGTGTGGTGGCTCGTGCTTGTAATCCTAGAGCTTTGGGAGGCTGAGGCAGGAGGATCACTTGATGACAGGAGTTTGAGACCAGCCTGAGCAATATAGCAAAAAACCTCCATCTCTGCAAAAAATTAAAAAGTTAACCAGACATGATGGTGCATGCCAGTGGTTCTAGCTACTCGAGAGACTGAGGTGGTAGGGTTGCTTGAGCCCAAGAGTTCAAGGCTGTGGTGAGCTATGATTACACCACTGCACACCAGCCTGGGTGACAGAGCAAGAACCTGTCTCTGAAAAAGAAAAAAAAAAAAAAAAGAAATTGTATGACAAAAAGACAAAGACATAGAACCAACCATCAACCTAAGTGTCCACCAACAGATGGTTAAATAAAATGTGGTATGCATACACCGTGGAATACTATGCAGCCATAAAAATAATGAAATGTATTTTGCAGCAACATGGATGGAGCTGGGGGCCATTATCCTAAGTGAAATAACTCAGAAGCAGAAAATCAAATACCACATGTTCTCACTTATAAGTGGAAGCTAAAGATTGGGTGCACGTGGACATACAGAGGGGAATAATAGACACTGGGGATTCCAAAAGTGGGGAGAGTGGGAGGGAAAGGGTGAGGGTTGAAAAATTAACTATTGGTTACAATGCTGACTGTTTGGGTGATGGGTACACTAGAAGCCCAGACCTCACCACTACATAATATATCTGAATAATAAACCTACACATAAACCACCTGAATCTATGTATAAAAAAAGAAACCATGAAAAAAAATCCAAATAGTATTTCAAATGTGTGTAGGCTATGGTCCATTTCTAGGCATATCTAGCCTTCCTTCAGTATTCCACACTAATCACACTGAATTGTAATGGCTTAGTTTTCCATATGTGTATGTTTTAGTTCTATAACTGGATTGAAAGCTAGTTGTGTGGTCCTAGATAAATTATTGAATTTTGCTGAGCCCACTTTCTTTATCTGCAAATTAGAGATAATACTTTGCAGGGTTGTAGTGAGGATTAGAAATAATGTATCCAAGGTGAGTTTAATTAAAAAGTAGTTACTTTGTTTTTGACTTCTGGCTTTAGCAGTTTATGTACATAGGAGGTGTTTGTATTTTTATAATATTCCAAATGAATGACTATACTAGCATCCCACCCAGTTTAGATATTTACTGAGCATATATGACACATAAAGCACTGTTCATAACTGTAAAGGCCTGGTGAGCCTATATTATTCAGATATGTTTCTTACATAAACCACATGCTGCTTTTCATCTTTAGCAATTTTCTTAGTCATCTGTTTCCTCAGTCTCTTAACACCTTGCCTGACCCATTAGTAGGTGCTGAATAAATGTGTGAGCTGAGTGGAATAATTTAGTAGGAAAAGAGAAACACAAATTGGATAAAACCTGGCAGGCCACGATGAAAATGATTAACAGGTATAAAGTACTTTGTACATTGGGAGATCAGGAGACATTAATTTTGATTAAGGTATCTGGGAATGCCCTGTGGAGTAGGCAGATTTGACCTGGGCCCCAGTAATAGGGGCTGAGGCAAGGAGCTTAAAGATGGAAATAACAATGTAAGTTAAGGCTGAGAGGTAGAAGTAAACACGGTGCGCTTTGTTATCAGGGAGTTATTGGTCGGGGGGAGTGCAGAAGAGTAGGGTAAGTGAATGGGTACAGATGGGAAGAAAAAATGTCGTTGATCCTACATTTTGAGGATTTTGATGTGACTCGTCACTCTTTATAGTTTTAAAATGTTTCTGAAAAATACTGCTTTCAATATGGCCTGAGACATCCTTGGGCTGAGTGGATCTGAGGGATGGCAGGGGTCGGGAAAGTGGCGGGCCAGCGATGACAACTAGCCTGTCCCTGAAGAAGGCCGGGAGTGGCAGGATGGCCGAGACCTTCGGCGGCACAAGAGCACTTAGTGGCCAATATTTGCCCCGAGGTGAGGAAGGAGTGTCTGCGAGGAGGCGGGACACCCTTAGCAGCTCAGCAGGCAGCAGGAAGCGGCAGAACAACGCTTGTAAAGGCCTGTCACCCACACTGGGTGGGCAGCAGCGAAGTCCTCGGCAGCCCGGGTGTTGCCTTTGAGGGAAGTCGCAAGACGCAGCTCCGCCCAACAGCATCTGTCCCCGCGCCCCTCTCCCCGCCCCTCCCCCTACCCCCTCTCCCCGCCCCTCCCCCTACCCCCTCTCCCCGCCCCTCCCCCTACCCCCTCTCCCCGCCCCTCCCCCTACCCCCTCTCCCCGCCCCTCCCCCTACCCCCTCGCCCCGCCCCTCGCCCCTCGCCCCGCCCCTCGCCCCTCTCCCCGCCCCTCGCCCCTCTCCCCGCCCCTCGCCACTCGCCCTGTATCCCGTGCTCCCGGTCTGGTTCAAAGCTCCCTCCCGCCTAACGTCTTCAGCCCAGCCTGGCTGCCCTTCTTCCCTGCGGAGGGAGGGCCTGGGCGGTCGGGTTGGCGGGAGGGAGGTTACCTTTCCCGGTCTCGCTCCGGCCGCCCGAGCCGGAGAGAAGCAGCGGCGAGGTCTGCGGGCAGCATGGCGGGAGCTCCGTACGAGCGCGGGAGGGGCCCCGCGGCAGGGGAACAGCTGCAGCAGCAACACGTCTCTTGCCAGGTCTTCCCCGAGCGTGTGGCCCAGGGGAATCCCCAGCAAGGGTTCTTCTCCAGCTTCTTCACCAGCAACCAGAAGTGCCAGCTTAGGCTCCTGAAGACGCTGGAGACAAGTAGGAGCCATGACCTGGAGGCTGGGGTTCGGCCGAATGGGTCTGAGACCGGGTGGGCGAGGAAGGGCCTGGGTAACACCTGGCCAGCGGCTGCAGTTTCAGCCTCGGGGCTGAGTGAACCAGGTTCAGCACAGAGTGTAGGCAGACAGGGCATCATGGGGGCTGGGTTGGGCGCCTGGGGCTCAGTTTTCCCACCAGAGGAGGCGCTGAGACCCTTTTCGTCGCTGTTTTTGGCTTGGGGAATGAGTTTGTCTGCCCTTTTTTGTCACTCACTGTTGTGACACATCCTCCGATTTCTTACATAAGTTATGCAGCCACATTGTGACTTCAGGGTAAGGGTGAGGCCGAGTTTTAAAGAGCCATCGAGGTTAATTAAGGCATACAAAGTCTGTAAAAATGTAATTAAAACATACAAAGGCTGTAAAAATGTAAAAATAGTTTTGCAAACCTATTCTTCCTTGGAAGGGGTTCTTAGCCTTCATGCATGAATGGGCTTCAGAGCGTAGAAATCCCTGAAATGGTCTGTGAAATCGTGCGTGTGTGTGTGTGTGTGTGTGTGTGTGTGTGTGTGTATGTGCCTAAGTGCATTTCTTTTTCTTTCTTTTTTTCCGAGACGGAGTCTTGCTCTGTCGCCCAGGCTGGAGTGCAGTGGCGCGATCTCGGCTCACTGCAAGCTCCGCCTCCCAGGTTCACACCATTCTCCTGCCTCAGCCTCCTGAGTAGCTGGGACTACAGGAGCTCGCCACCACGCCCTGCTAATTTTTTGTATTTTTAGTAGAGCCGGGGTTTCACCGTGTTAGCCAAGATGATCTCGATCTCCTGACCTCGTGATCCATCCGCCTTGGCCTCCCAAAGTGCGGGATTACAGGCGTGAGTCACTGCCACTGCGACCAGCCCTAAGTACATTTTTTTTTTTTGGTGGGAGAGAGAGTTTATAGCTTCATTATAATCTCATAGAGGCCAACGACCACACAAAGGTTAAGAACTGCTGTGGGTTAAACGGGAACACAACTGCCCATTGACAAATTTCTCTCCAGTAGCAGAGACATTGCACTAGAGAAGATTTCTTAATTCCTTTACATTGACATAGACTTAGTGTACTTTCAGATACATTTGGAAAATTAGTCTTAAACGTACTTGTCCCAAAGCAAGGTTACTATTTTATAGTTGGTCAGTCACAGTTCAAAAGTCAACCACGGAAAGATTTTCCAACCTTCTTGGGATTACCTGCTTGTAGAGACTCAGGGAGGTAGGAGGGGGAAGGGGAGGCCAGGGTAAAAGGGGAGAGAATGATGATATTGTATTTACTATACAAATATGTATTGAGTGCCTCCCAGGTTTTGGTGGGGGAAGTAGAAAGATAGCACCTTGCCTGGAAGGTGCTTCAAAGTGGAATAGAGTGGAAGGAGTGTGGGTTGCAGAGTTAGATGTGGGTTCAAATGCGGATCCCTTTCCTCAGATGTGGAAGAGTGACTTAACTTCTCTGATCCTCATTATTCTTATTGTAAAAAAAGAGAAGGGGAAAAATACCTCTTTTAGGGTTGTTGTGAAAAATAGATTTTATGGGGCTGGGTATGGTGGCTCATGCCTGTAATCTCAGCACTTTGGGGAGCCAAGGCAGGGGGATCGCTTGAACTCAGATGTTTAAGACCAGCCTGGGCAATATAGGGAGACCCTGTCTCTACAACAAATAAAAAAATTAGCTGATGTGGTGGCTCGTGCCTGTAGTCCCAGCTATTTAGGAGGCTGAGGCAGGAGATTTGCTTGAACCCAGGAGGCTGAGGCTGCAGTGAGCTATGATTGCATCACTGCACTCCAACCTGGGCAACAGAGCAAGACCCTGTCTAAAAAAAAAAGTATTGATTTTATGAATGTAAAGTACCAGCATATCAGGAGCTGAGCTGAATAAATGGTAGCTGTTTTTATAGTGGAAGGGCCACACAGTGGAGGAAGAGTAGAAATAGATAGGATGTGAGGAAGGTGGGGTGCTGAACATGAGCCCCAGTAGGAATCAATGGACTTCAATCTTCCAAGGGCAGGGTGGCTGGGAGGGCCTGTTGGTGGTATTAAAGTGTCAACCTGCAGCTTTAAAATCCTGTCCCTGCGTGGGGCATGGTGGCGGAAACCAGTCCTCATGGGAGACTTTTTTTTTTTTTCACCAAAACAATTTTATTCTAAATATTGCTGCAGGTCCTTTTTGAAGTACTAAACCAAGGTGCTGCCTGCATTTGTTTTTTTTTTTTTTAAGTATGAGGACTACAGACTTTTGAAACTGTTTTAACTTTGTAAAATTCTCCTAGTTGCATGAATAATAATGTGCTTAATATGGTACCTGCTACCTGGTATTCACTCAATTAATAATACTTATTGTTAACAATAATTATTCTACTGTGAACACTCTTGCAAGGGGCAGGTTGGTAAAGCAGTAACCTATACCTGACTTCCTCATCTCACATTTCTTTCGCCTATTTTTGTCTTCAACCTTTTTTTTAAACATTAGTTTCTTTTTCACTTTTTTTGGGTTACGTCATATAATTGGCTGTGCATTTATACTCTCAGACAAGATGCTTATGGGAAAAGTTAATATCAGAGGCATTTGGGTTCCTTGTACTTTCCTGTAGTAGTCACGGGCCCATAGAGTCTTAGATGTGGAAGGGCCCTGAGGAATCGTCTAGGCCTCCCTGTCCCCTTACAAGGAAACCTCTGTGCCATTGCTGGCCAGATACTCCACAGACCTCTACTGGAACACAGTTACCTGTTCCCTGAGGCTCTTTCAATCTACTGTCTATTGTTTCACCAGCTTTAATTGTTGGAGAAAAATCCTTTCTCTTACTGAGCTGAAATCTGCTGCGTGTAACTTCCATACTTTGGTCCTTGTTCTGCCCTTTGAAGAAATATTAACTGAATCTAGTCCCACATGGCACCCCTTCAATACTTGAAGCTACTGTGGTCCTAGTTAAGTCTTCTGTCTCCTTTCCAACCCCCTAAATCCTTTCTTGCTTCTTACTGGGAAGTAGTCCTGTAGTACCCTAGTCACTATCCCCTGTGGAAGAGCTTCAGTGGCAGGTCCCGTTTAGAACGTGGTAGTACTCAGCATGGGACATGGTGTTGCCAGTATGGTCTGACCAGGACAGAACAGTGTGGCTACTGGCTTCCCCAAATCTAGGTACTGTGCTGTTGTTCACTTTTTTTTTTTTTTTTTTTTTTGAGACGGAGTCTTGCTCTGTCGCCCAGGCTGGAGTGCAGTGGTGTGATCTGGGCTCACCGCAAGCTCCGTCTCCCGGGTTCACACCATTCTTCTGCCTCAGCCTCCTGAGTAGCTGGGACTACAGGCGCCCGCCACCACGCCCGGCTAATTTTTTGTATTTTGGTAGAGACAGGGTTTCACTGTGTTAGCCAGGATGGTCTCAATCTCCTGACCTCGTGATCCGCCTGCCTCGGCCTTGCAAAGTGCTGGGATTACAGGCGTGAGCCACCGCGTCCAGCACTGTTCACTTCTAAGGAATGTGGCCGTAGATTCCCTCAGTCTTTTGGTATATATCGTAATACAACGTGTTTGATCATTTAACTAAACATGAACTTTAAAAGCATAGTTGATACTGTCTAAGATGCTTAGTAGTACCATCTTTGTATTTGTGTTAGTGTTTTTTTTCAGTACAAACTTGCTTTGATGTTAATTTAAACTTGGCCTCTCATGTCAATTTTTACCAATTTTAAGATAAGATTACTTTTTTTTGAGACAGTCACTCTGTCTTCCAGGCTGGAGTGCAGTGGTGTGATCTCAGCTCACTGTAACGTCTGTCTCCCTGGTTCAAGCGATTCTCATGCCTCAGCTTCCCAAGTAGCTGAGACTACAGGCATGTGCCACCATGCCCAGCTAATTTTTGTATTTTTAGTAGAGATGGGGTTTTGCCATGTTGGTCAGGCTGGGCTTGAACTCCTGGCCTCAAATGATCCACCTGCCTCAACCTCCTAAAGTGCTGGGATTACAGGCATGAGCCACTGCATCTGGCCTGTGAGTTACTTTTTGATAATATCTTACACTGCTATTTGGGTAGTTTAATTGGTGCTACTTTTCCAATTAGCTTACTTAATTAAATCAATATCTTTTTTAGATCCGTATGTCAAACTTCTGCTTGATGCTATGAAACACTCAGGTTGGTAAGTAACTCTTTTTGAACTGCTGCTCTGAGATCTGGCTGCTGAAAACAAAAACCAAGTTCTCTTCTTAAGAGAGCTGCTTAGGATTTCTCTGAGGTCACGAAGTCTTTTCCATAGGGTAAATAGAGGTAATTGGCTGCATTGTTTCCAGGTAGGCCTTGTTCTCTTTGGACATCTTCTGCCCTAACTAATGTTCTTTTTTTTTTTTTTGAGACAGAGTCTCGCTCTTGTTGTCCAGGCGGGAGTGGGCAGTGGCGCTGTCTTGGCTCACTGCAACCTCCCTCTCCCAGGTTCAAGCAATTCTTCTGCCTCAGCCTCCCGAGTAGCTGGGTTTACAGGCGCACATCACCATGCCCAGCTAATTTTTGTATTTTTAGTAGAAATGGGGTCTCACCACATTGACCAGACTGGTCTCAAGCTCCTGTCCGCAAGTGATCCACCAACCTTGGCCTCCCAAAGTGCTGGGATTACAGGCGTGAGCCACTGCTCCAGCCCAGCTCATTTTCTAGCTCTTACCATTCACCTTGGGTGATTAGTAAAGACAGTACTCAAATTTTTCTTGTAAGTAATTACCAATCCTGGCCTTTCTGCTACACCAGCCTGAGCATTGTTTTTAATGGAAAAGAACTCTCAGCTTGTTATCTAGGAACCTTGCAGATGTTGTATAACTTTGAGGGGTTTAAAGGAAGTGACTTCTGACATCTAGTTCTTAACATTCTGGCCCAAGGGCAGGAACTCCAGCATACTTGCAATATGGCCATAATCAGTTGAACAAATGTTTTGTGGAATTATATCTATAGAATTTGAACTAGGATGCATTTTGCGTACAACCTCCTTATTTTACAGGTGAGATAACTGAGTCTTGAAGATGTTAAGTTTCTTTCCCAAGGTTTCCTATGTGTTAGTAGTAGAGGGGATTTACTGTATGGTGGAGGGTCTCCTGAGTCCTGGCCCAGAGCTGTTTGCCACATACACACTGTTTCTGGACATTGTCTCTTTAATCTGTTCTTGCCTTTTAGTGCTGTTAACAAAGATAGACACTTTTCTTGCGAAGACTGTAATGGAAATGTCAGTGGAGGTTTTGATGCTTCAACATCTCAGGTAGGCATTATTGCCAAATTGTTTCCTTCCCTTTAATCCTCTCTCTTGATATTTTTTGAGCATCTTCCACATGCTTGGCATTCTGTTTGGTAGACTTTGTGTAGGACTAAAAAAGTGAATTAGTTATCCTTACTCTAAGGAGTTTACTCTTAAAATCTCTTAAGGAGTTTATAACCTTACAGGAAAGATAAGACATGAACACAGATAATTATAAAATGAGGCAGGCTAAACCATTTTAGATGGGCTTGGTTACCACAGTGGGACAGTGATGTGATTGATTGAAAGATGCCAGCAGATTCAACTAGAGGATATAAAGCCTCCTTAGGGGCAGAGCAGGGGCAGCATGAGCAAAAGTGCATGCTAGGAAACTGCATGGCATGTGTAGGGAATGGCATATTGTCTAGTTTATCTCGAGGGAAGGAACACGTGGGGAATAAGGGAAAATAGGATTGGAAAGAAATGTAAGCCATATTTTGGGAGGCCTTGAATGCTAAACAAAAGGGTTTTACCTTTACATGGTGAGAAGTGATACTGCCTGTGAAAATCTTTCATTAGGGGAGTTTTCTTATCTGTACAGTATGGACAATGATTTTATGAAATGATTATTTTATGGAATGATTATGAGAATTAAATGAGATATTTCTTATAGAGTTGCTTATCTTAGTACCTGGCCCATAGTAAGCATGCAATAAATTTTATTATTAGTTTTAAGTCATCAGAGGGTTTCGACAGAGTCTTGGAGGTGGTAGATAATGTCATGTGATGAGGGTAAATGATGGTGTTATAAGTAACTGTTTCCCACCTGAATGTATAATTCATATTTAACTACACTTAACTGTTTCCTGCTGGATAATTTTATATGTATTTAGGTTGTTTATAGCATTTTTACAGTAATCATGGGAAGTGGCAATATAGAACAAGGGTAAGAAGTTTAGATTTTGGAGTCAGACTTGAGTTCAAATCTTAGTTTCCCTGCTTATTATCCGTGGGGCTTGGGCAAGTATTTTTCTTCTTCTCAGTTTCCTCATTTGTAAACTGGTAGTCACAATACCTATAGCTCTCAAAATGGCTCTGCATAAGTTCACCCCCTTCCCGGTCCCCCCAGGGTTAAATAGAGTGCACATCTTGAACTTTCATCCTAATTCTCAGCAGTGTTGAACACAGTTGGGCACCCTCTCCTTTTATTTTATTATTATTATTATTTTTAATTATTATTATTTTTGAGACAGAGTCTCACTCTGTCGCCCAGGCTGGAATGCAGTGACGCAATATGGGCTCACTGCAACCTCCGCCTCCTGGGTTCAAGTGATTCTCCTGCCTCAGCCTCCTGAGTAGCTGGGATTGCAGGCATGTGCCACCACGCCCAGCTAATTTTTTTATTTTTGGTAGAGACAGGGTTTCGCCATATTGGCCAGCCTGGTCTTGAACCCCTAACCTCAGGTGATTCCCCCACCTTGGCCTCCCAAACTGCTAGGATTATAGGTGTGAGCCACCATGCCTGGCCTTTTTTTTTAAGTGAAAATTTTTATTATGAAGTATCTCATTCATACAGAAGAGTAAAAAACCTGTATGTCCGCTTTCAGTAATAATAAAGTGCACACCTATGTAACCGCCACCCAGACTAAAGAAAAAGAACATTACTAGGACTTCAGAAACCTGTGTGGTCCTCTTGAATCAGGTCCTTTTCCCTTCCTTAACCTGATTTTTGTAGTAACCATTCCCTGCTTTTCTGAATGACTTTACCATCTACATATACAGTCCAACAGTGTGTTATTTAGTTGACTGCTTTTGAGCTTCATACATGATATACTTTGAGTTTTATGTAGTATTTTGTAGTATGAAATTGTGTAGTAGATAGTCTCCAACTTACTTCCCACGTTCAACATTAGTGAGATTCTTTCTTGTCATTGTGTGTACCTCTCTGGTTTATTCAGTTTCCCTGTTATATAGTATTTATGCTGTTGTGTGTTTGTACTACAGTTTACTTTAATATTGATTGTTTCCAACTTTATTATTATGAACAATGCTGCTATAAATATTCTTGACCTTCACTAGTGGTACACATTGCAAGAGTTTCTCTAAGTATATGCTCAAGAGCAGAATTACTGGGTCATGTAGTTTGTGTACACTTGACTTCAGCTGTTAATGCCAAACACTTTCTTTGGTTTCTAGTATGCAGCATTCTTCTGGTTGCTCCTTTGCTAGCTTACTTTCCTCTGCCAGCATTTAAATGTTGAAGTCCCTCAATCCTTGGTCATAGAGCCCCTTCTTTTCTTACTCTGTACTCTGCCAAGGAGGTCTCATCAGTTTTCTGGGGTCAAAGCTCATTTTTAAGAACTCCACATTCCATATATCCAAGTGCCCATTTAACATCTCTACTTGAGCATCTTTTTATTTATTTATTTATTTATTTTTATTTTTAGTGAAAATAAATTTTTTTGGGGACAGGGTCTTGCTCTGTTGCCTAGGCTGGAGTGCAGTGGCGCAGTCATGGCTTACTACAGCCTTGAACTCCTGGGCTCAAGCGATCCTCCCATCTCAGCCTCCTGAGTAGTTGGGACTACAGGTATGCATCACTGGATCCAGCTAACTTTTAAAATTTTTTGTAGAGATGAGGCCTCATTATGTTGCCCAGGCTGGTCTTAAACTCCTGGCCTCAAATGATCCTTCTGCCTTAGCCTCCCAAAGTGCTGGGATTACAAGCGAGAGCCACGGTTCCCCGCCTACTTAAGTGTCTTGAAGACACTTTAGACTTGAAATGTGTGAGTCCAAATTCATGATTCCCCAGTGAGGATGGTGCATGAATACATCCTTAATTTACGTACTGCTATAGTCCAGAGAGAAGAGAAGGGAGAAGTTAGTCACTGGGCGAGGCAATTGGAGCATGTACACTTAGGACTGGGACTTGTCCCATGGGTAGATGTGCGGCCAGTGGAGAAGAGTGGGTAGAGATATTCCAGGCAGGTGAGCTTGTCGGGGAGAGGTGAGGTCATGTGGGAGAGAAGATCGAGTCTATGAAAGGAAATTTTAGAAATCACTGAACTTCTTTTATTTTGGTGTCTCCTAGATAGTTTTGTGCCAGAATAACATCCATAATCAGGCCCATATGAACAGAGTGGTCACCCACGAGCTCATTCATGCATTTGATCATTGTCGTGCCCATGTCGACTGGTTCACCAACATCAGACATTTGGCGTGCTCAGAGGTGAGTTTTATTGTATTTTTCTCCAGAACACTCTATGCTTGAATATTTTATTCAAGTGTAATTTATTTAAATGTATTCCTTTTCCTACTGTCATAGCTCTACCTTAGTCTTGAATTTCTGTTTTTAACTAACATTGAATACCATTTTTGATATACAGCTAGAGAAATTTAAACTATATTTTTAGAAGTCTGTTAACTATATCCTGTAAGTCCTAATAATAGTGATGACTGACTTTAATAAGCTATTAGTTTTTTCCTGTGGGATACATTTTATAATGTGAAAAAATAATAATTAACATTTACTGAGGGCTATATTCCAAACACTGTTCTGTTTGCACAGATTCTTATTTAATCTTCACAATAACCCACTGAGGTAGATATACTATTATTGTCCCTGTTTTATGTATGTGGAAAGTGAGACAGTTGTTTAGATTCCAAAGTTAGTAAGTGGCAGAGGCAGGATTACAACCAGTATTTTTAACTAGCTTGCCCAGCTGCCTTCCATAGAGTTCCTTGCTTGCCCTAGAGTAAAACATGCTCGTTTCAAAAATACAACATGAAAAGATATTTATTACTAAGCACGTTGGATTGCTCGGAATATGCTCCTAGAGAGAGCGTATTCTGCATATGCATATACTTGGGTGTCATTAATTGAAGAGTTGATTAAAATAATCTAAATCTCAAGCCTATACTTCATAACTTAGATTATTTTCCCTTTCTCTTGAAATTAATATGTAGCCCCCCTGCATCTAATTAGAATTCCAATTATTTGGAGAATAGACTGAAACCTGAGTTTTTAAATAGGTCTCTCTCTTGGGTGCTGTGAGAATTAATGCCTTGTAGCTAAAGTGTGTTAAGTACTTTGAGCTCCTCAGAGGAATGAGGCCATAATATTGTAGAAGGAACACGAAGTGGACCATTCTGTTAGCAATGAATTAGCAAAAATGTGGTCAGGCTGCCTGTAGAATCTATGTGGGTTGTTCTAAGACTTTTTCATTCATTAAAGTATAGTAAATCTGAAAATATGTCCTAATTTCAGGCTGTCATGCTCATAGCATGACCGGTTTGGAATGTTCTTGATTCTTTGTATTTTGTATGGCTTCATTTTTCATAGGACAATCAAGTCCCTAGAGGAAGGTCCTGAACTTATACAGGTTTGAGGGAAGCTGCAAGAGAGATTCGGGCTAGGGTTGGGAGGGTCATATCCTCAAAGTGTCTCAGATATTAATGCATTCCGTTTTAAGCTCACTTTGAAACTCAGTTTATTTCAAGAATGCTTTCTTGAAGTACTTTTTAGTAATTTCTACAAGTATTTGTATCTTATAGAGTGTGTAATTTAACTCTGAGGTCTAGCTCTCTGACCTTTGGTTCCAAAAAGAAATTAGTTCTGTCAGTAAAGCTACAGCATAAAGTTTAGAAAATTTCCTTTGGTAGGCGACTGAACTTTTCCCCATCTCTCCAGTGTATTTGGCATTGTCTAGCATAGCTCATAGATACTTGCTTTTGTCGTCAATAGAGTTTAAAAAGTCCTTTAAGAAGAAGTAATACAAATACTCTTTTCTCAGACAAAGATGCTAATTTTATATTCTTTTCTAATTTTAAAAAATTGGTTGATATCATAAAGATATATAGAGCATGAGCGTTTATTTTCTTTTTGTCTGTCTTCTGTGTGATAGGTTCGAGCTGCTAACCTTAGTGGAGACTGCTCACTTGTCAATGAAATATTCAGGTTACATTTTGGATTGAAACAACACCACCAGGTAAAAGCTAACATGCAATCACTTCCCCTCCAGAGTGTTATGAGTGGAAATAATGAATAAAGAAATGAAAAGTACATTCAGTATTTGAAATTTAAAAGAACTTCCTATGTGAAAAGAATACAAAGTATGTGCCATTTAAACAAAGTAGATGGAATTTAGTTCTACTTTATAATTATGGGCAAGCTATGTGACTCAATGAGTGTGTGAGATATTTTAATAATGAAAGGAGGCCTGGCACAGTGGCTTGTGCCTCCCAGCACTTTGGGAGGCTGAGGCGGGCGGATCACAAGGTCAGGAGATCGAGACCAGAGTGGCCAACATGGTGAAACCCTGTGTCTACTAAACATACAAAAAAATTAGCTGGGCGTGGTGGCGCATGCCTATAGTCCCAGCTACTCTGGAGGCTGAGGCAGGAGAATCGCTTGTACCTGGGAGATGGAAGTTGCAGTGAGCCGAGGTCGTGCCACTGCACTCCAGCCTGGGCCACAGAGTGAGACTCCTTCTGAAAAAAAGAAAGAAAGGAGGCCCGGCGCGGTGGCTCAAGCCTGTAATCCCAGCACTTTGGGAGGCCGAGGCGGGTGGATCACGAGGTCAGGAGATCGAGACTATCCTGGCTAACATGGTGAAACCCCGTCTCTACTAAAAATACAAAAAACTAGCCGGGCGTGGTGGCGGGCGCCTGTAGTCTCAGCTACTTGGGAGGCTGAGGCGGGAGAATGGCCTGAACCCGGGAGGCGGAGCTTGCAGTGAGCCGAGATCACGCCACTGCACTCCAGCCTGGGAGACACAGTGAGACTCCGTCTCAAAAAAAAAAAAAAAAAAAAGAAAGAAAGGAGCTAAGATCTTGCACCTGGGATACTTTTCGATGAGGGTGGATAAGGAATGGAAGTGAAATCACAGCATGTCTTACTGTTATTCTAACAATTCTTGACTTCTGTTTTGAATCTACCATAGCATTCTGGAAACAAAAAATGTAATCCCTTTCAGAACAGAGAGTGCGTTGCTCCACAAGTTATGGCTATGTCTCAGTGTACCTGTAAAGGCTGTATAATGTGATAGAAAACCTTTGGCTTAGCACAGACTTGAGTATGATGAGCTTAGCTGAGAGGGATTTGTGTTAACAAAACAAAAACAAAAAACAAAAGAGATAGCTATAAGGCAAGATTATCCTGCTGGAAAGGCTTTGGGATCTGTATTAGATGGATGTGGGGAAAGGAAGTATAGAACTCATGGATTGATAATGAATGTGAGCAGTTCTGCTCACAGCCACCCTGGGCCTCTGTCCACATTTAGGAGAAAGGGTGGTCAGTCATTTTCTACAGTAAAAGCCTGCTGAGCCAGTTTGTGAAGTATGTGAGCATCAGGATATCAGTTCCAACTAGATGAAAAAAGATACGCTAAGGACAACAGGAAGCCCTTGGTTTTCTGGAGAAGAGAGTAACTCAGCTCTGGGGTGGAGGGTGGAGTCACAGTGAGCTACTCAGAGAAACTGTGAACTGAGTGAATCGGAGCGAGAAGAAAAGCCTGCTGCCTGGAAAGGGTGATTACTCTGGACAGTGAGGTGTTCAGCCTGTTCCAGGTCAGCTTATTGATATGCCACTGACTTGTCTTGTGCTGCATGTTTTCTGTGCCCTTGAGTCCCTGCTTCTCTGGTGAATTCTGTGTGTTCTGACTGTCAGTGGAGAGGGGTGGAAGCAGGGTCCACATCAGCACACCCCTAGAGAAGAGGATAATGTGGTTAAAGCATGTGCTGGCATAGCTCATGGATATCTGCTCTTGTCAATAGAGTTTGAAAAATTCCTTAAAAAAAAAACTGTTACATATACTCTGTTTTTAGAAAAATATGCTAATTTTTATATTCTTTTCCAATTAAAAAAATAAGTTGATATAATAAAGGAGTAGAGCGTGATTTTTTTTTTTTTATTCACCTTGTATCTTTGTGATAAGTTTGTGATGCACTCAGTCTTTGAAAGAGAAGTTTTCCTCTTTTTACCACTGGGTAGCAGCAGCAGAAAACAAATAGAAATAGCAATAGGACAGAAAATATGTGGAGGTAGTAGGAATGTGGCTGAGGGAGAAGAGTCTTAGAGAATGGAGTTCCTGCTTTTGTACAGCATGTGCCCAGGGAATAGAAACAGCAAGTACAGTTGCTGATTGTAAAATTACATAGTCATACCTTTATTTTAACAGAAATTTATTATGTCTAAAAAGAAGTAAATCTGTGGTCTACACTTGTGTCTCCTAACCCTGTAGCTTCAGGAGACAAATTTTTGTACCTTTTTTTCCCTGCAGGGGAGAAATTTCCTCTCTTTTTTAGCAATTGTTGTTTTGGCTTCATATGGTTCTTTTCTTCTTCTTTATGCCTGGGGTTTATTTTTTAAAATCAGTGTTTGGTAAAATTCAGGTTGAGAAACACTAGATTCCAATGTGAGTATCTCCAGCTTGAGCACACTGACCAGGCCAAATGAAAAACTGGGAACATGCAGAGAAAACAGATGGTTGTCAGGATGCACAGCCATCCAAACCAGTGTTTGATTATTTTTAGGAAAAGGTCAAGTGCCATTCTTTTGAGTTTTAATTTGGGCCTGGGGAGAAATAAATGGATTAAAAGCTCTCCAAGAATTGGAATGGCAGGGCCTTATATTTCTTAAATATTTAAATTAGAGTATTGAGAAATTCTAGCCTATTACTATGAAACATTAGGCAAATTATTATCTTAGAAGTTTAATATCTGTGTAAAGAACAATCAGGAAAAAAAGTTGTTTAATTTCCACCCCCCTTAAAAAATTACGGTACTTTCCAAGTTTGGGTGGATATGTGTATGGTTTTCTGTTGCCTCCAGAGAGGACTTACCCTTCTCAAAGGAAAAGTTATGTAGCATTGGTCATCTGAAAAGAAAGAGAGGTACAGAAGTGAAGTGTATTTTAAAGTTAATTAAATTTTATAAAAACGTCACTCAGGACCTTATAGACTTTTTTTTTTTTTTTTTTTTTTTTTTGGCGATTTTGCAAATTGGGAGATACTGTTTGGTAGACACTGCATAGAATTTCTGAGAATGACATCTGCTTATATTAGTGGGAAAGATGAGAAAATAGAGGTCTTACTTATGCCTAAATAATTTTAGGTTGAGCTAAAAATACTCCTTAAGTGTTAGGTATCTTTGTTCATTTTGTTTTCTTCTTTGGAATGATAGAAATTAGTAAAATAATATGAGGAAATTAATTTTAATTAATTCAGACATTAGATAAAATGTATTATTTTATGATTAAGTGTTTATATAAAATTAGAGCCTCATACTTTTCCTTCTTTTTAGACTTGTGTGCGAGACAGAGCCACTCTTTCTATCCTGGCTGTTAGGAATATCAGCAAAGAAGTAGCTAAAAAGGCTGTTGATGAAGTTTTTGAATCTTGTTTCAATGACCATGAACCTTTTGGAAGGATCCCACATAACAAGACTTATGCAAGATATGCTCATAGAGACTTTCAAAACCGTGATCGGTATTATTCAAATATATGAGCACAATGACATTTTATATTACGGAGCTTCCATCATCATGCAGAAAAAAAAATTTGTTCTCAAGTGAACAAACATATAAAATGTAAACAATCCATTCAATCCAGATAAAACAGAAGATTGTGATTCTAGCATATTATCAGAAAAAGTAACTATGGCAAAAAATGAAACTGCTTTAAACTCCAAGGCAAAAATTGTATCTTTATAGCTAACCATTTAGTAAATAAATAAATTACATTTTTGTATTTTAGTGATTTGTTTTTATTACATGTGATTATTTTAAAATTTGATTAAGAAACCTGTGAAGTGTGCCCTTCCATGATGTTGATAGGTGACCACTATTGGTATTTATGTTAAATGTAAAGAAATGTGTACCGATCTCATTGTAGGACTCTTACCGAGCTGTTGTTATGATGAAAATTGGAAATAATTCATTCAGTGGTCGATGCTATCCTTTCCCTATTCCTCTTTTATCATATATGTAGGACCCGTATGGCCTAATTTTCTGGGGACAGTCCTGGTTAGATCTTTTTCTTTTTAATAAAGGCAGTGGTCAAATTTTAGCTCCAGATCGACTGCAAGAACAAACCAGCAATACCAAGAGGACCCACAGACCCTCTGAAGGAAGCAACGGCTCCTGCAGTACCCAGGAGACACCTCAAATACTGTGAATGCCCCAATTGCAGAAGTGGGAAAGGGAGACCCTCCTCTCCCAAGCACACCCCCCCCAGTGGAGAAACTGAAGGTCTGTTTGTGGGAGAAGTTTCCAACCTTACCTGGAGCTGAGTTAATTTAGAGAGCCGAGCGAAATACAGGGGGTAGAGGAAGCAGCAGAAAGGCCCAGGGAGCTCGCTGGGTCCCCAAGCAGCCCATTCCTGCCTGTCACCACAGGAATCCATTGTGGGGGCAGCCAGAGAAGCAGAGGGTAAAACTCCACACACAGAAGGAAATCTCTAGCTGGACTTTGTAACAATTTCAATGGGGCGAGAAGCCTCCTGGCCAGAACTTGGGAGAGGGCGCAAATCCCGTGTGCAGAATCCACAGAGGGTAAGAACCAAGCTCGTTTCTTTCACAGCTGGGAAGCAGGTAGCCTGGGGCAAGTTTTCAAGCCTGTCTCACCCACCACCTGGAAACAGACTTGGGGCTGTGGTGGGGGGCATGGTGGGAGTGAGACTGGCCCTTCGGTTTGTGTGGGAGCTGGGTGATACTTGTGACTGCCAGCTTTCCCTCACTTCCCTGACAACCTGCATGACTCAGCAGAGGCAGCCATAATCCTCCTAGGTACATAACTCCAGTGACCTGGGAATCTCACTCTCATCCCCCACGACAGTCACAGCAAGACCTGCCCAAGAAGAGTCTGAGCTCAGACATATCTGTCCCTGCCCCGACCTGATGTTCCTTCCCTACCCACCCTGGTATCTGAACAAAAAGGGGATATAATCTTGGGAGTTCTAGGGCCCCGCTCACCACAAGTTCTTTTCCATACTACCACAACTGATGCTTTCTGGAAAGCTCCACCTCCTGGCAGGAGGCCAACCAGCAAAAAAATAGAGCATTCAACCACCAAAGCTAAGAAGCCTCACAGAGTCCATTGCACCCCCCTCCCACCTCCACTGCAACAGGTGCTGGTATCCACAGCCGAGAGACCCATAGACGGTTCACATCACAGGATTCTGTGCAGACAACCCCCAGTACCAGATTGGAGCTGGGTAGACTCACTGGGTGGCTAGACCCAGAAGAGAGAAAACAATCACAGCAGTTTGGCTCACAGGAAGCCACATCCATAGGAAAAGGGGGAGGGTACTACCTCAAGGGAATACCCTGTGGGACAAAAGAATCTGAACAACGGCCTTCAGCCCTAGACCTTCCCTTTGACAGAGCCTACCCAAATGAAAAGGAACCAGAAAACTAACCCTAGTAATATGAAAACAAAAGCTCTTTGACACCCACAAAAAAATCACACTAGTTCACCAGCAATGGATTCAAACCAAGAAGAAATCCCTGATTTACCTGAAAAAGAATTCAGGAGGTTAGTTATTAAGCTAATCAGGCAGGCACCAGGGAAAGGCAAAGCCCAATGCAAGGAAATCCAAAAAATGATACAAAAAGTGAAGGGAGAAATACTCGAGGAAATGGAGAGCTTAAAGAAAAAAGAAAAAAAAAATCAAGAAATTTTGGACACACTTTAAGAAATACAAAATGCTCTGGAAAGTCTCAGCAATAGAATTGAACAAATAGAAGGAAGAAATTCAGAGCTTGAAGACAAGGTCTTCAAATTAACCCAATCTAATAAAGACAAAGAAAAAAGAATAAGAAAATATGAACAAAGCTTCCAAGAAGTCTGGGATTATGTTGTGACCAAACCTAAGAATAATCAGTGTTCCTAAGAAGAGAGTTCAAAAAGCTTGGAAGACATATTTGGGGAAATAATCATGGAAAACTTCTCTGGCCTTGCGAGAGACCTAGACATCCAAATACAAGAAGCACAAAGAACACCTGGGAAATTCATCACAAAAAGATCATCGTTTAGGTACATTGTTGTTAGGTTATCCAAAGTTAAGATGAAGGAAAGAATCTTAAGAGCTGTGAGACAGAAGCACCAGGTAACCTATATAGGAAAACCTATCAGATTAACAGCAGATTTCTCAGCAGAAACCCTACAAGCCAGAAGGGATTGGGGCCCTATCTTCAGCCTCCTCAAACAAAACAATTATCAGCCAAGGATTTCATATCCAGCGAAACTAAGCATCATATATGAAGGAAAGAGACAGTCTTTTTTCAGACAAACAAGTGCTGGGAGAATTCACCATTACCAAGCTACCACTACAAGAACGCTAAAAGGAGCTCTAAATCTTGAAACAAATCCTGGAAACACAACACATCAAAACAGAACCTCTTTAAAGCATAAATCACACAGGATCTATAAAATGAAAATACAAGTTAAAAAGCAAAAACAAAAAACAAAAAACCAAAATACACAGGCAACAAAGAGCATGATGAATGCAACGATACCTCACATTTCAATTATAATGTTGAATGTAAATGGCCTAAATGCTCCACCTAAAAGATATACAACCACAGAATTGATAAGAATTCACCAACCATCTACTGCCTTCAGGAGACTCACCTAACACGTAAAGACTCACATAAAGGGGTGGAAAAAAGCATTTCATGCAAATGGACACCAAAAGTGAGCAGGATGGCTATTCTTACAACAGACAAAACAAACTTTAAAACAACAGCAGTTAAAAGAGACAAAGAGGGACATTTTATAATGGTAAAAGGCCTTGTCCAACAGGAAAATATTACTATCCTAAATATATATGCACCTAACACTGGAGCTTCCAAATTTCTAAAACAATTACTAATAGACCTAAGAAATAAGAGACAGCAACACAGTAAGAGTGGGGGACTTCAGTAGTCCACTGACAGCACTAGACAGGTCATCAAGACAAAGTCAACAAAAGAAACAATGGATTTAAACTACAACTTGGAACAAATGGACTTAACAGATATGTACAGAACATTTCATGCAACAAACACAGAATACACTTTCTATTCAACAGTTCATGGAACTTTCTCCAAGGTAGACCTTAGGATAGGCCATAAAATGAGCCTCAATAAATTTAAGAAAATCAAAATTATATCAAGCACTCTTTCAGACCACAGTGGAATAAAAATGGAAATAAACTCCCGAAGGAACCATCGAAACCATGCAAATATCTGGAAATTAAATAACTTGCTCCAATGAGCATTGGGTCAAAAACAAAATCAAGATGGAAATTAAAAAATTCTATGAACTGAATGATAATAATGACACAACTTACCAAAACCTCTGGGATAAAGCAAAGGTGGTGCTAGGAGGAAGGTTCATAGCCCTAAATGCTGACATCAAAAAGACTAAAAGAGCACAAACTGACATTCTAAGGTCACACCTCAAGGAACTAGAGAAACAAGAACAAACCAAACCCAAACCCAGCAGAAGAAAGAAGTAACTAAGATCAGAGCAGAACCAAAGGAAATTGAAACAATAACAACAACAAAAATACAAAAGATAAATGAAACAAAAAGCTGGTTCTTTGATAAGGTAAGTAAAATTGATGGACCATTAGCAAGATTAACTGAGAAAATAAGAAAATCCAAATAATTTCACTAATAAAACAGGAGATATTACAACTGACCACTGAAATACAAAGGATCATTCAAAGCTACTATGAACACCTTTATGCACATAAACTGGAAAACCTAGAAGAGATGGATACATTCTTGACAAAACACAACCCTCGTAGCTTAAACCAGGAAGAATTAGATACCCTGAACAATCCAATAACAAGCAGCGAGATTGAAATGGTAATTAAAAAATTACCAACAAAAAAAAGTCCAGGACCAGATGGATTCACAGCAGAATTCTACCAGACATTCAAAGAAGAATAGATACCAATCCTCTTGACACTATCCCACAAGATAGAGAAAGAAGGAACCCTCCCTAATTCATTCTATGAAGCCAGCATCACCCTAATACCAAAATCAGGGAAGGATATAACCGTAAATGAAAACTACAGACCAATATCCTTGATGAACATAGATGCTAAAATCATTAATAAAATACTAGCTAACTGAATCCAACAGCATATCAAAAGATAATCCACCATGATTAAGTGGGTTTCACACCAAGGATGTGGGGATGGTTTAACATACACAATTCAATAAATGTGATACACCACACAAACAGAATTAAAAACAGAAATCACGTGATCATCTCAATAGATGCAGAAAAAGCATTCAGCAATATCCAGCATTGCTTTATGATTAAAACTCTCAGCAAAATGGGCAGACAAGGGACATACTTCAATGTAATAAAAGCCATCTCTGACAGACCCACAGCTAACATAATACTGAGTAGGGAAAAGTTGAAAACATTCCCTCTGAGAACTGGAACAAGACAAGGATGCCCATTCTCACCACTCCTCTTCAATGTAGTACTGGAAGTCCTAGCCAGAGCAATCAGACAAGAGAAAGAAAGAAAGGGCATCCAAATCGGTAAAGAGAAAGTCAAACTGTCACTGTTTGCTGATGATATGATTGTTTACCTTGAAAACCCTAAAAACTCCTCCAGAAAGCTCTTAGAACTGATAAAAGAATTCAGCAAAGTTTCTGGATACAAGATTAATGTATACAAATCGGTAGCTCTTGTATATACCAATAGCAACCAAGCAGAGAATGAAATAAAGAACTCACCCCCTTTTACAATAGCTGAAAAAAAAAAAAAGAAATATACCTAAGCAAGGAGTCGAAATACCTCTACAGCAAAACTACAAAACACTGCCGAGAGAAATCGTAGATGACACAAACAAATGGAAACATCCCACGCTCACGAATGGGTAGAATCAATATTGTGAACATGACTGTACTGCTAAAAGCAATCTACAAATTCAATGCAGTCCCCATCAAAATACCACCATCATTCTTCACAGAATTAGAAAAAGCAATTGTAAAATTCATATGGAACCAAAAAAGAGCCCTCATAGCCAAAGCAAGACTATGCAAAAAGAACAAATCTGGAAGCATCACACTACCTGATTTCAAACTATACTATAAGGCCATAGTCACCAAAACAGCATGGTACTGGTATAAAAATAGGCACATAGATCAATAGAATGGAATAGAGAACCTAGAAATAAACCCAAATACTTACAGCCAACTGATCTTTGACAAAGCAAACAACATAAAGTGGGGAAAGAACACCCTTTTCAACAAATGTTGCTGGGAGAATTGGATAGCCACATGTAGGAAAATGAAGCTGGATCCTCATCTCTCACCTTATACAAAAATCAAGTCAAGATGGATTAAGGACTTAAACCTAAGATCTGAAGCTTTTAAAATTCTAGAAGATAACATTGGAAAAATTCTAGACATTGGCTTAGGCAAGGATTTCATGACCAAGAAACCAAAAACAAATATGACAAAAACAAAGATAAATAGCTGGGACCTAATTAAACTAAAGAGCTTTTGCATGGCAAAAGGAACAGTTAGCAGACTAAACACAACCCACAGAGTAGGAGAAAATATTCACAATTTATACATCTGACAAAGTACTAATACCCATAATCTACAATGAACTCAAACAAATCAGTAAGAAAAAAACAATCGCATCAAAAAGTGGATTAAGGACATGAATAGAAAATTATCAAAAGAAGATATACAAATGGCCAACAAACACATGAAAAAATGCTTAACACCATTAATGATCAGGGAAATGCAAATCAAAACCACAATGCAGTACCACCATAGTCCTGCAAGAATGGCCATGATAAAAAAGTCAAATAACAGTAGATGTTGGCATGGATGTGGTGATCAGGGAACACTTCTACACTGCTGGTGGGAATGTAAAGTAGTATAGCCACTGTGGAAAATTGTGTGGATATTCCTTAAAGAACTAAAAGTAGAACTTCCATTTCATCCAGCAATCCCACTACTGGATATCTACCCAGAGGAAAAGAAGTCATTATTCAAAAAAGACACTTGCACACACGTTTATAGGAGCACAATTCACAATTGCAAAATTGTGGAACCAACCCAAATGCCCATCAATCAACGAGTTGATAAAGAAACTGATACACACACACACACACACACATACACACACACACACACATATGATGGAATACTTCTCAGCCATAAAAAGGAATGAATTAACAGCATTTGCAGTGACCTGGATGAGACTGGAGACTATTATTATTCTAAGCAAAGTAACTCGGGAATGGAAAACCAAACATCATATGTTCTCACTGATATGTGGGAGCTAAGCTATGAGGACACAAAGGCATAAGAATGATTCAGTTGATTTTGGGGACTTAGGGGGAAGAAGAGGAGTGGGGCTGAGGAATAAAAGACTAAAAATATGGTGCAGTGTATACTGCTCAGGTGATGGGTGCACCAAAATCTCACAAATCACCACTAAAAAACTCACTTATGTAACCAGATACCACCTGTACCCCAAGAACTTATGGAAAAAAAATAAAATTAAGCAAACTGAAACCATAACAAAAAAGTAAAGGCAGTGCATTAAATTCATAATACAATCCAATTTAATTTTTATATATTTATAATATTTTTCATATAATCATTCTCAAATTTTTTTTTAGGCACCATATTTGAATTTTGGGTCCAGAAAGCATGGTCATTGTATCTATACCCCTTAACACAGGCTTTATCTGCATCTTCCACCTGCTACCTGATCCTAGCAGCTGCATCTTTAACCTGCTCCTAGCAAACATCATTTGGCCTATGTCTAGATTGATAGGTGATGATGCATATGTGTAGAGGTTTAAAGACCGAAGCTAGCAGGATTCATTCTTTTGAGTTAGAATTTTATTAAATATAAATTATAAAGTAAAACCTGAAGCCTTATCAAACATTTAAAACAAAATTTGAGGATTCTGGGAAGATAATGGAGAAGAAAACACCAGAAATCTGTCTCCCCACTTAGGTAAAAATTATAGTAGTAGAACCTCTCTGATGTAACTATTTTGGAACTCTGGGTCTATTGAAGGCTTGCAACAGCCAGGGAAAAGCTTGGATAGTAAATTGTGGTTCATTTTGGTCAATTTTAGCTCTTAGTACAGTAGCAGCTACCCATCCCCCATCCCCTATCCCTCTGGCAGGTGGGTGTGCACATGTTCCTGGAGCAGCTTGCATGCAGATTGTGGGAGCCAGGGTGAATAAAAAAAGACTGTGTCCTCCAAATAGTGGAGATCTGTGCTTTGATTGCTAATTGCTGCTTCTGATTACAGAGGTTCAGAGGTAGGTGGACATTGTGGTTGCACCTCCCTCCATTGTTGCAAGCCCCCCCCCCCCGGCTGAAGTGACTTCCCGGTTATTTAAAAGGCTGGTGCCTTTTTGTTTTTTTTGTGCCCTTCATTTTTCTCTTTTCCCCACTTTAGGAGCCAGACACTGAAGACTATGACGTTCAAAAGTAACCTCATATACAAGATAAATTAGAAAGTTACAGTGCATGTGTAGGGGAAGGTACAAGCTCTGAAAATACCCTAATTTTATACCTCAGACTGATCCTCAGCACAGGGACAGCTTACAACAAAAATAAAAACACAGAACAACAAAGCCTGGAGAGAGAGTATCTGACTTTTAGACTTACCAGATTATTAGATTAAAATGTCCAGTTTTCAACAAAAATCACAAGAGATAGAAAGAAACAGGAAATTATGGCCCATTCTATGGAAAAAAGCAAACAAACAGAAACTGTCCCTGAAAAAGACCTGTTGGCAGACAAAAACTTTAACACACTGTCTTAAAGATGCTCAAAGACCACATGATCCAGCAATCCTACTCCTAAGTATATACCCCAAAGAAAGGAAATTAGTATATGAAAGTGATATCTGCACTCTCACGTTTATTGTAGCACTATTTACAATAGCCAAGATTTGGAAGCAACCTACACAATGGAGTACATTCAGCCATATAAAAGAATGAGATCCTGTCATTTGCAACAACATGGGTGAAACTGGAGGTCATTATGTTAAGTGAAATAAGCCAAACTTTGCATGTTCTCACCCATGGGAGCTAAAAATTAAAACAATTGAACTCATGGAGATAGCAGAATGATAGTTACCAGAGGCTGGGAAGGGTAGTAGGGTGGGGGTGGGGGCATGGGGGTAAGGGAGGGGAAATTGGGTATGGCTAATGGGTACAAAAAAATAGAATGAACAAGACAGTATTTGCTAGCACGACAGGGTGACAGTAGTAAAAAGCAATTGTACATGTAAAAATAACAAAGTGTATAATTGGATTGTTCATATCACAAAGTGAGGGACTAAGTGGCTAAGTTGGCTGGAAATCCTGGGTCAATAGGGACATCCCTAAGGGGACTTTCCCCTAAGCCAAAATGAGTCACAGTTGCAAGCTAAGGGATTGAAACTTCAACCAATCATATAGGGAGTTTAAGCTCTAGCTGCAGCTTGATGTTTTTAACCAATCAGGCCCACCAACCCACAAGTGGATTGAAAAATAAGCTAATTCTATAGGAATTAGGAAAAAAGAAAAGAGGATGGGGTTATAAGGGGATATAAGCATAAGACACGCAAACCCAAAACGGCAACCCTTCCGGGTCCCATTCCACAGTGTGGAAGCTTTACTTTTGCTTTCACTTTACTTTCACTTTCGCTTTAATAAATCTTGTGGTGGCTCATGGTGTAATCCCAGCACTTTGGGAGGCCGAGGTGGGTGGATCACCTGAGGTCAGGAGTTCGAGACCAGCCTGACCAACATGGTGAAACCCCCATCTCTACTAAAAATACAAAAATTAGCCAGGCATGGTGGCACATGCCTATAATCCCAGCTACTTGGGAAGCTGAGACAGGAGAATCACTTGAACCTGAGAGGCAGAGGTTGCAGTGAGTCAAGATTGCACTACTGCACTACAGCTTGGGTGACAGATTGAGACTGTCTCAAAAAAAATAAAAAAATCTTGCTGCTGCACACGCTTTGGGTCTGTGCATTTCTGTAATCGAGCTGTAACACTTGCTGCAGTGGTCCACGGCTTCATTCCTTGAAGCCCATGAGACCATGAATGCTTCAATCGAAAAAAACCTGTATCAGAAGAAGACTTCTTATCTCAAAAGGATAAATGCTTGAGGTGGGGGATACCCCATTTGTGATTACTACAGATGTGATTACTATGCGTACCCCAGATGTGATTACTATGCATTGCATGCCTGTATCAAAATATCTCATGTATTCCATAAATACACCTAATGTGTTCCCACAAAAATTAAAAATAAAAATTTAATTAAAAAAGAACTAACTAAAGATGCTCAAAGAACTAAAGGAAGACATGGAGACAGTTAAGAAAACTATGTATAACAAAATAGGAATATTAAGAGAAAACCCAGGAAGGAAAAAGAAATTCTGAAGCTGAAAAGTTCAGTAATTGAAATAAGAAATTTACTAGAGGGATTCAAAGGCAGATTTGAGCAAGCAGAAGAAAATCAGCAAACTCAAAGATAGGACAATGGAAATTAGCAAGTCTGAGGAACAGAAAGGAAAAAGATTGAAGAAAAGTAAGCACAGCCTAGGAGTCCCATGGGACAATATCAAGCAGGCCAATATATACATTGTAGGAGTTCTAGCGGAAGAGAGAGAGAAAGGAGCAGAGAGAATATTTGGAAGAAACAATGGCTGAAAACTTTTCAAGTTTGATAAAATACATGAATATAAACATCCAAAGAGCTCAACAAACTCCAAGTATGATGAACTCAAAGATAGCCACATTGAGACATGTTATAATCAAACCGTCAAAAGACAAACACAGGCCTTTGTCTCTCACTGCAGCCAGAGCTCCCAGTCTTGTGTTCACTTCTCTGTTTCTTCTGCTTCTAGAGGCCCAGCCTCTGTTGCCCTGTGACCTGCAGGTATTGGGAGATCCACAGCTAAGACACCAGGACCCCCTGGAAACCTAGAAATGAGATCATTGACATTTAGGGATGTGGCCATAGAATTATCTCTGGAGGAGTGGCAATGTGTGGACACTGCACAGCAGAATTTATGTAGGAATGTGATGTTAGGGAACTGCAGAAGCCTGGTCTTCCTGGGTATATTGCTGTCTCTAAGCCAGACCTGATCACCTGTCTGGAGGAAAAAAGAAAAAAAAAAAAAGAAAAAAAGCCCTGGATTATGAAGAGATAATCCAAACCAACCGGGGGTTGGTAGCCAAACCCCTGGTTATATGTTTTTATTTTGTCTAAGACCTTTGGCCAGAGTAGGACATGGAAGTTTTTTCCAAAAAGTTTTACTGAGAAGATATGGAAAATGTGAATATTAGAATTCACAGTTAAGAAAAGCTATAAAAGTTGGATGAGTGTGAGGTGCACAAAAAAGGTCATAACGAACTTAACCAGTGTTTGACAACTAACCAGAGCAAAATATTTAAATGTGATAAATGTGTGAAAGTTTTTTAAATAAAATTTCAAATTCAAATAGACATACTAGAAAGGAATTTTTCACATGTAAAGAGTGTGTCAAACATTTTGCCTGCTTTCACACCTAATTCAACATAAAATAATTTATACTAAAGACAATTCCTACAAATGTAAAGAATGTGGCAAAGCCTTTAACTGGTCCTCAGGCCTTACTAAACCTAAGATAATTCATACTGGAGAGAAACCCTACAAATGTGAAGAATGTGGCAAAGCTTTTTAACCAATCCTTGCACCTTACTATTCATAAGATAATTCACATACTGGAGAGAAAACCTACAAATGTGAAGAATGTGGCCAATTTTTTAACTGGTCCCCACACCTTACTATACATAAGTAATTCGTATGGGAGAGAAACCCTACAAATGTGAAGAATATGGCAAAGCTCTTAACCAATTCTCAAACCTTACTAAACACAAGAAAATTTATACTAAAGAGTAACCCTCCAAGTGTGAAGAATGTGGCAAATCCTTCAGCAAATCCTTAATTCATAAGAGACACAAGATAATTCATACTGGAGAGAAATTCTACAAACCTGAAAGATGTGACAATGCTTTTGGCAACACTTCAAACTTTTCTAAACAAAATAAATCATACTGATGAGAAATTCTAGAAATGTGAAGAACGTGACAAGCCTTTAAATGGTTGTCACACTTGATTGTAGGTTGGATAATTCATAGTGGAGAAAACTATTACAAATGTGAAGAATGTGGCAAAACTTTTAACCAATCCTCACACCTTATTGCACAGAAAAGCATTTATACTTGAGAAAAATTTACAAACAAAAAGAATGTAAAAAAACCATTAATATCTGTTTACATCTTAATATCAGAGAGTTCATACTTAGTGAAAGCATTATAAGTGCAATTAGTGTAAAATTTTTTTTTCAGAAAATATAAGCTTTTATTTTTTTATTTTTATTTTTTTTTTTGAGACGGAGTCTCGCTGTGTCGCCCAGGCTGGAGTGCAGTGGCGCGATCTCGGCTCACTGCAAGCTCCGCCTCCTGGGTTCACGCCATTCTCCTGCCTCAGCCTCCTGAGTAGCTGGGACTACAGGAGTCCGCCACCGCGCCTGGCTAATTTTTTGTATTTTTAGTAGAAACGGGGTTTCCCCGTGGTCTCGATCTCCTGACCTCGTGATCCGCCCGCCTCAGCCTCCCAAAGTGCTGGGATTACAGGTGTGAGCCACCGCGCCCGGCCCAATATAAGCTTTTAAAGTGAAGAAAAGTATGTATTTTGAAGGCAAACATTATAGATATAAAGAAGGTTGTAGCACCTTTACTTGTATCACAGATCTTATTGCACATATTTTTACTACAGGAAAAGCCTAAAGCAGTTGCTTAAACTTTGTTCAACATCAAATAATTTATATTGAAGAAGAACCCCACAAATGTAATAAATTTGGAAAAACATTTTTTCAATAACTACAGCTAAAAAAATTCCAGAGAGTTTACATTAAAATATAATTTTGCAGATGCCGTAAACTATGTAAATATTGGAGAATTCACAGTAGAAATAACTAAGGCACCGACAGTTCAGACATTACACTAAATCAGAGTACTGAGTAGAGAAAATAATCCAAAACTAAAGTTGGTAGACAAATTATTTGTATATAACTTAAAAAGGAGTAGAATATTTTTTGAAGAGTTATGATTACATTTAAAGTATACTTTTTTGAAAAATCTGCTATTTTTTAAAAAAATTGAATAATGATATAATTCAACTCTAAAATTACTTCATGCTGTTTCTTCATTCCTATTGTGTTTACATGTGAAAGCATGCAATAAATTGTTTCTGCATTAAAGATATGACAGATTCTTTTTTATTAGGTGGGCATTATTTATGACCTTTTCTATGGGGGAGTAATGACATTAAAATGTAAAATGCATGATGAATATCTTAAAAAGGCTCTTTGTGGTTATTTAGTGATACATTAGGTGGGTTTTCAGAGTAATATTCTTCTACATTATCATGAGAGAAAAACATTCTTAATTCTAGTTAAAATTATGTTAAAATTAATTAAATTAGTATATTACTAATTGTACTTTTATGTAATAAAATGCAGCACACACACAAATACAAAGAGAATTCTGAAAGCAGAAAGAGAAAGTTGACTTGTTGCATAAAAAGGCTAATCTTCAATAAGATTACTATCATATTTCTCATCAGAAACTTTTGAGAACGGAACAGAATGGACTAATATATTTAAAGTGCTAGAAGGATAAAATTGGCAACCAAGAATCCTATATCTGGTAAAACTGCCCTTCAAAAGTGAGTAAGAAATTAAGACACTCCCAGATAAACAAAAGCAGAGGCAGTTCACTACCATTAGATCTGTCCTGCAAGAAATGCTAAAAGAGTCCTGCAGGTCGAAATCAGATGACTAGATAGTAACATGAAGCCATATGAAGTAATAAAGATTTCAGTTAAGGTAAATACATGAGCAATTATAAAAGCCACTATTATTGTAACAATGATGTGTAATTTTACTTTTTGCTTTCTACATGATTTAAGAGACTAATACATTAAAAAACCAATGATTACTCTAAAAGTATTATTGTAATTTGGTTTGTAACTCCACATTTTGTTTCCTACATAATTTAAGAGATTTATTCATTAAAAATTTTTAATGTATGTTTTTGGGCCCACACTAATGAAGATGTAATTTTGCAACATCAACAATGGAAAGGGGGGCCGGGTGCGGTGGCTCAAGCCTGTAATCCCAGCACTTTGGGAGGCCGAGATGGGTGGATCACGAGGTCATGAGATCGAGACCATCCTGGCTAACACGGTGAAACCCCGTCTCTACTAAAAAATGCAAAAAACTAGCCAGGCGAGGTGGTGGGCGCCTGCAGTCCCAGCTACTCGGGAGGCTGAGGCCGGAGAATGGCGTGAACCCAGGAGGCAGAGCTTGCAGTGAGCTGAGATCCGGCCACTGCACTCCAGCCTGGGCGACAGAGCGAGACTCCGTCTCAAAAAAAAAACAAAAAAACAAAAAAACAATGGAAAGGGATGGGGATAGAGCTGTTACAGAAGTAGAGTTTCTGTATGTTATTAAAGTTAATCTAGTATAAATTCAAATTAGAGTGTTATAACTTTATGACGTTAAATGTGATTTGCATGGTAACCACAGAAAAAATAGCTAAAGAATATACACAAAAGGAAATGAGAAAGGAATTTAAAGATTTCACTACAAAAATGAACTGAACAGAAAAGAAGATAGTAATGCATGAAATGCATAAAAAGCTATAAGGCATATAGAAAGCAAATAGCAAATTGACAGAAGTCCCTCCTTATGAGCAATTACTTTAAATGTAAATGAATTATCTTCAAGCCATAAGGATTTAACTATATACTGCTTACAAGAGACTCACCTTGGATCCAAAGACACAAAAAGATTGAAAGCAAAAGGACAGAAAAGGTTATTCCATGCAAATAGTAATTAAAAGAGAGCAGGGGTGGCTATACTAATATCAGACAAAATAGACTAAATAAAAAATGTTACTCGAGACAAGGACAGTGTATATCAATAAAAAGGTTCAATACAGCAAGAAGATATAACAATGATAAGCATTTATACAACTAATGACAAAGTATAAGAAGCAAAAATTGACAGACTCAAAGCGAGAAATAGTTCTACAATAATGGTTGGAAACGTCAATATTCCCCCTCTGAATAATGGATAGACCAGCCAGCCAAATGATAAGAGTGAGATAGATATACATATATATGGCACTGTACCTCAAAACAGGAGCATAAGCATTCTTCTCAAGGGACACTGGAAGGATAGACCATATGTTAGGCCACAAGTGAAGTCTCAGTAGGTTTAAAAAGATAGATGTCATACAAAGTGTCTTCTCTATCCATGATAGGGTAAAGCTAGAAAGCAACAACAGATGGAAAACTGGAAAATTTACAAATCTGTGGAAATTAAACAACCAATGGATCAAAGAAAAAATCACAAGGAAATTTGAAAATGCTCAGGGATGAATGAAAAAACACTATATACCGAAATCTTTGGGACACAGTAAAAACAGTGCTAAAGAGGAAAATTATAGTTGTAAATGCTTACAATAAAAAGCAAGGTAGGCCAAGTGTGGTGATTTATGCCTGTAATATAAAAATACTTTGGGAAGCTGAGGCAGGAGGGTTGCTTGAGGCCAGGAGTTTGAGACCAGCCTGGGCAACATAGCAAGAACCTATCTATACAAAAACAAAAACAAAACCATAAACCCCAAACCAAAAATTAGCCAGGTGTGGTCATCAATGCCAGTAGTCCTAGCTATCAGGAGGCTGAGATGGGAGAATCACTTGAGCCCAAGAGTTTGAGGCTGCAGTGAGCTTTGATCATGCCACTGCACTCCAGCCTAGGTGACAGACCCTGACTCAAAACAAAACAAACAAACAAAACAAAACAAACAAAAGAAAGCAAGGTAATCCTAAGTCAACAACCTAACTTTACCATTTAAGGAACTAGGAAAAGAAAAACCAATTAAACCCAAAGTCAGTTGAAGGAAGGAAATAATAAAGATTAGAGCAGAGAAAAATGAAACAGAGAATAGAAAAATAATAGAAAAATTAATAAAGTCAGGCTGGACATGGTGGCTCATGTCTGTAATTCCAGCACATTGGGAGGCCGAGGCAGGTGGATCATTTGGACCCAGGAGTTCAAGACCAGCCTGGTCAACATGGTGAAACCCCGTCTCTACAAAAAATACAAAAATTAGTCAGGCATGGTGTTGTGTGCCTTTAGTCCCAGCTACTCAGGGGGCTGAGGTGGGAGGATGGCTTGAGCCTGGGATGTGGAGGTTGCAGTGAGTCAAGATCATGCCACTGCACTCCAGCTTGGTTGACAGAGATAGACTCTGTATCAAAAAACATATATATATATATATACACACACACACACACACACATATGTAATGAAATTAAAATCTGTTTCTTTGGAAAGATCAACAAAATTGATGAAACTTTACCTAGATGGACTAAGAAAAAAAGGAGTCAGATTACTAAAATCAGAAATGAAAGTGGGACATTACTACTGTTTCTACAGAAATAAAAATGATTATAAGAGAGTACTATGAACAATTGTATGCTAACAGATTTGATAACCTAGATGAAATGGACAAATTCCTAGAAACACCAAAACCTACCAAGACTAAACCACAAAAATACAGAAAACCTGAATAGACCTGAAACTAATAGATTGGTATGTAATAATCAGCCCCCCAACCAAGAAAAGGCCTGGACCTATGGCTTCCCCTGCAAATTTTACCAAAAATTTAAAGAAAAACTAATATCAGTCCTTCTCAAACCCTTTCAGAAAATTGAAGAGAAAGGAACACTTCCTTACTTATTCAGTGAGGTCAGCATTACCCTGATACAAAAGTCAAAGACTCCACAGGAAAAGAAACTGTAGACCAATGTTCCTTATGAACATCGATGCAAAAAACCTCAACAAAATACTAGCAAACTAAACCCAGCAGCATAATAAATGGATTATACCATGACCAAGGGGGATACATTCTTGGAATGCAAGGATGCCTTAACAGATGAAAATTCACCACTGTAATACATAACATTAACAGAATGAAGGAAAAGAAACACATGATCATTTCAATTATTACAGAAAAGGCATATGACAAAATTCAACACACTTTCATGATAAAAACACTCAACATGCTAGGAATAGAGAGAAACTACCTTAACATAATAGAAGCCATATGAAAACTCATACAGAACATCATAATCAATGGTAAAAGACTGAAAGTGTTTCCTCTAAGATCAAAAAGAAGGTATGGACGCCCACTTTTACTACTTCTATTCAACATAGTGCTGGAAGTTTTAGCAAGAGCGATTAGGTAAGACAAAGGCATCTAACGAAATGCATCCTAATTAGAAAGGAATAATTAAAATTGTTTATGCTTACAAATGATGTTTATCTTCTATTATATTTCTGCTCACAGATAATATGAAAAACTTAAAGATTCTACAAGGAAACTATTAGAACAAATAAATAAATTAAGCAAAATAGTAGGATACAAAATTAATAAAAACCAGCTGCACTTCTACACATTAATAATAAACTGTCTGGGCTGGGCACTGTGGATCACACCTGTAATCCCAGCACTTTGGGAAGCTGAGGTAGGTGGATCACTTAATCTCAGGAGTTCAAGACCAGCCTCGGCAACATGGTGAAACCCTGTCTGTACAAAAAACTGCTAAAGTTAGCAGGATGTTGTGGTGTGTGCCTGTAATCCCAACTACCCGGGAGGATGAGATGGGAAGATTGGTTTGGCTACAGTAAGCCGTGATCATGTCATTGCACTCCAGCCTGGAAAACAGAGTGGGACTCTGTCTCAAAGAACCCCAAAAACCAGTCTGAAAAGGAGATTAAGTAAGTAATTCCGTTTAAAATAGTATCAACAAGAATAGATTATTTAGGAATTAACCAAGAAGGTAAAAGACACGTGAAAAAACAATAAAAACTAGAAAATATTTCTGAGAGAAATTAGAGAAGATGTAAACAAATGGAAAGACACCATGCTCATGGGTTGGCAGGCTTAATATCATCAAGATGTCAATACTGGCCCAAGCGTTCTATGTATTTAATGCAATCCCTGACAAAACTCCAATGAGTTTTTTTTGCAGAAATAGAAAAACCCATTCTAAAATTAATATGGCATGGTGGCTCATACCTGTAATCTCTACACTTTGGGAGGCTGAGACAGAAGGATCACTTCAGCTCAGGAGGTTGAGGCTGCCATGAGCCAAGATCGCATCACTGCACTGCAGCCTTGGCAACAGAGTCAGAGTTTGTCTAAAAAAAAAAAAATTAAAATAAAATGAACATGGAATATCAAGGGACCAAAATCACCAAAACAACCCTGTAAAAGAGCAAAACTGGAGGATTCACACTTACTGATTTTCAAAACTTGCCACAAAGCTACACTAATCAAAACAGTGTAGTGGTGGCATAAAGACATACATACAGACCAATGGGACAGACTAGGGAGTTCAGGAATATATCTTCACTTAAACGGTCAAATGATTTTCAACACTGGTGCTAAGACTCTTCAATTGAGGCAAAGACAGTCTTTTCAACAAGTGGTATTGGGAAAACTGGATGTCCACATCCAAAAGAATAAAGCTGGATCCTTAGCTAACACCATATACAAAATTAACTCCAAATTGGGTCTGCTACCTAAATACAAGAGCTAAAATTATGAAACTCTTAAGAGGAAAACATATGGAAAACACTTCACAAAATTGGATTTGCCAATGATTGCTTGGATATGACAACAAAAGCATAAGGAAACGAGAAAAAACAGACAAATTGGACTTCATGAAAAAGACAACACACAGAATGGGAGAAAATATTTGCTAATCATGTATCTGATACGGGATTATGGCCAGAATATATAGGCAACTCTTAAGACTCAAGAATAAATGCCAAACAACCTGATTCAAAAATGGGCAAAGGACTTGAATAGACATTTCTCCAAAGAAGATATACAAATGGCCAATAAGCACATGAAAAGATGCTCAACATCACTAATCATTGGGGAAATGCAAGCAAATTAAAACTATGAGATACCACCTCATACTTACTAGAATGGCTACTACCAAAATAGTAGTACAAACAGAAAATAAGTGTTGAAAAGGACATGGAGAAATTGGAGCCCTTGTGGATGGTTGGTGGGAATGTAAAATGATACAACTGCTATAGAAAACAGCATAGTGGTTTCCCAGAGTTAAAAATAGTTTTATCTGAAAGTCTTAATAAAGAAAAAAAGAGAAAGAAAAGTTAAAAGTAGAATTACCATATGATCCTGAAATTCCACTTCTGGGTGTTACAAGAACTGAAAGTGGGATCTCAAAGACACATTTGTGCACCATATTCACAGCAGCACCATTCACAATAGCTAAACCACGGAGGCAACTCAAGTGTCCATTGATATATGCATGGATAAGCAAAATGTGGTATATCCACACAATGGAAAATTATTTTTGTATAAAAAGGAAGGAAATTCTGACATACACTATGACATGGATGAACCTTAAAGACTTTATACTGAGTAAAATAATCCAGACAAAAAAGGACAAATATTGTATGATTCCATTTATATGAGGTACTTATAGTAGTCAAAATATTAGAGACAGAAGGTGGTTCAGCGCTTCGGAGAGAACAGAATGGGGAGTTATTGTTTAATGGGTATAAGGTTTTAATTTTAAAAGATGAAAATAGTTCTGGAGATGGAGGGTGCTGGTGATTACATAAGAGTATGAATGTACTTAATACCACTGAACTGTACACTTAAAAATAGTTAAGATAGTAAGTTGACTTGCTATCTCCTCCTCGTACTCCAGGTTTCAGTTTAAATGTTACTTTTTCTGGACATTTTTTCTTGGCTTCCAACCTGGGTCTCAACACAGGTAATATAACCTCAAATACATGCTGTATTACACACCCCAGATCATCCTGCACTTCTTCCTTGATGAAGCTGTTCCCTATGGTGATAAAGACTCAGCCCTTGTTGGTCCTTCCTGTATCCCTGGTGCCTACATCAGCACATGACAGACAGTGAGTGTTTAATAAATACTTATTGAATGAGTACAGTGTCTATTTTTTTGTCTTCACATTGAGTCCCTTTTCATGCAGTGGTTGGGAGAATGAAGGTGTGTCCAGAATTGGTGGGTTCTTGGTCTCACTGACTTCAAGAATGAAGCCGTGGACCCTCACGGTGAGTGTTACCATTCTTAGAGATGGTGTGTCCGGAGTTTGTTCCTTCAGATGTTCAGATGTGTCCGGAGTTTCTTCCTTCTGGTGGGTTCGTGGTCTTGGTGACTTCACAAGTGAAGCTGCAGACTTGCGCGGTGAGTGTTACAGCTCTTAAAGGCGGTGTGTCTGAAGTTGTTCGTTCCTTCTGGTGGGTTCGTGGTCTTGCTGGCTTTAGGAGTGAAGCTGCAGACCTTCGCTGTGTTACAGTTCATAAAGGTGGCCCGTCCGGAGTTGTTCGTCCCTCCCGGTGGGCTTGTGGTCTTGCTGGCTTCAGGAGTGAAGCTGCAGACCTTTGTGGTGAGTGTTACAGCTCATAGAGGTGGCGCCCACCCAAAGGGTGAGCAGCAGCAAGATTTATTGCAAAAAGCAAAAGAACAGGCTTCCACAGCCCAGGCCGGAAAAGCGCCAAGAGCCAGCGAGGGCTGCTGGCATGTTGTCACCTCTCAAAGGGGAGCTGTAGTTTCCTAGTGAGCTCTGAGTCCAGCCACCTTGACTCTTCTGAGGCTCCTCAGGTCTTCCTACTAATAGGTGGCCCAGTTAGTAGGCTGCTTGGTCTGGCTTTGACCCTACAGATCCAGATTTGGAGTGTGCATATCACTTTGACCTTTGCTCTGGGACTCTGAATCGTTATGTTAGGAGAGTTTTTTTTGGCTCATTGTAATTTTTCCCCCTCTCGTATTTGACCACTTTGGTTGTGAGGTAGCATGAATGCGATTAGCACTCAGAGAAGCTGCCACTTGCCACTTAGGGCATCACACAATTTTTGTTTTCCTTCTAACTTAACATTGGTACCTGTTGAATAAACAGTGTCGTTCAATAAAACTGCAGATATTCTACTTGGTAATTTCTGTGGAACCAAATTCAGCTCTTGGGGACCGTAATGCTTGCATTGCAAAAGTTAGAAGTAGAAATCAGCAGGGAAGAGAAAGAAGAAAGAGAATAATGAAAGAAAAATGCAGGCTTATTAGCAGAATGCTTGACTCTTGCTTCTCGAATATTTTAAATTGAGAAAAAAGTTAAAAAATTCACGTGCAACATTATTATTAACATAAATTAACATTTATTAATTATACACTTAGGGCATTGCTCTGAAGTGAGTTTAATGAACAAATAACTAGGTTTGGTAATATCTTGGCTGAATATCACTATCCTCTTGAGAAGGTGAATAGTCGAAATAGCATGGTCTGATTGCTGCAGACTAACATTATTCTCTTTCATTCTTCACCCTGCTCTTCCTTCTCCCAAGGGCATAAATGAACAAAACAATGGTTTCTTAATTGTTTAGCACTCAATTTTCTGCCTAGCAAAAACTGTGTGGTTATGCCAGTTCTCACAGTTTTAGTTAAAATAGAAGATTATTGCAATTAGAATTCAGTGCATATTAACCTTTAATTCATTTCTACCAGTTTAAACAAACTCTGTTGTAGAAAATTTCAAACATTTACAAAGCAAACCAAGTATAATAAATATCCTTGCACCCATGACTCAGGTTTGACAATTATCAACATTCTGCCATTTTGTTTAATCTATACTTTCAGCCACTACCCACATCACACTCATTTTTAAAAGGTAACTTTCACCTCTAGTGAGATACCCAAATAATAACTATATAATTTGGACAATATGTACATTTGTGTAACCCACATCATAAAATTTAGAACACCCCCATCACCTCAGAAAGTTCCCTCCTCTTTTTTCTCAGTTTCCCTCTTTCCCACCATCCAGCTAATCACTTTTCTAAACTTTTTCACCACGGATTGGTTTTGTCTGTTCTAGAATTTCATACACATGGAATCATTAAATATATTTTCTTTTGTATCAGGTTTCTTTTGCCCAGCATGTCTGTGAGTTTCATTGATGTTATTGCATTTATTAGTAATTCATTCTCTTTTTCTTGCAGAGACATGTCCCATGGTATGAATATATAACAATTTGCTTATTCATCCTTCTGTTTATAGATAATGGATTGTTTTTAGTTTTAGGTGTTGTAAATAAGGCTGTTAAGAACATTCTTGCACAAGTCTTTTTGTGGGTATGTTTTCCTTTCTACAAATAGTAAAATACCTAGGATAGAATAGCAGAGTCAAAGGATATATGTGTATTTAACTTTAAATGAAACAGAAACCTTTTCCTAAAGTGGTTGTGTTATTTCAGATTCCTACCAGTAGTGTATATGAGTTCTATTTGCTTCACATTCTAACAAATATTGTCAGTTATCTTTTTAATTTTAGTCATTCTAGTAGGTGTGTAGTGGTTTCTTATTGTAGTTTCAATTTCTACTTCTTTGATGACTAATGATATTAAACAATTTTCTTGTGTTTATCAGACAATTTTAAATTTTAAAATAAATTTCGTTTGTAAAAGTGTCTGTTCAAATATTTTGCCCATTTTTTCTTGGATTGTTTTTCTTTTTACTGTTGAGTTACAAAAAACCTTTCTATTTTCACTTAAAAGTTTTTTTGTATCAGATAAATGTTTCATGAATATTTTCTTCCAATCTGTGGCTTGCCTATTCATATTCTTAACATTTTCAATGAACAGAGGTCTTTAATTTTTAAGTCTAATTTACCAATTAAAACCATTTTATCGTTATTGATTTCTGTGTCCTAACAAATTTTTGTCTACTCCTAGTTGTGAAAATAGTCTTCTACATTTTATTCTAAGAGCTTTATAGTTTTAGCTTTTATATTTAAGTTTGTAATATATATATGAAATTCATTTTTGTGTACGGTGTGAAGAGTTCAGGTTTACTCTTTTTCTTATAGCTGTCCAGATGTTCTAGAACCATTTGTTGAAAATACTTTCCTCATTGAATTGCTTTGGGGTCTGTTGCAAATCAATGGACTATGTATGTGTGGGTCTATATCCAGATTTTATATTTGGTTCTACTGATCTATTTATTTATGCTTAAGCCAGTAATACATTGTCTTGATTACTTTATAGTAAGTCTTAAGGTCAGAATTGTAAGTCCTTCAGCTTTATTTTTCTTTTACAAGGTTGTTTTGACCAGTCTACGTCTTCTTTATTTCTATACACATTTTAGAATCAACTTGTCAATTTCTATGAAAAAGCCTGCTGGGATTTACGACTGGGATTGCACTGAAGCTATAGATCAATTAGGGGAAAATTCTTACCTTAACAACATCAAGTCTTCCAAATTATGAACATTCAAATTAATGAACAGAGAATATGTCTCCATTTATTTAAATCTTCCTTATTTTTTTTTAGCAATTAAAAATTTTATTTTTCTTGTTTATTTATTTAAGACAGAGTCTTGCTCTGTTGCCCAGTTTGGAGTGTGGTGGTACAATCATAGCTTACTGTAACCGTGAACTCTGAGGCAAGAGGGCTCAAGTGATCCTCTTGCCTCAGCCTCCTGAGTGGGTGGGATACAGCTGTATGCCACCACATCTGGCTAGTTAAAAATTTTGTTTTGAGAACTGTTTGGAGGGTCTATCTAGCAAGGGAGTGCAGCTACTCCTATACCCTTGACCAAAGACCAGTCCTCCTCTATCCGGGATGGTCGTCCTCTTTGACTGAGTGCACAGCTTTGGGAGGGACATACATGGAGCAGTGAGGGAGGAAGGGGACACCCGCCTAGCCAGTCAGATCAGCTGAACCAAGCCTGGTGATCAATGGGGTGACAGATGCCATAGCCAGATCAAGTCGGCTTCACCCCTTGGATGTAAGTTTGATTCAACATATGCAAATCAATAAATGTAATCAGATAAACAGAACATAAACAGAACCAATAGATAAACAGATAAACATGTAATCAGATAAACAGAACATAAACAGAACCCATCACATAAACAGAACCAATGACAAAAACCACATGATTGTCTCAATAGATACAGAAAAGGCTTACCTTTGAAAACATTCAGCACCCCTTCATGCTAAAAACTCTCAATAAAATAGGTATTGATGGAATGTATCTCAAAATAATAAGAGCTATTTATGACAAACCCACAACCAATATCACATTGAATGGGCAAAAGCTGGAAGCATTCCCTTTGAAAACCAGCACAAGACAAGGATGCTCTCTCTCACCACTCCTATTCAGCATAGAATTGGAAGTTCTAGCCAGAACAATCAGGCAAGAGAAAGAAATAAAGGGTATTCAAATAGGAAAAGATGAAGTCAAATTGTCTCTGTTTGCAGATGACATGATTGTATATTTAGAAAACCCCATCGTCTCAGCCCCAAATCTCCTTAAGCTGATAAGCAACTTCAGCAAAGTCTCAGGATACAAAATCAATGTGCAAAAATCACAAGCATTCCTATACATGAATAATATACAAACAGAGAGCCAAATCATGAGTGAACTCCCATTCACAATTGCTACAAAGAGAATAAAATACCTAGGAATACAACTTACAAGGGATGTGAAGGACCTTTTCAAGGAGAACTACAAACCATTGCTCCAGGAAATAAGAGTGGACACAAACAAATGGAAAAACATTCCATGCTCATGGATAGGAAGAATCAATATTGTGGAAATGGCCATACTGCCCAAAGTAATTTATAGATTCAATGCTATCTCCATCAAGCTACCATTGACTTTCTTCACAGAATTGGAAAAAACTACTTTAAATTTCATATGGAATCAAAAAAGAGCCCGTATAGCTAAGACAATCCTAAGCAAAAAGAACAAAGCTGGAGACATCATGCTACATGAATTCAAACTATACTACAAGGCTACAGTAACCAACACAGCATGGTACTGGTACCAAAACAGATATATAGACCAATTAAACAGAACAGAGGCCTCAGAAATAACACCACACATCAACAACCATCTAATCTTTGACAAACCTGACAAAAACAAGCAATGGGGAAAGATTCCCTATTTAATAAATGGTGTTGGGAAACCTGGCTAGCCATATGCATAAAACTGAAACTGGACCTCTTCCTTACACCTTATACAAAAATTAACTCAAGATGGATTAAAGACTTAATTATAAGGCCTAAAACCAAAAAAACCCTAGAAGAAAACCTACACAATACCATTCAAGACATAGACATGGGCAAAGACTTCATGACTAAAACACCAAAAGCAATAGCAACAAAAGCCAAAATTGACAAATGGGATCTAATTAAACTAAAGAGCTTCTGCACAGCAAAAGAAACTATCATCAGAGTGAACAGTCAACCTACAAAATGGGAGAAAATTTTTCAATCTATCCATATGACAAAGGGCTAATATCCAGAATCTACAAGGAACTTGTTTAAATTTACAAGAAAAAAACAACCCCATCAAAAAGTTGGAGAAAGATATGAACAGACACTTCTCAAAAGAAGATATTTATGTGGCTAACAAACATATGAAGAAAAGCTCATCATCCCTGGTCATTAGAGAAATGCAAATCAAAACCACAATCATATTATCTCATGCCAGTTAGAATTGTGATCATTAAAAAGTCAGGAAACAACAGATGCTGGCAAGGATGCAGAGAAATAGGAACATTTTTACACTGTTGGGAGTGTAAATTAGTTCAACCATTGTGGAAGACAGTGTAGCAATTCCTCAAGGATCTAGAAACAGAAATACCATTTGACCTAGCAATCCCATTACTGGGTATATACCCAAAGGATTATAAGTCATTCTACTATGAAGACACAAGCACACTTAAGTTTATCGCAGTACTATTCACAATAGCAAAGACTTGGAACCAATCCAAATGCCCATCAATGATAGGCTGGATAAAGAAAATGTGGCACATATACACCATGGAATACTATGCAGCCATAAAAAAGGATGAATTCATGTCCTTTGCAGGGACATGGATGAAGCTGTAAACCATCATTCTCAGCAGACTAACACAGGAACAGAAAACGAAACACTGCATGTTCTCACTCATAAGTGTGATTTAAACAATGAGAACACATGGACACAGGTAGGGGAACATCACACACCGGGGCCTGTTGGGGGGTAGGGGGCTAGGGGAGGGATAGCATTAGGAGAAATACCTAATGTATATGATGGGTTGATGGGTGCAGCAAACCACCATGGCACGTGTATACCTAGGTAACAAACCTACATGTTCTGCACATGTATCTCAGTCCTTAAATTTTTTATATATCCCACAAAAATTAGCTGGGTGTGGTGGCACATGCCTGTAGTCCCAGTTGCTTGGGGGGCTGAGGCAGGAGAATCACTTGAACCCAGGAGACGGAAGTTGCAGTAAGAAGAGATCACGTCACTGCACTCCAGACTGGGTAACAAAGTGAGACTGTGTCAAAAAAAAAAAAAAAAAAAAGGCATTGGCTTTGAGGTGAAATATGAGTGCTTAAGGCAGAATATTTCAATACTAATTTTTATTACTGATTCTGGAAAGATTTTGAAGACAATGTTATATGCACTGTTTTCTACAACGTGTTCCTATAAACCATTTTAGAAGGCATTGGAAGATTATGGTGGTTGTTTCCATATTAAAATGTTAATGTTTGAGTCAAGTTGGTGGTTTTTGAACCTGAAAGATCAAATAGTTCAATTTAATTGTATTAACCAAATTGATTTCAAACCAGCGGAATTATTTGCAGTGCTTAAAAAGTCATTATTTTCCATTCAAGCGAGATAAATGGGTCACCTTGGGATTTGCAGCTGGAGTTTTCCTTTATGATAACATACTGGGAGCCAAGTCATTTGTCCTAATGATACTCTCAGCAAAGGTTCACCAAACCTGCCTTGATTAATTTTTCAAAAGCACTTAAAAAGATTTACCAATTACACTTTCGGGGGTTGACTTGATCAGCTCCACATGGCTGCGCAATCTGCATCTTGCTACTTTAAGCTCCAACAGACCAAAATGGTTAAAATAGGTCTGATGGAAATAAACTATGAACTTAATTCTAATGTGGTCTCAACTTGTATGCTTTAAATATTTGGGATGCTGCATATAAAATGATCTAATGCAAATTCTCAAATTCTGAAAAAGTAGTGAGGGAGCAAATATTCTGTTTTGCCAGTGAGAGATACTGTAACAGAAAACGATAAAGGAACTGAAGATGGCACACTGAATACCACCGCAGGACTATTAAGATTCGTTTTCTTTAATCTCTGCTCCCGTCCTTCATTTCTATGGCAGTTATCATTACATTCTGGCAGTAATGTGGTGGTAAGTAATCTGCATTTTCAATTCACACAGACATGTAGTTCCATATTGAAACAAATTGTTTTTTCTTTTTTGGTCTCTCCTAAAATCTTTCTTCTCAAAGTATGGTCCTTGGTTTAGCAGCAATGGCATCAACTAGATGCTAATTAGAAATGCCCAGATTCTGCTAGATAAATTTGTTTCATTCATGTGTATATTAAAATCAAGAGGCACTCTCTGGCCAGGCACAGTAGCTCACACCTGTAATACCAGCAACTCTGGAGGCTGAGGCAGAAGGATCTCTTGAGGCCAGGAGTTTGAGACCAGCCTGGACAACATAGTGAGACTCTGTTTCCAAAATAAAATAAATAAATAAATAAAATTAGCCAGGCATGGTTGTGTACCTAGTCCCAGCTACTTAGGAAGCTGATGTGGGAGGATCGCTTGAGACCAAGAGTTCGGGGCTGCAGTGAACTGTGGTTGTGCCACTGTACTCCAGTCTGGGTGACAGAGTGAGAATCTGTCTCAAAAACAAACACACAAAACCCCAAAAAACTTCCACAAGTTGAGCCGTGCAAGCTTGAGAATCATTGCTTTAGGATAATGTTGCATCTGGGTGCCTTTACTTTCAAACTTACCATTCTTAAAACAAAACAAAACTTTTTATATGCTTTTTTTTTTTTTTTTTTTGAGACGGAGTCTCGCTCTGTCACCCAGGCTGGAGTGCAGTGGCCAGATCTCAGCTCACTGCAAGCTCCGCCTCCCGGGTTCACGCCATTCTCCTGCCTCAGCCTCCCGAGTAGCTGGGACTACAGGCGCCTGCCACCTCGCCCGGCTAAGTTTTTGTATTTTTAGTAGAGACGGGGTTTCACTGTGTTAGCCAGGATGGTCTCGATCTCCTGACCTTGTGATCTGACCGTCTTGGCCTCCCAAAGTGCTGGGATTACAGGCTTGAGCCACCGCGCCCGGCCTTATATGCTTTTTATATAGTGTGTTTGTTGCTCCATAAAGGAAGTTGAGGAATTCAGGATTGTTCTCACTTAATCCATCCGTTAACTAAATAACTCTTCCTTTAAGAACAAATGCTTTTAATCTCATGACTAACGAACTCTGCTAATTCAGTTTTGTGTATTAAGCATTGATATGTGAAGACCTACTCAGTACTCAACGTTTCACAAAATGTGAGGAAAGAAATAGAAAATAAAGAAAGATATGTTTGGTTTTAGTCATTATTATGGTAGGATAAACTCTGATTATCATAAAAGGAAAGAATTTCAATGATGAAATTCAGCGCACACATGAGAATACATAAGGTCACTAGGTAAGATACAGGAAATCCAGTTAAATTTGAATTTCAGATCAACCATAAATACTTTTTTTAACCTAATGATTTAGCATTTTTTAGTATAAGTATTTAGTAGAAATAGGTTCCATGCAAGTACCTGGGACATAGTTTTATTTGCTAAATCTGGCAACCCTAAGAAATAAGCCATGCAAAATGAGGAGTAAATTATATTTTATAATCAATAAAAATTGGAATCTATATGATATGCTATCAGGCTAGCTACATAAATTCCTTTTTATAGAATATTTTACAATTAAAGAGCAATAATGTATGCTGTGTTCCATGATTGCAGCTCAATATGAAATCTCTAAGTAATTTTGATCAAGAAATTTCTTTGCATTGATGTCAAAACACAAGCAATAATAATTTAAAATAATGCCATGCATCCTGATTACCATTCTACTAATTTTATTAATTAATGTATAAAATGTTGAACCAAAACAATACACTGTAATGTTCTTAAAAGACAGAAAAGAAAAAAAAAAAAAGGAGAAAAAGAAAAACCATACTGAAATTCTGAGCTGTTAGAAAACTCAACCAGCAGCAGAGGGCACTAATGTATCACTGATGAATTGTGCATCACAAGAGGCTTAAACATTTTTTTTTTTTTTTGCTTCGCACTAATAAACTTTTATTTCACTCAAATTAGAGCAATAATCTTCCATACATAAGTATTTTTCCTGCCCGATAATTCAAATAAAAAATCCAAAATGATTAATAAAGAAAAATATAAGAATTAACAGACCCTTTAAATTTGTTTTAAATATTTTTAAGGTTTAAAAAGGGTTTAAAGTTTGTAATTCCTAGTAGGAAAACATTATCTGAATGAATACCCTAATGGCAAACCACTGTAAAATGCTTCAGCTGCATTCGGGGGAGAGGGGTAGGAATTATCCTCAAAGCACTCCAGCTGTCTTGATGAGAAGGTCAGAGGTACACTGGTTTGTATTACTGTAACATTCATCAGGTGATCTAGGTTGCCTTTCCTTAAGCAACGGCTTTATTTATCAGAAGGGCATTACGCTTGACCTCCAAATATGGCTGACAATTTACTGATAAGATTCATAACCTTTGGGTTGCTGCGGTATTTTGACATATTCGCTGGGTTCTGAGCCACAGCCTGGGAGACCACCATAACTTCTGGATCCTGTATGGCTGCAGGAACCTCTGGCTCACTGAGAATTTTATTGGGTCGAGGCCTTCTGGCCATCCCAGGTATGCCCCGTCCATTCCAGGCATTCCTCTGGGAAAAATATCAGGCATTTCCCTAGGAAAGCCACTTGGAAAAGAGCCAGACTGAGCTCCTGACTATTGTCTGGCTTGTCTGGCTTCTTCCTCCCTCTGGGCTCTCTCATGCTCTTCCGAGCCTTCTTAACTCTTTCTATTCTTTCTTTGGTCTCTTGCTTTTCACATTTTCGTTCATACTTTCTCTGATGTTCTGCAATTTCCTGTGTCCTAGGTTGAATCAGGATTTATTTCAATGGCTCTGTCACAGTCTCAGATGGCAGCATTTGGCTTCTGTAATTTGACGAAGACAGTGGCCCTCTTGGCATACAAAATGGCCAAGTGAGGATTCAGCTTGATGGAATCTGTGAATAAGTCAATGGCTTTCTGCAGTTCACCGTTATTTAGGGCTTCAATAGCAGCCACTTTCTTATCATTTGCCTGATCCATCATCTCCTCTGTTATCTCTGCATTTCATCTCCCATTTCTGGAGGGGCATCAGTGTCTGGTTCAATCACACTTTCATTATCAATTCCTAGATAACTTTCCTCACTTGATGGTTCATCTGCCTTTAAGTTTTCCTTCACCTTCTTACTACCAGATTTTTCTTCCTTGGTATTTTCTTCTGATTTCGCTTTCCGAGTAGCAGGTGATACTTTACCCCCCATGCTCTCCACCCTCTCCCTCAGGAAACACATTTCCTTGGTGTGCAGAACGCTTGGATCTTGTTTACACATTTTCACAAAGGCCCAAAGCACGTTCACTTTGTGGGGGTCTATGGTCGGAAGGCAGTGGGCGAAGCTACGGGGCTGTGGCTGGTTCTAGGCCCAGGTGCTGGCTCCGCATGACCTCGTAGAAGCAGGCAGCTGCTGGGAGACGGAACACACTAGAACCTTCCTGGCCACTGGCTCCTCCCACCCAAAGGTCTCATGACCCCAGGTCCTCTGCCTGCTCATTCCTATTCCCTCTGCACTGCTCCTGCTCTCTCCCTAGAACCTTCTAGAAGCATGGCTGTTTGTGCTATTGCCTGCCTTTCTGTGCACACATTCTCATATTCTTAACTAGGAACCGGCTCCCTGGATCGGGCAACCCCTGACATGGGTGCCTTCAAGGAGGCGGAGGATAGCAGCCCCTTAGGGAGCAATGTCCAAGAGCATATTCTGTGGCTGCATGCACTTGAGGCTTAAACATTTTTGTATTGCTTTGTTCAACTTAGATTTTATTTGAATATTTATTTTAATCAACTTTGCCATGCAGTGTTGTTAAAACAGATTAGAAACTAAAAGCAGTTCTAGTGTACTGTTCAGCACTTGTATGACCCTAAACAACATATATATACACACGCATACACACACACACACACACACACACACACACATATATATACACATATATATGTGCTTAAGATCCTTCGCTAATAAAGTACTTAACCATTTTGGCAACCGGATGTACTACATTTCTGGTTTATGCTTGAATGCCTGGGTCTTTACAAGTGTGTTGACTGTGTGTGAGGAATCATAGGTCTAATTAAGGAAGGCAGTGGTGGATGGAGGTTTATGAAGTTAAGGAACTAAAATCCTAGTTGGGTGGGAGATGGCTTTAGCTGGACTGACTTAACTCCTGAGCCAGATAATGGAGTGTCATATGATACAATTCCATCCCCAGGCATACAAACCTATACAGAGGTGTGTATAAGTGCAAAAAAATTCAGGACAATTTCAGTTTCCTCACAGTACTGCCTTTATGGACAGAGGAGGAGAGTTAATTTTGGTCCTCTTTGTGCTAGACTTGGCATTGCATATATTTGATTTCATTCCAGTTTCATGACAACTCTGTGAGGTAGGTGTTATTATCATCTGTTTACAGATGAAAAAAATCCCCAGGGCTGAAAGAAAGGGTATATTTCAATGAACGCTATCCTTTTGTATAGTGGGCACTCACTTAACATTCATCTAATGTAGCATTTCTTAAACTTTGGTCTGTAAGACACTAGTACCCTTCAAGGTTTCAAAAGTTTTCCTTATCAAACAATTATGGGAAATGTTGCAAACTTTAGCTGTCTTTTAGAGTTTCACAATGCATAAAAATGTTTTAAAATTTCTTAAGAAATTATGTGGTAATGCAACTTATTTAACTTTATGCTTAGGTTTCTCAATCTTACTTAGCTAAAGAATTTTTCTTTTTCTCCCATTTTTAGTAGAACAGCCATCCATGTTGCAAGGCATACATCTTTTGTGAAACATGTTTTGAGAAACATGGGTCTAATTATGTATGGAATATATTTCCTGGTAGGAATTAGAGGAGTTAATTCATTATCATCATAATTCTTAGAAAATATGTATTTGGGTGGTGATTCCTCAAGGATCTAGAAACAGAAATACCATTTTACCCAGCAATCCCATTACTGGGTATATACCCAAAGGATTATAAATCATTCTACTATAAAGACACATGCACGTTTATGTTTATTGCAGCACTGCTCACAATAGCAAAGACTTGGAACCAACCCAAATGCCCATCAATGATAGACTGGATAAAGAAAATGTGGCACATGTACATCATGGAATACTATGCAGCCATAAAAAAGAATGAGTTCATGTCCTTTGCAGGGACATGGATGAAACTGGAAACCATCATTCTCAGCAAACTAACATAAGAATGGAAAACTAAACACTGCATGTTCTCACTCACAGTGTGATTTGCACAATGAGAACACATGGACACAGGAAGGGGAACATCACACACTGGGAACTGTTTGGGCTTGGGGGCAAGAGGAGGGAGAGCATTAGGACAAGTACCTAATGCATGCTGGGCTTAAAACTTAGATGATGGGTTAATGGGTGCAGCAAACCACTATGGCACATGTATATCTATGTAACAAACCTGCACATTGTGCACATGTATCTGAGAACTTAACGTATAATAATAATAAAAAAGAAAATAGGTATTTGGTACCTTCAATTTGTAGGGCATTGGGATAGAATCCAGACATATGACGTAAACCCTGTTAGAGAGAGAGAGAGGAGTTTACAGTTTATATGAAGAGGCAAAAATGTCTTTGGTTTGAGTGGGAATGTAACTTTAACTCCAGTGCTCTTCTTTCTTTAATTTTTAGAGTAGGATGGTGGTTATGGATAACAGGGTTTCCAATGATTTCTTAATGTGACATTCTGTTTTGTTCCCTTAGTAAACAATTACCACTTTCTTCCATTAATTTAGTATGGCTTAGATGTTTGGAAGGAAGAAAAACTTAAACATTTGAATACAAGTAAATCCCAGATAGAAGTCATTAAGAACAGTACATCTTTGACACACCCTGGAAAATAGGTGTCTTCCTTTTCACACACATTCAAATGCACACACAGGTGTGTGCACACACACATTCAATTTCATCTCATCAGAGCATCACATCTTTATGTCATTTGTTGGATAAACAAAAGCAAATGAAGGTTGTAGATATCTATATCAGGGGATTGGTCAAAGGATTTGAAATTCATAGACTAAAAATTTCAGTTGTTTTTCAGTAATTTTGAAGGCTGGTAAGTTACCACTATGCCAGAGATCTCTAGCCTTTTTTTCTTTAGGGATGTGATGATATTTTGCACTGTTCTGGCACCTTTTATTCTGATAATCTTTTAAAACCTCATCAAGCAATGTAACATATTACCAACAAGGAAATGAAATTAATTTGTAGTTGTAACATTAACAGGGGAGTTGGAAATGAAATATTCAGCTGTGGTTAGATAGGCAAGTGGAAATGTGAAGATGATGAACAATAAACCAATAACACAACCTTGAAATATTTTTTTCTTGAGGTATTCAGATGCTTATAACAAGAAAAGGTTTTCCTCCCTGCATTACCTTATTTAAGGCAGCCCCAGCACTTCACTGTATGTGTCCCTTTGAAGTAGGACTGCTTAGAAAGGCTCTGGGTGTGCAGCCTTGCTTTTTTGAAAGGATCATGACTTGCACCTCCATCTCATATTCTTGAGGAGGACAGAAAAGAGGGTTTATCTTTGCTTCTACGTATCTTAGCAGCATTCTTATCCTATTAAGCCATAGGCCTTATTTTTTCAGGTCACAAATAACTGAGAAGTGTAGAAATAATAGGCTACTGATGGCAAATTATATTTTTCCATATTATGACTGTAAATGTTACCTGAGACAATTTTTCAGAAGCCATTTTCACTATAGTGGTTTAAACCAAAACTCAGTGAAAGGAAGTCATTTTTTCCACATAATGCGGTAATGATAAAGAATGATTATTTTCTCTTTACGTTGATAACACCTAATCCTTAATCCTCCTTATGAGATTTGCTTTAATATCTAAAAATAATGAACATTTCTAAAAAAGGTACCTCCAATGGAACTACAAACTCACCAGAAATTGCAGAGGATGTCCATGTGGAGATGTTTCATATGAAACCGCAAGTGGCTCATGACATTACTTATGGATCGTTCCCCCGTGGGAACATGACACACATCTGACAATATCAATGAGATAATTTGTATCTTGGCCTAAAGCAGGCTTTCTGCTTTGGTGTCTCTTCATTTCAAATAATAACACTGGGGGCCTGGAAGAAAGAGGCAGAGGTATCATTTAAACTGTGTTTCCTACATTAAGAGATTGAAAATGCAAAACGAAGGAAGTTGAGCCCCAGAGTTATTGGTTGTTATCTCTTTCAGTACTACTAGTAACAGATCCATTGTAAACTTGTTGGGGCAACATGGGCAACCAGGGACTCTCTAGTCACTTGTTTATAACAGAAATCAATGCTTTTTAAACATCTTTAACTCCAGTTGTGGCATAAAGTCATCAGTGGACTCTGTTAAGCAAAAACCTTTCTTTAATCCTTATATTGAATTTCTTCAAAAATATTTATTAAGCACCTATTTTATGCCAGGCACTGTTCTAGGTACTGGGTCACTGGTGAACATGATGGGTGAAGTCCCAGCTATCTTAGAGTTTACTTTTCCTTGGGAATAAAGGCAATAAACAAGCTAACAAAGAGGCTATGAAGAAAATAAAATAGGTTAATGTAATAGAGAGTGACAGGTGTGGAGTGGAAAAGGCCTCCCTGAGGGGGTATTATTTAAGAAGATGGAGTCAGCTAGAGAGGGGAAGGAAAAGAGCACCCCAGGCATTGGAAACAAGTGCAAAGGCCTGAGGCAGGAGCAAACTTGGCATGTTCAAGGTACTGGAAGGAGCTCTTGTAGCCAGAGCCTGGTGAGCAAAGGAGGGGTAATGGAAGATAAGCACAGAGAGGCAGGCAGGGATTGGGCCATCTGGGATCTTGTAAGATCTCGATGAAGAGTTTAGATTTTATTGTACGTGCAATTCTAGCTGCTGTGAGGAGAATGACTGTGCGGGCAAGAGTGGGTGCAGGAAGAGCACCAGGGCTATTTCAGATAAGCCAGGTAAGTCCAGGGTCTTGGTCTAAGGTGGAAATAGTAGAAATGGTGAGAAGTAGTTGATTCCAAAATATATTTTAGAGAGAGAAACAACACGATATATTGATGGATTAGATGTGGGGACTGAGGGAAAGAGGTCTTTGTCCTGAACAATTTCCTGAGATGGGAAAGAAGAGGTTTAGGGGGTGGAAATTAAGGGTTTGATTTGAATGTGCTTAGTTTCAGATGCCTACTGGACATGAAAACATTGATATCAGATAAGTCAGAGCTGAAGATACACACTTGGGTGTCATTTGCATATAGGTGGCATTGGAAGATCAGGGCCATGACCAGCTGATGTTGGGAGAGAGTATAGATCCAAGAAAAGGTGGTGTAGAACTGCGTCTCCAAGTCACAACATTGTTGAAGTTGGGAAGAGGAGGAGGAGCAGCAAAAAAGATGGAGAAGGACCAGCCAGTGTAACAGGCAGGAAGATGGAGAGGTGTAGCTATGGAAATCAATAGAAAAAGTGTTTTAGCAAGGAAGTGTATAGTGCTGCAGAGAGGTAAAGTAAGACGAGAACAGAGAGATAGCAATTAGATTTGTCTCTCAAAGGTCATGGGTGACCTTGAGAAGAGTGAGGATAACAAAGAGGATGAAACTCAACTTTCTCTTCAGAGAACTGAGAGTGTAGCCACAGAAACAAAAACCAGTCCAAAGTGGAACTTTGTTTTGTGGCTCTACTTAACTTCTTAGGGTAACTGTAACCATAGAAACCCACTGTGATTTAAGAATCCCTAGAGGTTGGATAGTCCAAAGTTTCACCTTGGGCCTTCCAGGACAGGCTGACAGATGTTAAAAATTTGCACAAACATTTCCAGGAATAGGGTTCATCTTATCATAGTTCACTTTGTGGCTGGATAGCTTTGTCTGTTAAAATAAAAGCCTTTGTCAATTTAAATTTAGCAGAGTTTATCTGAGCAAAAAATAATTCATGCATTGGCAGTACTTAGAACCAGCAAAAGTTCAGAGAGCTCACTAAGCACAGTTGGAAGTGAGTATGTTTACATAGGAAAGGAAAGTGCAGAAAGAGCTTGACTGGCTACAGCTTGATGTTTGCCCTATTTGAACATGATCTGAGCAGGGGGCAGCCTGTGATTGGCTGGAGCTCAGCTGCTGTGGTTGGCCAAGACTGACCATTTGTTATATTTCAAAGTTAGATTTTCAGTTTGTTTACTCACTAAAGTTGCAATTTGTTTGTAGGAACTCAAGGTATGGAGATGACCTCAGACCAATGGCCTGCTGCTTATTTAAGAGATTTCTTTCAGAGTATGGAGATTTCTCATGCCAGTATGTTTATTTGTTATTATTAAATTAATTTTTATTATTACCATTTTGTTATTATTATTTTATTTAACCAATGGAGACTCACTGTATATTATTTTTAACTTACTATTTTATTATTATTAATTACTGTTTTGTTTTTACAGGATTTTTTTTTTTTTTTTTTTTTTTTGAGATGGAGTCTCACTCTGTTGTCCAGGCTGGAGTGTAGTGGCGTGATCTTGGCTCACTGCAAGCTCTGCCTCCCTGGTTCACGCCATTCTCCTGCCTCAGCCGCCCGAGTAGCTGGAACTACAGGCGCCCACCACCACGCCCAGCTAATTTTTTGTATTTTTAGTAGAGACGAGGTTTCACTGTGTTAGCCAGGATGGTATTGATCTCCTGACCTTGTGATCTGCCTGCCTCAGCCTCCCAATGTGCTGGGTTACAGGTGTGAGCCACCGCGCCCAGCCTTTTACAGGATGTTTTAATGTCTTTTTGCTATTTCTAACTTTTCTCCTCCTGCTCTGTATGTGTGTGTGTGCGTGTGTGTGCTTGTGTGTGTGCGTGTGCATGTGTGTAGTGGGGAGAGGTGGGAGAGGAAAGAGCATGGGCTTCTGAGTTAGATAAAAGTTCGTTCTTGGCTCTGGCACTTAATAATTCTTCAGTTTCAGACAAGTTATTTTACTTTTGGGGTATTAGTCTCTTGATCAGTAAAATAGAGACAACACATAGTTCATAGGGCCTATTATGGGACTAGAAGGAGATGATCTGTGTTAACACTTACTGATATGGTTTGGTGTGTCCCCTCCCAAATCTCTTCTTGAATTGTAACTCTCATAATTACCAAATGTTGTGGGAGGGACCCAGTGGGAGGTAATTGAATCATGGGGGCGGGTCTTTCCTGTGCTATTCTCATGATAGTGAATAAGTCTCACGAGATCTGATGATTTTATAAAGGGGAGTTTCCCTGCACAAGCTTTCTTCTCTTTTCTGCTACCATGTGAGATGTGCCTTTCACCTTCTGCCATGATTGTGAGGTCTCCCCAGCCACGTGGACCTATGCATACATTAAACTTCTTTCTTTTGTAGATTGCTCAGTCTTGGGTATGTCTTTATTAGCAAAATGAAAACAGACTAATACACTCACCAAGCACCTGGTAAGTGGCAGGTGTGGAGTAGATGTTCATTACCCTCCCCTCCCTCAGCTCTTGTGAGAAGACCAGCTCTTGGCTTTGCTGGGTGCTTCCTCTTGGAAAGGTTCCTTGACACTCCTCACCCTTCCCACCCACACTCAATCAAACTTTCTTTTTTCTTTGTGTACCTTTATCACACCATCTATGATATGTGATTGGTTTCTACATTTCTCTCCAACTAGACTGTAAACTCTCTGAGTTTGGGAAGGGTTTTCACCCTTAGGGATGCAAAATAGCATAGTGATTAAAGGTGCAGCTTGAAGCCAAATGACCTGTTCCATCAGTGTCAGCTGAGGTCTTGAGCAATTTACTTAACTGCTCTGTGCCTTGTTTCCTCATTTGAGGAGTGGGTCTGACAAAATTGGATGAGGATTAAATGGGATAGCTCTGATAAGTTCTTGAGACAGTACCTGCCACATAGCACTCCATAAACGTTTGCTGTTACAAGGATTGTCTTTGCAGCCTCTGCAGTGCCTGGTCTGGGGACTAGTGCCCCAAAGGAGCTAGTCTGTGGGATGACTGAACAAAGTGACCAAATGGAGAGCATAGATTATTACCTAGATGGGTAAGTATGTCCCAGATAATATTGTTATTTTAGATGACTCTTTAAAAAAATAAAATTTCAGAAGTTTTACATAAAACATGCTCATTATAAAAAATTCAACTAATATAGAATTATATCAAGTAGAAAGAAAAACACCTTATTTTGTCCCCAGCTCTTCATCTTCCCATGTGTTAAGTTTGGTGTATAACCTTCGAACCTTTATTGTTAACACATTTACTGTTTTCTCTTTGTGGTTCAGGCATTGGCTCTCATGCCCATAGACTGAAAAACAAACTCTACTATCCATTTGCCAAAAATGTCAGAGACTAAGAATTTGAATTAACCAGATATTAATACATTAATTCTAAGTTGTTAGAAACTTATTACTAACAACTTATTTAGAAAAATTGTTTTATACCTGAATATACCTTTCACTTCCTTCACGATGATTTGTGTGCAGAGTAGACACTGGCCTTGGAGTGTTTGGGGATAATGGGAAGAGGTGCTTTGTTCAAAAATTCTCTGCCGCACTTTGTCATGTGCTTGGTATTTTCTTGTTAGAGCTGCATTTCTTTCAGTTCAGATATTGCCAAAAAGCCCCTGCAAATTTGCAAGTGAGCACAGTTCTTAGACAAAGCAGCTTAAGGGAAGGGAAGGCCCTGAGAATGAACCTAGAAGCTTTGCCCCTGTCAGGGTTTGACTTTTAGCTCCTCCCGTTTAAGAATCAGAATCTCAGCCTTGACTCAGGGGCTTTAACTCTTCCGGTTCCTATGCCTTGATTTTGTCATGCTCTGGTTCTTCAGTTAAAGTTGAGGAACTTCAGACTCATTTTACATTTTGGAGAAACAGTAGGAGGAGCTCTTTGGATGAGCTGAGGCTTTAGCCATTCTTTGATAATAAATTTTTTATTTCTAAGGCACTAGGCATAGACCTAGAGGCATTTTACTGTGGTAGGTTTTTATCTCTTTTTATAATAAATAGAAAGGGACACATGAATTTTAATCAAATCATGGATCTAAAAGCAAAGCCCATGGTAACAGAATTTTGCTCCATATTTCCAAATAATGCTTTATTACTAACATTTTCTTATTATCCTAAAAACTAGCTACTTCTCTTCCAATTTTATGGTAATATAAAATTATTGGTTGAAACCTTATTATAGCTATTTTATATTTGAAAATTTATTTTGGGACTGAAGTTATATCTTCAGGGAAAACATGATTGTATATTCATAGATGTTATGATTTCTTAACTCTTTTAATTTTTATAATATTTTAATACTTTTATTTGTCTAAATGTTCAAATAATCAATATCCCAAGGTTTAACAGTGCTTACAGTGTAATTGCATTTAGAAAAATAAATTTTATATTGACATTTCAGGGATCCCTATTCAGTTGAACATAATGAATTATGAAACCCCACTGATTGAAATCTGGTTAGATGCTGCTGTTAATGATTTTCTCTTTCCTCTGTTGTTAGTATTTTACGTTGAAGTTAGTAGCTTCTAAACTTCACCCCTATGAGTACTCCTATCCTTTCAAATGATTATAAAATGTTTCCCCATTTGAAAATTGTGGTAAAATACATGAAACAAAAAATTTGTGATCCTGACTATTTTTAAGTACACAGTTCAGTATTTTTAAATGCATTCATAATGTTGTGCAATCATCATCATCATTCATCTCCATAACTCATTTCATCTTGTAAAACTGAAACTCTGTATTCGTTAAACAATAATTCCCCATATTCCCCTTTCTCCAGCTGCTGGCACCCACTATTCTACTGTCTGACTGTATAATTTTGAACTACTCTAAATACCTCATATAAGTGGAATCATACAGTACTTGTCTACTAGAGACTGGCTATTTCACTTCACATAATGTTCTCAAGATTCATCTATGTTGTAGCCTACATCAGAATTTCCTTCCCTTTTAAGGTGGAATATATTTCATGTACAGATATACCACATTTTGCTTATCCATTCATCCACTGATGGACCATGGGTTGCTTTCATGGTTTAGCTATCCTCAACAGTGCTGCTACCAACATGGGTATACAAATATCCTTTAAGGCCCTGCTTTCGGTGTTTTTGGGTACAGAAATAGAATTGCTGGCTCATAAGTTAATCCTATTTTTAACTTTTTGAGGAACTGTCATACTGTTTTCCACAGCGGCTGTAACATTTTACATTTTCACCAACAGTACACAAGGGTCCCAATTTCTCCACACCCTTTCCAGCACTTCTGTTCTGTTCTGTTCTTTTGGCAGTAGCCCTTTTAATGGGTGTGAGGTGGTATCTCATTGTTTTGATTTGCATTTCCCCAATGATTAGTGATATTGAACATCTTTTCATGTGCTTATTGGCTATTTGTGTATTTTCTTTAAAGAAATGTCTGTTTAAATCTTTTGCCCATGAAAACTTTTTTTTTTCAATATTGTGGGCAGTTTAGTATGGCCCATCTCATAGTTGGAGGGAGGCAGGGGCAAACCCAGTGTGTTTCTGCCAGCTCTGAGGCCACCGCAGGACTCAAAGAGAGTAGGCTCATGAATAGACAGGAACCAGAGGTTGCACTGCCCTGCCGGCCACTACTTCCAATTCCTGTTTGTAGAAAAAAAAAAAGACAGCCACCTTTTGGTCCATTGGCTTTGTAAGTGTAAAGGGGACGAGCAGATGGCAACTCCCAGGCATCCTGCAAAGTAGATGAGTCACCTTAAGACTTTTGCTCATCTTTGAATCAGGTTGTCTTCTTCTTGTTGAGTTTTAGAAGTTCTCTATGTATGCTGCATATTAATCCCTTTTCAGATATGATATTTTCTTTCATTTTGTGGGTTATGTTTTTACTTGGTTGATAGTGTCTTTTGATGTACAAAATTTAAAAATTTTTAGAAAGTCCAATTTGTCTATATTTTATTTTGTTGTCTGTGCCTTTGATGTTGAATCTGAGAAATGATTGCCAAATCCAATGTTGTGAAGTTTTTGCCCTGTGTTTTCTTCTAAGTGTTTTATTGTTTTAAGTCTTACGTTTAGGCTTTTGATCCATTAAAACATTTTAAAAATTGTTTCATTTTTGTTTTTAAACTTATCGTAGAGATGAGGGTCTTGCTATATTGCCCAGGCTGTTCTCAAATTCTTGGCCTCAAGCAATCCTCTGCCTTGGCCTCCCAAAGTGCTGGGCCACTGTGCCTGGCCTCTGATAAATTTTGATTTAATGTTTGAATATGGATTAGATAAGGATCCAATTTTATTCTTTTGCATGTGAATATCCCATTTTCCCAGGATTCTTTGTTGAAAAGACTGTCTTTTCCCCACTGAATGGTCTTGGCATTCTTGTCAAAAATCATTTGACCATATATATTTATATCTATATCTCTATCTATCTATCTATCTATCTATCTATCTATCTATCTATCTACCTACCTATCTATCTATGAGGGTTCATTTCTGGGCTCTTAATTCTATTCCATTGGTATATTTGTCTGTCTTTATGCCACTACCACAGTATTTTAATTATTATAGCTTTGTGGTAAGTTTTAAAATCAGGAAATGTGAGTCCTTCAGCTTTGTTCTTTTTTTCAGGTTATTTTGGCTATTTTGGGTCCTTGAGATTCTATATGAATTTTAGGATGGGTTTTTCTATTTCTGCAAAAAATGCCATTTGGATTTTGGTAGGTTTTGCATTGAATCTACAGATCACTTTGGGTAGTATTGACATCTTAACCATATTGTCTTCCAATCCATGAACATAGGATGCATTTCCATTTGTTTAAGTCTTCTTTAATTTCAGCAGTGATTCATAATTTTCATTGTAAAATATTTTACTTCTTTGTTTAGGTTAGTTCCTAAGTGTTTTATTCTTTTTGATGCTATTGTAAACTGAATTTTCATATTTTCCCTTTTAGATTGTTTATTGTTAGTATGTAGAAATGCAACTGATTTTTATGTGCTAACTTTGTATCCAGCTACTTTGCTGAATTCGATTATTAGTTCTAATAGTTTCTTTTGTTAGAATCCTGAGGGTTTTCTATATATAAATTATATCATCTGTAAACAGAGATAATTTTACTTCTTCCTTTCCAGTTTAGATGTCTTTTCATTTTCTTGCCTAATTGTTCTTCATAGAATGTCCAGTGTTATGTTGAATTCAAGTGGCAAAAGTGGGCATTCTTGCTCTATTCTTGACATGAGAAGAAAAGCTTTTTTTGTTTTACCATTGAATATGATGTTTGCTGTGGGTCTTTCATATATGGCTTTTATTATGTTAAGGTGGTTTCCTTCTATTCCTAGTTTGTTGAGTGTTTTCTATCATGAAATGGTATTGAATTTTGTCATATGCCTTTTCTGCACCAATTGAAAAGATCATGTGGTTTCCTCCCCTTCATTCTGTTAATGTTGTTTATTACAGTGGTGGATTCTAATACGTTGAACCATCCTTGCATTCCAGGAATAAATCCCACTTGGTGATTGTGTAAAATGCTTTTAATGTGCTGCAAGTTTTGGTTTGCTAGTACTTTGTTGAAGATTGTTGCATCAATGTTTGTAAGAGATGGTGGTCTTTTGTTCTCTTTTATTTCTTTCTCATTTTTAAATTTAATTAATTGTAAAGATACAGGGTCTTACTCTGTCACCCAGGCTGGAGTGCAGTGGTGTCATCCTTGCTCACTGTAGCCTTGAAGTCCTTGGCTTAGGCAATCTTCCCACCTCAGTCTCCTGAATAGCTGGGTCTAAAGGCATGTACCACCTTGACTGGCTAATTAAAAAAAACCTTTTCTTTTTTTTTTAGAGACAAGATCTTCATCCCAAGTTGTCAGATAATATACAGTTACAGGATCTTCAGGGTGTCATTTTTCTGGCTAGAAACCTCTGTGGCTAGGCTGTTTCACCAACTTACCCTGGCAGGCTGCGCTTGACCTACTGGACTGGGTCCCATGCCTGCCAAGGGTGATCAGATGTGGAATAGCCAGGGGTGTGTGAGTGAGCATGGGGTCTGGCCACTGCACAGTCAGACATGTTGGTTGCTGCAGTGTGGTGGGGAGCTGCAGGTGCTGGCACAGGTGCTGGCACTCTGCAAAGTTGCAGCTGGACCAGGCACACCAAAAGTAGCTTCCAAGGTTGAAATGGGGGAACATAGTGATGCCTGGAGTCTTGGAGATGCCAGGAACTGCAGGGCCCCCAAAGAGGGAGTCACAGCCCTACCTTGGGGAGTTCCCAGATCTGGGCTACCCAAAGAGCCATAGCTCTTCTTTCCTTCTCTTCACTCACAATGTGGTGAGCAAGAGGGTATGTCTCAGCCCTGTTTGTGTCACAGCTCTTTTATCCTTGCCATTTGGGCTTGCGCCCAGGAAGAATGAAGTACGCAGACAAGTGGAGGGTGAGCAAGACAAAGAGGAGCTTTATTGAGTGATATAACAGATCAGAGGAAATCTTCAGGGGACAGCTCCTTTCTGTAACCAGGGTGCCCTGATGAACGTTCTGTTCCTAGCAGAGAGGATACCCTGGAGTGGGAAGCTCCTCTCTGCAGGCAGGTCATGCCAATGTCTTCTCAGCTTTCAGCAGAGAGGAGGCCCTGGAGTGGGTAGCTCCTCTCTGCATCTGGTGGTCCCAACATCTCTGCAGCTCTCAGCAGACAGAAGACCCTGGAGTGGGTAGCTCCACTCTGAAGCTGGTGCTTCTGATGTCTGTTCTGGCTGAGCCTGGGGCTTCTTTGGGGCTCAGAGGGGAGGAAGTTGATTGGCAATTGGTCCATGGGTGGCCATGGACAGGCCTGCAAAAGACACCACAAGTTCCGTCTCTGGTCCCTGGTACTGGCAGCCCAGCCCCCAGCCTTTAGGTCCTCCCTTGCCTGAAAGCGGGGCTCACTGGGGATCTGTCCACTTCCACTCAGGAACTTGCCTGCCTCCTGCTGCCATTCATGGCACCCAGGCTGTAGGTGCTAAGGGGTGCCTTCACACCAGCGCTGAGCTGCCTTCAGCCTCCCCTTGTCTTCCCTCCTATGTTTGTTTGGAGGGGGCTGGCATGGCAGGGAGCTTGTGTGTCAGCACTGCCCTGAGTGTGTGAAAACAGCTGGGCTGTGACAGCACCTGGGCTTGGCCTTGACTTTGCTTTGAGATTTGAGCAGGCACCAACAGCAGGAGAAGCCAGGCAGTAGGAGCAGGCACTTCTGAGCCTGTGAGGGCAGAGGGGCTTTCCTGGGCTTCCAAGAGTGCAGGGTTGCCTGAATCTGCAGCTGCAGTTTGGGTGGCTGCAGCTGTGCCTGGTTTGGGTGTGTGTGCAGAGCTCCTGCCTGCTCCATGGTTTGGGTGGCTGGAGCTGTGGGGTGAGGTGTGGGTCCCACCTGCTCCCAGGCTCCAAGAGCACACAGATGCCCAGGTCTTCAGCTGTGGCTTGGGTGGCTGCAGCAGCACCCGGGGAGCTCCCATCCCAACTCAGAAGGAGTGGGGCTCCCATTTGTCCTTGGCTCCCGCTGTCTCTGTGGAGCATGCAACCCCAGCCGTGCCTTCCCACTGCAGCTGGCGTGATGGCAGTGGCTGCTCCAGATGGGCCACTGCTGCCATCAATACTTTGTATAGTGTCTATATTTTCAAACACACTGAGCCTCAATTTGTGGCCTAACATATGGTCTATCTTGGTGAAAATATTTCATGTACACTGGAGAGAAAAGCATTTGCTGTTATTGTTGGGTATAGTGTTCTGTATATGTCTGTTAAATCTAGTTGATATTTTGCATTAAGTCCTCTATTTCCTTATTTTCTGTTTGGTTGTTCTATCCTTTATAGAGAAGGAGCTACTGAAATCACCAACTATTACTCTAGAATTATTTATCTCTTCAATTCTGTTTTTGCTTCATATATTTTTGATGGTCTGTCATGTTTATAAAAATGTTATGTCTTCTTGCTGGGTTGACTCTTTTATTAATACACAATGTCCTTCTTTGTCTTTTTTTAACCTTTTTTTGATTTAAAGTCTGTTTTATCTAATATTAGCATAGCTGTCCCTGCTCTCTTTTGGTTATGATTTACATGGAATATCTTCTTTGACCCTTTCACTTTCAACCTGTGTGTGCCTGTGAGTCTAAATTGATTCTGTCTTGTAGATAGTATCTAGTTAGATCATGTTTTTAAAGTCTTTCTGCCAATCTCTGTCTTTCGATTAGAAAATTTAATCTACTTGCAATTAAAGTAATTACTGACAAGGAGGGACTTCTGTCATATTGCTCTTTGTTTCTTTAATGGTGTATAGCTTTTTTGTCTTTCAGTTCCTGCATTACTGTCTTAAAAATTTTTTTTTGGTAGTAAAAGGTTTAAATTTCTCTCTTATTTCCTTTTGTATATATTCTATAGCTATTTTCTTTGTAGTTATCGTGGAAATTACATTTAACATGTTAAGTTATAATAGTCTGATATGAATTTATACTATATTAATTTAAATAACGTAAGTCTGCTCCTTTAACAGCTCTGTCATCATCCCTTTTAGTTGTTGATGTCAAAAAATTATATCTTTACACATTGTGTTCCAAAACATGCTATTTTTAAGTTTAATATTAATATTTTATTAATAATTTAATTATTATATTAAATAAATTAGTCTTTTAAATTATGTAAAAAATAAAATGTGGAGTTACACCAAAGTTACAATAATACTAGCTTTGAGATTAATATGTTTTCTTAATATATTAGTCTCTTAAATCAGAAAATAAAAAAGTGGAGTTATACCATTATAATAATACTAGCTCTTATAATGCCCATTAAATCTTTATTTATTTAGATTAGAGATGGGATTTTACTCTGTCACCCAGGCTGGGGTGTGGTGGCACAATCACAGCTCACTGCAGCCTCAAACTTCTGTACTCAAGCATTCCTCCTGCCTCAGTCTCTCGAGTAGCTGGAACTACAGGCATGCACAACCACACCTTGCTAATTTTTAAACATTTTATTGTACAGACAGGGTCTTGCTATCTTGCTTAGGATGGTCTTGAACTCCTGAGCTCAAGTAATCCTTCTGCCACGATGTCCCAAAGTGTTGGAATTACAGGTGGTGTGGGCCACCACACTCTGCTAAGATCTTTATTTCTTTGTATTGCTTCAAGTTCTAGTGTCCTTTTATTTAACTCTGCAGGACTTCCTTAAACATTTATTGCAGGGCAGGTATAGTGGTAAAAACCCCCTCAGCTTTTGTTTATCTGGGAATGCCTTAATTTCTTCATCACTTTTGAAGGACAGTTTTGGCAGATACAGGATTCTTGGCTGACAGCTTTTTCTTTTAGCACTTTGAATTTATTGAGCCACTCTTCTATTTTCAAAAGTTTCTGATGAGAAATCTTCTGGTAATCTTACTGAGGACCCCTTGTATGTGACAAGTCACTTCTCTTCTATCTTACTGCTTTAAAAATTCTCTCTTCATCTTTGAATTTTGACAGATTAGTTATGTGTCTTGGTGTGGCTGTGTTCGAGTTCATCTTACTTGGAGTTTGCTAAGCTTCTTGGATGTCTATATTTATGTTTTTCATCAAAATTGGGAAGTTTTCAGCCATTATTGAAATATTGTCTCTGTCCTTTTTTTTTTTTTCTCTCTCTCTTCCTTCTGGAATTTTCGCAATGCATAGTTTGTTCCACTTGATAGTGTCCCAATGTCCCCTAGGCTCTCTTTTCACTTTTCTTTAACCTTTTTTCTTTCTCTTCCTTGAACTTGCTAATTTCCATCATCCTATCTTCAAGTTTGCTGATTCTTTCTGTTGCTTGTTCATATGTGCTTTTTGGGGGAACCCTGACTAAGGCAGCTATGACTTCATATCTCACTGGCACTAGGTTAGTACCCAGTTTTGAATAAATATTTGTTCAAAGATGAATATTGAATGAATGAACATTTTTTCAATCAACTGAATTTTCATTTCAGTTATTATAATTTTCAGCTTCAGAATTTTGTTTCTTTTTGTATCTTCTATCTCTTTATTAACATTCCCATTTTGTTCATATGTAATTTTCTTAACTTTCTCCATGTCCTCATTTAGTTCTTCAAGCACATTTAAGACAGTTGTTTAAAGTTTTTCTCTAGTAGATCAGTCATCAGGTCTTTTTCAGAAATGGTTTCTGTTGATTTATTATTTTTTTCTTTAAATGAGCCATACTTTTCTGTTTCTTTGTATGCTTTGTGAGTTTTTTGAAATATTTGAATTTTGTAATATGGTAACTTTTGAAATTAGATTTTCCCTCTTCCCAGGGTTTGCTGTTTTCTCTTATTCTTTGTTATTTTGATTGTCGTGCCAAGGATCAGCCTGAGATATAAACTTAAGGCCTTTCAGCTCTTTTCTGAGCCTGTGACTTTCCCTGGTTTTGTGTGGTCACTTGCCAACATTTCCCATATATGCAGTTTTTATTTTTATTTTATTTTTATTATACTTTAAGTTCTGGGATACATGTACAGAACGTGCAGGTTTGTTATGTAGGTATACACATGCCATGGTGGTTTGCCGCACCCATCAACCCATCATCTACATTAGATATTTCTCCTAATGGTATCCCTCCTTTAGCCCCCCACCCCCCAACAGGCCCCAGTGTGTGATGTTCCCCTCCCTGTGTCCGTGTGTTCTCATTGTTCAACTCCCACTTATGAGTGAGAATGTGCAGTGTTTGGTTTTCTGTTCCTGTGTTAGTTTGCTGAGAATGATGGTTTCCAGCTTCATCCATGTCCCTGCAAAGGACCTGAACTCATCCTTTTTTATGGCTGCATACACCATTCCATGCTGTATATGTGCCACATTTTCTTTATCCAGCCTATCATTGATGGGCATTTGGGTTGGTTCCAAGTCTTTTATGCAGTTGTTTTGAATGTCGTAGTTTTCAGTGTCTCACTCCCAAAAGAAGAACGAGAGAAAAACAAATGAAGAATAAAAGGGCACTGGCCCTTTATATCCCCTCAAGTCACTTCAGCCAGAGGAGGAGGGGCTTGCAACAATGAGGGGAGGTGCAACGACAAGGTCCACTGGCCTCTTTTTCTATACCTCTGTGATCAGGATCACCACTGAGTGATCAGAGCACAGATCCCTAATATTTGGAGAGCAAGATCTTTTTTGCCCATTCTGACTCCCACAAGCTGTGTGCAAGATGCTCCAGGGACATGTGCACAGCTGCTTGCCATGGGTCTGGCTTGTAAAATGTGTATCTTCTACTCTGCTAAGGGCTGAAATTAACTTAAATTAACCTCTGTTTTGCTCTAAGCCTTCCCCTGGAAGTCACAGGCCTTCAATAGACTCTAGAGTTCCAAATAGTTCCATCAGACAAATTCTACTACTGCAGTGTTGTTTAGATGAAGAGACAGACTGCTGGTGCTTCCTACTTCATCATCTTCCCAGAATCTGCTCAAATTATAAGGGTTAATGAAATAAAAAGCAGTTCTCCCAAAGGGATATAATTGAAGAAGTTTATTCATTCAGTATTTATCACTGGGTACCACCCTAAGTGCTGATGAGATACGAAGTCACAGCTGTCTTAGCCAGGGTTCACCCCAAAAGCAGAGCCTGACAAGAGCTCACTGGTAGGGAGTTTTGTTTGGGAAATAAGCAGGAGTGGGATTTGGAAATAATATAGGAAAGTGTTATGAGCTGGTTTACCACTGTGGGCACCTGGAGTTCAATTCCATGGGGCCTCTGAGAAGCTGTGTAGGATGCCCCTCAGAACTGCCCCCTTGAGACATGGAAGTGGTGGTATTCAATCTACTGAATAAGGATTGCCCTTGGGAGTGTTAACTCCCTTGACTTCCAAGTTATACAAGAAGCAGAATGACTGAGTGTCTCCAATCAAAGGCAGATTACCCATAGTAGAAAGCAAGAGACAGTGGTGCAGCTGAGATAATGTGTTGTCAGTTTTCACCTGGTGGTTGCTTTGGCCAAGGCTGGACTAAAAAGTGAGCTAAGAGGCTGTGAGATGAGGAGGAAGTAGAGATTCATAAAACAGCCCATGTGGTCATGGACCCTATTTAATGGACTCAGACACTAGGCAACTACAATGAATATAGTGTGATAAGTGATAAAGAAATAGGGAGAGTTTATCAGTTAGAATTGGGACACATGCAACAGAAACCCTACAGTAGAGGCTTAACCCTGTGGTTTAAAAATAGACCTATTTTTCTCATGTAAAAAGAAGTTCAGAGTGAGGAAGTTTGGCACTCAAGGAAGTCATCCAGTACCAGGCTCCATCCAGCTTCCTGCTCTTCCATCCTTAGTGTCTGGCTTTCATCTTCATAGTTGGTCTGATTGTGTTCTAGGCAGGAAGACAGGGAAGACAGGCAGAGGACGTGTGCCAGCTGAGTCTGTTTTTATTAGGAAAACCATAGCTTTCTTAGAAGCCCATCCAACAGGATTCTGCTTACATATCATTGAGTGAAGTAGCTCACATGGTCACTCCTGGCTTAAGAGAATCTGGGAGATGAATTATTTTTATTTTTTGAGACAGTGTCTTGTTCCCTTGCCCAACTCTAGGTTGCTGCAACCTCAAACTCTTGGGCTTAAGTGATCCTCCCACCTCAGCCTCCCAAGATGGGACTACAAGTATGCACCACCATGCTCAGATAATTTTTTAATTAATTAATTTTTAGAGACAGAGTCTCTAAATGTTTAGTGACAGAGTCTCACACTGTTACCCAGACTGGAGTGCAGTGGCATGATCAGAGCTCACTATAACCTTGAACTCTTGAGCGCAAGTGATCCTCCTGCCTGTCTCTTGAGTAGCTGGGACTACAAGTATGTGCCACCACACCCAGCTAATATTTAGATTTTTTAGAGACTAGGTCTTGCTATGTTGCCCAGGCTGTTCTTGAACTCCTGGCCTCAAGTGATCCCCGTGCTTCACCTTTCCAAAGTCCTGGGATTATAGGAATGAGCCACTGCACCCAGGCCAAGAGATGAGTATTTTTAATTGGACACATCATACACTGAACATAATTGGAGTACTGATAGTAAGAAAGACAGCAGAAAGGATATTGAGTAGGCAACTTACAGTATCTGCCTCAGAAGTCTAAGTGGTATGGGAGTATCAAGGAGGGACCCCAAACCTGGACTGGGGATAAGAGAGAGCGGTCAGAGAAGGTCCTTGAAGGTAAGCCTTGAGGTGGATCTTGAAATATGAACTATAACTGGCCAGGTAGATAATATGTAAACTTCTGTTGATGTATGGTGGCAGGAGGCCAGAAAGGGAATGGTTGGAAGAACAATCTAGATATTACATAGAAGGACATGAAAATATGAATGATTATAGGACTGAAGAAGAATTTTGGAGAGATACAACAGGCTAGAGAATTGAGTACAAATAGGTAGTGGTAAGGTACGACTCTGACAGGTGTTATGGGACCAGACTAGACCAGAGAAGGCCTTGTATACCATCATAAGGAATGTGGATTTTATCTGGAAGCCTAATAGGAAGTTTTGAAATATTTTAGGCAGGCAGGTAATGTGATAAGATCTACATTAAAAATCAATCTGAAAAATGTTTGGAGAATGGATTGGAAGTGTGGTGTGGCAATAATCAAGGATTTGCCATAATCTAAGGAAAAATCATGTAGGATTAAACTAATGAGGATAGAGAGAAGGGGACAGACTTGAGAGAAGTTTTGAAGACAGGGTTGATAGGGCTTGCTGGATAACTGTGTGATATAATTTCTCTAAACCAGCAACACATGAGGGGGAAAAGTAAATTTCCAAGGTAAGATGATAAATGGACATGCTGAAGTGGAGGCTCCTATGGGTCAGTGAAGTAGTGATATCCAGTAGCTAGGGAGAATGTTGGAACTGAAACCTTTGTAAGAGATTGGAGTTGGAATTCTAGATTAGAGGTATTGGCATATGGTGGCAATTGAAGTCCTGGGTATGGGCAAGGTCACACAGATGGAGTGAGTATAAGAAAGAGGAGCCTGGAAGGCAGTACTACTGGGCACATTAGCATATGGACATAAGAAGATGAGATGAAAAAAGGGATGGGGAAGGGAAGTGAGAGAGATCCAAGTGACTCTAGGAGAGAGTGATGCATGGAAAGCCATGGATGAGAGAGAGACTCAACATATGGTGTAGGGGTGAATAGTATGAGCTTCAGAGTCAGACAGACCTCATTTCCAGCCCAGGGTCTACCTAATTGTGTGACCTATGACTCTATGCCTCAGTCTGTTTCCTGATTTTGAAAATGGGGATCATAACAGTATTTACTTCAGCATTGTTTTGAGAATTAAATGAGACAATGTATAAAAAGTACTCAGCACTCTGCTTGGTACACAGTTCTTAAAGAGTGGTAGCTATCACACTAATATGATGACTGTCTCTCCAAGAGTGGCAGGAGATTTGGACAGATCAGAAGAAGGATGTTGAAAAAAGGCTGGAAAGAATCGATTGGATTGTGATTCAAGAGGTCACTGGGAATCCTTGATGAGTTTCAATGGCATGGTGGGGACAGAAACAGAATGTGGGTAGGGTGGGGGAATTTGAGAGGTGGATTGCAAAGAGGTGGATGATGATGAGTATGTGAAGTTCATTATTTCATTCTCTCTACTTTTGGGATGTTTGAATATTTTTATAATAAAAAAGGGTCTAATAATTATAAAAAATACGTTTTTTTTTCCTCCAAAATACTCAACACATAATAGAAATAGCAGAAGGCATTGGTGAGTAGGAGGACTTAGGCTTTGCCTGGTGGAAAGAATCTGGCCATAGCCCATGTAGGATGATTTCCAGACTTATGATGCTGCCAAAAGGAAGCTCAATTGTTTGTATGTATCAATCAAACTCAGAGTATTTGTGTATGTGTCAATCCCTACACCTGTGTGGGCTTTGAAGTCAGACTGCTGCATTCAAATCCTGTCTCGACCATTTGCAAACTATGAGATCTTGGGTAACTAACTTATTTAACCATTCTGTGCCTAATTTCCCTTATTTATAAAATAAGGATAATAGTTCCTGCCTCACATGGTTGTTATCAGGAATACATGAGCTAATACACACAAGGTGCTTAGAATGGTGTCTTGGTCTGTTTGGGCTGTTATAACAAAATATCATAGACAAGGTAGCTTATAAACAGCAGAATTTTATTTTTCACTGTCCTGGAGGCTGGGACTGATTTGGTGCCTTTGGAGGCAAGGTGCTGACAGATTTGGTGTCTGGTGAGGACCCAGTTCCTGGTTTACAGAATGGCACATTCTTGCTATGTCCTCACATGGTAGAAAGGGCAAAGCATCTCTCTGGATCTCTTCTTGTAATGGGACAATCCTATTCATGAGGGCTCTGCCTTCATGTCCTAACCACTTTCCGAAGGCCCACCTCCAATTACCATCACATTGGTAATTAGGTTTCAATACAAGAATTTTGCAAGGGTGACTGGGCACGGTGGCTTACACCTGTAATCCCTGCATTTTTGGGAGGCAGAGGCGGGCAGATCACCTGAGGTCAGGAGTTTGAGACCAGCCTGGCCAACATGGTGAAACCCTGTCTCTACTAAAAATACAAAACTTAGCCAGGAGTGGTGGCACACACCTGTAACCCCAGCTACTTGGGAGATTGACGCAGGAGAATCCCTTGAACTCAGGAGGCGGAGGTTGTAGTAATCAGAGATCGTGCCACTGTACTCCAGCGTGGGTGACAGAGCAAGACTCAGTCTACAAAAAAAAAAAAAAAAAAAAAAAAGAGAGAATTTTGCCAGGCAGACACAAACGTTAGGCCACAGCATACAGTGTTGGGAAGATACTAAGTGCTAAAAATTGTCGTATTTCATTCTACTATGATTTTATTTCTCTATCTAATATATAAGTTTTTCCACTCAAAGCAATATTGTATTGAATAATTTTTTCCCTAAGGAAATATAGAAATTGTGTTGTTTTTCTTACTATTGTATTTCTTAGGATAGTGGTAAGTATAACAGTGATGTTTCTCATAACACATGCACTCACACACACTTACTACATAAACACATACATAAACACATGTGCACACATACACACACACACATCCCCAAAACACATTACTCTTCCACTCCTGGCATACATACATGAACACACAAACAACGACTATTGAAGCTGTGAACCTTGACATTTTTCTGTTCCACTTTTTTTTTATTTAAAAGACAGGGTCTCACCATGTTGCCCAGGTTGGAGTGCAGTAACTATTCATAGTCACGATCAGAGAGCAAGACAACCCCAGACTCCTGAGCTCAAGTGATCCTCCTACCTCAGCTTCCTGAGTAGCTGGGACTATAGACATGTGCCACAGAGCCTGGCTCTGTTCCATTTCAAAACTGTCAGAGATTTTCTGGTGGAGGCATAGGGATACGTCAATTTAAGTAGGAGATGGATCTTTTGGAATAGCCCAAGTCCCTGTTTGGGGACTATGCATTCACACAAATACTGAAGAAGCTGGCTTGATGTAATAAAGTGTGGAAAGGGAGAAACACTTTCCAATTAGTAAATTCATAGAGAGTCTTGGCCTGGGGTTGTGGTTGTCCACTGCCCCACGTACTAAGGAAGGGTGGAGCTGAAATTGAGCATCTTTGGTTTTCATCAACAATTTTTTTAATCAAAGGAATGTGTTTATTAAATCATACAATGTCCTAGAATGGTCGGAGTAACAACCTTTTTCTCTGGTGTGTCGTGATCTCTCCACTTTCTTCACCTTCCAAATCCTATCTTTCCTTTAACGTCAAGCTGAAGCCTCGAGTTTGAGGGAATAAGTGAAGGTCGCTTTTCCCGTGAGAATCATGAGACACGTTGATGTAGGAGTCATGTGGAAGTAATTCCTTGGAGATATACATCATGTGATTGTGATAACCAATACATGTTATGACTGCAATAACATATTAGCCCCCACTTCTCAGTGGCTTATCCCGTAAAGCTTTCTTTTTTGCTCCAGCTGCACATCCAATTTGAGTGGGCAGGTAGCAGGTGGGGAGTGTGGGATAGAGTGGAGGTGATGGAGCGCTGCCCACTCAGTCACTCAGGGATCAGCCTGACAGCAGCTCCACCATCTTGCTCCATCAGTGCGAATGAGAAACTGGAGAGAGGCTGAGTAATTGCACAGGAGTTGTCATTGCCTCAGCCTACAAGTGACACAAGTCATTTGTCTCATTTTCTTGGCCAGAACCAGTCAGATGTCCCCTTCTAACTGCAAAAGGGCTGGGAGGTGTAATCTTCTGAATGCCCAGTGAGTGAGAAGATAAATCTGTATATCAATGAGGATGGGCAATGTCTACCAAAGCTCATCAGTATTTAAGCCACCAGGGTAGCTGCTCATAGGCGGAAGGGACAATGTGAGTATCACGGCTTTTATTCTTAGAGGAGTCACTGAGACTTCTGGGTAATAGTTAAATATACTTGGCTGTATCTGGCCTTTGGATAATGAGGTAAACGAGAGTTAAAACCCAATTTCACATCCTGTAGAAGCCCAAAGCCTCAAGTAGATGATCAAAAATAGACTGTGCATGCCAAAGAGACTTACTAGAGCATGCAGCAAGAGAAAATCAGTATCACCTGATCCCTAATCATGGATCACAGGAAGAGTTCTGAGCCTAAAAACCAGGACACTGAGGTATCATGTTTTTGGTTAGTAGCTTCTCTTTTACCTTAACATTTGGCTTTAGTTGGCAAACAATAACTGTGAGCAATAATAAATCAATTAGAGTCAGCTGCCCAGCAGTTTAGGTTATAACATTTAAATGTAGGCAAATGCTAATTTATTCATTTATGCCTGTCTAACCGCTAAAGACATGAAAATATACCCTTTCTTGTAAATAGAAAATAGCAACCAAAGTGCCCTTGGCAAAGAAGCAGATCCCGCTCCCGTCTACCCCTCACTGAGATATCTTTAAAATAGGACTTGAATTGGCTTTTAATATTTACATAAAGTTTTTTTAAAAAGTTGAAAAAATTATTAAAACTGAGCCAGAGATGAAGGAAGTGTGATCAGGGTAGATTGTGTTAGTAGAAAGCATATGAATAATTTTTTTTATGTGCCATTGCTGGCTTGAATGAATAATTTTTTAATGTAATTGAGCCAAGAATTCTAGTGGCGTGAAATCTTCAGGGGCAGCGTCCCCTCTAAGCAGGATTCCCTGATTCTTCTCCTTTGACACATTTCCTGCCCCCCTCCCTACCTCTTCTTTTTTGTTTTTAGAGAATAATGGTGAGTACCTCATGCCCTACCCTGTAGAAAACCCTTTAGTGTGATGGTTTGTGGTTTCCTCCTAGAAGATATTACCTGGCCAAACTCCTCAGTGGGCTAATAGATGATGATAACATATTCATTCATTTTTTTTCCTTTTAAGTTACCTAGAGTCTGAGAAAGTAGGGTCCTCAAGAGAGGATGTCAAGGAGTTCCATACACCATTTACTGCTGCAATGACTGTAAACTCAATTTTTTTCTTTCTTTACTTTTCAGTATGTGAATTTGGAAGCAATCTTTTCTAGCTGAAAATCTGAGAAGTTGATTCCATGCCAAAAATTAGCTGTAACCTCAGTTGACTGCATTTTATGTTTTCACCAGTGTGTTTCCTTTCCATGTGGCTGGCAGAAGGAACAAATTTAACTGAGGCTTTATATTTGTGAATAATTTATTTCAACATTCTTATAGACTTAAAAATGTAACCTCGACAACTACTTGGGCAGTAGACATCTGGCTAGCAGGATAGACCATGGGTCTAATCAGGCTGGAAACACTGAATAATCAAGAGAGAAGATTAAGATTCTGATCTGATGGGCAGGAAATGACTCCAACAGCAAGGGAAGTTTGAAGTGGGGACTAATTTTGTTGGTGGCCAGTTCATTAGTGAATTATTTCTAGTTTGAATAACTTTTTCTTCCCTTGTACTTGGGGTCTAGAATGAATACTCTGAAAATGAGAGTTCCAGTAGGTCATGATATGTCTGCTCATATTCCATTCCAAAGCAAGTCATTTGGTCATTTCCAAAGTACACTACACCCAAGGAAGTGGTGGGGGAGGGGGTGGTTAATTTTGAGCAGTAATCTAAAAAAGCATTGAAGACAGACGTGAGGCGCGCAGAAGGTGCCCCTCCATCCTCTCTGCAGAGCAGATGGCAAGTAGAAGCAAGTCCTGCGGCGGATAGTGGGGGTGCAGAATGATGATGGGGAAAGCCTTGTTAGGGGCCCTGAGTGGCCTGGGTGTTTTGTTGAGCTGAGTCTCCATTATTACATTTTGGGGTCATTTATAGCACTTGGGAGACCCATAATTTTTAGTTCACTTACTATATATGAATATATCAAGGACATTTAATGTAAATAAATATCATTTATTGAGCCTCTAGTATATGCAAACCATTATGCTAAATGGTTTTCATGTTTATCTCAACCTTTTTCTTTTTAGGGCCAGACAGGAAATATTTTAGGTTTTGCGGGCCATAAAGTCTCTATTGCAACTGCTCACTTCTGCTGTTGTGTGAAAGTGGCCACAGATGATGCAAAAATGAAGGAGTGTAGCTGTGTTTCAATATCATTTTATTTATGGATCCAGATTTGAATTTGATATAATTTTTACACATCATGAAATACTGTTTTTCTTCTGATTTTTTCCAACCATTAAAAAATGTAAAAACCATTCTCATCTTGTGGGCTGTATAAAAATAAGTGGTGGGTCAGGTTTGGCTTGTGGTTCCTGGTTTGCTGACTTCTGCTTTATCTCATTATATTTGCACAATAAGCTTCATTAGGTAGTTACATTATTGCATATTATAGATAAGTATTTCAGAGGTTTAGTATTTCTGCTCATCTCTGGCAATCAGATAGTATCCCACCAAGAAATTAGTGTTTTTTGTTGTGTTTAACAAATTATGTGTTCATAATATGTAATACAACAATACTTCCCAATGTTTTTTGTGTATTTAAAATTTTACCTATTAATATACCACGGGAAAAAATATATATTCATCTTATTTTCTGTGATTTTGAAAGTGAATTGTTGATTCTTAAATTATTTGATTATGAAATAATAAATAATTTATTTCAGACTTCACCCTAAAATTCTGTTTGGTTTAGGCTAGTGTTAAAATATACTGATTTCTTTTTTAAAAAATTATTATTTTTAAATTATACTGTATGTTCTAGGGTACATGTGCACAATGTGCAGGTTTGTTACATATGTGTACCTGTGCCATGTTGGTGTGCTGCACCCATTAACTCGTCAATTACATTAGGTATATCGCCTAATGCTATCCCTTCCCCCTCCCCCCACCCCACAACAGGCCTGGTTTGTGATGTTCTCTTCCCTGTGTCCAAGTGGTCTTATTGTTCAATTCTCACCTATGAGTGAGAACATGCGCTGTTTGGTTTTCTGTTCTTGTGATAGTTTGCTGAGAATGATGGTTTCCAGCTGCATCCATGTCCCTACAAAGGGCATGAACTCATCCTTTTTTATGGCTGCATAGTATTCCATGGTGTATATGTGCCACATTATCTTAATCCAGTCTGTCATTGATGGACATTTGGGTTGGTTCCAAGTCTTTGCTATTGTGAATAGTGCCACAATAAACATACATGTGCATGTGTCTTTATAAAAGCATGATTTATAATCCTTTGGCATATACCCAGTAATGGGATGACTGGGTCAAATGATATTTCTAATTCTAGATCCCTGAAGAATCACCACACTGTCTTCCACAATGGTTGAACTAGTTTACAGTCCCACCAACAGTGTAAAAGTGTTCCTATTTCTCCACATCCTCTCCAGCACTTGTTGTTTCCTGACTTTTTAATGATCACCATTCTAACTGGTGTGAGATGATATCTCATTGTGGTTTTGATTTGCATTTCTCTGATGGCTAGTGATGATGAGCATTTTTTCATGTGTCTGTTGGCTGCACAAATGTCTTCTTTTGAGAAGTGTCTGTTCATATCCTTCGCCCACTTGTTGATGGGGTTGTTTTTCACTTGAAAATTTGTTTGAGTTCTTTGTAGGTTCTGGATGTTAGCCCTTTGTCAGATGAGTAGATCGCAAAAATTTTCTCCCATTCTGTATGTTGCCTGTTCCCTCTGATGGTAGTTTCTTTTGCTGTGCAGAAGTTCTTTAGTTTAATTAGGTCCCATTTGTCAATTTTGGCTTTCATTGCCATTGCTTTTGGTGTTTTAGACATGAAGTCCTAGCCCATGCCTATGTCCTGAATGGTATTGCCTAGGTTTTCTTCTACGGTTTTCATGGTTTTAGGTCTAACATTTAAGTCTCTAATACATCTTGAATTAATTTTTGTATAAGGTGTAAGGAAAGGATCCGGTTTCAGCTTTCTACTTACGGCTAGCCAGCTTTCCCAGCACCATTTGTTAAATAGGGAATCCTTTCCCCATTTCTTGTTTTTCTCAGGTTTGTCAGAGATCAGATGGCTGTAGATGTGTGGTATTATTTCTGAGGGCTATGCCTGTTCCACTGGTCTATATCTCTGTTTTGGTACCAGTACCATACTGTTTTGGTTACTCTGGCCTTGTAGTATAGTTTGAAGTCAAGTAGCGTGATGCCTCCAGCTTTGTTCTTTTGGCTTACAATTGTCTTGGCAATGTGGGCTCTTTTTTGGTTCCATATGAACTTTAAAGTAGTTTTTTTCCAATTCTGTGAAGAAAGTGATTGGTAGCTTAATGGGGATGGCATTGAATCTATAAATTACTTTGGGCAGTATGGCCATTTTCACGATATTGATTCTTCCTATCCATGAGCATGGAATGTTCTTCCATTTGTTTATGTCCTCTTTTATTTCACTGAGCAGTGGTTTGTAGTTTTCCTTGAAGAGGTCCTTCACATCCCTTGTAAGTTGTATTCCTAGGTATTTTATTCTCTTTGAAGCAATTGTGAAGGGGAGTTCACTCATGATTTGACTCTCTGTTTGTCTGTTACTGGTCTATAAGAATGCTTGTGACTTTTGCACATTGATTTTGTATCCTGAGACTTTGCTGAAGTTGCTTATCAGCTTAACGAGATTTTGGGCTGAGACAATGGGGTTACGTCGTTATACAATCATGTCATCTGCAAACAGGGACAATTTGGCTTCTTCTTTTCCTAATAGAATACCTTTTATTTCTTTCTCTTGCCTGATTGCCCTGGCGAGAACTTCCAATACTATGTTGAATAGCAGTGGTGAGAGAGGGTATCCCTGTCTTGTGCCAGTTTTCAAGGGAAATACTTCCAGTTTTTGCCCATTCAGTATGATATTGGCTGTAGGTTTGTCATAAATAGCTCTTATTATTTTGAGATACATTCCATCAATACTGAATTTATTGAGAGCTTTCAGCATGAAGGTCTGTTGAATTTTGTCAAAGGCCTTTTCTGTGTCTATTGTAATAATCATGTGGTTTTTGTCATTGGTTCTGTTTATATGCTGGATTACATTTATTGATTTGCATATGTTGAACCAGCCTTGCATCCTAGGGATGAAGCCCACTTGATCATGGTGGATAAGCTTTTTGATGTGCTGCTGGATTCAGTTTGCCAGTATTTTATTGAGGATTTTTGCATCAATGTTCATCAGGGATATTGGTCTAAAATTCTCTTGTTTTGTTGTGCCTCTGCCAGGCTTTGGTATCAGGATAATGCTGGCCTCATAACATGAGTTAGGGAGGATTCCCTCTTTTTCTATAGATTGGAATAGTTTCAGAAGGAATGGTACCATCTCCTCCTTGTATCTCTGGTAGAATTTGGCTGTGAATCCGTCTGGTCCTGGACTTTTTTTTGTTGGTTGCCTTTTAATTATTGCCTCAATTTCAGAGCCTGTTATTGGTCTCTTCAGGGATTCAACTTCTTCTTGGTTTAGTCTTGGGACAGTGTATGTGTCCAGGAATTTATCCATTTCTTCTAGCTTTCTAGTTTATTTGCATAGAGGTGTTTATAGTATTCTCTGATGATACTTTGTATTACTGTGGGGTCGGTGGTGATATCCCCTTTATCATTTTTTATTGCATCTATTTGATTCTTCTCTCTTTTCTTCTTTATTAGTCTTGCTAGCGGTCTATCAATTTTGTTGATCTTTTCAAAAAGCCAGCTCCTGGATTCATTGATTTTTTGGAGGGTTTTTTGTGTCTCTATCTCCTTCAGTTCTGCTCTGATCTTAGTTATTTCTTCCTTCTGCTAGCTTTTGAATGTGTTTGCTCTTGCTTCTCTAGTTATTTTAATTGTGATGTTAGGGTGTCAACTTTAGATCTTTCCTGCTTTCTCTTGTGGGCATTTAGTGCTATAAATTTCCCTCTACACACTACTTTAAATGTGTCCCAGAAATTCTGGTATGTTGTGTCTTTGTTGTCATTGGTTTCAAAGAACATCTTTATTTCTGCCTTCATTTTGTTATGTGCCCAGTAGTCATTCAGGAGCGGTTGTTCAGTTTCCATGTAGTTGAGCGGTTTTGATTGAGTTTCTTAATCCTGTGTTCTAGTTTGATTGCACTGTGGTCTGAGAGACAGTTTGTTATAATTTCTGTTCTTTTACATTGCTTTACTTCCAACTATGTGGTCAGTTTTGGAATAAATGCAATGTGGTGCTGAGAAGAATGCATATTCTGTTGATTTGGGATGGAGAGTTCTGTAGATGTCTGTTAGGTCCACTTGGTGAAGAGTTGAGTTCAATTCCTGGATATCCTTGTTAACTTTCTGTCTCGTTGATCTGTCTAATGTTGACAGTGGGATGTTGAAGTCTCCCATTATTATTGTGTGGGAGTCTAAGTCTCTTTGTAAGTCTCTTAGGACTTGCTTTATGAATCTGGGTGCTCCTGTATTGGGTGCATATATATTTAGAATAGTTAGCTCTTCCTGATGAATTGATCCCTTTACCATTATGTAATGGCCTTCTTTGTCTCTTTTGATCTTTGATGGTTTAAAGTCTGTTTTATCAGAGACTAGGATTGCAACTGCTGCTTTTTTTTTGTTTTCCATTTGCTTGGTAGATCTTCCTCCATCCCTTTATTTTGAGCCTATGTGTGTCTGTCTCTACATGTGAGTTGGGTCTCCTGAATACAGCAAACTGATGGGTCTTGACTCTTCATCCAATTGCCAGTCTATGTCTTTTAATTGGACCATTTAGTCCATTTACATTTAAGGTTAATATTGTTATGTGTGAACTTGATCCTGTCATTATGATATTAGCTGGTTATTTTCCTCACTAGGTGATGCAGTTTCTTCCCAGCATCGATGAACTTTACATTTTGACATGGTTTTGCAATGGCTGGTACCTGTTGTTCCTTTCCATGTTTAGTGCTTCCTTCAGGATCTCTTGTAGGGCAGGCCTGTTGGTGACAAAATTCTAAGCATTTGCTTGTCTGTAAAGGATTTTATTTCTCTTTCACTTATGAAACTTAGTTTGGCTGGATATGAAATTCTGGGTTTAAAATTCTTTTCTTTAAGAATGTTGAATATTGGCCCCCACTCTCTTCTGGCTTGGAGAGTTTCTGCTGAGAGATCTGCTGTTAATCTGATGGGCTTCCCTTTGTGGGTAACCTGACCTTTCTCTCTGGCTGCCCTTAACATTTTATCCTTCGTTTCAACTTTGGTGAATCTGACAATTATGTGTCTTGGAGTTGCTGTTCTCGAGGCATATTTTTGTGGCGTTCTCTGTATTTCCTGAATTTGAATGTTGGCCTGCTTGCTAGGTTGGGGAAGTTGTCCTGGATAGTATCCTGCAGAATGTTTTCCAACTTGGTTCCATTATCCCCATGACTTTCATGTACTCCAGTCACATGTAGATTTGGTCTTTTCACATAGTCCCATATTTCTTGGAGGCTTTTTCATTTTTTACTCTTTTTTCTCTAAACTTGTCTTCTTGCTTCGTTTCATTCATTTGATCTTCAATCACTGATACCCTTTCTTCCAGTTGATTGAGTCAGTTACTGAAGCTTGTGCATTTGTCACGTAGTTCTCGTGTCATGGTTTTCATCTCTCTCAGGTCATTTAAGGACTTCTCTACATTGGTTATTCTAGTTAGCCATTCATCAAATCTTTTTTCGTGGTTTTTAGTTTCTTTGCGCTGGGTTCATACTTCGTCCTTTAGCTCAGAGAAGTTTGATCATCTGAAGCCTTCTTCTTTCAAGTCATCGGTCACTCTGTGTCCAGCTTTGCTCTGTTGCTTGCGAGGAGCTGCATTCCTTTGGAGTGGGAGAGGTGCTCTGATTTTTAGAATTTTCAGCTTTTCTGCTCTGCTTTTTCCCCATCTTTGTGGTTTTATCTACCTTTGGTCTTTGATGATGGTGACATACAGATGGGGTTTTGGTGTGGGTGTCCTTTCTGTTTGTTAGTTTTCCTTCTAACAGTCAGGACCCTCAGCTGCAGGTCTCTTGGAGTTTGCTCGAGGTCCACTCCAGATCGTGTTTGCCTGGGTATCAGCAGCGGAAGCTGCAGAAGAGTGAATATTGCTGAACAGCAAATGTTGCTGTCTGATAGTTCCTCTGGAAGCTTCGTCTCAGAGGTGTACCTGGCTGTGTGAGGTGTGAGGTGTCAGTCTGCCCCTAGTGGGAGATGTCTGCCAGTTAGGCTACTCGGAGGTTGGGGACCCACTTGAACAGGCAGTCTATCCGTTCTCAGATCTCAAACTCCGTGCTGGGAGAACCACTACTCTCTTCAAAGCTGTCAGACAGGGACATTTACATCTGCAGAGGTTTCTGCTGCCTTTTGTTTAGTTATGCCCTGTCCCCAGAGGTGGAGTCTACAGAGGCAGTCAGGCCTCCTTGAGCTGTGGTGGGCTCCACCACAGCTTCCTGACCACTTTGTTTACCTACTTAAGCTTCAGTAATGGTGGGCACCCCTCCCCCAGCCTCACTGCAACCTTGCAGTTAGATGTCAGACTGCTGTGCTAGCAATGAGGGAGGCTCTGTGGGCGTGGGACCATCTGAGCCAGGTGCGGGATATTATCTCCTGGTGTGCCATTTGCTAAGACCCTTGGTAAAGTGCAGTATTAGGGTGGGAGTGACCCGATTTTCCAAGTGTTGTGTGTCACGGTTTCCCTTGGCTAGGAAGGGGAATTCCCTTCCCGCTTGCACTTCCTGGGTGAGGTGATGCCTCACCCTTATTCGTCCCTTGCTTGTTGGGCTGTGACCACTGTCCTGCACCCACTGTCCAACATGCCCCAGTGAGATGAACGTGGTATCTCAGTTGGAAATGCAGAAATCACCCGTCTTCTGTGTTGCTCACACTGGGAGCCAGAGGCTGGAGCTGTTCCTATTTGGCCATCTTGGTGCTACCCCAAATATACTGGTTTCTTTAAAAAAAAAAAGATCACAGGTAATTAGAGAAATGCAAATCACAACCACAATGAGATACCATCTCACGCCAAAAAGAATGGTGATCATTAAAAAGTCAGGAAATGACAGATGCTGGAGAGGATGCAGAGAAACAGGAAAAATTTTACTCTCTTGGTAGGAGTGTAAATTAGTTCAACCATAGTGGAAGACAGTGTGGTAATTCCTCAAGGATCTAGAACTTGAAATACCATTTGAACCAGCAATCCCACTACTGGGCATATACCCAAAGGATTATATATCATACTATGATAAAGACATATGCACACGTATGTTTATTGCAGCACTATTCACAATAACAAAGACTTGGAACCAATGCAAATATCCATCAATGACAGACTGGATTAAGAAAATGTGGCACATTTACACCATGGATACTACGCAGCCATAAAAAAGGATGAGTTCATGTCCTTTGCAGGGACATGGATGAAGCTGGAAACCATCATTCTCAGAAAACTATCACAAGATCAGAAAACCAAAGACTGCATGCTCTCACTCATAAGTGGGAGTTGAACAATGAGAACATGTGGACACAGGAAGGGGAACATCACACACTGGGGCATGTTGGGGGGAGGGGGCCTAGGGGAGGGATAACATTAGGAGAAATACCTAATGTAGGTGATGGATTGATGGGTGCAGCAAAACACCAGGGCTCGTGTATACCTATGTAATAAAACTGCATGTTCTGCACATTTAACCCAGAACTTAAAGTATAATAAAAATTAAAAAAATTAAAAATCACACACACACACAAAAATATACTGATTTCTCCTGAATACACTTTAAGGAGAAATGAGGTTGGTTCTGAGAGACGGCAAGAGAAACCAATGTGGGGTGAAACTTTACCACTTTACATGCAATTAATTGAAAGAGGGCTAAATGTAGACAAATATGAATGCATGTATGTGCATGCATGTGCACACACACACACACAAACACAAACACTCTCTCAAGGGAAAGGATTGCCCCTGAACTTGGCAAAGGCTAGAAAAGATACAAAAAGAGGTTTCCCTCTTTTGCATACTCAGTGTGATGCATTATTGATATCTCAGTGAGTTTAAATAAAATAACAAGACTCATAATAATTAATACATATTTCCAGCATATCAAATTTTACACTGTGATAAAATTCTTATATAATATAGATTTTTTGGTTAAATGGGTTTATGTAGAATATGAGCCAAATAATGTTCCTTGAAACACAGTGTCTACATACAATAAAGATCTGATCCATCACAGATATTACTTTTAGCTCCCAGTGTTCTCCTATATTTAGAAAATTGAAACTTCTTGTTTAAATAATAGGCAATTAAAAAATTTCAGAATGTATCAATTTGCATATTACCAAGACATTTAGACCAAAAGGGCTACATAGAAGGACTAAATAATCTCATGTGCTAATGAACAATAATATATTCACTATTTGTACATTAAAAAAATCTAAATTACCCCACACGGCTGTGTTTAATTGCATATCACAATATCAGTGGGTAATTGTGCTTTCTATGAGAAAAAATTGTTCCAAAGTCAAAATGTCACCTTGCTGTCAGATAATCCCACAGATTACTATAAACAGAGCTAAAGAAATTGTGCTGTGACTGGAAAGGTGTGATGTGAATCCTGCTCATTACCCAAGACATGACTTCCATTGTAATTATCTGTCTATCACAATAGCTTCCTCTGCCATCTCCAGCTTACCTGATGCCATACACACAACTCATTAACATTTGGTCAATACACTACCATTTGTACAGTTAACCTCTGAGCAAAGTGGGGTCATTACTTCATTATGATGGATTCTGTAATAACACAACAACTTGCATCAAGGATTAATTTTTTTTTCCTTCATTAATGGTTAAATTAGTAATTAGTTTAACACCTGGATTCCATTATACTCTTGTTTTTGTGATCTTGTCAGGAATTCCATCGGTTTAGAGGAAACTTCAGAACTCTGTTGCCAAAGAAGAGCTATGTTCCTCTCTGGCTGACATCTATTTTTAAAAAGAGAAAAAATATTTGGCATCCTGTGTGGTCTGAATATGAAAGACATTGATAATGTAAAATGAACCGAGGAACATACAGGCTAGAAAGTCCATTGTGGTTTTTGGAAATAGAGATTAAACTGGATGAAAGTTCTAACAATTTGTTTATTGTGATGAAAAACTTGAGAGTGAGTTAATTCTGGTGGTTTTAAAAAAATTAATATTTTATGGGCCAGGTGTGGTGGCTCATGCCTGTAATCTCAACACTTTGGGAGGCTGAGGTGGGCAGATCACCTGAGGTCACTGGTTTGAGACCAGCCTGGCCAACATGGTGAAACTCCGTCTCTACTAAAAGTACAAAAATTAGCAGGCATGGTGGTGGGCACCTGTAATCCCAGCTACTTTGGAGGCTGAGGCAGGAGAATCGCTTGAACCCTGGAGGCAGAGGTTGCAGCGAGCCAAGATTGCACCACTGCACTCCAGTCTAGGTGACGGATCAAGACTCCATCTAAAAAAAAAATGTATGTTGAATGGAGAGAGGATCTTGCCATGTTGCCCAGGTGGGTCCCGAACTCCTAGGTTTAAGCGATCCTCCTGCCTTGGCCTCCCCAAATATTGGGATTACAGGCAGGAGCCACCATGTCTGGCCTCATTCTGGCATTTTTAAGCAAAGTATACAGATCTCAAGTTTGAGTTTTATTTTCACAGTTCTTTAGCACAGCATCTGATTCCATTTGGTAAGCTCTTGTAAACAGCTGCATTTAATGTAAAGAAGTGGTTTATTTTCCCTTAAGTAGTTATTTGAATTTTCTAAGTTGGGAACAGAATTATTATAGCAAGATGCTTTTAAGAGGAAAGGGAATTTTACTTTTAAAATCATCTCTCACTTATGAAGAATAACAAAAGTCAGGGAGAGGCATCAAAGGGAAAACTAATATTTCCAAGAGTCTCTATTAACCTTTGGTGTTTTTTCCTATAACTCTGGAATATTGTTTAAAATTTCTATTGTCATTAATGGAACATTTGATGAAGCTTTATTTTATGCCACCATAATCGTCTTTGGAATGAAAGTTTGAATTAACTTAGCATGCTAGCAATGTCCACTATGGGCAGGCGAATAAAACCCCTAATGTTATCAAAGCAGTGTAATTCCCAGATCCAGGCCATCTTTTAAAATAGATGCTTTTTCTGGGGCAAGTATTTTACTAGGTGTTCTATACAGTAACTTTAAATCCTGCAAAGTGGGTGTTATTATCCCAAGTAAGAGGTGAGGAAATTGAAGCTCACAGAGATACAATGATCTACTTAAGGCCACACACCTGGCAAGTGGTGGCGTCAGAACTTAAAACCAAGTCTGTCTGACATAGAGCCAATGCTTTTTCCATCATGATATATCTTACTCTGCCATTGTTTATAATGTATCCAGGTAAAGGTAGACAACAATTATGTGCTTATCTCAGAAAGAAAAAATACCCAAATATCAAGAGGCAAGAATTTAAAGTGAATACAAATCATTTGAATTTATGATTAGATAGAACAGCATGCATCCAAACCTATGCAAAAGATTCTTTGACGAGGGAATTCTCCAAGGCCCTAAACAAACATTCATATGTAAGTGTAGAATTTTCAGAACAGATAGACTATACTTTTCAGAACCTGGAGCTTCACACTTATGCATGGTTTTGGATTTCTTTAGCTGGGAGAGTACCTTGCAATGGAAAGTAGCAACATTTACAGAAGTATAATATTGCAATTAATCTATAGTTATACTTGAATATTGTATTCAAACAAGAGCAGATTGTTTGCCAGTTACTAATTTACTGCTTCTCAGGTTCGAATGCACTATTTATTGCCTGCTCTATGAAAATGGAGAAGGGCCCTTGAAATTTTTCTGTTTTGCCAGCTGGCATGATGTTAAGCTTTGTCAATAGAGGGTGCTGGAGAAATATTGGAGAAGAGTATGTTTTTCTTCCTGGTTCCAGTGTCTTTTCTTGATAGGCTCCTGCGCTGTGCATGGCTTCTGCCTTGCCATTCTGTCAGTGTATACAGGGCACAGCTTTCTTCAGTACTCAGTTTCTGCAAAGTATGTCTCCTCCGGCATTGGGCTCCTTTAGTGAATGGCTTCTCCAGGGCTCAGCTTCTGCAGTGCATGGCAACCAACAGCATTCCAGCATCCAGCATCATCCCCTGGTAGTCCCTTGGCAGTTCTGCAGCAAGTTCCAATGCATGACATCTCCCTATGTATGGCTTTCTCTGGTGCCCCAGACAGATTTCCAGAAAGTTCCACCAGTATGGCACCTTGTTGACTTCTCTCTATCCAGTGTGCTATGACGGTGCGCTCTCCAACAAGGTCTGGATATCAGCCCTAGAAAGAGGGGAGTTCTTTCTTGGGTACTCTGTCTCAGCCTAGGGGTGGTATTTGTAATATCTGTATTCTTTAGAATTTTCTTTACTACCTATTAGCTTATCCATCAGAACTCTAATCTTCTGTTATAAACGTTCCCTGTTAAAATTATTATGTAGTTTCTGTCTCCTGGTCGGACATTGACTTGTAGAGTTGAGTAGGTTACATTATTTCTACTTCTTCTTCTTCTTTTTTTTTTTTTTTTGAGACAGTGTCTTACTCTGTCACCCAGGCTGGTGTGCAGTAGTGTGATCCTAGCTTACTGCAGCCTTTGAACTCCTGGGCTCGAACAATCCTCCCACCTCAACCTCCTAAGCAGCTACGACTATAGGCATGTGCCACCACACCTTTTTATTTTTGTAGAGCTAGGATCTTGCTATGTTGCCCAGGCTGGTCCCCAACTGCTGGCTTCAAGTGATCATCCTGCCTTGGCCTCCTAAAGCTCTGGGATTACAGGCATGAACTACTGCACCCAGTCCATTACTACTTCTTCATCTGATTTGCCTAAATGCCTTTAGTCTAACAGGATTAAAATGCACTACCGAAAGTTGGCTTTTTATACCTTAAATACCTTAGCAAGCGTATTTTCTAGAAAACAACGTATCCAGGCATATTGCATTCAATCTATATAATATACAAATTCTCTTCTAATGGTAAAGTGAATTATTTTATCAATTAAGATGATTTGGTTGCAAGAAGTAGAAATGGCCTGGCTAACTTAAGCAGAAAAAGGAATGTATGGGAAGAAGACAATACCTGGCTATTGCAGAAATCTTTAGTAGTCTAGAAAGAGTAGAGATAGGCTTTGAGAGCAAGGGGGAAGAGAATGTCTTCGTTTGACAGGTTTTGGCCTAGAAAGATGATTCAAAACAAGGATAAATTTTTGGGTGGGACATTAATTCTCTGCAACGTGGGTTTCCCATGTCACTTAGAGAAAAAGCCAAAGGCTTCACGGTGGCCTACAAGGCCTTATGTGACTAGGCTCAATGCCTTGCACTTACTGGAATCCCTTCTTCCTGTAACACTTTCCTTCAGATGTTCACCTGACTTACTCCCTCTCTTCCTACAAGTCTTTGTTCCACTGTCATCTCAGTAAGATCTTTCCTGCCACTCTCTTTAGATTTATAGCCCTGACCTGGTACTCCCTATCAATCTTCCCTTATTTGTTTTTCTCTGTAGCAATTATCACCTTCTAAGATACTACAAAACCTACTTATTTTGTCTTTTGTTTGTCTCACTCTGATTAATATATAAGTTCTGCAAGGCAGGGCTTTAAAAACTTTTTTTTTTGATGTTGCATCCTTACTAGTTAGAACAGTGTCTAAATACTTGTGGATAAATAAATGAATGAACTTTCTGTATTATTAGGCTGAATATGATTCACACTTACATACTTTATAATTTTTACTCATATTTTTGGATGTGTATATGTATGTGTATGTGTCTTCAATTATATAACCAGAACTAAAAAGGTAACAGGCTTTGTGTTATGAACAAATTTCTTGGTGGCCTTTACTTCTTGAATAAGGGATTCCCATAACTGGCTTGCTTTTAAGTGGTATTTTACCCGTTTTAAAAATTAATGATTGCAGTGAACATTTGCTTTTCTTGCCTCCTACTAGCTATCCCTCTTCTTAACAGCACCCTAGTTTTGCTTTTGTGGGGCTATCAATCAGTGACCTGATGACTGGAAGGCATTTACATTTGTGAGAAGAGTGATATAAACATCCAAAATGTCGGGCACTTTTCCTTCGTAATCTCTGCAGTACTCCCTAAAGTGACATGCATCAGGTCACGCTTCTGCTTTGCCTGGGGTTGCCTTAGTTCCTGCCCTTTCTGAGCATGTTTATTCTCCATTCAATTCCATTTTGTGAGTTATCCCATCTTTCCCCCATACATTTCTTTTTCTGCATAAGTCAGCCAGGCCATTTCTATTTCTTACAACCAAATTATCTTAACTAATAAAATAATTCACTTTATTATGAAAGAATAATCTGTATGCTATTGTATATAATGAATACAATATGCCTGGATTAGTTACTTGATAGACAATATGCTTTTTAAAATACTGAACATTTGACATAAAAAAATCCAACTTTCATTAGTGCATTTCCATCTTGATAGAATAAAGGCATTTAGGCAAATCAGGTCAAGAAACAGAAACGATGTAACCTCTACTGATGTTGTGTTAAATACAATATATGATGTTCTGGGTGCCTCCTCTAAATTTATTGTCACCATCAGTAGTTTTAGAATGAATGGTTGATACACTTAGACACAGGTAAAGAAGGGCTCGATAACACAGAGATGAAGGAATCTGAAGCCAATTTATGCAACAAAAAGGCATGTTACTTACTGTTTTGCTATCCATAGAGCATCTTCATTTTATAAGAACCAGAATAAATTTTACAGATTAATGGAGAAGTGCTCCACAAACTTCATTTCTTCCTTCCTTTCTTTTTTTTTTTTTTTTATTATACTACTGTAGTTCTAGAGTACATGTGCACAACATGCAGGTTTGATACATAGGTATACGTGTGCCATGTTGGTTTGCTGCACCCATCAGCTCATCATTTACATTATGTATTTCTCCTAACACTATCCTTCCCCCAAACTCCCACCCCCAGCAGGCCCCAGTACGTGATGTTCCCCTCCCTGTGTCCATGTGTTCTCATTGTCCAACTCCCACTTATGAGTGAGAACATGCAGTGTTTGGTTTTCTATCCTTGTGATATTTTGCTGAGAATGATGGTTTCCAGCTTCATCCATGTCCCTAGAAAGGACATGAACTCATCTTTTTTCCTATGGCTGCATAGTGTTCCATGGTGTTTATGTGCCACATTTTCTTTATCCAGTCTATTATTGATGGACATTTGGGTTGGTTCCAAGTCTTTGCTATTGTGAATAGTGCTGCAATAAACATATGTGTGCTTGTGTCTTTATAGTAGAATGATTTATAATCCTTTGGGTATATACACAGTAATGGGATTGCTGAGTCAAATGGTATTTCTAGTTCTAGATCCTTGAGGAATCTAGATATTTGGGTTGGTTCCAAGTCTTTTGAGAAGTGTCTGTTCATATCCAAGTCACTATTGTGAATAGTGCCACAATAAACATACGTGTGCCTGTGTCTTTACAGCAGCATGATTTATAATTGTTTGGTATATACCCAGTAATGGGATGGCTGGGTCAAATGGTATTTCTAGTTCTAGATCCCTGAAGAATCACCAAACTGTCTTCCACAATGGTTGAACTAGTTTACAGTCTCACCAACAGTGTAAAAGTGTTCCTATTTCTCCACATCCTCTCCAGCACTTGTTGTTTCCTGACTTTTTAATGATTGCCATTCTAACTGGTGTGAGATGGTATCTCATTGTGGTTTTGATTTGCATTTTTCTGATGGCTAGTGATAATGAACATTTTTTCATGTGTCTGTTGGCTGCATAAATGTCTTCTTTTGAGAAGTGTCTGTTCATATCCTCTGCCCACTTGTTGATGGGGTTGTTTGCTTTTTTCTTGTAAATTTGTTTGAGTTCTTTGTAGGTTCTGGATATTAGGCCTTTGTCAGATGAGTAGATTGCAGTAATTTTCTCCCATTCTGTAGGTTGCCTGTTCACTCTGATGGTAGTTTCTTTTGCTGTGCAGAAGCTCTTTAGTTTAATTAGATCCCATTTGTCAATTTTGGCTTTTGTTGCCATCGCTTTTGGTGTTTTAGACATGAAGTCCTTGCCCATGCCTATGTCCTGAATGGTATTGCCTAGGTTTTCTTCTAGGGTTTTTAGGGTTTTAGGTCTAACATCTAAGTCTTTAATCCATCTTGAGTTAATTTTTGTTTAAGGTGTAAGGAAGGGATCCAGTTTCAACTTTCTACATGTGACTAGCCTGTTTTCCCAGCACCATTTGTTAAATAGGGAATCCTTTCCCCATTTCTTGTTTTTGTGAGATTTTTCAAAGATCAGATGGTTGTAGATGTGTGCTATTATTCTGAGGGCTCTGTTCTGTTCCATTGGTCTATATCTCTGTTTTGGTACCAGTATCATGCTGTTTTGGTTACTGTAGCCTTGTAGTATAGTTTGAAGTCAAGTAGCGTGATGCCTCATGCTTTGTTCTTTTGGCTTAGGATTGTCTTGGCAATGTGGGCTCTTTTTTGGTTCCATATGAACTTTAAAGTAGTTTTTTTCCAATTCTGTGAAGAGTGTCATTGGTAGCTTAATGAGGATGGCATTGAATCTATAAATTACCTTGGGCAGTATGGCCATTTTCACGATATTGATTCTTCCTATCCATGAGCATGGAATGTTCTTCCATTTGTTTGTGTCCTCTTTTATTTCATTGAGTGGTAGTTTGTAGTTCTCCTTGAAGAGGTCCTTCACATCCCTTGTAAGTTGTATTCCTAGGTATTTTATTCTCTTTGAAGCAATTGTGAAAGGGAGTTCATTCATGATTTGGCTCTCTGTTTGTCTGTTATTGGTGTATAAGAATGCTAGTTTATTGATTTGCATATGTTGAACCAGCCTTGCATCCCAGGGATGAAGCCTACTTGATCATGGTGGATAAGCTTTTTGATGTGCTGCTGGATTCGGTTTACCAGTATTTTATTGAGGATTTTTGCATCGATGTTCATCAGGGATATTGGTCTAAAATTCTCTTGTTTTGTTGTGCCTCTGCCAGGCTTTGGTATCAGGATAATGCTGGCCTCATAAAATGAGTTAGGGAGGATTCCCTCTTTTTCTATAGATTGGAATAGTTTCAGAAGGAATGGTACCATCTCCTCCTTGTACCCCTGGTAGAATTCGACTGTGAATCCGTCTGGATTTGGACTTTTTCTGGTTGGTAAGCTACTAATTATTGCCTCAATTTCAGAGCCTGTTATTGGTCTATTCAGGGATTCAACTTCTTCCTGTATTAGTCTTGTATGTGTCGAGGAATTTATCCATTCCTTCTAGATTTTCTAGTTCATTTGCGTAGAGGTGTTTATAGTATTCTCTGATGGTAGTTTATATTTCTGTGGGGTTGGTGGTGATATCTCTTTTATCATTTTTTATTGTGTCTATTTCATTCTTCTCTCTTTTTTTCTTTATTAGTCTTTCTAGTGGTCTATCAATTTTGTTGATCTTTTCAAGAAACGAGCTCCTGGATTCACTGATTTTTTGAAGGGTGTTTTGTGTCTCTATCTCCTTCAGTTCTGCTCTGATCTTAGTTATCTCTTGCTTTCTGCTAGCTTTTGAATGTGTTTGCTCTTGCTTCTCTAGTTCTTTTCATTGTGATGTTAGGGTGTCAATTTTAGATCTTTCCTGCTTTCTTTTGTGAGCATTTAGTGCTATAAATTTCCCTTCATACACTGCTTTAAATGTGTCCCAGAGATTCTGCTATGTTGTGTCTTTGTTCTCATTGGTTTCAAAGAACATCTTTACTTCTGCCTTCATTTTGTTATTTACCCAGTAGTCATTCAGGAGCAGATTGTTCAGTTTCCATGTAATTGTGTTGTTTTGAGTGAGTTTCTCAATCCTGAATTCTAATTTGATTGCACTATAGTCTGAGAGATAGTTTGTTGTGATTTCTGTTCTTCTACATTTGCTGAGGAGTATTTTACTTTAAATTATGTGGTCAATTTTGGAATAAGTGTGATGTGGTGCTGAGAAGACTGTATATTCTGTTGATTAGGGGTGGAGAGTTCTGTAGATGTCTATTAGGTTAGCTTGGTCCAGAGCTGAGTTAAAGTCCTGGATATCCTTGTCGATTTTCTGTCTTATTGATCTGTCTAATATTGACAGTGGGGTGTTAAAATTTCCCATTATTATCGTGTGGGAGTCTAAGTCTCTTTGTAGGTCTCTAAGAACTTGCTTTATGAATCTGGGTGCTCCTGTATTGGGTGCATATATAAATTGGATAGTTAGCTCTTCTTGTTGAATTGATCCCTTTATCATTACGTAATAGCCTTCTTTGTCTCTTTTGATCTTTATTGGTTTAAAGTCAGTTTTATCAGATACCAGGATTGCAACCCTTGTTTTTTTTTGTTTTCCATTTGCTTGGTAGATCTCCCTCCATCCCTTTATTTTGAGCCTATGTGTGTCTTTGCACTTGAGATGGGTCTCCTGAATACAGCACACAGATTGGTCTTGACTCTATCCAATTTGCCAGTCTGTGTCTTTTAATTAGGGCATTTAGCCCTTTTACATTTAAGGTTAATATTGTTATGTGTGAATTTGATTCTGTTATTATGATGTTAGCTGGTTATTTTGCCCGTTAGTTGATGCAGTTTCTTCCTAGTGTCAATGGTCTTTACAATTTGGTATGTTTTTGTAGTGACTGGTACCGGTTGTTCCTTTCCATGTTTAGTGCTTCCTTCAGGAACTCACGTGAGGCAGGCCTGGTGGTGACAAAATCTCTCAGCATTTGCTTGTCTCTAAAGGATTTTATTTCTCCTTCACTTATGAAATTTAGTTCGGCTGGACATGAAATTCTGGGTTGAAAATTCTTTTCTTTAAGAATGTTGAATATGGACCCCCTCCCTCTTCTGACTTGTACGGTTTCTGCGAAGAGATCTGTTGTTAGTCTGATGGGCTTCCCTTTGTGGGTAACCTGACCTTTCTTTCTGGCTGCTCTTAACATTTTTTCCTGCATTTCAACCTTGGTGAATCTGACAATTATGTGTCTTGGGGTTGCTCTTCTCGAGGATTATCTTTGTGGTGTTCTCTGTGGTTTCCTGAATTTGAATGTTGGCCTGCTTTGATAGGTTGGGGACGTTCTCCTGGATAATATCCTGAGGAGTGTGTTCTAACTTGGTTGCATTCTCCCTGTCACTTTCAGGTACACCAATCAGACGTAGATTTGGTCTTTTCACATAGTCCCATATTTCTTGGAGGCTTTGTTCATTTCTTTTCACTCTTTTTTCTCTAATCTTGTCTTCTCACTTTATTTCATTAATTTGATCTTCAATCACTGATATCCTTTCTTCTGCTTGGTGGCAGACAAGAGAAGAGAGCTTGTGCAGGGAAACTCCCCTTTTTAAAACCATCAGATCTCATGAAACTTATTCACTGTCATGAGAACAGCATGGGGAAGACCTGACCCCCATGATTCAATTACCTCCCACTGGGTCCCTCCCACAGCATGTGGAAATTCAAGATGAGATTTGGGTGGGGACACAGCCAAACCATATCACACACAAAGTCTAAAACATTTGCTATCTGGCCTTTTTAGAAAAGTATCACAAGAACAGAAAACCAAACACCACATGTTCTCACTCATAGGTGGGAATTGAACAATGAGATCACTTGTACTCGGGAAGGGGAACATCACACACCGGGGCCTATTATGGGGAGCAGGGAAGGGGGAGGGATGGCATTGGAAGTTATACCTGATGTAAGTGATGAGTTGATGGGTGCTGACGAATTGATGGGTGCAGCACACCAACATGGCACAAGTATACATATGAAACAAACCTGCACGCTGTGCACATGTACCCTAGAACTTAAAGTATAATTAAAAAAAAAAAAAAAAAAAGAAAAGGTTTGCTTACCTAACCAATGAACATCAATATCTCTTTTTTTTCTAAAGAGAGAGTGTCACTATGCTGCCCAGGCTGGTCTCGAACTCCTGGCCTCAGGCGATCCTCCCAAAGTGAACCCTCCCAAGGGCCTCAGCCTCCCGTAGTGTTGGGATTACAGGCATGAGCCATCCTACCCAGCCATAAATGTCTTAATATCATCAAATATCTAGCAATATTCAGTTTTCCTTGATTGTCTCATACAAATTGAAAAAAAGCTGTTGGTTTGTTCAAATTAGGATTCAAATCAAGTCTATGCATTGCATTGATCTTTTTCTTTTAAGATCTAAAAATCTATAGGTCCCCTCTCCTATTTCATTTTTTGAATAATGTATTTGTTGGAGAAAGTGCATTATTTGTCCTATAGACATTCCCCATCTTGGATTTTGCTGATTGCATCCTCAGGGTGTCCAATAACCTGTTCTTCTGTTCCTGTAACTGGTAGTTAAATTAAGAAGCTTGATCAGATTCAGGTTGACATTTTGACAAGAACACTTTATAGATGGTGTTGGATACTTCCTACTGTATCCCATCTTTTTATGACTTTAGGATTGATCAGTGGGTTTAGATGTTATTCACTTGGTCCATCTATTCTAGGCCAGCACTTTTTCGATCTAATTGTTCTAGCAGCCATTGGTGGGCATTGCCTGTATCGGCAGTGTAAACCTTTGCTTCTCACTATAACCACCCAGGGAGAGTTTAACCCTCCTCGTATCTCATTGGTAGGCCACCTTTAGGGGAATCAGACCAGAATCTCTGAGTGTGGGATCCAGTCATCATCAGTGTTTGGCCAAGCTATGATAATCTATCATTCCTAAAAATTATTAGCTGGAATTTTTCTATAAAGAACTTTCTCCTGTCAACTATTTGATTACTGTGAGGTGAAGTTTATACAGGAAAGGCAGAAAAAGTGCTTCATTTTTTTTCCTTATGAGTTTTTTGAATAATGAGTTCTGGGGATGATAATTTTGGCCGTTATGGTCAGGTGGTGGTCCATCTACTCCAGGAATTTCTAGATTATGACAACACCTGGAAATTTTTCTGTTTGGATCTTATAATGACAACAAAAGGACTTACTTGATAGGATGACACTCATACTGTAGTGTCTATGAGTACAAATGAGGACAAATTCTAAATTCGTATTTAGATTCTGATGATTCTTTGTGCTGTCTCCATTACTGTATTGCTCAGTCCCCTTACAAACTCTCTCCCTCTGTTTATTTTTGAAGTCCGCCTGGTGGTATCACCCATTCACCTATTCATTCAACAAGTATTTGTCAAGTACCTGCTGTGTGCCAGGCATGTATACATAAGAACAATTCTTGCTGCTACTGCTGCCTGCCTTGACAAGGAGCCTCATCATTGTCCTCTGGTTGTTACCCTCCTTCAAAGTGTTAGTTTATGTGCTGAGGCTGCTATCTGTCATTGCTTCCAAACCCAGCAGTCCTGGTTGTGTCAGGTTTTGTACAGCAGTGGGAAGAGTTCTCCTATCTTGGTTGCTGTCGTTTATTATGTGGGTTCTGGTAGAGTACCACTTGGTAACCTGAGTCTCACTAAGTCTTTCAGGAAAAAAAGCTTTTTTACCTTTTGACTTCCTGATTTTTTCTACTGGGGCTTAAAACGTATAATCCACAGTTCTTGTCTCCTCTTTTCTTTCCAAACACCCACACACCAAAACCCTTATTCTTTAGCAAATTAAACCAAATCACAACTGCAGACAAATCAAACAAAGCAACCTTTCCATCCATCCTTATGTCAGTTTATAAAAATAAGTTTCTGGAGGGGTCACTAGCTTGTCAGTTTCACAGTGAGATCATTGCTTCCCAAACTTTAATGAGCAGATTTATTACCTGAAAGTATCTTGTGAAAATTGTCAAAAGACAAAATTACAACTAATTAAGTTTAAAGATCTAATTTTCTTTATTAGTGATTCATGAATCAGGCAGTGTCTCATCTATAAAAATAGGTGGTCCAATGAACTGAGCAGATGAGATTGGCTCTATAGGCAGAAAAATACTGAAGAAAGCAGAAACAGGGAACAAAAAGCAAATGGGTCATTTAAAAGTTACTTTCCTTATAGGGTTAAAATAGAGATTACTTCCTTATCTTGCTGGCTCAGGTAACTAGGCCCCTTCTGATTGGTTGCTGTGAATTTCCTGGTTTTGGAAAACTGGTAGGTTTCAAAGTTCAGTGTGATAACATGGCACCTTGCATAAGTGACTTCATTCTGGTTTGGGCTCCTCTATTGGGCCTAGTGCAGGAGCTCAGTCCAAAACAATGGCCTTCCATGCATTTCACTGAATGAAATGCAGATCCTGATTCAGCAGGACTGGGATGGAGCTGATACTCTGCCTTCCTAACAAACTCCCAGGTTATACTGCTGCTGCTGGTCTAAGGACTACATCTTGGGAGTAGCAAGGAGCTAGACTTTGCATTCCAGTTGTGGCTCAGCTGAGATACTCTACTAAACAATCAGTATACATGGAAATATATAGCAAATTGTATATTTTGGGTCACATTTGGGTTTTGGTACAAAACCCAAATTCTGAGTAAGGAGCCATCACAAGATGTGACTGTGCTGTCCAGGGGCTGCTAATCTTCATCTGTTGATTTGCTCTGGGAGGTTTTTTTCTGCAAACAAGATCCTAATCTACAGTCTTTGTTTATGAACTTTCTCCATGTTCCTAGTCAACTGTTCTCAGTCCTGGCTGTGTATCAAAATTCCTGCTGGAGTTCTTAAAAAAATGCAAAATCTCTAGGGGTGGGACCCAGGTATTTCTAGTTCTATTCAGATGATTCTAATGTGTAGCCAGAGTTGAGAATCAATTTTTTTTTTGTTGTTTTTTGTTTTTGAGATGGAGTTTCTCTTTTGTTGCCAAGGCTGGAGTACAATGGTGCGATCTCAGCTCACTGCAACCTCTGCCTCCTGGGTTCAAGCAATTCTCCTGCCTCAGCCTCCCGAGTGGCTGGGATTAGAGGAGCCCACCACCATGCCTGGCTAATTTTTTGTATTTTTAGTAGAGATGGGGTTTCACCATGTTAGCTGGGCTGGTCTTGAACTCCTGACCACAGGTGATTCACCCACCTTGGGCTCACAAAGTGCTGAGATTACAGGCAGGAGTCACTGCACCTGGCCACAATCAATGTTTTAAGTACGAAGTTTTTCGTTTCAGTGTTGCTAAGGTGATTTGCTCCCTCAAAAATGGCTCTACAAAAAGCCCGCTGTTAATCCATGTGAACTCGGGGACCCTACTCCACTTGCGCAGCACCACGGTTCTGCTTTTTGCCGGTGCTGAGCTCATTGAGGACATGGATTCTGCTCTCTTTTATACCTGCTGTTCAAATGGAAAGATGATTTTATTTCACCATCTTTCACAAGATGAACAACTTCTCTATTGTGGTGCAAGCTGGAAACAGGATCTTCCCATTAGGCAGAAACATGGAGACTTGGAAATGTCCTGAGCTGTTAAAAGGCTGGGTGGGTATTCTCAACAGGTTTGTGTTGGGTGTTTTTCCTGATATTAACAGTGGACAGAGTTTTTAGGCCTGTCAAAACAGAGGCAGCACAGTCTGTTGCAGACATCAGCCAGGAGGAGGAAAAGAGGAATAGAAAGGCAAGTTGCTGTTTAGGATTTAAAAAGCTTTAAAAGGTTGCCAACTGAGAAATGAGTTGTGCTGTTGCCCAATTATCCATCTACCTTCTCTGGTCCACTGGCTCCCTGGTATTTGTGCATTGAGAGAAATAAATGATACTAGGGCAGAGATTTGAAAACCAACCTTTAAAACTGTTTGCCAGATTCTAACATTAAATATGCCGAAGTTCAGCCCTTTTCAGTTACTGGAGGCATCCCTTTGTGTACTGAGCACTGGGTTTAAATGCTTTTTTTAAAAAAGTGAAATGCGTACATTCCGGCTCCATCCCTTTCTCTCCTAGGCCAAACAAACAAAAATATATAGTGTGTGTATATATATTTTTACACACATAAATATATATACATATATACATATACGTATATGTATATATGTGTATACATACATATATATGTTTTTTCCAAACCTTTCCCTCACCAGGAAAAAAAGAAAAACCCTATTAAAAAAAAAAAAGGATAAGAGATTGTCTCTGAGATCCTGCTTAATTTAAATTGTGCTTGTAAAGGTAGGTCTCTGAAAAGAGCAAGTGTTAAAGTCATTTTGGGTTTGAACCATATGATTTGAACCAGTGGTTAATGGCTTCTCCATTCCTAAAGTGGCATTGTGAGGTAAAAGGTGAAGTGTAAATCCCCGTCAACCTGGACGTGCCCATTCACTGGGGGAATGCATTGCTGAACAGTCAGGGCTGAGAGGAGCGGAGTGTGTGGAAGAGTACATTTAAGCAGAATTGAAGTGAATCCCATGATTAAACGCTGGAGGCAGGGCTGTTTAGACCTGTGAGAAAACTGCTTCAGAATCAAGAAGAATCTTAGCTTCTATTAAATAAATGGGGTCCAACCTTGGGAGTTAGGCCATGTTCCAGTCACATCTGACTCAGAGATTTCATTATCTAGAACATTACAGTATTTTCCTAGTTTTCTGTGAGAAAATACCTGGCCAAACAACTCATATAACAAAATGGGAAGGAGAGTGAGTTGCTTTGTGGGGAAGTGACATGCCCCTTGACATTCTGTCTCCCCACAGAATTTCCTTGTGCAGCTGTCTTAGAAATGCCAAGGTAAGGGATGTGGGGGTGGGATGGGGATGGAATATATAGGAGAAGGCTGGAAGAGATGAAAACTTGCATAAGAAACTGACTTTGCTATACTAAGGAAAAGGGAAGGGACTGAGCATTTATTGAGCATCTGTTTTATTTTTGGTGCTTTATAAGTTATTGTATTAATCCTTATATAACCATCTGAAGTTGATGTTAAGACACATTAAGCAGCAATTTTAATATGAGACTTTTCATATTTTAATATGAAACTTAAATTGAAAGTGAATGTGGCAGATGGGACATTTTGTTTTTTCTCTTTCCCGTTTTCACCTAAGGATATCAAAGCTTTGCATGGCTGTGAATGTCCAAGTATTTGCACAATAGCTATTCATTTTATCTTCCCAATGTTCCAAGGAATTTCTTTAGCAATTCCTTCTCATTTCCTAACAAACACCTTCTCTTCCCTCTTCCTTCATTTTCCTGATAGGAACCAGCTTCACTAATATGGACAATGAAGTTCCAGTCACTGCTTTCCTCAAAGAACAATGGAAGACCTAAATCAAATTTTAAATCACGGACTATCAAAGGAGATAAAGTCTCTGGACAAGACAGTCCCAGAAACCTCTTCTTCCCATTTGTTATATGGGTTGTTGGACCAGGTATTTTCTCACAGAAGACTAGGAAAATATTGTAACATTCTGGATGATGTAATCTCTGAGTCAGGTGTGTCTGGAACATAGCCTGACTTGCAAGCCTGGGCCCTATTCATTTAATAAAATCTAAGATACTTCTTGACCAGACATTTTTGTTTTTTTTAAAACCTCCAAAGACTCTGACAACTAGAAGGAAAGCCTAGACTCCTGGAGTATAATAATAATAATAAAATATTATTATTTTACCAGTGCAGAATCTGTGGCTCAGGAAGGTTATGTAAAGTGGTCAAGTGAACATCATTGGTGAGAGACGGAGTTGGAGCCAGGGCCCAGACATGTCTGACTGTACGGTCTGTGCTCCTTTACGTCACACCTCATGTTGTAGGATCATTTTAGGGTGAGGCATCTTGAAGTCGGGTTTGGGCTAATTTAGTCTTCCAAGTATTTTTTACTTTATTCTCCAAAAAATATTAAGATCCATCAGGTATTTCAGAGAAAAATCAAAATGTTCTACCTGACATGCTTCTTGCACTTTGTTACTCTGCTAGCCTGATTCTGTTGAAGACCATACCTAAACCTATCCACACCCACAAATAGGCCCCCATCTACAAAACCAAACTTACACACAAATGTTATATCCACACACACTATTTGAATTCATTAAGTACAAACCTAATAAAACCCAGGTGACTTCAGGCAACAGCTTTTCCTTAGTAATTACCCTTCTAGTTAGTAGTTACACTTGATTCCAGATAACCTGTTCAATCAAACCTGTATCAGTTACATACTGCTGCCTAACAAATTATCTAAAAAACCCAGAGGTTTAAAACAGGGATCAAAATTTATTCTTTGTAGTTTCTGTTGGTCAGGAATTTGAGAGTGCATGGTGGCTTTGGGATGTGTCAACTTGGTGAGGTTGAACAATATTCCTCAGAATTCACTTTCTAGTGTGTTTCCAGATAGAGTGGGCAACTAGAGATACTGTCTCATGAGAGGGGGAGGATAGAAAAGATGCAGCAGCCATATTGTAGCATACACACACACACACACACACACACACACACACACACACCCCTTCTCCCAGTCATTCAAACACAAATCTAGGTGCTGCTGTGAAGGGATTTTGCAGATGTAATTGAAAAATTACAGTCCCTAATCAGTTGACTTTATGCATTTGTATAATCCCCTTACATATCATTTCAGGCTTGCTCTGAGTGACCAAAAGAAACCAGTGGAAGTGATGGTGTGTGACTGCCAATGCTAGATGAGCGAAGACATTTCTGCTTCTGTTTTTTTTGCTCTCTTGGATTACTCACTCACAACTGATTACAGTCCCTAATCAGTTGACTTTAAATTGGGTGGGCCGACTTAAACAATTGGAAGGGCTTAAAAGAGGGCTTAGGACTTTTTTGAAGTTGAGGGAGAGGGGAGAAAGGGAGAGAGAGGAGATTTCCATTTGTGGATAACAGCTTTGGCCTGTGTCCATGGAGTTCCAACTTGCTTGTTTGCGATCTTCCCTCATTGATGGCCTGTGGACAACAGCTGGGGTTCCAAGCCAGCTTGCTGGTGAGCTTCTCTTTCTGAAGGCTGCTCTATGGACTTCAGACCTGCCAAGCCAGCCCTCACCCCCAATTTCATAAGCAAATTTCTTATAGTAAATTCATATATTGCCAACTGGTTCTGCTTCTCTTTCTGAACCAAAATTATAGCACAGGGCAGCTTAGCTAGGCTATTATGGTTTGGAGTGTCTCATGAGGGTGTAGTCAAGATGTTGGCCAGTGTTGTAGTGATCAAGGCTTGACTGAGACTGAAAGATCTGTTTCCAAGATGACTCATTCATACAGCTGGCAAGCTGGTGCTGGCTATTTTCAGGAAGCCTTAGTTCCATGCCACTCAAACCTCTCCGTAGACCTACTTGAATATTATCATGGCATGGCTGCTGGCTTCCTCTACAGTGAGTAATCCAAGAGAGAAAAAAACAGAAGCAGAAATGTCTTCGCTCATCTAGCATTGGCAGTCACACACCATCACTTCTACTGGTTTCTTTTGGTCACCCAGGGCAAGCCTGAAATGATATGGAAGGGGACTATACAAATGCATAAGTACCAGAAGGCAAGGATTAATAGTAGTCATCTTTGAGGCCGGCTACCACAAAATCTTTCTCATTTCAATCCATTATTTTGGTGCCATGTAGACACAGCTATAGTGTAATGGCTAAAAAATATTTTATGATTAAAAATTTTTAAAATTTATATAGAATTTAATAAATTTTGAGTCATCCATTTTTAAAGATCATTTAAATAAAATAAAACATTTATATATAGAAATTTTAAATAAAAAAGTAATGCACCGTCACTGAGATTGATCACATTTAGAGTTGGCTAATTTTGTCTCATCTACTCCTTTTACTCCACTGTTTTTTTTTGCTACAATATTTAAAACAAATTCCTAAAATCAAGGTATTTCACCTGTAAATATTTTCTTTTTTTCCCCTTCCAACTTTAATTTTCGGATTGGGGGTACATATGGAGATTTGTTACATGTACAAATGTAAATGTAACATTGCAAATGTGTATCACTGGGATTTGGTGTATGCGTTATTTCATCACCCAGGTAGTGTGCATAGTATCCAATAGGTAGTTTTTCAATCCTCACCCTCCTCCCACCCTCCACTGTCAAATAGGCCCTGGTATCTATTATTCCCTTATTTGTGTCCATGTGTACTCCATATTTAGTTCCCATTTATCAGTGAGAACATGTGGTATTTGGATTTCTGTTTATGTGTTATAGTAATTTGCTTAGGATAATGGTCTCCAGCTACATCCATATTGCTGCAAAGGATATGATTTCTTTATTTTTTATGGCTATATATAACAGTATTTCTTGGTGTATATATACCACATTTTTTTATTCAATACACAATTGATGAGCACCTGGGTTGATTCCATGTCTTCATGACTATTCACTATTGTGAATGGTGATGTGATGAACATATGCATGTATATTAGTCCATTTTTACACTGCTATAAAGTACTACCAGAGACTGGGTAATTTATAAATAAAAGAATTCTAATTGACTCACAGTTATGCATGGCTGGGGAGGCCTCAGGAAATCTACAGTCATGGCAGGAGGTGAAGGGGAAGCAAGGCACATCTTACATAGTGGCAGGGGAGAGAGAGAGCAAGTGGGGGAAGTGCCACAATTTTAAACCATCAGATCTCATGAGAACTCACTATCATGAGAACAGCATGGGGGAAAAACACTCCCATGATCCAATCACCTCCCACCAGGCCCCTCCCTGACATGAGAGGATTACAATTCAACATGAGATTCGGGTGGGAACACAGAGCCAAACCATATCATTCCTCCACTGGAGCCTCCCAAATCTCATGTCCTTCTCATATTTCAAAATACAATTATTCAGTCTCAACAGTCCCCCAGTCTTTTTTTTTTTTTTTTTTTTTTTTTTTTAATGGAATCACAACTTTAATGAAAACTTGTTTTAAGTAACTGCTTATTTTGTGCCAGATGTTTTTTCAGGTACTTTGAATGTCTTTTTAAATTTATTATTTTAACAAACCAGTGAAGTGAGTATTCTTCCCATTTTCCAGATAAAGACATAGACTCAGAGAAAGTTCGTGGCTTATCATTTACACAGCTAGTAACTGTCAGAATCAATTAGAACCCAGGTCAATATGAAGGTTTTTTCCACTACATCACCCTGCCCCTCACAGTTTAGATATTGAGTAATAAACATTCAATATTAAAACACAGAAGCATAATACTACAGACATTCGAGTAAAAAGAGCATTGTTTCATATAAACATAACCTTTCTCCTTTAAAGGAACCCTCAAATTATTCTTAGGTTTGGTAATTCAACATAATCCTATTTTTGATTCTTTTTTCTTTATCTTTGTCAAATTGAGTTAATTCAAAAGCCTTGTCTTCGAGCTCTGAAGTTCTTTATTCTGCTTGTTCAATTCTATTGTTGAAACTTTCCAGTGTATTTTGCATTTCTCTGAGTTTTTCATTTCTAGAAGTTGTGATTTTTTAATTTATGATATCTAGTTCTCTGGAGATCTTTTCATTTATATCCTGCATTTTAAAAAATTTCTTTAGGTTGTTTTTCGCCTTTCTCTGGTGCCTCCTTGAGTAGCTTAATAATTTGAATAATCTGAATTTTTTTTTTTTTTGGCAATTCAGAGATTTCTTCTTGGTTTGGATCCATTACTGTTGAGCTAGTGTGAACTTTTGGGGGTGTTATAGAACTTTGTTATGTCATATTATCAGAATTGTTTTTCTGTTCCTTTTCATTTGGGTAGACTATGTCAGAGGAAAGATCTGGAACTCAAGGGTTGCTCTTCAGATTCTTTTGTCCCATGGGGTGATCCCTTGATGTGGTGCTCTCCCTACTTCCCTAGTTTTGGGGCTTTCTAAGAGCCGGGCTAAAGTAATTGTTATTGCTCTTCTGGGTCTAGCCACCCAGCAGAGCTACCAGGCTCTAGGCTGGTACTGGGGAGTATCTGCAAGGAGTCCTGTGATGTGATCCATCTTCAGGTCTCTCAGGTATGGATACCAACATATGCTCTGGTATAGGTAGCAGGGGAGTGAAGTGGACTCTCTGAGAGTCCTTGCTTATAGTTTTGTTTAGTGCACTGGTTTTCTTAAATGCTGGTTATGCTAGCAGTGAAGTTGTCAAGTGGACAGACTCAAGACTTCTGGTTATCCAGGTGGTTGAACTAGCTGTTGTTTTCTCTTTCCTTGGAGTTCGTTGGCCTTCTCTTTCCTTAGTGTTGAGTTGGTTTCCTAATGACTTGATTTGGTTGGCTTCCACCCGGGAGGTGGTGCCCTCAAAAGAGCATGAGCTGTGGTAGTATAGTAGGGATTCAAGCTTGCCCTAAGGTTGCCTGGATAAGTATTTGAGTTTCTCAGGTGATGGGCAAGGTCTTAGAGTTCCCTTGAGTTTATGTCTTTTGTTGTCATTTTGTTGTCAGCTACCAGGGTGGGTAGAGAAAGACCATCAGGTAGGGGTAGGGTTAGGTGGGTCTGAACTCAGAGTCTCCTTGGGTGGGGCTTGCTGTGGCCATTGTTGGGAATGGGGGTGGTTCTCAGGCCAATGGAGTTATGTTCCAAGGGGGATTATGGCTGCCCCTGCAGCTTCATATAGGTCCCCAGGAAAGTGGGGGAAGCCAGCAGTGACAGGCCTTACCCAGCTCTCATGCAGCCAGCAAAGCTAATCTCATTCCCGCTATGCTCTCCCAACAGCCAACAGAGCTGAATTTATATCCAAGCCACCAGTGCATGGGGCTGAGATCTTGACCCAGGCTACAAGCCTCCCCGCTGAGAAAGCAAGCAGGGCTTTCAGTGCCTGCCACTCCCTCTCTGCCATGGCTTCTGTGCTCATATCTGTACTTCCTGTTTGACACATGGCTTCTGCCCAGGAAAATTCATGCTTTGTCAAAATTATTACAAAGTTCAGCTTAAAGTCTCCCTTTCCCTGTGGCTTTTTCCCTATTTTACTGGCTGCTCTCTTTATGACCCCTGTGAGATAAAGTTATAAATGGCTTCCCTGGAGACCAGGAGTGCTTACAGAACTCTTCCTACTGCTGCTTTTATTTTATATTTTGCTTGGCTCTCTAAATTAATTTCAGCTCTAGTTAAGGTTCAATCCTTCTCCTGTGATCTGGGTTTTCAGGTTCCTCAGGATGTGTGTTCAGAGGTAGACTTTCCCCTCTCACACTTTGGGTACTTGCAGTTTTTTGGTTGTCTCATGGAGTTTGCAGCAGCAAGCTGCTTCTTTCAAAGGGTCTGTGAATTTTTTGATTTTCCTGGTATGTTTCTGCAGTGGTTCTTGTAGCAAAATTTTACAATGTGAGTTTCCACATATTGTTCTGTCTGTTTGAGTGGCAGCTACAACTTAGTCCTGCCTGCTTTCCAGATATTTTTCTTCTTTCAGTTTCCCAGTCTTTACTCATTTCAGCATTAACTCAGAAGTCCACAGTCCACAGTTTCATTTGAGACAAGGTAAGCCCCTTCTACCTATGAGCCTGTAAAATAAAAAAGAAGTTAGTTACTTTCAAGACACAATGGGGGTACAGGCATTGGGTAAGTGCTCCCATTCCAAATGCGAGAAATTGGCCCAAACAAAGGGGCTACAGCCCTCAATGCAAGTTCTTCATATAGTTGGGCAGTCATTAAATCTTAAAGCTTCAAAATAATCTCCTTTGACTCCACGTCCCATGTCCGGGGCACACTGATGCAACGGGTGAGCTCCCAAGGCCTTGGGCAGCTCCTCCCATGTGGCTCTGCAGGGTACAGCCCCTTAGCTGATTTCACAGGCTGGTGTTGAGTGCCTGCAGCTTATCTAGGTACATGGTGCAAGCTGTCTGTGGTTCTACCATTTTGAGGTCTGAAGGACAGTGACCCTCTTCTCACAGCACCACTAGACAGTTCCCCAATGGGCTGTCTGTGTGGGGGCTCCAACCCCACATTTCCCCTCTGCACTATCCTATAAAGTTTCTCCATGAGGGCTCTGCCCCTGCAGCAGACTTCTGCCTGGACATCCAGCCATTTCCATATATGCTCTGAAATCCAGGTGGAGGTTCCCAAACTCTTGACTTCTGCATACCCACAGGCCCAACACCACAAGGAAGCTGCAAAGGCTTGGGGCTTACACCCTCTGAAGCAGTGGCCTGGGCTGTACCTTGGCACCTTTTAACCATGGCTGGAGCTGGAGCAGCTGGGACACAGGGTACCATGTCTCAAGGCTGCAGAGAGCAGCAGGGCTCTGGGTCTGGCCCATGAACCCATTTTTCCCTGCTAGGCCTCCAAGCCTGTGATAGGAGGGGCTGCCACAATGATCTTTGAAATTCCCTGGACACATTTTTCTCATTGACTTAGCTATTAACATTTGACTCTTTGTTACACATGCAAATTTATGCAGCTGTCTTGAATTTCTTCCCTGAAAATGGGTTTTCTTTTCTGCTACAGGGTCAGGCTACAGATTTTCCAAACTTTTATGCTTTGCTTCTCTCTTAAATATAAGTTCTAATTTCAGACCATCTCTTTCTTCATGTATATGAATGTGCACTTTTAAAAACAGCCATGCTACATCTTGAGTGCTTTGTTGCTTAGGAATTTATTCTGTCAGATACCTTAAATCATCTGTCTCAAGTTCAAAGCTCCACAGATCTCTAGAGCAGGGGCAAAATGCTGTCAGCCTCTTTGCTAAAGCATAGCAAGAGTGACTTTTACTCCAATTTCCAATAAGTTCCTCATCTCTAGATGAGACCACCTCAGCTTGGACTTTATTGTCCATATCCCTATGAGCATTTTTGTCAAAAACATTGAACAAGTCTCTAGAAAGTTCCAAACTTTCCCACATCTTCCTCTCTTCTTCTGAGCCCTCCAAACTGTTCAAACCTCTGTCCATTACCCCATTCCAAAGTAATTTCCACTTTTCAGGTATCTTTATAGCAGTGGTTCACTCTGCTGGTACCAGTTTTCTATATTAGTCAATTTTCACACTGCTATAAAAAGAATTACCTGAAACTGGGTAACTTATAAAGGAAAGAGTTCTAATTGACTTACAGTTCTACATAGCTGGGGAGGCCTCAGGAAACTTACAATCATGGCAGAAGGTGAATGGAAAGCAAGGCACATCTTACATGGTGGGAGGAGAGACAGAGTGAGGGGAGAAGTGCCACACTTTTAAACCATCAGATCTTGTGAGAACTCAGTCAATATCATGAGACCAGCATGGGGGAAATCCACCCCCATGACCCAATCACCTCCCATCAAGTCCTTTCCCTGACATGTGAGGGTTACAATTTGACATGAGATTTGGGTGGGGACACAGAGCCAAACCATATCAGCATGTATGTGTCATTATGTAGTAAGATTTAAATTCCATTGGGTATATACCTAATAATGGGATTGCTAGGTTAAATGGTAGTTCTATTTTAAGTTCTTTGAGAAATCTCCAAACTGCTTTCCACAGTGGTTGAACTAATTTGCATTCCTATCAGCAGTGTATAAGCATTTCCTTTTCACTGCAACTTTGCCAGCATCTGTTATTTTTTGACTCTTTAATAATAGCCATTTTGACTGGTGTGAGATGGTATCTCATTGTTGTTTTGATTTGCATTTCTCTAATGTTTAGTGATATGCAACATTTTCCAAAATGTTTGTTGGCTGCCCAAATGTCCATCAATGATAGACTGGATTAAGAAAATGTGGCACATATACACCATGGAATACTATGCAGCCATAAAAAAGGATGAGTTCATGTCCTTTGTAGGGACATGGATGAAGCTGGAAACCATCATTCTCAGCAAACTATCACAAGGACAGAAAATCAAACACCGCATGTTCTCACTCATAGGTGGGAATTGAACAATGAGAACACTTGGATACAGGTTGGGGAACATCACACACCGGGACCTGTTGTGGGGTGGGGGAAGGGGGAGGGATAGCACTAGGAGAAACACCTAATGTAAATGATGAGTTAATGGATGCAGCACACCATCATGGCACATGTATACATATGTAACAAACCTGCACATTGTGCACATGTACCCTAGAACTTAAAGTATAATAATAAAAAAAAGTTTGTTGGCTGCTTGTATGTCTTCTTTTGAAATGTTTCTGTTCATGTCCTTTGTCCACTTTTTAATGGGGTTGTTTTTTGTTTGTTGAATTGCTCCTTATAGATTCTGGATATTAAAACTTTGTCAGATGCAAAGTTTGCAAATATTTTCTTCCATTCTATAGGTTGTCTGTTTACTCTGTTGATAATTTCTTTTGCTGTGCAGAAGGTTTATTAGGACTCACTTGTCAATTTTATTTTAGTTGCAATTGCTTTTGGTGTCTTTGTTATGGAACCTTTGCTGGGGCCTATGTCCACAGTGATATTTCCTAGGATTTCCTCTAGGATTTTTATAACTTATAGGCTTTACATTAAAGTCTTTACTCCACCTTGAGTTGATTTTTTTTTATATGGTGAAAGGAAGGGAGCTAGTTTCAATCTTCTGCATATGGCTAGCCAGTTGTCTTAGCACCATTTATTGAGTAGGGAATCTTTTCCCCATTGCTTGTTGTTGTTGACTTTGTCAATTATCAGATAGTTGAAAGTCAATGATCAGATGGTTGTAGGTGTGTGGCTTTATTTCTGGGTTCTCTAACCTGTTCCATTGTTCCATGTGTCTGTTTTTGTACCAATACCATGCTGTTTTGATTACTGTAGCCTTGTAGTATAGTTTGAAATTGGGTAGTATAATACCTTTGACTTTATTCTTTTTACTTAGCTTTGCTTTGGCTATTCAGGCTCTTTTTTGGTTCTATATACATTTTAGAATAGCTTTTTTCTGACTCTGTGAAAAATGTCCATTGGTAGTTTGATAGGAATAGCGTTGAATCTGTAAATTGTTTTGAGCAATATGGTTATATATTCTTCCTATACATGAGCATGAAATGTTTTCCCATTTGTTTGTGGCATCTCCAATTTCTTCCAGTAGTGTTTTGTAATTCTCATTGTAGAGATCTGTCGCTTCTCTCATTATCTGCATTCCTAGGTATTTTATTTTTTTCTGTGGCTATTGTGAATTGGATTACATTCTTGTTTGACTCTCAGCTTAGAAATTGTTGGTGTATAGAAATGCTACTGATTTTTGTACATTGATCTTTTATCCTGAAACTTTGATGAAGTTGTTTATCAGATTTAGGAGCCTTTGGGCATAGACTATGGAGTTTTCTAGGTATAGATACATATCATCTGTGAAGAGAGATAGTTTGACTTCCTGTCTTCCTATTTAGATGCCTTTTATTTCTTTCTCTTGCCTGATTGCTCTGGATAGGACTTTCAGAACTGTGTTGAATAAGAATTGTGGGAGTGGGCATCCTTATCTGTTCCATGTCTCAAGGGGAATGCTTCTAGCTTTTGCCTGTTCAGTATGATGTTGACTGTGGGTTTGTCATAGATGGTCTTTATTATTTTGAGGTATGTTCCTTTGATGTCTAATTTGTTGACAGTTTTTATCTTGAAGGGATGTTGAATTTTATTGAAGGCCTTTCCTGTGTCTATTGAGATGATTGTGTGGTTTATGTTTTTAGTTCTATTTAGGTGATGAATTACAATTATTGATTTGCATATGTTGAACCAACCTTGCATCCCAGGGATAAAGCCTACTTGATCATGGTGGATTATCTTTTTAATGAGATGCTGGATTTGGTTTGGTGGTATTTTGTTGATGATTTTTGCATCTATATTCATCGGGGTGTTGGCCTAAAGTGTTTTAAAATTTTTTTGTCTCTGCCAGGTTTCAGTATCAGAATGATTCTGGCCTCATAGAATGAGTTACGGAGGAGTCCCTCCTCCTAATTTTTTTTTTTGGAACAGTTTTAGTAGGATTGATACAGTTCTTCTTTATATGCCTGGTAGAGTTTGGTTGTGAATCTGTCTTGTCCAGGGCTTTTACTGATTGGTAGGCTTTTTATTACTGATTCAGTTTTGAAGCTAATTATTGGTATGTTCAGGGTATTAATTTATTCCTGGTTCAATCTTGGGAGGTTGTATGTTTCCAGGAATTTATCCACTTCTAGGTTTCCTAGTTTGTGTGCATAGAGGTGTTTGTAATAGTCTCTGAGGGTTTCTTGTATTTCTGTGGGCTTGGTAGTAATGTACTCTTTGTCATTTCTGATTCTGTTTATTTGGATATTCCTTTTTTTATTAGTTTAGCTAGCAGTCTATCTATCTTATTTATTCTTTAGAAGAACCACTTTTGGTTTTGTTGATCTTTTGTATGGTTTTTCACATCTCTGTTTTGTTCAGTTCAGGTCTGATTTCGGTTATTTCCTGACTTCTGCTAGTTTTGGGGTTGGTTTGCCAGTTGCTTATTTTTAAAGTTCCTCTAGTTGTGATGTTAGGTTGTAAATTTGAGATCTTTCTAACTTTTTGATGTGGGCATTTAGCACCACAAACTTTCCTCTTAACACTGCTTTAAGTGTTCCAGGGATTCTGGTATGCTGTATCCTTGTTTATATTAATTTCAAAGAATTTCATGATTTTTGCCTGAATTTCATTCTTTACCCAAAAGTCATTCAGAACCAGATTGTTTAATTTCCATGTAATTGTATGGTTTTGAGAAATCTTCCTGGTATTGATTCTATTTTTACTGTGCTGTGCTCCAAGAGTGTGGTTGGTGTGATTTTGGTTTTCAAAAAGTTGTTGAGAATTGCTTTATGGCTGGGCATGTGGTCAGTTTTAGAATATGTACCATGTTTAGATGAAAAGAATGTATATTCTTTTACTGTTGGGTTGAGTGTTCCATGATCTGTTAGGTTCATTTGGTCAAGTGTCAAGTTTAGGTACCAAATATCTTTGTTAGCTTTCTGCCTCGATGATCCACCTAATACTGCCAGTGGGTTGTTGAAGTCTCCTGCTATTATTGTGTGGTTATCTAAGTGTCTTCAAATCTCTTCTAAGAACTTGTTTTATGAATCTGGGTGCTCCAGTATTGGCTGCATATATATTTAGGACAGTTAAGTCTTCTTGTTGAATTGAACTCTTTACCATTATGTAATGCCCTTCTTTGTTCCTTTTGATTGTCATTAAAATCTGTTTTGTCTGAAATAAGAATAGCAACTCCTGTTATTTTGTATTTCCATTTGCTTGAGAAATTTTACTCCACCCATTTACTTTCAGCCTATGGGTGTCATTGCGTGTGAGATGAGTCTCTTGACAACATACATTTGGGTCCTACTTCTTTATCCAACATATCACTCTGTGCATTTTAAGTGGGGTGATTAGCCCATTTATGTTCAAGGTTAATATTGATATATGTGGATTTTATCCTGTCATCGTGTTGTTATGTACTTAAGCATATTTTTATGGTGGCTGGTAATGGTCTTTCCTGTCAATGTTTGACATGACCTTAAGGATCTCTTGTAAGACAGGTTTGGTGGTAATGAATTCTCTTAGCATTTGCTTGTCTGTAAAGGATTTTATTTCTCCTTTACTTATGAAGCTTAGTTTGATTGGATATAAAATTCTTGGTTGGAATTTTGTTTTTCTCTTAGACTGCTGAAAATAGGCCCTCAATCTCTTCTGGTTTGTAGGGTTCTGCTGAAAGGTCTGCTATTACCATGATGGAGTTCCCTTTGTAGGTGAAAGCCTCTTCCCTCTGGCTGGCTTTACTATTTTTTCTTTTGCATCGACCCTGAAGAATTGATGACTATGTCTCCTGGAGATGGTAATCTTATATAGTATCTCATAGGGGTTTTCAAAATTTCCTGAGTTTGAATGTTGACTTCTGTAGCAAGGGTGGTGACATTTTCATGGGCAGTATTCTCAAATATGTTTTCCAAGTTGCTTGTTCACTGTTTCTCTCTTTTTGGGATGCCAGTGAGTTGTGGGTTTGGTCTGTTTATCTAATTCCACATTTCTCAGAGGTTTTGTTCATTTTTAAAACTTCTTTGTTCATTATTTTTGTCTGACTGAATTTATTTGAAGAACTTGTCTTTGAGCTCTGAGATTCTTTCCTCAGCTTGGTGTATTCTGCTGTTAATACTTCTGATTATATTATAAAATTATTGTAATAAGTTTTTCAGCTCTATCAGATCAGTTTGGTTCTTTCTTAAAATGGCTGTTCAATCTTTCAGCTCTTGAATCATTTTACTGGATTCCTTAGATTCCTTGGATTGGGTTTCATCTTTCTCCTGAATCTCAGTGGTCTTAATTGCTGTCCAGATTCTGAATTTTATGTCTGTCATTTCAGCCATTTGAGTCTGGTTAAGAACCATTATTGGGGAGCTAGTGAAGTCATTTGGAGGTAAGAAGACACTCTAGTTTTCTAGCTTTTAGAGTTTCAGAGTTTTGTGCCTTTTTAAAAAAACTATATGTTTGGGCTGATGTTTCTTTAATCTTTAAAGTTGCTGTTTTTTTTGGGTGGAGCTTTTTGCCTTTATATTCTTTGAGGCACTTGAGGGTTTGATGGTAATATAAGTTGGGTTTAGCTGACTGGCTTTGTTTTCTGGATGATTTCAGGGGGCCAAGGCTCAGCTCAGCATTCTTGTACTATGTACTGTGACCCTGGGGGTCTGGGGACTAGGTCCATGGCTTTGTTCTCTGTCCCCTTGAGGTTAATCACCTACAGCACTGCAGGGGCTGAGATATTCCTGGTCTTCTGGTAACAACACTCTGATTGGGAAAGGTGCTGGCAAAAGTACTTTGTCAGGGCAGTGACAGCAGAGCCTGCGCTTACATACACATGCCAGCAGTAGCAGGGTGGTTGTGTGGTAGGGTCTGCACCTGTGCACTAGTGGCAGTGGTGTGGTGGGGTCCCCATGTACATGTCAGTAGCAGTAGGACGATGGGGTTCGTGTGTGCACATGTGTACCATCAAAGCAGTGGGGGGGAGGCTGAGAGTGAGTGCATGTTGGCAAAGTGGTGGTGGTGGGGGTGGCTGTGGATGTGTGTGTGCTGGTGGGAGCCCATCTGCAGAAGCTCTCTAATGGTTAGACAAGATCTGCCTGCAAAAGAGTTATAGCAGTGACCACTGGGAAGCACCTTGGTTGGGCATCTTGAGGCTGCACTACAAGTGGGTGCAGCCAGGCAGGGCCCCTGGCAGAAGCCAGCAGATAGAGGGGTGCTTAGATCAGACTGGCCCCATCTCATGGGCAAGATAGCTCTGTACTGTAGGTCAAATCCACATAGAAAAGCCTGGTGAGCCTTGGGGATACGTGTCCCTGGCTGTGCTCCACTGCAACCATTCCCATGCCAAACTCTCTGGGCTCCATGCAGGCTCGAGTCCTGTTCCTGCCAACTCTCCAGGAAGCTCTTCCTGCCAGCTCAAATATCCATGGAGGTCATAGGGTCTCCTGCAGCTAGGCTTCTGGAAGTTTGTGGCTGGACTGGGCCACTCCACACCTATTTTACTCACCCTTTCCCCAGGAGCCACTCAGGGCCAGGAATGAATCCTGGTGCTTGGCAACCCTTTGCAAGGTTCCCGGCTTCCTCATGCTTTAGCCCAGGGTTTGCATCCTCCCTCTGTTCACTCTCAATGCCTACCTTCTGAAGATCAGTTCAAAGTGTGATGTTCTTGCTGGTCTGGTCTCACTGGGAGAAGTTCTTAGTGGCTCTGTCTAGTCAAGCCATCTTGACCCACATGTCAGTAAATGCTTTCACTTGCATCTCTCATAATTTCTTTTTTTTAAAACTTAACCATTATGCCATTATCACACCTAGAAAAATGAATAATAATTTCTTAGTATTGTCTGATACCCAGTCCATGTTCAAATTGTCCCTATGTCTTTTCAGTTGGTTCATTTCAAACAGGATCTAAAGAAGGACCAAAATCACATTTGTTTATTACGTCTCTTAAATTTCTTTTAATCAATAAGTTTCTCCTTTTCTTTTCTTTATAGTGTTTATATGTATTTTAATATTTTATAGCACTGACGTGTTTCAATCCACTGCAGTTATTGTTCTTTTTGATTTTCTTCAAGGTTAATACAAGTCCCCTCAAGTTGGTTCATTTGCCTTTGACATGAACTCATGGGTGATTGAAAGCTTCCTCTCAAAAGGATGTCCCAGACCCATCTTGCTGCATTTTCCTCTTTAGATTCAGAATAAGTCATTTATTTAAGGAGCCCTTTTCTTTTTAGTGGAAAATGGTATATAGATGCCACAACCTATGCTAGGAGTGTTCACTGCAATTATAATGCATTTCAAAGTTTATTTTACAGCCTGCTCAATAAGGTAGCAAATAAAAATAGCTGGATGCTCCATCTGTAATTCAGTCCAGTCTGACATATTGTAATACATGTTATATGAACAGGGACCATTAGGTGGAGTTTCTGCAGTGACAGGAGATCTTTAAGATGGGTTACCACTATGTTACATTGTAGACAGAATTAATAGAAGTCAGATTCTAGTCATGGCCAAATCTAGGCAAAATTGAAGTAGACATTATTCTTATGTCTTTTCTCAGTTTCCTTATCTATGCCCTTCCCCCTTTCCTGAGTCTTCAACTCTGCTTGCTTAGGGTTTGCAGATGCTAATTTATTTCTTCTCACTTAGGAAAAAAGCTCCTTCACATTTATATTGTTGCTGATGACCATCCAAAGGAAAGAGTATGTTGTAGGGGAAAAGGGCAAGAGTTTTTTAGGCAAATGAAACAGGGTTTCAATCCTGGCTCTGCTTGCTGCATTTTATAAAAAGTATGCCTGGAAATGCCTGGATTGAGATCGCCGAATCCCAAATAATGTGTCACTGATGGAGAACTTTCAGGCATTGGGAAGGAAGATATTTCTGGGTTGAGGACACCTTTAACATGTCTCTCAAATTCTACATTTAATCATTTAATTTCTTGTTTGGTAAGAAAATAAGAACTCTTTACGATGTTTTATCACGTTAAAGAAAACATATTTGTAGGTGTTGAAAACAAAACAAACCTTTAAAAATCTCTCCTCATGTTGACAGGCATTAGTACATTTCTGTGGGAAGACTCAGAAGACGGAAAACCATACATCCTGTACATCCAGGAGTTAAAGCAGACAGGGCAGACTCTTTTTTGGCACTGGAGTAAATATGTCAAGTATGGCCATATTTGCATATGCTGTATTTTAAAATCATGTTTAAAAATGTCTCTTATATTCTGAATCTGGCAAGTGGAAGGCAAGGAGGTCACCTGTACAGCTGGTGCAGGTAATAGAATTCCCATCAGGCACATTTTGAAGCTCCAAAGTAATGTGACAAATAGAACACTCCATCTGTTGGGAGCCCATTGAGATGAGCACCAGCTCCACAGACACTTTTATATGGGTAGCGTATTCTGAGGGCGACCATTTATATTAAGTATCCTTAATTTCATTTACTTTCTGTGTAATTATTCTAGAAGTAGTCACAAATATGACCTGTTCAAGAGTACATGTGCTGGCAAGAATATATAATATTTCTGTCTTAATGGTACTACATGAAGAAAAGTAATGGAAACGTATTTCAACACAAGACACTTTATAAATCATGTGTTATTAAAGACTGTTTAATCAAAGCTTGGTGGCAGTTTACTCATAATATTCAAAATGACCATGAACAACTACGTGAAGAATATTAAGATAAGAAAATATAATAAACATTTTCTAAAACATGCTGTCATTTTAAACACTTTGGGTCATTAAAGAAAAAACATAGGTAATTAAACAGAAAAAATCTTTTTAGTGAATTATTAAATGTAATACCTAACTGGATCTAGGTTTTCTCAGAAGAAGGGGCAAGCAAGAAAGTTTTATCTGAATGTAGGTGTTAGGATAGGTGAGATTACTGCAACTCCTACTAATAATTAACCCTTAGCTTCAATATTTGTATTGAACCCTGGTGGCCCTCATTTGGGAGCAGCGGTACTCAATCAAGGTATGTCCTTTGTGAGGTGCATCACAAGTAATTTATTATTAATAACGGTTACCAAATTTTAAAATGAATTACTTGTTAGAAATTATAGCAAATTCAAAGTGATCTGCATGATGAGGTCATCCAAGGACATGGGTCTCTTTGGCACTTCTGTGAGCCTTCAAAGATGTGAGTGAATTGGAGAAGGGAAAATTGTTGTACACAACCTGCAGCATATTACATCTGTACCAAAGCCCTTAATCTTGGTGCTACACATGAATGCCATTCATCATGTATGTTGCAGTGGGTATAACAAGATTGGGAGCTGCCAAATACCTGATACGCAAAGGTTGATTATGGTGCTAGAGATCCCTCAGGGGTGGCCTGATAACCCCCCTGCTTCTTGCTTAGCTCTTCATAATAAGGGATGATGCTTAATGTTTCCAGAGGCCAATGTTTCTGTTATTGTCTTTTAATTAAATGCCCTTCTACAACACTTGTGTGAAGAATGCTCACAAAGGAGAGCTCCTGCTTGGCCAGGAATGTATATTTTCCTGGATTATGGAGTTGGGGTCCAATAAAAGCAAAATATAACATCCTTAGATAAAAGTAAGAAATAAAGCAGTGAGAAGCAATAATGGGCTCTTTACTGAGATCTTTTTATGATTGATAATGTTACATATTGTTAAGTGCTTTAAATATACATTAATTGTTTCAACACTCCTCTGAAATAGGTATTATTATCTCCATTTTACTGATAGGGTATCTGAGCCTCAGGGAGGTTAAAAACCTTGGTCAGGATCTCAGCCAGTGAGTGACAGAACCAGGTTGAAACCCATGACTTTGTGACAGTAATGGCCATAGTCATGTCTGTTATGCTGTATTGCAAGTAAGAGAAGTTCCCACACTCCATGAATGTACCAGTTCAAAAGATGTAACAAAAATTGTCATTCTGTAATAACATTGACTTACACTTAAAAAAAATCTATTATGGATTTCAAAACTTTTCAAAGTTCTGGAAGAAAGACAGTCAGGAATTTTACAAATTATTGGTTTATAGATGATAAATACAAATATTTTGTTATTGCTATTGTAAATGGGATCATTTTCTTAATTTCTTTTTCAGATAGTTTGTTGTTAGCATATAGAAATGCCACTGCTTTTTATATATTGATTTTGTATCCTGCAGCTTTACTTCGAATTTATCATTTGCAACAGTTTTTTTGGTGGAGTCTTTGGTTTCTATGTATAAAATTATGCCATCAGCAAACAGAGACAATTTTACTTCTCCCTTTCTTATTAGGATGTCTTTTTTAATCTTGCCTAATTGCTCTGGCTTGGACTTCCAGTACTATGTTGAAAGAAGTGGTAAGAGAGGGCATCCTTATCTTGTTCCTGATCTTAAAGGAAAAATTATCAACTTTTTTTTTTTTTTGAGACAGTGTCTCACTCTGTCACCCAGCTGAGTGCAATCTCAGCTCACTGCAACCTCCACCTCCCAGGTGCAAGCAATTTTCTGCCTCAGCCTCCCAAGTAGCTGGGATTATAGGCACCCACCACCATGCCTGGCTAACTTCTGTATTTTTAGTAGAGACAGGGTTTCACCATCTTGGCCAGGCTGGTCTTGAACTCCTGACCTCATCATTCACCAGCCTCGGCCTCCCAAAGAACTGGAATTACAGAGCTACCAACTTTTTACCATTGAGCATGATGTTTGCTGTGGGTTTGTCATGTGTGGCTTTTATTGTTTTGAGATACATTACTTCCATATCGAAACCATTGAGAGTTTTATCATGAAACGATGTTGAATTTTGTGCAATAATTTTTCTGTATCTGTTGAAATGATCATGTGTTGAAATGATCTGTATCTGTTGAAATATTTGTAAAATATTGGTTTATAGTTGTTGTTGTTGTTTAGCTGTGCCCTGTGCCCAGAGGTGGAGTCTACAGAGACAGGCAGGTCTCCTTGAGCTGCTGTGAGCTCCACCCAGTTCGAGCTTCCCAGCGGCTTTGTTTACCTACTTAAGCCTCAGCAATGGCGGGCGCCCCTCCCCCAGCCTCGCTGCTGCCTTGCCCTTAGATCGCAGACTGCTGTGCTAGCAATGAGGGAGGCTCTGTGGGCGTGGGACCCTCCCGGCCAGGTGTGGGATATAATCTCCTGATGTGCCCGTTTGCTAAGACCCTTGGTAAAGCGCAGTATTGGGGTGGGAGTTACCCAATTTTCCAGGTGTTGTGTGTCTCAGTTCCCCTGGCTAGGAAAAGGGATTCCCTTCCCCCTTGTGCTTCCCAGGTGAGGTGATGCCTCGCCCTGCTTCAGCTCTCACTGGTCGGGCTGCAGCATCTGACCAGCACCGATTGTCTGGCACTCCCTAGTGATATGAACCCAGTACGTCAGTTGAAAATGCAGAAATCACTTGTCTTCTGTGTTGCTCACACTGGGAGCTGGAGACTGGAGCTGTTCCTATTTGGCCATCTTGCTCCGCCCCCTCCTCAGGTTATTTCTTTGCTCCTGCATATGAGATATGCTGTTAGAAGCAGCCTGGCTACATCTTGAATGCTTTGTGGCTTAGAAATTTCTTCCACCAGATATCCTATCTTAGGAGTGATATTATCACTCTCAAGTGCCTCGTTACCATCTGGAACCTCCTTAGCCTGGACTTCACTGTTCATGTCACTAATCAGCATTTTGGTCACAATTATTCAAGTCTTCAGAAAGTTCCAAACTTTCCCTCATCTTCCTGTCTTCTTCTGAGCCCTCCAAACTGTTCCAGCCTCTGCCTGTTAGCCAGTTCCAAACTACTTTTACATTTTCATGTATCTTTATAGCAATACCCCACTTATCAGCACCAATTTTCTGTATTAGTCCATTCTTGCACTGCTATAAAGAAATATCTGAGACTGGGTAATTTATAAAGAAAAGAGGTTTAATTGGCTCACAGTTATGCAGGCTGTACAGGAAGCATGATTCTGGCATCTACTCAGCTTCTGGGGAGGCACCAGGAAACTTACAATCATAGCAGATGAAGAGGGAGCCCACACTTCACATGGCCTGAGCAGGAGGAAGAGAGAGAGTGCAGAGGTACCACATACTTTTAAACAACCAGATCTCACAATAACTCACTATTGTGATGACAGCACTTGGTAGGGGAGGGGGAGGCATGATATTAAACCATGAGAAACAGCCCACTTATCTAATCTCCTCCCACCAAGTCTCACCTCCAGCACTGGGAATTACATTTCAACTTGAGATTTTGGTGGGGATCCAGATCCAAACCATGTCACACATTATGATTCGGATGTGCAAACAAAAAAAATGAACTCACATTACTTTCTAGAACTGATATAATCTCACTCTAGAGCCCAGTTTCCAGTGATGGTGAAAGATTCCTGTTTAGGATTTCCCTAAAGTCCTCTAATTATTTATACTGGCCATGCCCACTGTGGATTCTCAACCACTATGGGAAAAGGTGGAGCAAAGGCTTCAGACCAGGTCCTTTGCTCTTCTCTTCCTCTCCAACTATCTGCTCCCCATCTTTCCTGCTGGATGGGACAGTGCTGCTTGATAGCCAGCCTACTGTGTGCCTTATAATAACAGCTCTAACTTTGGCCTTCTCAAACTAGATTCCTGTGATTTCAAAGGAAGCTTTTGGAATTTAGGAAGCATGTTCTTTTCAATAAAGCCTAGCTTTCAGTAACTGCCTTGCTGTAAACTTAATAAATCTAGTGTAAAAGGTATACACTGAACAATCACAAATTGGCTATGTGAAATCATAAAACTCCCTTTGCTTTTATAACTCCAGACACTTTTACTTGACAAGCTTCTGCTTCCACTTGAGAGCAGGAAAACTAACTTTAGTCCAATCCACCAAACTTGGCCCAGCCCCATGGTAGTTTTTTTTTTAATAGATTATTTTTATTTTTTATCAATACATAATATTTGTACATATATATGGGGTAAATGTGATATTTGTTACATGCATATATAATGTGTAATAATTGAGTCAGTGTATTTTGAGGTGTATATCACCTTAAGTGTTTCTCATTTCTATATGTTGGGAACATTTCAAGTTCTCTCTTCTAGCTATTTTGAAATAAACAATACATTGTTATTACCTATAGTCACCCTACCCTGCTATCAAACATTAGAACAATTTCTTCTATCTAATTATATGTATGTACCCATTAACCAACTTTATTTATCCCCCATCCTTCAATATATGCTTCCCAGTCTCTGGTATCATTCTACTCTCTACTTACATAAGACCAACTTTTTTAGCTCCCAACATGTAAGCGAGAACATATGATACTTGTCTTTCTGTGCTTGGCTTATTTCACTTAATGACCTCAAGTTTCATCCATGTTGCTGCAGCTGATGTGATTTCTTTCTTTTTATGGCAGAACAGTATTCCACCGTATAGATTCCAAAACCTATACCACATTTTCCTCATCCAATGATGAGTTCATCAGTGATGAATTTCATCAATTCATCCACTGATGAAAGCGTAGGTTGATTCCACATCTTTGCTATTGTGGCTAGTGCTCCAGTAAACATGCTAGTGTAGGTATCCCTTTGATATACTGATTTCCTTTTCTTTGGATAAATACCTAGTAGTGAGTGAGATTTGCTGGGTCATGTGGTAGTTCTATTTTTGTTTTTTTGAGAAATTTCCATGCTGTTTTCCATATGGCTGTCCTAATTTATATTCCCACAGTGTAAAGAGTTTCCTTTTCTCTGCATCCTTGCCAGCATTTCTTATTTTTTGTCTTTTTAATAATAGCCATTCTAACTATAAGGACATAAGGTCTAACTATAAGGACATAAGGTAAAATAATGTCCCTGTGGTTTTGATTTGTATTTCTCTAATGATTAGTGACAATCAGTATTTTTTTCATATGCCTTTCATATTGGTCACTTGTATACCTTCTTTTGAGAAATGTCTATTATGTAATTTGCCCACTTTTTAATTGAAGTGTGTGTGTGTGTGTGTGTGTTTACTGTTGAGTTGACTGGCTAGTAAATTCTGGATATTAGTCCCTTGACAAATGAACAGTTTGCATATATTTTCTCACATTCAACATGTTGTACTTCCACTTTGTTGGTGGTTTCCTTTGTGGTGCAGAAGCTTTTTACTTTAATATAGTTTCATTTGTCTATTTTTGTTTTTGTTGCCTCTGCTTTGGTCTTAGTCATAAAATCTTTGCCCAAACCAATATCCTGAAGTAGTGTTTCTAAGTTTTCTTCTTGTACTTAAGTATCTAATCCATTTTGACTTGATTTTAGTATATAGTGAGAAATAGGAATCTAGTTTCCTTCTTCTGCATATAGCAATCCAATTTTCCCAGCATCATGTATTGAAAAGGTGTTATTTCCCCAACGTTCTTTCCCCAAAGGTTATTGGTGCCTTGCCAGAAATCAGTTGGATGTACAAACCAAGACTAAGCAAAAAAAAAAAAAAAAAAAAAAAAATCTGGAAGCATCACATTACCTGACTTCAAACTATACTATAAGGCCATAGTCACCTAAACAGCATGGTACTGGTATGAAAATAGGCACATGGTGGGGGCGGAGCAAGATGCCTGAATAGGAACAGCTTCAGTCTCCAGCTCCCAGCGCTAGCAACACAGAAGACAAGTGATTTCTGCATTTTCAACTGAGGTACCAGGTTCATCTCACTAGGGAGTTCTGGACAATTGGTGCTGGTCAGCTGCTGCAGCCTGACCAGCGAGAGCTGAAGCAGGGCGAGGCATCGCCTCACCTGGGAAGTGCAAGGGGGAAGGGAATCCCTTTTCCTAGCCAGGGGAACTGAGACACACACACCTGGAAAATCGGGTAACTCCCACCCCAATACTACACTTTACCAAGGGTCTTAGCAAATGGCACACTAGGAGATTATATCCCACACCTGGCCGGGAGGGTCCCACGCCCGCGGAGCCTCCCTCATTGCTAGCACAGCAGTCTGTGATCTAAGGGCAAGGCAGCAGCGAGGCTGGGGGAGGGGTTCCCACCATTGCTGAGGCTTAAGTAAGTAAACAAAGCCGCTGGGAAGCTCGAACTGGGTGGAGCCCACAGCAGCTCAAGGAGACCTGCCTGTCTCTGTAGACTCCACCTCTGGGGACAGGGCACAGCTAAACAACAACAACAACAACAACAACAACAGCAACAACAAAAAGCAGCAGAAACCTCTGCAGATGCAAATTATGCTGTCTGAGAGCTTTGAAGAGAGCAGTGGATCTCCCAACACGGAGGTTGAGATCTGAGAATGGACAGACTGCCTACTCAAGCAGATCCCTGATCCCTGAGTAGCCTAACTGGGAGACATCCCCCACTAGGGGCAGACCGACACCCCACACCTCACACAGTGGAGTACACCCCTGAGAGGAAGCTTCCAAAGCAAGAAACAGACAGGTACACTCGCTGTTCAGCAATATTCTATCTTCTGCAGCCTCTGCTGCTGATACCCAGGCAAACAGGGTCTGGAGTGGACCTCAAGCAATCTCCAACAGATCTACAGCTGAGGGTCCTGACTGTTAGAAGGAAAACTAACAAACAGGAAGGACACCCACACCAAAACCCCATCAATACGTCACCATCATCAAAGACCAGAGGCAGATAAAACCACAAAGATGGGGAAAAAGCAGGGCAGAAAAGCTGGAAATTCAAAAAATCAGAGCACATCTCCCCCTCCAAAGGAACGCAGCTCATCGCCAGCAACAGACCAAAGCTGGATGGAGAATGACTTTGACACGTTGAGAGAAGAAAGCTTCAATCCATCAAACTTCTCAGAGCTAAACGAGGAATTATGTACCCAGCGCAAAGAAACTAAAAATCTTGAAAAAAGAGTGGAAGAATGGATAACTAGAATAATCATGCAGAGAAGGTCATAAACGAACTGACAGATATAAAAACCATGACACGAGAAATATGTGACAAATGGACAAGCTTCAGTAACCGACTGGATCAACTGGAAGAAAGAGTATCAGTGATTGAGGATCAAATGAATGAAATGAAGTGAGAAGTCCAAAAAAAAGAGGAAAAATAAATGAATAAAGCCTTCAAAAAGTATGGGATTATGTGAAAAGATCAAATCTACATCTGATTGGGGTGCCTGAAAATGAGGGGGAAAATGGAACCAAGTTGGAAAACACTCTTCAGGATATCATCCAGGAGAACTTCCTTAACCTAGTAGGGCAGGCCAACATTCAAATTTGGGAAATACAGAGAATGCCACAAAGATACTCCTCGAGAAGAGCAACTCCAAGACACATAATTGCCAGATTCACCAAAGTTGAAATGAAGGAAAAACTTTTAAGGGCAGCCAGAGAGAAAGGTCGGGTTACCCACAAAGGGAAGCCCATCAGACTAACAGCAGATCTCTCGGCAGAAACTCTACAAGCCAGAAGAGAGTGGGGACCAATATTCAACATTCTTAAAGAAAAGAATTTTCAACCCAGATTTCATATCCAGCCAAACTAAGTTTCATAAGTGAAGGAGAAATAAAATCCTTTACAGATAAGCAAATGCTTAGAGATTTTGTCACCACCAGGCCTACCCTACAAGAGACCCTGAAGGAAGCACTAAACATGGAAAGGAACAACCGGTACCAGCCATTGCAAAAACATGCCAAAATGTAAAGACTGTGGATGCTAGGAAGAAACTGCATCAACAAGCGAGCAAAATCACCAGCTAATATCATAATGGCAGCATCAAGTTCACACATAACAATATTAACCTTAAATGTAAATGGACTAAATGCTCCAATTAAAAGACACAGACTGGCAAACTGGATAAAGAGTCAAGACCCATCAGTCTGCTCTATTCAGGAGACCCATCTCACATGCAGAGACATACATAGGCTCAAAATAAAGGGATGGAGGAAGATCTACCAAGCAAATGGAGAACAAAAAAAAGCAGGGGTTGCAATACTAGTCTCTGATAAAACAGACTTTAAACCATCAAAGATCAAAAGAGACAAAGAAGGCCATTACATAATGGTAAAGGGATCAATTCAACAGGAAGAGCTAACTATCCTAAATATATATGCACCCAATACAGGAGCACCCAGATTCATAAAGCAAGTCCTTAGAGACTTACAAAGAGACTTAGACTCCCATATAATAATAATGGGAGACTTCAACATCCCACTGTCAACATTAGACAGATCAACGAGACAGAAAGTTAACAAGGATATCCAGGAATTGAACTCATCTCTGCACCAAGTGGACCTAATAGACATCTACAGAACTCTCCACCCCAAATCAACAGAATATACATTCTTCTCAGCACCACATCACACTTATTCCAAAATTGACCACATAATTGGAAGTAAAGCACTCCTCAGCAAATGTACAAGAACAGAAATTATAACAAACTGTCTCTCAGATCACAGTGCAATCAAACTAGAACTCAGGACTAAGAATCTCAATCAAAACCGTTCAACTACATGGAAACTGAACAACCTGCTCCTGAATGACTACTGGGTACATAACAAAATGAAGGCAGAAATAAAGATGTTCTTTGAAAACAATGACAACAAAGGTACAACATACCAGAATCTCTGGGGCACACTTAAAGCAGTGTGTAGAGGGAAATTTATAGCACTAAATGCCCACAAGAGAAAGCTGGAAAGATCTAAAATTGACACCCTAACATCACAATTAAAAGAACTAGAGAAGCAAGAGCAAACACATTCAAAAGCTAGCAGAAGGAAGAAATAACTAAGATCAGAGCAGAACTGAAGGAGATAGAGACACAAAAAACCCTCCAAAAAATCAATGAATCCAGGAGTTGGTTTTTTGAAAAGATCAACAAAATTGACAGACCACTAGCAAGACTAATAAAGAAGAAAAGAGAGAAGAATCAAATAGATGCAATAAAAAATGATAAAGGGGATATCACCACCGACCCCACAGAAATACAAACTACCATCAGAGAATACTATAAACACCTCCACGCAAATAAATTAGAAAATCTAGAAGAAATGGATAATTTCCTGGACACTTACACTCTCCCAACACTAAACCAGGAAGAAGTTGAATCCCTGAATAGACCAATAGCAGACTCTGAAATTGAGGCAATAATTAATAGCCTACCAGCCAAAAAAAGTCCAGGACCAGACAGATTCACAGCCGAATTCTACCAGAGGCACAAGGAGGAGATGGTACCATTCCTTCTGAAACTATTCCAATCAATAGAAAAAGAGGGAATCCTCCCTAACTCATTTTATGAGGCCAACATCATCCTGATACCAAAGCCTGGCAGAGACACAACAAAAAAAAGAGAATTTTAGACCAATATCCCTGATGAACATCGATGCAAAAATCCTCAATAAAATACTGGCAAACCGGATCCAGCAGCACATCAAAAAGCTTATCCACCATGATCAAGTGGGCTTCATCCCTGGGATGCAAGGCTGGTTCAACATACGCAAATCAATAAATGTAATCCAGCATATAAAGAGAACCAAAGACAAAAACCACATGATTATCTCAATAGATGCAGAAAAGGCCTTTGACAAAATTCAACAGCCCTTCATGCTAAAAACGCTCAATAAATTTGGTATTGATGGAATGTATCTCAAAATAATAAGAGCTATTTATGACAAACCCACAGCCAATATCATACTGAATGAGCAAAAACTAGAAGCATTCCCTTTGAAAACTGGCACAAGACAGGGATGCCCTCTCTCACGACTCTTATTCGACATACTGTTGGAAGTTCTGGCTAGGGCAATCAGGCAAGAGAAAGAAATCAAGGGTATTCAGTTAGGAAAAGAAGTAGTCAAATTGTTCCTGTTTGCAGATGACATGATTGTATATTTAGAAAACCCCATTGTCTCAGCCCAAAATCTCCTTAAGCTGATAAGAAACTTCAGCAAAGTCTCAGGATACAAAATCAATGTGCAAAAGTCACAAGCATTCTTATAGACCAGTAACAGACAAACAGAGAGCCAAATCATGAATGAACTTCCATTCACAATTGCTTCAAAGAGAATAAAATACCTAGGAATCCAACTTACAAGGGATGTAAAGGACCTCTTCAAGGAGAACTACAAACCACTGCTCAGTGAAATAAAAGAGGACACAAACAAATGGAAGAACATACCATGCTCATAGATAGGAAGAATCAATATCATGAAAATGGCCATACTGCCCAAGGTAATTTATAGATTCAATGCCATCCCCATCAAGCTACCAATGAGTTTCTTCACAGAATTGGAAAAAGCTACTTTAAAGTTCATATGGAACAAAAAAGAGCCCGCATTGCCAAGACAATCCTAAGTCAAAAGAGCAATGCTGGAGGCATCATGCTACCTGACTTCAAACTATACTACAAGGCTACAGTAACCAAAACAGCATGGTACTGGTACCAAAACAGAGATATAGACCAATGGAACAGAACATAGCCCTCAGAAATAATACCACACATCTACGGCCATCTGATATTTGACAAACCTGAGAAAAACAAGAAATGGGGAAAGGATTCCCTATTTAATAAATGTGCTGGGAAAATTGGCTAGCCATAAGTAGAAAGCTGAAACTGGATCCTTTCCTTACTCCTTATATGAAAATTAATTCAAGATGGATTAGAGACTTAAATGTTAGACCTAAAACCCTAAAAACCCTAGAAGAAAACCTAGGTAATACCATTCAGGACATAGGCATGGGCAAGGATTTCATGTCTAAAACACCAAAGCAAAGGCAACAAAAGCCAAAATTGACAAATGGGATCTAATTAAACAAAGAGCTTCTGCACAGCAAAAGAAACTACCATCAGAGTGAACAGGCAACCTACAGAATGGGAGAAAATTTTTGCAATCTACTCATCTGACAAAGGGCTAACATCCAGAACCTATAAAGAACTCAATCAAATTTACAAGAAAAAAACAAACAACCCCATCAAAAAGTGGGCAAAGGATATGAATAGACACTTCTCAAAAGAAGACATTCGTACAGCTAACAGACACATGAAAAAATGCTCATCAGCACTGGCCATCAGAGAAATGCAAATCAAAACCACAATGAGATACCATCTCACACCAGTTAGAATGGCAATCATTAAAAAATCAGGAAACAACAGGTGCTAGAGAGGATGTGGAGAAATAGGAACACTTTTACATTGTTGGTGGGACCGTAAACTAGTTCAACCATTGTGGAAAACAGTGTGGCAATTCCTAAGGATCTGCAACTAGAAATACCATTTGAGCCAGCCATCCCATTCCTGGGGATATACCCCAAGGATTATAAATCATGTTGCTGTAAAGACACATGCACACGTATGTTTATTGTGGCACTATTCACAATAGCAAAGACTTGGAATCAACCCAAATGTCCATCAGTGACAGACTGGATTAAGAAAATGTGGCACATATACACTGTGGAATAGTATGCAGCCATAAAAAAGGATGAGTTTGTGTCCTTTGTAGGGACGTGGATGCAGCTGGAAATCATCATTCTCAGCAAACTATCACAAGAACAGAAAACCAAACACTGCATGTTCTCACTCATAGGTGGGAACTGAACAATGAGATCACTTGGACTCGGGAAGGGGAACATCACACACTGGGGCCTACTATGGGGAGGGTGGAGGGGGGAGGGATTGCATTGGGAGTTATACCTGATGTAAATGACGAGTTGATGGGTGCTGACAAGTTGATGGGTGCAGCACACCAACATGGCACAAGTATACATATGTAATAAACTTGCACATTATGCACATGTACCCTAAAACTTAAAGTATAATAATAATAATAAAATAAAATAAAATAAAACTACAATGAGACACTACTCTCCACCTATTATTCTATGTGTGAGATATATATTCTAGAATATATCCTGTAAATGTATTTTAATATTCTATATATTAGAATATTCTACAATGCATATTCTAATATTAGAATATTCTAATGTTCTATATCATATAAATATATTTTAATATTCTGTTAGAATATTCTAGAATATATATTCTAATATTAAAATATTCCAATATTCTAGAGTACATATCCTATATATTCTAATATTCTCTATATTAGAGTATTCTAGAATATATCAGAATATTATTGAATGTATATTATATATTCTAATATTCTAGAAAATATATTCTAATATTCTAATATATTCTAGAATATATATTGGGATATTCAAATATTCTAGAATATTCTTATATATATTGTAATATATTCTAGAATATGTATCTTATATATATGCATTTTAAACTGGCACGACCAAGTGCTGGTGAGGATGTGGACAATTGCTGATGAGAATGTAAAGCACCACTATTTTGGAAAATTGACAAGTTCTTTAAAATATAAAACATATAAAATTTATATAAACTATATCATAGGATATATATTCCTAGGTTTTTACCCAAGAGAAATGAAAGCATATGTCCACACTAAGACTTACACACAAATGTTGATAGCAACTTTATTTGTAATTGCCAAAAACTGAAAACAGCTTCAATGTCCATTAACACAATTTGTGGTACATCCATATAATGCAAAACTACTTAGCAATAAAAAGGAACAAACTACCAATATGCTCAACAAATTAAGATTTCAGAGGAATGTCAGAATTATTATGCTGATTGAAAGAAGCATGACCCCAAGGAGTATATACTGTATGATTCTATTTATATGAAATTCTTAAAAATGTAAATGAACCTATAGTGACAGAAAGCAGATCAGTAGTTGCCTGTGAATCTTGGCAGAGGGAGGGGTGGATTTATAAAGGAGGTGGAAAAAAATTTTAGGAGAGAGAAATAATTGTTAACTTGATTATGGTGATGATTTCATGGGTGTATACATTTGTCAAAATTGATAAAATTATACTTTAAAACATTGTACTTCAATTATAGCTCAATAAAATTGTTAAATAAATTAAAAAAAAAATAACCTGAAAGTTCCAGTTTAAAAGGGAAGCAGAACATACAAATTTGGAAAATTTGCAGCCTGGCCATGTGGTAGAAAAGAAAAGCCCATCTTCTGGGGAGGAATTCAAGCAAGCTGCGGAAATTTCCATAACCTTTTAAAAGGAAGGCAAGTGCTGATAGCTAAAACAAGAGAGAAAATTCCTCAAAGTCATTTCAGAGACATTTCAGTAGCCTCTCCCATCACAGGCCCAGAGGCCTAGGAAGACCGAATGGCTTTGTGGGCCATGCCCAGGGCTCTGCTGCCCTGCACAGCTTTGGAATGCTGCTTTCTGCATCCCAGCTGCTCCAGCTCCAGCCATGGCTAAAAGGGGCTCAGGTACAGCTTGAGGCACTGCTTCAGAGTGTGCAAGCTATAAACCTTGGTGGCTTTTACATGGTGTTAAGCTTGTGGATGCCCAGAATGCAAGAACTGAGGCTTGGAGTCTCTGCCTGGATTTCAGAGGATGTATGGGAAAAGCCTGGATGTCCAGACATCCTGCTTTAGGAGGCCTGCTGTAGGAGTGGAGCCTCTATTTAGAACCTTTACTAGGGCAGTGAAAAGGGGAAATGTGGGGTTGGGGCCCCTACACAGAGTCCCCACTGGGGCATTGCCTAGTGGAGCTGTGAGAAAAGGGCCACTATCCTCTAGACTCTAGTAGCATAGATCCACCAGCAGCTTGCACCCTGCACATGGCAAAGCTGTAAACACTCAATGCTAGCCCTTGAGAGCAACTGCTGGGGCTGAATCCTGCAAAGCCACAGGGGTGGAGCTGCTCAAGGCCTTGGGAGCCCACCCCTTGCACCAGTATGCCCTGGATGTGACATGAAGTCAAAAGAGATTACTTTGGAGCTTTAAGATTTAATGATTGCCCTGCTTGGTTTTGGACTTGCGTGGGGCTATAGCCCCTTTCTTTTGGCTGATTTCTCTCTTATTGAATGGGAATATTTATTTAATGCCTATATCCCTATTATATCTTGGAAATAACTAGTTTATTTTTGATTTTACAGGCTCATAGGCAGAAAGGACTGCTTTTGTCTCAGATGAAACTTTGTGGCCTTTTGAGTCAATGCTGGAATGAGTTAAGACTTTGGGGGACTGTTAGGAAGGCATGATTGTATTTTGAAATGTGAGAAGGACATGATATTTTGGAGGGGCCAGGGGCAGAATGATGTAGTTCAGATTTGTGTCCGCACCCAAATCTCATGTTGAAATGTAATCCCTAATGCTAGAGGTGGAGCCTAGTGGGAGATGATTGGATCATGGGGGCTGTTTTTCATAGTTTAACACCATCCCCCATTGGTGCTGTTGTCATGATAGTGAGTTATTGTGAGATCCAGTTATTTAAAAGTGTGTGGCACCTCTCCACTCCTTCTCTTCCTCCTGCTCAGGCCATGTGAACTACAGGTTCCCTTTTCAACTTCTGCTATGATTGTAGATTTCCTGATGCTTCCCCAGAAGTTGAGCAGATGCTAATGTCATGCTTCCTATACAGCCTACAGAACCATGAGCCAATTAAACCTCTTTTGTTTATAAACTACCCAGTCTCGTGTATTTTTTTTATAGCAGTGTGAGGATGGACTAGTACAGGATGGTAGATGTGTTACTGCACACAAGCATTCGGTGGCCCTCCTGGTGAGAGGGTTAGATATTCCTACCCTTTTGAACTCAGGCATGGTAAGTGAAATGTGACCAGAAGTGGAGGGTGTCTCTTCTAGCAGAAATGTTAGGAAACAAAGTATGTGCCAATATGGAGCTTACAGCAGTCTGGGCTCTTGAGTGGGTAGGATGAGCAGACCCTTCTTATAAATTAATTATGGGTGAGAACTAAACTTTCTTTTCATAAGCCACTGTGACTTTTGGCTTATTTTTTACTGCACCATAAAATACTCTTTTCTGATTAATACAAAATTTTATTCCCACTACAAAGTCTGTATAACACCATTAGCAACAATTTCCTCAATTTGCAGTAATCTAAGGAGGGAGCGTGTGGCCAGGATTTCTGCAACAATTGAAGGGCTTACTTAGTTCCTTTTGTTATGGCACCTATTACTTTCCATTTGTATCATAGCTATTGGGGATGTATTCTTCTTCTTCTTTTTTTTTGGTTTGGTTTTTGCTTGTTGTTTAGAATCCTTTTTCTAGAGGAAGTTATTGGGCACAGAGAAGTTAAGTAACTGGCTCGAGCTCACACAGTCAGTAAAGTGGTGGATTTGGAATTTGAACCCAGTTTGTCTCTAGAAATCTTGCTCTTGTTCATTGTACTATTGTACCCTGTACCATTTAGTACGTAGCAGACATGTTTTTGAGGCTTCTCCAGCTCTCAGTTCCTTTGTCTGGGAGACATCCCTACTGATAGCTTATATTAGAGGGTCAGGCTTAGGCTTTTATTGCAGCTGATTAGACTAGGATTAGGTTGGTCTGTGGTTTGTTTAATGGAATATTAGATATTTTGTTAGAAAATTTGAATCAATAAATACAGAGCCTGTAATGAATTAGTGTCAGGGTATGTAGAAGGCAAAAATGAAAAATTGAATATCTTTGAGCTGGACCTGTTTTACTTGGGCCACAGAGTGTTTTTGAAAAATATTTGCCATTCTCCTGCCTCAGCCTCCGAGTAGCTGGGACTACAGGCGCCCGCCACCACGCCCGGCTAGTTTTTTGTATTTTTAGTAGAGACGGGGTTTCACCATGTTAGCCAGCCGAGATCGCGCCACTGCACTCCAGCCTGGGTGACACAGCGCGAGACTCCGTCTCAAAAAAAAAAAAAAAAAAAAAAAGAAAAATATTCGAACCACCAGTGAAAAGTAAAAAAGGGATCATGGGGAAGGCAAAGAAAAAAAAAATCATAAAAACTTGTCCATAATAAAAACATGTACAACATTCTACTTAGATATAATTATACTTGTGTGTTTATAGATACAAAGAGAAGCTTGTGTATAAAAATGTGCTCATCAAAATATTAATGGTGCCCAGTGTAAAACAATGGGATTTTAGGTAACGTTTATTCTTCCACATACTTAAAAAAAATTTTTTTTTTTGAGACAGAGTCTCACTCCATCACCCAGGCTGGAGTGCAGTAGTGTAATCTCTGGTCACTGCAACCTCCACCTCTTGGGTTCAAGCGATTCTTGTGCCTTAGCCTCCTGAGTAGCTGGAATTATATGCCACCATACTGAGTAAGTTTTGTATTTTTAGTAGAGACAGGGTTTCAACATCTTGGCCAGGCTGGTCTTGAACTCCTGACCTCAAGTGATCCACCCTCCTCAGCCTCCCAAAGTGCTGGGATTACAGGCATGAGCCACCATGCCAAGCCCTTCCACATACTTTTATATATTTCTTAAATATTGTACAATGAACATGTATAAATAGGAACAATTATTTTATTTTTAATTATATCATTGAGATTTTACATAAATCTCTGTATTCCTAGCTACTTTTGAAATTTTAATGATCTAGCATTGCTAAGCTCATATTGTCACATGGCCACAATGGTCAGAGCTGAATTTTGGCTGCCTCTTTAAATATGGCAGGCACTCTGTGACTTCCACAACCTATTGTTCTGTGTGCTTGACCTTATTCAGTCTTTGATATTTACTGCTGCACCTGCTGGCACTTGAATGAATCTTCTTTAGAGAAAGATCATACAAACTTGAAGTTGGCAGCCATGTTGGGTTATGTGCAGCCTACAAAAACCATGTTAGGTTACATGCAAGCTAAGAATCTAAAGCACTGTGATCTGATAGGACATTCTGTGGTGATGGAAATGAGCAGCTGAAAAGTGGCTAGTGCAACTGTGAAACTGAATTTTTAATTTAAATTTAAATAGCCATATTTGGCTAGTGGCTACCATATTGGACACTGCAGATCTAGAGGAAGAGAGAGAGGGAGAGGGGAGGGAGACACGGAGAGAGGAGTGAAAGGGAAGAGAAGATGAAAGAGTTTGCTGACAGTAGAGATCCTCCATGTTTTTTCTTTCTTCATTTCTTTTTTTTCCAAGATGAAGTCTCACTCTGTCACCCAGGCTGGAGTGCAGTGTTGTCATAAGGGCTCACAGCAACCTTGACCTCCCAGGCTCAAGTGATTCTCTTATCTCAGCCTCCTGAGTAGCTGGGACTACAAGTGTGTTCCATCACATTCATTTGTATTTTTTGTAGAGATAGGGTTTCACCATATTGCCCAGGTTGGTCTTGAGCTCCTGGGCTCAAGCAATTTGCCCATCTTGGCCTCCCAAATTGCTGGGATTACAGGTGTGAGCCACTGTGCCCAGCCTGAGATATTCTAAAGAAAGCATCTATGTAGGATGCTCTCTTTACTAATAGGTAGCCCAAAAGCTGCTCAAAGTCTATCTACAGATTGTATATTAAAAAGTAAGATGGTGGTAAGAAAAGGGATTAACACAGAAAATTTATTTAGTGAGAGCTATCAATGTGCTTTTCATTTCTCCCCCTTTGCCTTCCTGCTTCAAGTCAAGTGAAGGAAGAGTCAGGAGGATTGCACGGAGCTGATATAGTCTCCTGAATTTACAGGACTTGAAAATGAGTGGTTGGTTCTTTTTGGAAGTGTCAAAAGAATGACTAGCTGAAAATTCCCCTGACCACAGAGCAGGGAGAAGGAGGTACAATGGAGCAGTCTGCATCTGACAAAAAAGTATGCTTTGAACTAGCCAGGCTGCTACAGAAGGTGGTAGTGGGATCACTACCAAAGAAGATAAGACAACTGCAGCAGGAAGGGTCTCTGTAAGATCTACTTCCAGTAATTGTAGTTAGGGTGGAGGGAGCAGAAGACTCCAAATGTATCCACTGAAAGAGTGACCCTGTGGTGTACATCTGGTTTTCAGAGGGTACCAACTTCCAAAGACAGAAGCACCCATCTGTACAAGTCCCTTTCTTCCTCTTTGCCACTCCTTCTTCTCCCAGCCTGGTGAGAAGATAGAACATGGAGAGCAAAGACAGACCTCATCTCCTATTCTCAAAGAAGGTTTCCAGTGGGAAAAATGGATTCCCATTTACTGAGATGAGAAATGCTGAGGAAGTTGTTTTACTTGTGGGTGGAGAAATCAAGAGTTCAATTTTGCACATGAAAGTACAAAACTTTCATGTATGATGTAATACATAGTTATACTCAAAAAGTTCTAGTACTGTAGTGATACTGTGTAAAGCAATTTTATCAGTGGTATAAGGGTTAAAAAAGGTATTCAAAACAACTGTAACTGTAATTCAAAGCAATTTTATCTGTGGTATAAGGGTTAAAAACAAAGGTATTCAAAACAACTGTAACTATAATAAATTGTTAAGGGATACACATTACAAAAAGATGTAGATTTTGACATCAAAATCATGAAAAGTGGGAGAGTTTTTGTCTACAATCAAAGTTAAGTAATTATTAGCTTAAAATAGCCTGTTACAAGTATAAGACATTTTGTGTGAGCCTCATGCTAACTGTAAAGCCAAAACCTATAATAGTGGGACTAAATATTAAAAGAAAGGATCCAAAGCATACAACTAGAGAAAACCATCAAACCATAAAGAAAGACAGCAAGAGATGAAGAAACAAATATTCTACAAAACAACCAGAAAACAAATTTTAAAATATCAGTAGTAAGTCCTTACCTATTAATAATTATCTTGAATGTAAATGAATAAAATTCTCCAACCAAAAGACATAGAGTAGCTGAGTGCATAAAAAGAGAAAACAAGATCCAAGTATATGTTGCCTATAAGAGACTCACTTTTCTAGTAAAGACAGACACAGATTGAGCGTGAAGGGATTGAAAAAGATATTCCATACAAATGGAAACCAAAATACAACAGGGGTAGCTATACTTGTATCAGACAAAATACATTTTAAGTCAAAAACTGCAAAGGGGGACAAAGAAGCTCTTTATACAGTGATGAAGGGGTCGGTTCATAAAGAGGCTATAACAATTATGTGTGTGTGTGTGTGTGTGTGTGTGTGTGTATATGAACTTAAATATATAAAGCAAATGTTAAATGATCTGATGGGAGAGGAAGACTTTAATACAATAATAGTAGGGGACTTGGAATACCTCACTTCCAATAATAGCCAGATCATCTCTAGACAGAAAATCAATAAAGAAACGGACTTGAATTACTCTTTAGGCCAAATGGAGCTAATAGATATATACAGAACATTTTGCCCAACAGCAACAGAGTACACATGCTTGTCAAGTACACACAGAACATTCTCTCAGATAGATCATATGTTAGGTCATATCAAGTCATGAGACTTGATATAAATAAAGTCTTAAATTTAAGAGGATTGAAATAATATCAAGTGTCTTTTCTGATCACAATGTTATAAAACTGGAAATCAATAACAAGAAATTCCAGACAATTCACAAATATGTGAAAGTTAAATAACATGTTCCTTAACAACCAATGGGTCAAAAGACAAATCAAAAGGGAAGTAAAAAAATAGCCTGAGACAAATTAAAATTTAAACACAATATACCAAAATTTATGAGATACAGCAAAAGCCATTCTAAGAGTAAAATTTACAGCAATAAATGCCTATATCAAAAAAGAAGAAAAATCTCACATAAACCATATAATGTTGCATCTCAGGGATTTAGAAAGAGAAGCACAAACTAAGCCCAAGGTTAGCAGAAGGAGGGAAACAACAAACAGAGCAGAAATAAGTAAAATGGAGACTAAAATAAAACAACAGAAAAATCCAACAATACTGAGTTGTTTTTTGAAAAGATAAAATAGACAAATTCTTAGCTAGATTGAAAAAAGAGAACTCAAAATCAGAATGCCATGGAAATACAAAGAATTGTATGAAACTATCAACTCTTATACACCAACAAATTGGATAACCTAGAGGAAACAGAAAAATTCCTAGACACATATGACCTACAAAAACTCAATCATGAAGGAATAGAAAATCTGAATAGAGCTACAATGAGTAAGGAGATTAAATGAGGTTCAAAAATCTTCAAGAAAAGCCCAGAACCAGATGGCTTCATAACTGAATTCTACCAAACATTTAAAGAACTAATATAATCCTTCTCAAAAACTGAAGTGGAAGGAATACTTACAAACTAATTTTACAAGAGTAGCATTATTCTAATACCAAATCCAGGAAAGGACACCATAAGAAATGAAAATTACAGGCCAGTAACCTTGATAAACATAGATACAAAAATCCTCAACAAAATACTAGGAAATAAAATTCAACAATACATTAGTATAATACAACAATACATTAAAAGAATCATTTACCATGATCAAGTGGGATTTATCCCTGGAATGCAAGGATGGTTCAACATATGCATCCTTGCACTCTAGGAAAACATACACACATTAAAAAATGTCATAAACCACATTAACAGGATGATCATCTCAACCACGTGATCATTTCAACAGATACGGAAAAATTATTGCACAAAATTCAACATCCTTTCATGATAAAACTCTCAATGGTTTCGATATGGAAGTAATGTATCTCAACACAATAAAAGCTATACATGACAAACCCACAGCAAACATCATGCTCAATGGTAAAAAGTTGATAGCTCTGTAATCCCAGTCCTTTGGGAGGCCAAGGCTGGTGGATGATGAGGTCAGGAGTTCAAGACCAGCCTGGACAAGATGGTGAAACCCTGTCTCTACTAAAAATACAAAAGTTAGCCAGGCATGGTGGTGGGTGCCTATAATCCCAGCTACTTAGGAGGCTGAGGCAGAAAATTGCTTGCACCTGGGAGGTGGAGGTTGCAGTGAGCTGAGATTGCACCACTGCACTCCAGCCTGGGTGACAGAGTGAGACTCTGTCTCAAAAAAAAAAAAAAAGTTGATAGTTTTTCCTTTAAGATCAGGAACAAGATAAGGATGCTCTCTCTGACCACTTCTTTCAACATAGTACTGGAAGTCCAAGCCAGAGCAATTAGGCAAGATTAAAAAAAGACATCCTAATAAGAAAGGGAGAAGTAAAATTGTCTCTGTTTGCTGATGGCATAATTTTATATATAGAAACCAAAGACTCCACCAAAAAAACTGTTGCAAATGATAAATTCAAAGTAAAGCTGCAGGATACAAAATCAATATATAAAAAGCAGTGGCATTTCTATACACTAACAACAAACTATCTGAAAAAGAAATTAAGAAAATGATCCCATTTACAATAGCAACAGCAAAATACTTAGGTGTAAATTTAAACAAGGGAGTGAAAAATCTTTATTCTGAAAAGTATAAAACATGGATCAAAGAAATTGAAGAAAACACAAATACATGAAAAGATATCTCATGTCTTTGGATTGGAAGACTTAATATTGTTAAAATTTCAATATTACCCAAAGTGATCTACAGATTCAAAGTAATCCATATTAAAATTCCAATGTCATTTTTCATGCAAATGGAAAAAAACAATCCTAAAATTTGTACAGAACCATAAAGGATCCTGATTAACCAAACCAACTGTATTTGTCCATTTTCTTACTGCTATAAAGAACTGTCTGAGACTGGGTAATTTATAAAGGAAAGATGTTTAATTGACTCACAGTTCAGCATGATTGGGAGGCCTCAGAAAACTTACAATTCTGGCAGAAGGTGAAGGGGAAACAAGGCGCATTCTTCATAAGGTGGCAGGAAGAAGAAGTGCTGAGTGAAGTGGGAAGAGCCCCTTATAAAACCATCAGATCTTGTGAGAACTCACTCATTATCATGAGAACAGCATGAGGGAAACTACCTCTATGATTCATTACTTCCACCTGGTCTCTCCTTTGACACACGGGGATTATGGGGTTTACAATCAAGATGAGATTTGGGTGGGGACACAAAGGCTCACCATATCACCACCCTTCAGCAAAGATAACAAAGCTGAAGGCATCACACTACCTGACATCAAAATATACTAAAAACTGTGATAATCAAAACACCATAATATCAGCACAAAAACAGACACATCGACTAATGGAATAAGCTAGAGTCCAGGAATAAACCCATGCATTTATGGACAACTGATTTTTGACAAACTTGTCAAAAACACACAATGAGGAAAGGACAATCTTTTCCTTTAAATGGTGCTGAGAAAACTGGATATGTACATGCAAAAGAATGAAATTGATCCTTATCTCATACCATATAAAAATCAACTCAAAATGTACTAAAGGCTTAAATATAACACCTGAAACTGTAAAACTCCTAGAAGACAACATAGGAGAAAAGCTCCATGACATTGGTCTGGATAATAACTTTTTTGGATATTACCCCCAAAATACAAGGAACAAAAGCAAAAATAGACAAACAGGATTGTATCAAATTAAAAAGTTTCTGCACAACAAATGAAACAATTAAAGAGATAGTCCACAGAATGGGAGAAAATATTTGCAAATCATACCATCCGATAAGAAGTTAGTTTTCAAAATATATAAGAAAATCAACTCAATGGCAAGAAAACAAATAACCTGATTTAAAAATGGTCAAACGACCTGAATAGACAGTTATCAAAAAAAGACAAATAGTCAATAGGTTTATAGAAAAATGCTCAGTATCATGAATCCTTAGGGAAATACAAATTAAAGCCACAATGAGCTATCACATCACACCTGTAAGAACGGCGATTATTAAAAAGATGACAGATAACAAGTGTTAGCAAGGATGTGGAGAAAAAAGAATCCTTGTACACTCTTGGTGGGAATATACATTAGTATAGCCAGTATGGAAACAGTATGGAGGTTCCTCAAAAAATTAAAAGTAGAACTCCCATATGATACAGGAATCCCACTTCTGAGTGTATATGCAAAGGAATTGAAGTCAATATATCAAAGAGATAGCTCCACTCTCAAATTCATTGCAGCATTATTTAGAATGCCCAATATATGAAATATGAAACTAAATATAAGATTAAATATAACATATAATTAAATACTATGCAGTCTGAAAAGAGAAGGAAATTCTGTCATTTGCAACAACATGGATGAACCTGGAGGATATTATGCTAAGTGAAATAAATCAGGCACAAAACACAAATACCATATGATCTCACTTATATGTGGAATCTAAAAAAGTAAAATGCATAGAAGTAGAGAGTAGAATATGGTTACCAGAGGCTGGAGGTGAGGAGTAGGAGGGAAGAAAATGGAGAGATGCTGGTCAAAGGGTGCAAAGTTTCAGTCTGATGGAAGGAATCAGTTTTTGAGATATATTGCACAGTGAAGTGACAATAGATAATAATAATGTAATGTAATATTTCAAAATTGCTAAGAGAGTAAACTTTCCATGTTCTCATCGAAAAAAATGTTAAGTAAGTGAGGTGATGGATATGTTCATTAGCTTGATTTATCATGCCACATTGTGTACATATTTCAAAAAAATCACATTTTACTCTACAAATATATACAGTTATTTGTCAATTGTAAAAAAGAACTTAGTTTTAGAAGGTGAATGCTGATAAGCCAGTCAAGTGGAGATGTTGAGTAGACAGCTGTATACCAGTCTGGAGTTCAAGAGTGAGAGGAGATAGGAACTTGGGAGTTGCAGAATACAGATGGCATTTAAAATCATGGGAGTAAATTAGCTCATTTAGGGAATGAGTCAAGATAGAGGAGAGGATGGCAGATTAAACACTGGGCCACCCCAATGTTTAAAGGTGTGGAGATAGATAGAGTTATGTAAAGTGCTTAGAAAAGGGTCAGGCACATGGCAAGTGCTCTTTAGCTGCCATTATGAATTGGGAAATGACTGACTTGGGGAACAGAGGTTTTCTAATGGAGATCAAACTCTTTGATCTTAATGACCTGTTAAAACACCTACAAAAGGGGGCCAGTGTTCAACATAGAAAAAACAAGTGGCAAACTGGCCCATTCATGTTTTTGAATTCATGTTTTTGAATTCATGTTTTTGAATGCAATGGTATCAGACTTAAAAATACTTGCTGATTCTGGCTCTTTGATGCAAAATTCAAATTAATCTATTAATAGATTTAATCATGGCAACTTCTTAATTCATGAAAATAGACTATGCCAAACTTTGAAAACAAAAAGCTAGACAAAGGCATAATAATGCTTTTCCTAATTTTTCTACCTTTCTTTTAGTTACCTTTTTAGTTATATGAATAGTCTACAGCAAAACAGCTAAGTGAGGTTAAAGTAGAAGTTAGCTGGTCATTCTGGCATAAGTGAAAATGTAGAACTTAGAGTGTACCTTTGCTTAAAGTCAGTTTTCTTTCAGGAATCCATTTTAATTTTGTGATAGTAGAGACCATGGGAAAAAATATGAAAAAACTCGAACAAGAAAATAATCTTTAAAGAAAATTTGAGAGCCTTCATTTCCAAAATTTTTTAAGTAGTTTTTACAAAAGACATGCCCATTAAGCTTTGCCAGGCCACTGTCAGCGTGGATACCACATGGTTAAATCTACCACATGGCATTTCTTATGCTACGTGAGTCATGGGATGCAGAATGACAGAATTTATGCAACCTTATGAAACATGCCAGCACAATGTAGCACTTAAGCTAAGATATTTTAATGACCCGATTTGTTCAGACTGCTTGAGGATAAAAAGTGATTTCACAGGATTTGCTACTATTAGTCACAGCAGCTTCTAGTGTTTAGTACATAGTGGGCAGGTGCTTTTAGGATTATATTAATAACAAGAAAAACAACAGAGTGTTTTTTAATAGTCAAATTATAATGAAAGACAATTAATGTAACATTTTAAATTGTATAAAATGTCAAGGTTAGCATAGTATAAACTATATAATTAATGTATTAAATGCAGATGAAATAATATTAATTCATTTAGCAATTACTCATTCTGCTTACAGTAAGTAACAGATTCAGATGGAACTTAACTGGAAGAAAATAAAAGGCATTGTTGCTTAACTCCTGGTGTCTAGGAAGGAGGGAGAATACACTATATTTTAAGAGACCTCTGAAAAAAGTTCATTTACAAAAATGCCAGGACTCAGGTTTATTATTATTCTCCTGGGGCACACACTTTGAAATGATATTTTCACACAAGGTGGAATCTGAAATTTGAATCCTGTCAGAGCCACAAAATGCTGAAAGTCCAGCTCTCACAGGAAATAACATTTAAATATTAAATGTCTATGTCCAAGGCAGAGATGACAAGAATAAAAATGACTCAATTTCAAGTAAAATCTCTGTCCTCTTTGTTTTTTAAACTGGGTCAAATTGGCATTTTTGGTTCAGTTTGGCCTGAAGGAATACAAAATAAATATGATAAGAGTTTGCAACTGTAATGTTTACATAGTTAAAACGATTCTCAATTTCACTGAAGGCTCTCCTTTGCATGGAAGCTTAGGATTGTTATTTATAGGCTGTGACACCAAAAAGAATGGTCCATCAGCCAAACTGGAAGCTTAGTGCAGTGGAAAAAACCAAAGATTTGATTGACTGAATTTTTCACTTTGCAACAAATTGTTTTGGCGTCAGAGAGATCTTATAGTCGTTGCTGTTTGGTTCTTCCCTTCATTTTTAGGATTGATGTCTTTCTTACACATGTCAGTCACTGGATATCCTAAAGAGCTTCAGCCTTATGGGTCTACTCTTTCCTTAAATATTTAAATAAAAATAGCCAGAGTCCCCACATCCTTTGTGTTAAGAGTATTTGAGGAGCACACAATAAACAGCCTCTTTTTTTTAAACTTAAGTTCTAAATTAGTGGAGGAAAAAAATGCAAGTGATTGTGTATCAAGTGAACATTCAAATGATTGCTGACAGAGGCTAAGATGTCACCCAGAAAGAGGTCCAGGTTGCTGTGCAAAGTGCTCTGCTATATTACCTAGCCCATCCAATGGTGCTTGAAGTGTCTGAATAGATTGGGATGTGTGTGGAGACTGTGGCAGGCTGCTCCAGGTGAATTAGAGTGCCTGTCTTTAGAATTTTGGAGCAAAGCTCTGCCATCCTTTTTAGATGGCTATTCTTTGAGAAACTGCTTATGGATTGCTCCTTGGCCTTAGCAGAGACTCAACACTTGGTCATGGGCCACCAAATGAACAGGAGCTGTGGACAATAAACTGGGTGTTTTCAGCCCTCTCAAAAAAATCAAGAAGTTGGGTATGCAGTACAGCTTAAGTAGATCCTGAAGGCATGAGTAAGTTGCTTGGCAAGTTTCCCAGTTGCCCCTCCTCATGTTATCTTGCCTCCTCTCTCTCAACCCACATAATCAGCCCTCCAAATCTGAGAGTTCTGCATTATAGAGTCAACCAACTGAAGATAAAAACTATTTTGAAAACAAAAAAAGAAATAACAATACAATAATAAAAGTCATACAAAGAAAGATATAACAACTATTTATACACCATTTACATTGTGTTAGTTATTATAAGTAATCTGGAGATGAGTTAAAGTATATGGGAGGATGTGCAAAAGTTGTATGAAAATACTATTCTATTGGAACTTCCACATCTGTGGATTTTGGTATTTGAAGGTCACCTAGAACCAATCCCGCATGGATATCTAAGGACAAATATATATGGCTTATTAGGGGGTTCCCTATGTCAAATATTGACTGAAGAAAAAAATAGTTCAGGCCTGGTTTACAGATTGGTATGATATGCTGGCACATCCTAAAAATGGATAGCTCAGCACTACTGCCCCACTCTGGGTAATGAAGGGAGCTCCTGTTGTTGAACTATGGTAATGAAGGGAGCTCCTATTGTTGAACAGTACTTCAAGGAGTACACCTACTTATTAATTTTTCTTGGAAAAGGAGATGGCCCCAGGTATGGCCTTATACTGGTAGGTAGTGGCTAATGGTTTGACTAGATGGTTCGTGTTACGGACTGACTGCATCCCCCCAAGAAAGAACACAACTAGACATTTGGTGACAAGGAGGTGTGTGGATAGATCTTTCTGAATGGGAATAGAGAGTGAAGACTTTTGTTCCATGTGATTGCTCATCAAAGAGCAACCTCAGTAAAAGAGGATTTTAATAATCAGATGAACAAGATGCCCTGCTCTGTGGACATCAAGAGGCTTTTTCCACAGCCACTCCATCCATGCCCAACGGACACATGAACAAAGTGTCCATGGCAGCAGGCGTAGAAGTTACATATGGACTCAGCAATATGGACTTCCACTCACTAAGGCTGATCTGTCTATAGTCACTGTTGAATGCCCAGCCTACCAACAGCAGAGTTCAACTTTGAGCCCCTGACATGGTACCATTGCCCAGGAGGCTGAAATAGCCACCTGGAGGTAGGTTGATTGCACTGGACCACATCCATCTTAGAAGAGGCAGTGCTTTGTTCTCACTGGAAGAGAAATTTCCTCTAAATACGGATTTGTTTTCCTTGCCCTCAAGGCTTTTGTCAAAATCACCATCTGTGGACTTACATAGTATGATTCACATCAAGGTATGCTAATAACACTGCTTCTGACAAAGGAACTCAATAGCAATTGCAGTGTGGACTCATGCTTATAGAATCTACTGATATTACCATGTTCCTTGTTACCAAGAAGTAGCTGGTCTGATAGAATGCTGAAATAGCCTTTCAAAATTTTTAGTTTCCATGCCCTCTGGGAAGGAACATTTCACAGGTTTGAGATAAAGTCTTCAGGATGTGGCATATGCTGTAAATCAGTGACGAATATACAATGCTATCTTTCACAGAGATAGGATCCATGGATTCAGGAAAGCTGTGTGAGATGGGAGTTATTCCTTTCACTATTACCCACAGTGAGCCACTCTGTGTGGAAGTTCAGTGTGGGGTACCAAGCCCTCTTGAAGATATGCCTGTTGTCCCTGATCTCCTGCTCATCCTGTTAGCACAAGGCAGCAGCCAAGCCCACAGCTCCCTAGCACCTGCTGGATCACCTCCTTTAGTTTCTCCAGATCCTAAGCTGGGTGTGTGTATGGCTCTGTGGTGAAGCGTGCCAGCTCCTTCTGTGCCATTGAGGCTGGAGATAGAGAGAGGGAGATGAAGGTTCCAGCTGGTCTTTGTAGGTTCCAGTTTATCCTTGTCCTGCCTTTTAAATGTCCAGCTGTTCTTACCAACTGCTAGTACTGAGAGGCTCTACAGAGCCTGCAGGCCTACAACAGACAAGGACCAACAGCCTGCCATAGGGTTCCTCAACAGCTCCTACAATTACATAAGGTGGAATTCCTACAGCAAATCCCATACAGTGGCTCTGCTTGTCTTACAAAGCCTAAATGACACAGCATCTGTTCACTATCTCTGAAGATTCTCAGGGAGGATTTCGTCCTCTTAGTCATTTATTGGACTAATTTTCTGCTCCTCAGAGTTTTCGAATTTACTGTCACCTTGACTCCTGTGTCTGTTCCCCTTTCTATGCCCCAAGTCAACCAAAATGTGTAACACAATGCCTTTTCCTTAATTTACCTCAAATGCCACTCATAAAAGCAAGGAATTTCACAGAGGTTCTATGGTAAAAATGGCCATTGTATTAAAGCAAAATGCCTATAGCAGTTTACTTAAAATTGAATATTAGTTGCCCCATTTTGAAAAGTCCAGTTCCTTGGCCTCCTGCCAACTATCAGTTTTGCTTCTTTTCTCTCTTCAGTCTCCCTAATCTGTCCTCCTGCGTCTTTCTGTCAACTCAAAACTCCTTTCATTAAAAAAAAAAAAAGTAGAATAATTCAGCTCTCTCATTGTCTTCTTCTTGATCATTGATATGGTTTGGCTGTGTTCCCACCAAAATCTCATCTTGAATTCCCACGTGTTGTAGGAGGGGCCTAGTGAGAGGTAATTGAATCAAGGGGGAAAGTCTTTCCCATGCTGTTCTCCTGACAGTAAGTCTCATGAGATCTGATGGTTTTAAAAAGGGGAGTTGCTCTGCACAAGCTTGCTCTTTCTTTGCTTGCTGCCATCCATGTAAGAGATGACTTGCCCCTCCTTGCCTTCCACCATGGTTGTGAGGCTTCCCCAGCCACGTGGAACTGTAAATCCAATTAAACCTCTTTCTTTTGTAAATTGCCCAGTCTTGGGTTTGTCTTTATCAGCAGTGTGAAAACAGACTAATACAATCATTGTTATTGCATGCTTTCATTTTTATAACCAAAGGCCATCAAAGAAAAGAGACTTTCTCCTGAAGAGGAAGTTTGCTGCCAGTTGTAAAACACAGGACCTTCCCTCCCCCCTGTATCTTGAACTATCTTGCGTTAGATCTCAGTGGAGAGGGATGCCATATACCATACCATCCTGCCACAGATTTACTCAAAATCAATTTTATAAAACCAAAACCTTAAAAGAAAGATTGGCAAAAACAATCGTATTAGGAGAAGTAGGTCCTGCTAAGAAACAGCTTTGAGAAAGTTTTGAATTACAGGCAGTTTGTAACAGCTGTGGATTGCAACATTTTCCCTGGTGAGTTGTTTAGTGTGTCATTGTGTATAAATTTCAAGCTATCCTTCTAGAAGCTTTCATTTAGAAAGTTGATCTTTTACTTCTTTAAGGGCATAAAAGGAAATTGCAGGCTGTGCCTTGGTATGTGAACTGTGGGCAAATTGTAGCATGTCAGTCTCCCCTTTGGAGACATGTATGTTTGCCAATTTTTAAAATACAATTTAAGGAAGCAACAGAATTGTAGTGAGATGGATATTTAAATTCAGAGATGGGAGAAAATACAGAAGGAAATGGAGGAAGGTAGGAGAGTTATTTTTTAAAAATTTATCAAGACATGAATACAAGCACTTTATCTTAACCAAAGGACTAGTTGTAGCCATGCTGAATTAATCATTCTAATTAGATTTCCAAGATATTTGAAAAAACTCTCCATATTGAGAGACTGATAGTTTTTCACTGACACTTTGCTATTTTTGTATTATGGGTCCAGAGCCTTATAAGTTTAGAATTTTTAATTCAATAAATTAGAATAAAAAGTGAAAGGGAAAATTACTTCTTTTTGACTAGAGAGATTCTAATCACAGGTTTTTATGTTCACAGTGTATGGATGTCTTATCTATCTATTTTTTTTTTCTTCTCTCTCTCTCTCTCTCTCTTTTTTTTTTTTTTGCTATGTGCAAGATAGGAAGAAGCGTTTTGTGGGAGAGGACACTTGTGGGAAATGCCTTCAGCAGCAGCTATGCAAGAGGACAGATGAGAGAAGGCCTTGTAGGTTTGGCATCCACAGTGCTTTTGACAACCAGTTGACTTGATGTTTCTAGTGTTATGGCCAGAGCACCAGGATTCAGGGTATGACCCAACCACTATCAGATTCTACTTTTGGAGTTCATTTCCTTGAACATTGGTCTGAAGCAGTAGTTTCTTAACCTATTTTGGTTCATGGAGGTGTATGAGGTCATAGACCCTTTCCAGAGAAAAATGCACATATGTATACAAAAAAATTTGCCAACAATATTGGAAGATTATAGGCCCTATGAAACCTACCCAAGGACTATAGGCTATAACTCCCATTCTAAATCACTATCTTTTGGAGAATTGTAAAGGCCTTTCTATTTCATGTTAAGGGTCCTTTTCAGATCTAAGCCTGAGTGTCACTCAATTCTTCTGTGACTCAGTAGAGGATGATACAGCTTCTTATACCTCACAGTTGTTTAACACAAGGCTAGATAAATTCTAAAGTGAGGGCAGCCACAGAGAAGCCACATTTGTGTCTTATTTACTGTTATATTCCAGGAACATAGTGGGTACTCAAGAAATAATTGTTGAAACTTTTGCTTTAGAGTATAATGTGGTGGTAAAGTGAGGTGAGAAATTAAAGTGGGCTTTGTGTACTCTTGGAGCAAGAGGAGTGCTCAAATGATAGGTAGAATGTGCAACTCGGTCTCCAGTAAACCAATTAACAAGGGACTCCTTGCTTTCCTTTAGTTTTGCTGGTCACGAGAGGAAACTTGGGGCTGCATAAAAATTTGAGCTGTGGGTAAGGCTGCTGGAGGACCTGCCTGTCAAAGAGAATTCTGCATTTGTCTTCTTTGTTTCCTCTTGCCTAAGGAAGAAGAATCCTTACCCCCTCGAGAGGAAAGCAGATTTAAGTAATAAGGTGAAGAGACTGCTGGAGGTGGAAGAAAGAGAAGAATAACCACAGGATTTGTGGATTAAGAGAAGTTTTTGGAGAGAGAACACACACTTGCAAATATGCATTTCAGATGATTTCTTCAGGATTGAGTTCCCAAACTGAAATTACCTGGTCAAATGGGGTAGATGTTTTTAAGACTCTTGATGACAAAGTGCTTTTGAGAGAAGTCAAGTCAATCATTTAACCCCCTCTCTTTTCCATTCCTGAAACATAAGAAGGTGCTCATATGTTGTCAGTATTTTTTACATTTTATAACCAAGACAGCAGCATTTTGGAGAATGTAAATACTTGTACAAATTGGTAAATACTCTATTTGTTCAATTCCAAATGACATGCTTTCTCTTACACAGCACCATGGTTCAGTGTTGAGATCCACAGAAAATGTGACAAGGTTGGCCTTTGACTTAGGCCTAGCAGCCCTGAGAATACGGATGGGGACTGAGAGAGAGAGAGAGAGAGAGAGAGAGAGAGAGCACAAGCTAGAGAGAGCTGTGGATCCAGGCTTCAGGGATGCAATGAAGCCTGCAAACACCTTTCTCTCACAAGGCTCAAGAACATCCAGTCACCTCCCTGACCACACTTCTCAAATCTGCTTTCATCTGACTTTCATGTTCTCAAGGTTAACCTTGTCAGGCTTGATGATCAACAAGGTTGCAATGAGTATTCATAGAAATTGGTACAGAAGTTAATGTCCAGATCCACATGAAACGCAGGCAGAAATGAAGACAGTGACACTTACCAATCTTGACAGAAGGGACAAAAGCCTAAACTCTACAAGGAAACATTTGTAACCCTCATCAGCATGGTGCTGCATATTGTAGACAATACATGCACTTTAAAAATCACAGGATCTAAGCATTATGGAAATGACAATGACAACTTAAGGAGAGCTGTTGTCACTGGGGAAGGATGCTTAGAAATACGCACTGCTTTTCAACACCATTAGGAAATCTTGAAGTCCTTGGTTTTAGGTAATTTCTTTTGTAAGTTTATAAGATATAGCTCTCAAATTCTTTCCATGTCTTATTAGTTCCTGGATATTTATGACCAATTATTCATTAAGTGGAAAAATGAAAGGAGGGGAGGGAAGATAAATGAGTTCCCAGTTTTTATAAATATTGTTTCCTTTTTTGTTCTGAGTCCTGAAAATAATAATATGGGATACATTCACACAGTCCAGAGGATGATCTGTATTGAAGGCACAGAGAAGAATAGATGAGTACACAGTATACAAAGTGAACAAATTCCCCTTAATGAATATTCAAAGCCTGTCCACCAAAAATTTCCAGTTTTCTGGTTTCAGTAGGTTTTGGATGTTTGATTTTGTAGGTCAGACCTGGTAGGTAGGGTGGGGACTGGGTTATCTGTGCTTTTGTGCTTCACTAGTGTGGGCCTGCCTTATCAATGCATCCCTAGAGTTAATTAAGGACAAGATGAATTTTTGGGGCCTCTCCAGTCACCTTTCTTAAGCTTCCACAAGAAAGGTGACTTCTAGTGCCTTTACCTGATCTTGCTTGAAAACAGTCAGGAGAATGCTATGGTCTGAATGTATACGTCCACCCAAAATTTATAAGTTGAAAACCTAATCACCAATGTGATGGTATTAGGTGGGGTCTTCTGGAGATGATTTGATCATGAGGTTGAAGCCCTCTTGAATGGTGTTAGTGCCTTTATAAAAGAGGCCCCAAAGACCTGTCTTGCCCCTTTCTAACATGTCAGTTTACAGCAAGAAGACAGCCCTTACCAGATACTGAATCTGCTAGTGCCTTGATTTTGGACTTCCCAGTCTTCAGAACTATGAGAAGTAAACGTCGTTTATAAGCTCTCCAGTCTATGGTATTTTGTGATAGCAATCTCCATGGACTAAGACAGAGGCTGTTGCCAAAATTATAGGAAATATATTTAGAAAAGAAATTATTTTAAAATACCAGAAATTTATTCATATGGAGAAAAGACTCTTCTCTTAGAGAAGTGTTATGGCCTATAAAGGCTATACTTATTCATATATATGCTTTTTCATTTAATGTTGATGGCAACTCTATGAGATAGACATTATTATTATCTCTCTTTTATGGATGAGGAAATTGTGGCTTGGAGGGGTTTAGGTGACTTGTTCCTGGCTACACACCTAGTGAGCAATGAAGAGAGGAGGACTCACACATAGATATTCTGAGATGAAATTGTTTGGTCTTTTTGTTACTTCATATTTCTTTGGTTTAAGCCACGGTGTATTATTTATCTTCCATCATTAGCATCCCTCATCCATGAAGTGGTTTTCATCTTGTAGGTCTAACATTGGGAGGTGTTTCCAGTTAAAAATTAAGAAGTCAAGAAGTCTGAAAGTACAACTCTGAGCTTTGGCCATTTGGATGTGAAAACAGCACAGTCTCATCAAAATTAAATGAGAAAAAAGTGAGCAATGTATCAAGTAGGAATGCATTTGGCTGTAAATAATAGAAAAATGGAAGAATCTGGTCAGAGTGGCTTAACCAAATAAGAATATATTATTTTTTTCATAACAAGAAGTTTAGAAGTGGGCAGTCCATGGTGGGGAGTAGCTCCACATGCATCTGAGTCCCTGCTACTCAAATCCTTCCACTCCACCATCTTTAGTATGGGACTTCTGTCTTCAGGTTTGTTGTCTAGTGATTGTAAATTGGGTTTTCCATCTTTAGCTCCATATCCATATTCCATACTGGTAGAATACGGGCCCAATCTGTTTGCCTTTGAGTCTTTCTTCTTGTTTGGAAAGGGATATTCTCTCTGAAGACTTCCTTGTAACAATTGGCCAGGACTAGGTCTCAGGACCACCATAACTACAAGGGAATTTAGGAAGGTGAATATTTTCAGCTAGGCCCACTTTCATACTGGAAAAAACATGGATTATGTTAGAAAGAAAAAATAAAAGAATGAATGTAAAGTGAATTTTTTGGAGGGGTTGGGAGTGAGAGTTGTGAATGAATGGTAATGATTAAAAATCACTTAAACCAAATGCTAGTTGAGCTAGGCTTCTAAGGAGGAAACTAAAACCTTGTACTTGGGTGTGTTCTAATGAATGAGGAACTAGTTGGGACAGCTTAGGCAGGTAACTGCATTGAAGAGCAGGCAGAGCTAAGTGGCTGTAATGGTGGTGAGAGATAATGACAGCAAGGTGGAACTCAATTATGAAATGGCCAGAAAAGATTAGGATAGAGAGAAAATGCCAAAGTTTATGGGGTCATACTTTTTAAAAAAATTATACTTTAAGTTCTGGGATACATGTGCAGAACGTGCAGATTTGTTACATAGGTACACACATGCCATGGTGGTTTGCTGCACCCATCAACCCATCATCTACATTAGGTATTTCTCCTAATGCTATCCCTCCCTTAGCCCCCCACCCCCTGACAGACCCCAGTGTGTGATGTTTCCCTCCCTGTGTCCATGTGTTCTCATTGTTCAACTCCCACTTATGAGTGAGAACATGTGGTGTTTAGTTTTCTGTTCTTGTGTTAGTTTGCTGAGAATGATGGTTTTCAGCTTCATCCATGTCCCTGCAAAGGACATGAACTCATCCTTTTTTATGACTGTTTAGTATTCTATGGTGTATATATCTCACCTTTTCTTTATGCAGTCTATCATTGATGGGCATTTGGGTTGGTTCCAAGTCTTTGCTATTGTGAACAATGCCACTATAAACATACGTGTGCATGTGTCTTTATAGTAGAATGATTTATAATTCTTTGGGTATATACCCAGTAATGGGATTGCTGGTCAAATGGAATTTCTGGTTCTAGATCCTTGAGGAATTGCCACACCGTTTTCCACAATGGTTGAACTGATTTACACTCTCACCAACAGTGAAAAAGCGTTCTTATTTCTCCACATCCTCTCCAGCATCTGTTGTTTCCTGACTTTTTAATGATCGCCATTCTAACTGGCATGAGATGGTATCTCATTGTGGTTTTGATTTGCATTTCTCTAATGACCAGTGATGATGAGCTTTTTTTTTTTTTTTGAGACGGAGTCTGGCTCTGTCGCCCAGGCTGGAGTGCAGTGGCGCGATCTCGGCTCACTGCAAGCTCCGCCTCCCGGGTTCCCGCCATTCTCCTGGCTCAGCCTCCCGAATAGCTGGGACTACAGGTGCCCGCAACCGCGCCTGGCTAATTTTTTTTTGTATTTTTAGTAGAGACGGGGTTTCACCGTGGTCTCGATCTCTTGACCTTGTGATCCGCCCGCCTCGGCCTCCCAAAGTACTGGGATTACAGGCGTGAGTCACCGCGCCCGGCCAGAGCATGGAATGTTTTTCTATTTGTTTGTGTCCACTCTTATTTCCTGGAGCAGTGGTTTGTAGTTCTCCTTGAAAAGGTCCTTCACATCCCTTGTAAATTGTATTCCTGGGTATTTTATTCTCTTTGTAGCAGTTGTGAATGGGAGTTCACTTATGATTTAGCTCTCTCTTATTGTTGTACAGGAATGCTTGTGATTTTTGCACATTGATTTTGTATCCTGAGACTTTGTTGACATTGCTTCTCAGCTTAAGGAGATTTTGGGTTGAGATGGTGGGGTTTTCTAAATATACAATCATGTTGTCTGCAAAGAGAGACAAGTTGACTTACTCTCTTCCTATTTGAACACCCTTTATTTCTTTCTTTTGTGTGATTGCCCTGGACAGAACTTCCAATACTATGTTGAATACGAGTCGTGAGAGAGGGCATCCTTGTCTTGTGCTGGTTTTCAAAGGGAATGCTTCTAGGTTTTGCACATTCAGTATAATATTGGCTGTGGGTTTGTCATAAATTGCTGTTATTGTTTTGAGATACGTTTCATCATCACCTAGTTTATTGAGAGTTTTTAGCATGAAGGGGTGTTGAATTTTATCGAAGGCCTTTTCTGCATCTATTGAGATAATCATGTGGTTTTTGTCATTGGTTCTGTTTATGTGATAGATTACATTTATTGATTTGGGTATATTGAACCAGCCTTGTATCCCAGGGATGAAGCCCACTTGATCGTGGTAGATAAGCTTTTTGATGTGCTGCTGGATACAGTTTACCTGTGTTTTATTGGGGATTTTCACATTGATGTTCATCAGGGATATTGGCCTAAAATTTTCTTTTTTGTTGTGTCTCTGCCAGGTTTTGGTATCAGGATGATGCTGGCCTCATAAAACGAGTTCCATCTTTTTCTATTGTTTGGAACAGTTTCAGAAGAAATGGTACTAACTCCTCTTTGTACCTCCAGCAGAATTTGGCTGTGAATCCATCTGGTCCTGGGCTTTTTTTTGGTTGTTAGGCTATTACTGCCTCAATTTCAGAACTTGTTATTGGTGTATTCTGGGATTTGACTTCTTTCTGGTTTAGTCTTGGGAGTGTGTATGTTTCTAGGAATTTATCCATTTCTTCTAGATTTTCTAGTTAATTTACATAGAGGTGTTTATAATATTCTCTAATGGTAGTTTGTATTTCTGTGGCATTGGTGGTGATCTCCCCTTTATCATTTTTTATTTTGTCTATTTGATTCTTCTCTCTTTTCTTCTTTATAAGTCTGGCTGGCAGTCTATTTTGTTAATCTGTTCAAAAAGCCAGCTCCTGGAGTCTTTGATTTTTTGAAGGGTTTTTTTTTTTTTTTGTGTGTGTGTGTGTCTCTATCTCTTTCAGTCCTGTTCTGATCTTAGTTATTTCTTGTCTCCTGCTAGCTTTTGAATTTGTTTGCTCTTGCTTCTCTAGTTCTTTTAATTATGATGTTAGGGTGTCGATTTTAGATTTTTCCCACTTTCTCCTGTGGGCATTTAGTGCTATAAATTTCCCTCTAAACACTGGTTTAGCTGTGTCCCAGAGATTCTGGTACATTGTATTTTCATTCTCATTGGTTTTAAATAACTTATTTATTTCTGCCTTAATATCATTGTTTACCCAGTTGTCATTCAGGAGCAGGTTGTTCAATTTCCACGTAGTTGTGCAGTTTTGAGAGAGTTTCTTAAACCTGAGTTCTCATTTGATTGAACTGCGGTCTGAGACATTGTTAGTTAGGATTTCTGTTCTTTCGCATTTGTTGAGGAGTGTTTTACTTCCAATTATGTGGTCAATTTTAGAATAAATACTGAGAAGTATGCATAGTCTGTTGATTTGGGGTGGAGAGTTCTGTAGATGTCTATTAGGTTTGGTTGGTCCAGAGCTGAGTTCAAGTCCTGAATATCCTTGTTAATTTTCTGTCTCGTTAATCTGTCTAATATTGACATGGGGGTGTTAAAGTATCCCACTATTATTGTGTGGGTGTCTAAGCCTCTTTGTAGGTCTCTAAGAACTTGCTTTATGAATCTGGGTGCTCCTGTATTGGGTGTATATATATTTAGGATAGTTAGCTCTTCTTGTTGCATTGCTCCCCTTACCATTACGTAATGCCCTTCTTTGTCTCTTTGATCTTTGTTGGTTTAAAGTCTGTTTTATCTGAGACTAGGATGGCAACCCTTGCTTTTTTTTTTGCTTTCCATTTGCTTGGTAGATCTTCCTCCTTCCCTTTATTTTGAGCTTATGTGTGTCTCTGCATGTGAGATGGGTCTCCTGGATACAGCACTCCAATGGGTCTTGACTCTATCCAATTTGGCAGCCTATGTCTTTTAATTGGGGCATTTAGCCTGTTTACATTTAAGGTTAATATTGTTATGTGTAAATTTGATCCTGTCATTGTGATGCTAGCTGGTTATTTTGCCGATTAGTTGATGCAGTTTCTTCATAGTTTCAATGGTCTTTACAATTTAGTATGTTTTTTGCAGTGGCTGCTACCAGTTTTTCCTTTCTATGTTTACTGCTTTCTTCAGGACCTCTTGTAAAGCAGGCCTAGTGGTGACAAAATCCTTCAGCATTTGCTTGTCTGTAAAGGAGTTTATTTCTCCTTTGCTTATGAAGCTTAGTTTGGCTGGATATGAAATTCTGGTTTGAAAATTCTTTTCTTTAAGAATGTTAAATATTGGCCCCCACTTTCTTCTGGCTTGTAGGGTTTCTGCAGAGAAATTCGTTGTTAGTCTGATGGACTTCCCTTTGTGCATAACCTGACCTTTCTTTCTGGCTGCCCTTAACATTTTTTCCTTCATTTCAACCTTGTTGAATCTGACAATTATGTGTCTTGGGGTTGCTTGTCCCAAGGAGTATCTTTGTGGTGTTCTCTGTATTTCCTGAATTTGAACGTTGGCCTGTGTTGCTAGGTTTGGGAAGGTCTCCTGGATAATATCCTAAAGAGTGTTTTCCAGTTTGGTTCCATTCTCCCCATCACTTTCAGGTATACCAATCAAACGTATGTTTGGTCTTTTCACATAGTTCCATATTTCTTGGAGGCTTTGTTCATTCCTTTTCATTCTTTTTTTCTCTAATCTTGTCTTCATGCCTAATTTCATTAAGTTGATCTTCAATCCCTGATATCCTTTCTTCCACTTGATTGATTTGGTTATCGATACCTGTGCATGCTTCATGAAGTTCTTGTGCTGTGTTTTTCAGCTCTACCAGGTCATTTATTTTCTTCTCTAGGCTGGTTATTCTGGTTAGCAATTCCTCTAACCATTTTTTAAGGTTCTTAGCTTCCTTGCATTGGTTTAGAACATGCTCCTTTAGCTCAGAGGAGTTGGTTATTAATCACCTTCTGAAGCCTACTTCTGTCAATTCATCAAACTCATTCTTTGTCCAGTTTTGTTCCCTTGCTGGTGAGGAGTTGTGATCCTTTGGAGAAGAGGCATTCTGGTTTTTGGAATTTTTAGCCTTTCTGCACTGGTTTTTCTTAATCTTCATGGATTTATCTACCTTTGGTCTTTGATGTTGGTGATCTTTGGATGGAGTTTCTGTGTGGATGTCCTTTTTGTTGATGTTGATGCTATTCCTTTCTGTTTGTTAGTTTTCCTTCTAACAGTCAGGCCCCTTTGCTGCAGGTCTGCTGGAGTTTGCTAGAGGTCCACTCCTGACCCTGTTTGCCTGGGTATCACCAGCAGAGGCTGCAGAACAGCAAAGAATGCTGCCTGTTCCTTCCTCTGGAAGCTTCATTGCAGGGGGGCACCCATCGGATGCCAACCAGAGCTCTCCTATATGAGGTGTCTGTTGACCCCTGCTGGGAGGTGTCTTCTAGTCAGGAGGCGTGGGGGTCAGTCAGGGACCCACTTGAGGAGGCAGTCTGTCTCTTAGCAGAGCTTGATTGCTCTGCTGGGAGATCTGCTGCTCTCTTCAAAGCCAGTAGGCAAGAATGTTTAAGACTGCTGAAGCTGCACCCACAGCCACACCTTCCTCTAGGTGCTCTGTCCCAGGGAGATGTGAGTTTTATCTATAAATCTCTGACTGGGGCTGCTCCCTTTCTTTCAGAGATGCCCTGCCCAGAGAGGAGGAATCTAGAGAGGCAGTCCGGCTACCGTGGCTTTGCCAAGCTGTGGTGGGCTCCACCGAGTTTGAACTTCCCAGGGGCTTTGTTTACACTGTGAGGGGAAAACTTCGTACTCAAGCCTCAGTAATGGCAGACTCCCCTCCCCCAACCAAGCTCAAGCATCCCAGGTCAACTTCAGACTGCTGTGCTGGCAGTGAGAATTTCAAGCCAGTGGATCTCAGCTTGCTGGGCTTTGTGGGGGTGAGATATGCTGAGCTAGACCACTTGGTGCCCTGGCTCCAGCCCCCTTTCCAAGGGTGTGAACAATTCTGTCTCACTGACGTTCCAGGTGGCTACTCGGGTATGAAAAAAACTCCTGTAGCTAGCTTGGCGTCTGCCCAAATTGTCACCCGGTTTTGTGCTTGAAACCCAGGACCCTGGTGGCATAGGCTTCTGAGGGAATCTCCTCATCTGCAGGTTGTGAAGACCATGGGAAGTGCATAGTGTCTGGGGTGGAGTCCACCGTTCCTAACAGCACAGTCCCTCATGGCTTCCCTTGGCTAGGGGAGGGAGTTCCCCGACCCCTTGCCCTTCCTGAGTGAGGTGATGCCCTGTCCTGCTTCAGCTCACCCTCTGTGGGCTGCACCAACTGTCTAGCCAGTCCCAATGAGATGAGCTGGGTACCTTAGTTGGAAATGCAGAAATCACCTGCCCTCTGTGTTGATCTCGCTGGGAGCTGCAAATGGGAGCTGTTCCTCTTTGGCCATCTTGCCAGCCACCCTGGGGTCATACTTTAAAGCCAAGTCAAATAGTCAGCTTCTGGAAGCCTGGACTCTACTTTTTCCAAGAGGAAGAACTTGCTTGTCTTGAAGTGGCCTTGTTTGCAAGCTACCTGCTTACACCACAACTCAGAGTGTCTCAGGAAGCTGGAGTATTGCTCAGCAGAAAAGCCCCACATGCTGCCATTTTTTTGGTAGTACTGTTGATTATTTCAGGAGCAACACAGTGATAGTGCTGGATTTTGAGCAAGAAGACTATAATTATCCAATGCCCCTTCTGTTAGGGAGATTATGTGACAATCCCATGGCTTGTGGAATGTGCATCTTGGGGTTTTTGTCTTAACCACTAATTATCTTCGCTTTTCCCTTTTATTCTCTGTAACAACATTAGGCTTCTGCAGCACTGCTGGCCAGTTACTGGTGATACATCTGTGGCCATAGAATGGTGAGGCTGCCTGGAGTCTTAGTCTGTGACTCTGTTCACTTTAGTCTCATGTTAAAGCCATTAGAATTACATAGAAGTACACTAGAGTCCACTGCTACTGGAGCTCTTGTCCTAGAGTGGAAACTGGGGCCATGAGGATACAGCCCCACCGACAAGCTGGCTGCGGCCTGTCCTATGAGTAATATGTGAGACTATCAAGCCACAGGCTGGGTTCAGAGATGATCAGCAGCACCATGCTGAAGGAGAAGCCAGGAAGGAGAACTCAGGCACAGAAGCCAAGTTGAAGAGGAGAGTGCTGTGGTTAGGTAAGCCAATACAAGGGAATAAACAGAGAAGATACATTTTGTAGAAGTCAGAGTCTAGGGAGCTCAGAACCCTTGGGGGTCAAGGCAAGGGATGGGCACTAGGCCCCAGAAGGCACAGTTCTGAGACAGAGTCAGGTGGCATGAGTGTCAGCTGGGGTGGCAGTGGTGGTTGGTACTGGGCCAAGTGGGGAGAGGTGCTGAGAGAAGGTTGTTGAAAATGCACACGTCTGGTTCTCCCAGTCCTGAGGCTTATCTGTCTTACAATGGTGGTCTGAGACTGGCCACTGTGAAAATCTGGTGCCTGGACCTGATCAGCAAAGGCTTGGCACTTGCAATTTCTCAAAAGGGATTGTTGGAACTCATTTCCATTACCAGAAAACTGTTTTCTAATCTACTTGGTGCAAGATGTGGTCCAATCGCTACATGCCTGTTCTTTTCCATTGTTTAAAATGGAGACATTTCCTAGTTTGCAGCCTGGAAGAGATGTTATGAGTCCAAACGAGATTATGTAGTTCTTGGAATTCCACCGAGGAAATAGCTATGTAAATTCAATGTGTTGTTATTCATGACGTGTGGTTGAGCTGAAAACTCTAGCTACTACCCAACCATGCAAGCCCTAAAATTAGACTTCCTATACTGTGCACAGTAATTCTCTTTCTTACAATAGAAACCACAAACCAATTTTGCCTTACAGAAATGTGCTCTCATCCAAAATTTTTAATGCACATTTTAAAAACCAGCTCAGTTTTACTGTGGAGTCACATCTGAGAAAAGTGACATAGTCAGGGAAATGTCTGTCTTACATACAGGAGGAGCATACATATTTTATAAGCTTACCAGGAGCTGATTATGAAGATCACCCATCAAAATGATCTAATAACTTTCATTTTCACATCACTAGTTCAATTAAGAAATAATTTCCAATAATATGAATCCAAATACATTTTCATTTCTGGACATACATGTATTCATGCTGTGGGCTTTATTTGATTTTTTTATTACTCTTTAATTCTTTAACAGTTGCATTTTTTTTTCTTTGCAAGCGCATAGTGGGTAATTTATGTTGTTTTGATAGTTTGTTTCTTTGATATAATTTGCAATTCTGCACCCAGAGTTGTAATATACTACAGTTGATCTAAACTACAGTTTAGATAAACGACATGGAAATACAGAGGTTATCTATGTAAAATGATTCATATTTCAAAATAGGGACTTCTGTAAAATGAAAAAAATATATATTGCTATTAATCACACTTTTTATATTACTTTTTTCCTTGACTGAGATTTGTTGCATTTACTATTGTAACATATTTCCAAAACACATTAGTTAAATGGGGCTGAAAATCACGCATGCATGTTTTATGGAAAAAATGCGCAGATATATTTTCAATTTTAAGCTATAAACTATGGCTTTTTTTTGATGATTAAAATATTCTGGCCCATTTAAAATGAGCTACATAATAAAAGTGATGTGCAATAATAATTTTACAATGCTTAATAATATACTTTATCTGAAAGATGCTTTTAAAAGATCTTATGCATAATTCAAGCACTTTTGTTCTCTTCTGTATAGAAAATAAGTGAGTGATATGCAAGTGAAATCAGAAATTGAAAAGAATTTAAAAAAATAATTAAAAAACTGGACAGATTTCTGCCTCTGCTAAAATTAAGAAGTAGTGACATGTTAAAATGTTTTATGCTATTGGCAACAGGGGGATGTAGGGCAGAGTGACACAATAGAAAACATTAGGCCCAAACTTTCTCTAATATAGGTTTTCTGGCTTTAAAAAAAGGGGTACAAAGGGTCACTGAAGTTTGTTGAATATGCTTCTTATTGTCAATTCATGTCGACGATGAGAGTTTGCCCTTGCTCACACAAGAGAGGAGCTTTCAGATCTTCAACCAGATACCTGCCAGGATTATCTTTAACATGCAAACTAGCCCAGGGAGTTTGCCTGCCTCCCAGTCACCATCAAAGCACAAGCACCCGAAGAAAGAGTGCACACGTCCTCCTAGTGCTGCCCCAGAGCTATCCCTAAAGAAGACGCAGGAAAGCCAGGTTAGGGAATTGTAATGTGTTTATTAATGAAGGCTGGGCTTTTGTTCACTTAGAGTCGTCCAAAAGACTAAAATAATTTTGAAAGGGGCTTACGGTATAAAAAGAGGTGTGGAAAATCAGCCCCAGTAAGAAACAATTAATTACTAATTCACAGTGGAAACCATGCTCGACATTTTTTTTTTTTTTTTAAATCTGAAGACATGGTAAACTATGGGTAGAATTTTAAAAATTACATATGAACCGATGACTAGATTGTAAAATGTAAAAAAGTGCCAGAATATCCAGTTGCTTTGGTACAGAATTCCGTATGTTGTTTGTAGGTTTTATCTACCTAACACCACACTTTTGTTTGGGTGAATTTTTGTTTGTACTTGGTAAAGGTTTTGGTTGTATTGTCTGGCTCATTTGAGTTGGGCAGCCTGATCTTTTGTTCTAACTTAATCTCCCATGAACAAATTTCTAAAAGGATGGTTTTACTATTTATAAATTTGGTGCTTCTCAGAGGTCATTTAGAAGTTAGTGTAATTAAAAAGGCATAAATAAAACAGGAACCTGTTGACCTGACCTAGATACAATCTTACCAGAAGGCAGAGTTGTCATGTGGTTTGTTTTTGTTTTTGTGGGTTTTTTTTTTTTTTTTTTGGTGGGAGGTATTTACTTGATTATAGCCTTAGAAAATTCAGACAGTAAATAGTGTCCTGGAACTTTGTTTGTAAGAAAAGTTGGTTATTCTGGCTTCTATGCTCTCACTCTATTCTATAATCTTTCATGATAATCATGTCCTAATAGGTCAAGGTAAAGCTTTGCTGCTCTGGTAATGACTGGGAAAGGCATAGAGAAAAAGAGTGCATAGATATGCTTCCATTTCCCTCTATGCTTTCTTGCTTTCTGGATTTGGCCTTCTCCTTGAGGTCCAACATCTTTATGTTGAGGGGCCTACAGAGTAAACCGTGGGACTCAATAAACATTTGTTACTTGATTGATTTTAGAGAAAATTTGAATATAGCCTAAATAGACACAAGACTTTATTTTGTTGGGGCAATATTTACAGAATGTCCCACTTAGTGTAAAGAGTAAAATGTATTTTAAATTGGGTTGTCTTTGGTTTATCCTTCTATAAATTAAAACTAGGCATTTCTGTTGAGAACCACTTTGTTCCCTTTACTCTTTGCGTATGACATTCACTTGTGAAACAACAAGACTTTAAAAAATCCTACAAACCTGCACGTTATGCACATGTACCCTAGAACTTAAAGTATAATAATAATAATAAAAAATAATAAAAAAATTAAAAAAAAAAAACACGTACTTGCCCCAAGGACACAATTGCTTTAATACGACTGGGTATGTTAAGCTGTGAATTGTCAGTGCCATAGTAAAAATGGACTTGTGTTTGTAGGTTGTGTCCTGGAGATTGTTGTGAATGATATGGATTTTAGGAAATAATAAACTTGTAATATGTTAAAAAAAAATCCTTAGCCAAGTTTAAATCAACTCTGAAAAATCACTTGTTTAATACTGTCTTTTTTTTTTTTTGCCATCTGCTGTCATTTATTCTGGTTTTATTTTTTTACCCAGAGCAACTCCTTAGAAGAGCATTACATGGGTAGAAATAATTGTTGGTTGGTTGATTATGATTGGAGAGTATGTGTTCTGAAGTTTTAGGTTAAATAGAGCCAACACCACAGGTCTACATGGAATATATGTGTGATTGATTTGATAGAGAAAAAACCCAATTCACTACAGAGAGGGCCGGCTGAGATGCCTTGAGGGCCTTGGACAACACTTTTGATTTCTAATCTACACAGATTACTTTGGAACTGACTATAAACTAGTTAAATGATTGGCTGGTGACAAAAAAAAAGATGAAGAAAGTAATGAATGCTTACTAGATGGCACAAAAGATTTAGAGGGATTTGTATTAGCTTTGTAACCAGACTGACACATGGGAAATAAAATTTATTGTTACTAAACATTGAACATTACTCTTGAGCACTAAAATAATGAACACAGTAAAAATAAATAACATTGAACTAA